>NC_090650.1:164688768-165288768 GCF_040937935.1 Hyperolius riggenbachi
GGGTGGTGACTAGTTTGGTGGACACACATACCCTCTGTCGCTTTGATCTCTCTCTTTCAGGGCTATCTTGCATTTCTTCCCTTCGTACAATTCCTGTCTGGCGTCTGTGGCAGAGGAACTGTTCCTCTGCACTCCACAGCTCCACCTGTCGACAGGAATTTCCCTCTACAGGTGCATCGCACCTTTTGCTGGGTTTCCTCAAATTACACGCTTGTGGAGGATTTCCGCAGTGTCAGCGCACATCTTGTGCGCTGATCACGGAGAGAATCCCACAATCGTTACAGTATGACCAGCCAAACCGAAATTCCCAGTGTAGAGGGAATTTCCGTTTTTGTACGATTTGGTCAAATATGGGTCCTGTGTCTTTAAGAGGTTTAAGATACTGGACTCTGAAACCAGAGATGAGTTTATATCAGAATGTTCCAGATTCTTGGCAAATCCTAAATTTCAGGCCACCAATATTTCCACTTGGAGTGGTCAGATTGCTTACAGTCTTTTCCAAGGGGATCTGTTTGTGTGGGCGGATGAGTATGCTAGACACGAGAATCTGAGACATAACCCTCGCAGATTTCTGAGTCATGTATTTTCTCGTAAGCTTAGAATTCCCCTGCCAGGTTATTTCTATGAGTTTTTTCCTGCAGTGCATGACGCTGATCAGATTAGGTTATGCAACATTTCTGTGTCATTACCATATGTTAATGAGTTGGTGCTTGCAGGCCACAAATAAAGAGGTTATTTCTGTTAAAGAGACTCCGTAACAAAAATTGCATCCTGTTTTTTATCATCCTACAAGTTCCAAAAGCTATTCTAATGTGTTCTAGCTTACTGCAGTACTTTCTACTATAGCAGTCTCTGTAATAAATCAATGTATCTTTCCCCTGTCAGACTTGTCGGCCATTGTCTGGAAGGCTGCCAAGTTCTTCAGTGTTGTGGTTCTGTGATGCGTCTCCCCCCTCCTGGCCCCTCTCTGCACACTGCCTGTGTATTATTTAGATTAGAGCAGCTTCTTTCTGCTCTCTTATCTTTTACAAGCTGGATAAATCGTCCTCTGAGCTGGCTGGGCTTTCACATACTGAGGAATTACAGACAAGGGCAAAGCTGTTTGCAGGAAGAAAAGAGCAGCCTGAAACTTCAGTGCATGAGAGCAGAAGGGGAAAAGAAACACACAAATGATCTCTTGAGATTCAACAGGAAGGGTGTATACAGCCTGCTTGTGTATGGATGTATTTTCTATGTGTGGACATATTGTACATCAACCTACTTCCTGTTTTGGTGGCCATTTTGTTTGTTTATAAACAAACTTTTTAAAACTGTTTTTAACCACTTTTAATGCGGCGAGGAGTGGCGAAATTGTGACAGAGGGTAATAGGAGATGTCCCCTAACGCATTGGTATGTTTACTTTTGTGCGATTTTAACAATACAGATTCTCTTTAACTCTGAAATGTGCAAAACCATTCAGTATGATAATGGTGTTTATAATGATGTTGCTCCGTCTCCGGGTTTTTCGCCCCAATCCAAAGCTTATGTGGATCCTATTATAGGTAGGATCGCACACTATATTAAAGCAGTTAAAAAATCTGTTCTTGTTCCTGAACTCCACCCATATGGAGATTATCTGGATACTGGCCTGTGTGAACCTCCATTTGCCTCATGGGACATTGGGGCCTTGATGGAGGAATTTGATTTTGATTGGAAAGCCTTTTGCAATTTTTACATCGCAAAAAGCGAAGATGTCTTGAATGATTGTCTCGATTCTATGTACCTTTTGATTGATTCCGATGAATGTGACGAGGGTGATGTGGATCTGATGATTTATGTATGGCAGACGATTTTGGATGAGTTGCACACACACCAATCAATTGATCCCAATAAAGAGACATCGTTGTCGGATGATTGTTCTTGCCTTTCTGGGGTAAAGCATGTGAGTCTTGACATTGTGCGATCTGAAATGAGTGGGTGTGCCACTGTGGTTGATTCCTGTGCGAATCCTGGAGGATTCTCTCCTGACTGCGTGCAGTTTGAATCTGTGCGATCTGATGCCTGATGCCAGATTGTGATCGGCATGGATGTGCCAGTTTTCTCAAGGATGTGTGGGACCCCTTGTCATTTAGAGACAAATCTTTAAGATCTTCCATCTGTGATCCTGCTATGGGGAAAATTCCTAAATTATGCAGCATCAAAAGGAAATTAATGAATATGTCTAATAAAGTTTTTCCTGAAGTTGTCGCTATTTCTCACCCTGTTCACACCTGTAAGGGCCCGTTGCCTGGTGACAGTTGCTCCAGTGTTTCTGTCCTGAACGCCTTACAGTCTGCCCCGCAGATCGCGGAGGTTTCCGCTATGGAAGCGTCAGTTTCACAACCTAAAGCGATTTTTGATTCGCAAGTTTTGCGTTCTGACTCCTCGGATTTGACATTGTTAGCCGAATCTAAGAGTGAGACAGCGCTTCGGTTTTGCGAATCTGATGCTGAAACTTCTTTGCTTTGCCCAGAGGAGCTTTCTCTGAATCTGCCCTGTACCATGAATGAAAACATGATCTCCACTCGCACTGACATTTGTGAGTCCCTTTCTTGTTCTGAGGAAAATGCTGATTCTGCACCCTGTACTCTGGATGAGTTAATATGGCCTTGTTTAGAGTCTCCTGCAGTGTCCCTAGAGGCTCGTCTAGGTATTGCTACTATACTCACCTGTTTTTCTGCAGTTTGGGAGTTGCAAGCTAGTTTGACTGCTACGCAGAATTCTGGGTGCAGCGAGATTAAAGTTAGGGAGTCAGTGTGTGTTCCAGTAAATATTCCTGTATGTTCCGCTCATGATGAGGAAATTCAGTCTCAGTTTATGGTGGAACCTTCCCTGGGACATCTGCCCTGTCCACAAAATAAAGTTCCAGTTTTGCCCTGTAACATGGATAGTTCAGAATCCTTCTTAGAAAACTTGGAAAATGATGTTCCTGAGGTCTTGTTTGATGTTCTGGAGGTCTCCGAGTTCCTCCCAAAGGGTGCAGAACTTGTAGGAGATGTCTCCTGCCGCCCAAGTCCTTCTGAGGTGTTGCCCACTTCAGTAGGCATTGCTGTTGTGCTGACTACCTTTGCAGCTCTGGTGGAGCTTCACTCATATGTAGTCAATGATGATATTACAGTCACAGAAAATTCTGAATTTAAGTCCGAGTCTTCTTTTGAAAGACCAGTACCTGTGACCTCCACTCATGATGATTTTCTGCCCGGTACTGGTTTTGGTCTTGTCGTGTCGGACTCTGAGGTTGACAGTTCCCCGACATGTCCTGAGGTTTCTCCTGTGCTGGTGTACCCTAATGTGCTCTGTGACCCAGAAAGCCCAAGTGTGCCTCGGTTACCAGCATGCTCAGATGCTTCCTCGGTGGAGACATGCTCTGATATGGCCTGCCTGCTTGCATGCCCAGAAGTGGTCCCTGAAAGTCCTGATCTTGATGGGTGTCCTCGTAATTCTGAATCCAGAATAGTCATTGGTTCCATAGGAGGGCTTGATAGTTCTCCATGTGAGCCTGGTGATTGTTCTGCCCTCTTGGGATCTCTGTGGAGCTTCAAAAGGTTCTGGGAGATTCCGGGAGAAATGTTGCTTGGTACTCTGGATAAGATCAACAGTGGCTTTTGTGTTGTAAGGGACACTTCGAACAGGTATTGTGGCAGGTTTGGTATTTTCGGACGCTCCCTGGAAGGTGGTGGGTATTGTCTGGAGGATGTCGATGGCTTCTTCTCTGGCGTTCACAGTCCTGTTGGGTGTTATACTGAGACTGGTAGTACTGATGGGCATGTTTCGGTGGCGTTTGCTTCCGATGAGGTCGGTTTCGGCTGGACTGACTCTGGAATTGGGCCTTGTCGGGCTGTCCTGACCTTCATGAGTCTTCAGTTAGAGTCTTTTGCGACCCTAGAGGGGGAGGGGGGGGTACTGTGAGGATCCGCTTGGCTGCCTGCGCAGGCAGGCAGCCTTTTGACCACTGTTCAGGTCTGCATTCTGCAGGTCTCTGGAAGAGAGACTTTTTGTCAGTATTGCAGCTTGCTGCTGAGGAGTTTGCATACACTCGTTATGCAAATCCACTACCTGCTTCCTTTGATGACTGGCAATATAAAAAGCTATGTTTCCCAGAGTCCTTTGCTGGTCATAAGGATTTAGTCCTGTGTAACACTCCTGGAGTATTAGCCTTGCTCATTGTTTGAAGATTAGCTTAGAGTAATTCCTGGGACTGCAATAGGCAGGTTTCCCTAGTGCAGTTAGGATTGCTTATCTGTTTTGTTTGTCTGTTGCGATTGTCCTGTCCCAGCGGTGGTTGACAGGAAATCGTTCTCTGTGTCTGGGTGCTAACCTGAACAGCGGTTGTTACTGGTAGCCCCTTCTGATCTGTCTTCCTGGATCGCACTAGCCTCTTGCGCTAGTGCTGTGGATCCTTCTATTCTGTCTTCCTGGATCGCACTAGCCTCTTGCGCTAGTGCTGTGGATAGTATCTCTCGCTTATTCCTGTTTTCGTGTATCTGTCTTGTCTGCTACGAACGATTGCTGGAGGCTCGGTGAGGTAACCGTTAAGCAAGCGCTCGCGTCCTCTGTTTCATGTTTGTCTGTCGGTGGTTAGTTAGGCGTGCTTGTCTCTGTTGTGCTTATCACGCAGAGACCGCGCATAAACACGTGCACTGTTGCGAATGAGTGCGGTGTTCGCGTTTAGCTAGCGTTTGTTATTTTCCTTATCTTCTCATTGTATGATTTGCTGTGCCTTTGCTACTCTCGTGCTCTGCCTTGCTGTAGCCTTGTGTCACCTCTGGCAATCGCCTCTCTCGCAATTGCGTTCCTGCTTCATATCTGCTGTTGTGTATGCACCGTCGCGGGTTGGCGACTAGTTTGGTGCACACACATACAATCTGTACCTTTGCTCAATCTCATTCGCAATCGCTTCTCAGGCGATTGCGTTCTCACTCGGTTTCCTTTGTTGTGTGTCCGCCGTCGCAGGTGGCGGCTAGATTGTTGGACATACATACATTCCTCATCTGTGCTTATTCGGTCTTGTGTCGCTGTTAGCAATCGCCATCTCTGGCGATTGCCTTCTCGCTTTGTCTTCATGGTTGTGTGTTCATCGTCGCAGGGTGGCGACTAGTTTGGTGGACACACATACCCTCTGTCGCTTTGATCTCTCTCTTTCAGGGCTATCTTGCCCTGCGTTTCTTCCCTTCGTACAATTCCTGTCTGGCGTCTGTGACAGGGCAGAGGAACTGAATTTAGTCGCCAGAACCCGACTGGCTCTCAGGTAATCATCATTGTTGGTGCATATCCTCCTAGCCCTGAGAAACTGCCCCTTAGGGATAGCCTTCGCGACGTGATTATTATGGTGGCTGTCATGGCGCAACAAGTTATTACGATCAGTGGGTTTCCGAAACAATCTCGTCACGAATCAACCGTCTGACTTTTGCAGGGATACGTCAAGGAAATTAATGGTGTCCCTCGAAATTTCCAAGGAAAATTTGATAGTTAAATTCCCACTATCAAATTTTCCTTGGAAATTTCGAGGGACACCATTAATTTCCTTGACGTATCCCTGCAAAAGTCAGACGGTCGGTT
Source organism: Hyperolius riggenbachi (assembly GCF_040937935.1). Classification (NCBI taxonomy): domain Eukaryota; kingdom Metazoa; phylum Chordata; class Amphibia; order Anura; family Hyperoliidae; genus Hyperolius; species Hyperolius riggenbachi. Next base: position 164,694,347 of record NC_090650.1, read on the forward strand.
CGTGACGAGATTGTTTCGGAAACCCACTGATGGTAATAACTTGTTGCGCCATGACAGCCACCATCATAATCACGTCGCGAAGGCTATCCCTAAGGGGAAGTTTCTCAGGGCTAGGAGGATATGCACAAACAATGATGAGTACCTGAGAGCCTGTCAGGTTCTGGCGACTAAATTCAGACAGAAAAGATACGATCCACAGAGGATTGAACGTATTAGTAATGAAGTGGGGGGAGTAGAGAGGTCCACCTTGTTAAAAAGATCTGAGAGAGTGAGAAGTCCCAAAGGGGTACCATTTGTCACGAATTTGGGTAAGAACACGGAGTTGATTAAAAATGCAGTGTGTAGGTTCTGGCCATTGTTGAGCACTGACAAAGATCTGGGGCCTTTATTCCAAGATAAGCCCATTTTTTCAATTAGGAGGGGGAAAACGATATATGACAGAGTGCGACATACTGATACTGCCCCCATGAGTAAAAGTGTGACCACAGGAAGGGCAGGAACGCACCCCTGCCTTAATTGCAATGTATGCAATGGTATCATAAAGGGTGATAGGATTTCTCATCCTCATACAGGTCAAAGTGTCATGATCAAGGGTAGACATTATTGTTCCACTGCATGGGTGGTATATGGGCTTAAGTGCCCATGTGGCCTGATGTATGTCGGCGAGACTACAAGAACAGTCAGAACCCGCATACAAGAACATAAGAGGGCCATTACTAAATACGCTGAAGGTGAGAGGAAGAATTATGATACGTCTGTAGCCAGACATTTTTTTGGAGCTGGGCATAACGCAGCGCAGTTAAGATGGTGCGTTTTGGAGGCAGTCAATCCTTCAACAAGAGGTGGCAATATGGAGAAATTGCTAAAACAAAAGGAGGCTCGATGGATTTATTCATTGGATGTTGTCACCCCTAGGGGAATGAACGAGCGATTACCTGTAAAATGTTTTTTTGTAATGTCGCTTTTTATGGTATTGTTGTTTTTTCTATATTGCTGTTGTGTTTACTAATGAATATGTGAATGTGGGTACCTGCAAGTGTTATAACCACATGTTTGATTTACAGGTGGTTTTGTGGCAGTCCTTATGGGAAGTGCCAGGATGACGGTCAGTTAAATATATGTTAATATTGGTAGCCGAATTGGAGTGCCTGTTAACTATATCTACTTGGGACTATGGACTTGTGGGTTAACTGTTCCAAGGGCGGAGCAATGAAGGGCGGGGTTGCCCATACTTGTATGTGTATTTATACTTGTGATGTATGCTTCAATGCTGTTTTACACCTGATGAAGGATGGTCTACATCCGTAACATGTAGTGTTCGTGTTCGCTGAATACAAGCAAGTAATTTTGCAGCCAGTTGTGTGCCGTCTTTTCCTTTTGTTGAATACTTGTGAAGCCGTTTGAGCAATCCGGCTGAGACTTGGCACCAGCAGAGACACAGGTAGTTGGAGACCCGTGGAGCTGTTCACCATGCAAATTTTGTGCCTTGCTTACAGTTTCTCTGCTGGGGCTTCAGCCCCGGCAAGCCCCAGTGTAGCGCCGCCACTGTGTATATATATATATATATATATATATATATATATATATATATATATATATATATATATATATATATACACATACACACACACGCACACACACACACACACACACACACACACACACACACACGCATCAACAGATTGAAATGTACATATGTGAAGCCCTTATACATCACCAGCTGTAAACTATCATGTGCAGGTAAACTGAACATAAATACAAGAACAAATCAAATGAGGATGGGAAAATGGGGATCCTCCCGAAAGAAGGAACGAGGGGTCAAGAGAGGTGTATCTGTACATAAACCTTAAGATGCGCCCATGATTTTTTGGGGGAGGGGCCTGGGAAACAGGATATGTGATGTGGCAAGTGGATTCCGGACAAATGGGCAGGAGTCGAGTGTGGAAGAAATTCAAGTGGAGGTTTATAAAATATCATCAGAAGCTCTAGGGGGGTCAAATGAAGTTGGCTGTCTCAACCTCCTCATTCAGCCCTGCTGGGCACGGAGTGTTCAACTTGAAGATCCAATAGGCTTCTTTTTCACACAATTTCCTGTATCTCAGGCCTATGGGTAGACCAGATGATATTGCCTCCACACAGGCGTCAAAAATTCATAAAGCCAATGCATCACAAATTACGCATAAAGGCATGACAGTACGCAAGTAAGCAAATAGTAAGCTCATTGCGTCAGAACGTACGCGTATACACACAACAATATGCTATGGCCTCTCACATCCAGGGCAATGCCCATAAAATATAAATTGGTCCTCATGTTTCCAAAATCGACTAAATCCACTGCTGTAGACAAGTCAACAGTGGCATCATGATACCACAAGCAAATACAGCAGGTAAATGGTTCAATACATCACCCCCAGCAGGTCCATCACAGTACAGCCCAGGGATATCTAAAACAAAACACAGAGCAATAAAATTAAGATCATGTATAATCATAAGTTAAACATCAATCAATTAGACAAAGTAGATCACAGGCACTAAGAATGACCCCACCCAACCAAAAGTAATAGACCATCAATGAATACAAAAGCCCAAGTCATATTCCCGATTGAGTCCACCTGGCTCCATCGTCCCCAACCGTCTTATCCAAAACGCCTCCCTCTTGCGTAATGCAGTTTCCCTATCACTTCCTCTCCAATCTAAAGGGACAGAATCGATAATCTTAACCTTGAGTTGCGTAACTGAATGTTTCATCTGTGCAAAATGTTCCGAAACCGACTGGCCCTGCGTCTTATGTCGTATCGCCGATTTGTGTGACGAGATACGGTCTTTGAGGAGTTGTGTAGTCATGCCCACATATGCAAGCCCACACGGGCACTTAAGCATGTACACAACATAACTAGAGTCACACGTGTAAAAATCTCGCAAATGAAAAAGAGTACCCTGGGACAGGTGAGTGAAGGTATTACCCTTCAGTACCATACCACACATGTGGCACCCCATACATGGGTACATCCCCGTACGTTTATTGGCCGATCGTCCTTTCCTCTTTGTGTTTAATTTGTCCCGTAAAGGCGGAGCCCTTTTAAAGGACATCATTGGCGGGTAACGGAACTCGGGAACCCATGGAAAACCGTCAGATAGAATTCGCCAGTGCCGACGTATAACTCGTGATATCACATCACTATTCGCGCTAAAAGTCGACACAAAAGGAAGACGAGGGCCAGCCGGTTTATCCCTATATCTAGTCCGTGGACTAAATGTCTCAGGCGGATAGCCTCTTTGACGAAACCTACCCATCATTTCATTTCTACGTGTAGCACGCTGGGACTTATTGCTAACTATCCTATCCACCTGACCCAACTGGCTCCGTGGAATGCTGTTCTTTGTTCCTAGAGGATGGAAACTCTCATAGTGTAGTACAGAATTGCGATCAGTACTCTTGGTGAATAAATCAATCACCAGCTCTCCTCCTTCTCCTCTGGTAATTGATGTATTCAAGAATGATATAGAATTCATATCGCTGTGGGACGTCAATTTAATATAGGGGCAGCAACCATGCAGCTGAGAAATAAATTCCATAAGGGTCTCATGTGGCCCCCTCCATATGCAGAAAATATCGTCAATATAGCGCCACCAGCAAATCGCATGCCGGTGGAATAATGCATTATTATACACAAATGCCTCTTCGTATAGGCTCATATATAAATTCGCATAGGAGGGGGCCACATTCGACCCCATAGCTGTACCACGATGCTGCATGTAGAACTGCCCCTCAAACTCAAAATAATTAAGTCGCAAAACAATCCCAAATAACGTTAAACAAAATCTCCTCTGATCTAAAGAGAGGTCAGTGCGTGTCATCAAAAACCAATCTATCGCCTCTACACCCCCATCGTGAGGGATGGAGGTGTAGAGGCTTTCCACATCGAGGGTGACAAGGAGGATCTGATCATTAGGAAGACGCAATTCCCTAATTTTTTCTCTCAAATACGAAGGGGTAGATCAAACTAAAGGTTGGAGTAAAGTATCCAAAAATCTGGCCAAAGGTACAAATATTGAGCCCACCCCGGCCACAATTGGGTGGCCAGGGGGGTTAGCCAGAGATTTGTGAATCTTGGGGAGTGTTCCATTCCTCCATACGAGCGCTGCAGGCCACGCTCCCTCCGTCATCACAGGTCTGCAGGGAAGCTGTGGCTTCCATCCTTGCATACGAGTGCCGAAGCCACGCCCCCCGCCGTCCCTGCAGATCAATGGGGAAGCTGAGGCTTCCACTTCTATACACGAGTGCTGGAGGCCACGCCCCCCACCGTCACGGTAGTTTACTTCCTCCTTTCTAGCCATTGGAGGATGGTTACCTCAGCAACGCATAGCTCTAACACTTAGACACGCTGTCAGCGTGTTTTGCCGAAAACAGCCTGAAATATTGTGACAGTCATATACACTACACTGCCCCTCCCTCCTGATATAACCAGGCAGTTCATACCAGGGCTTTTATGCCCTGGTTTTTGACAGGAGCCATCTGACAGGAGGTTTTTAACATATGGCTCTGAGCTTATGCGGGCTTAACCCTGCCCTTTACCCTTTCACCCTTGTTAACCCCAATCCACTCCAGGAAGTTATTCCTCTGACTCCTACTATATAGAAGAACACAGTGTGCATGCAGGTACGTTAACTGATGAAGGCGTGGATGTCCGTCTACCATCTGGACCCTTGCTGCCGCTGGCCACTGCAGCCTCAGGTTTTTCTTCTATGAGGGGACGATTCTTTTCTGGGCTATATGCCAAATTTAATGCCTGCTGTTCACATACATTTAGTAAGAGCATTTTTAATTGCGCAGTTTTTATTCAATTAAACGATATCACACTACGGAGCGCTCCTCCTGTTTTTGTTGCTTTCTCTTCTCCTGACCCCACCACCACCTCTTCCACCTCAACATCTCCAGACACAGACCCCTCTTCATCATCAAAAAAAACTTGGGATGCTAGCCCGAGCCCAAGCTCCTCCTCCACATCAGGCCCCATCATTTAAACAGCAGCCATCAATACTCGCCCAGAGGCCAGACTGAGAGACAGAACGCTCTCGTCCTGGGAGGGCTGCTTACTAGGGGTGCTCGGATACCACCTATTAAAATCTGGGTAGGATCCGGATCCGGATACCCAGATATCCGATCCGGGTCGGATATCCGAGTTCAACACTTTCCAATCCAGATCCGAATAGGATATCCGACCCCAGTATCCGGGTCAATGAGGCATGTATCATCATTATTTTGCAAAGGGGAACACTATTGGTGATGTGGGTACTTAAAATCCCCCCCCCCCCCCCCCAAAAAAGGCCTAGGTTCCAGACAGCGGTCGTGCAGCCCACAGTCCAAAGTACAAAGTACAAAGTGCCACGTGCAAAACACGTGCAAGGGTGCAAAATACCATGTGCAAACACGTGCAAAGTGCCAAATGCAAAGTGCCACGCTCAAACTGCAAAGTGCCACGTGCAAAGTGATTGCGTGCCAGGGCTTAGGCTGGGAGGCCTCTGATTGGCTCCATGAGGTCAGGTCGGTGGTGCTGGCCAGGGTTCCCCTCTGTGATTGGTTGCTAGGGCTTCTGCTGGGAGCCCTCTGATTGGCTCCAGGACATCATCACCTTAGTTACAGTATTTCAAATCTGGATACCCGCAGATATCCACGGATATCCGGATTTGGGCCCAACTATCTGGAATCTGAATCCGGTCGGATAGCCCCAAAAAGTTTGGATACCCAGGTTACTCGGATATCCGGAATCCGGATGAGCACCCCTGCATATGGCTATGGTACGATTAGATTGTGAGCTCCTCTGATGACAGTCAGTGACATGGCTACGTACTTTGTAAAGTGATGCAGAAGATGTCAGTGCTATATAAATGCATAATAATAATATGGTATGACATTAAACTATGATAGAATTAGATTGTGAGCTCCTCTGAGGAAAGTCAGTATCATCAGTGGCGTAGCTACAAACCTCTGGGCCCCGATGCGGAATCTGGATGTGGGCCCCCCCCCCGGCAACAACAGCCCCCCCTCCCCCGGCAACACCCGCCGGATGCACACACATATCAAAATCCCTATAGCCAGCTATAGGTACCCCCAGTATAGATAGTCAGGCATAGGTAAGCCAGTATAGTTGCCCCCGGTATAGGTGAGATAGGCAGGCGCCGCCAGTATAAGTTAGATAGATAGGTGCCCCCAGTACAGGTTAGCTAGGTGGGTGCCTCTAATATATGTAGCCAGAATAGTTGCCCCCAGCGTAGGTTAGATAGGTAGGTGCCCCCAGTATAGGTTAGTTAGGTAGGTGCCTCCAATATGGGTAGCCAGTTTAGTTGCCACCTGTATAGGCTAGCTAGGTGCCCCCAATACAGGTTAGATAAGTAAGTGCCCCCAGTATAGGTTAGATAGGTAGGTGCCCCCAGTATAAATTAGATTAGGTTGGTGCCCCCTAGTATAGGTTAGATGAGGTAGCTGCCCCCCAGGATAGATTAGGTAGCTTCCCCCCAGGATAGATTAGGTAGCTGCCCCCCAGGATAGATTAGGTAGCTGCCCCCCAGGATAGATTAGGTAGCTGCCCCCCAGGATAGATTAGGTAGCTGCCCCCCAGTATAGGTTAGATTAGGTAGCTGCCCCCCAGGATAGATTAGGTAGCTGCCCCCCAGGATAGATTAGGTAGCTGCCCCCCAGTATAGGTTAGATTAGGTAGCTGCCCCCCAGGATAGGTTAGATTAGGTAGCTGCCCCCCAGGATAGATTAGGTAGCTGCCCCCCAGGATAGATTAGGTAGCTGACCCCCAGGATAGATTAGGTAGCTGCCCCCCAGGATAGATTAGGTAGCTGCCCCCAGGATTAGGTTAGAATAGGTAGGTGCCCCCCAGGATAGATTAGGTAGCTGCCCCCCAGGATAGATTAGGTAGCTGCCCCCCAGGATAGATTAGGTAGCTGCCCCCAGGATAGATTAGGTAGGTACCCCCCAGTATAAATTAGATTAGGTAGCTGCCCCCCAGAATAGATTAGGTAGCTGCCCCCCAGGATAGATTAGGTAGGTGCCCCCCAGTATACATTAGATTAGGTAGCTGCCCCCAGGATTAGGTTAGATTAGGTAGCTGCCCCCCAGGATAGATTAGGTAGCTGCCCCCATGATAGATTAGGTAGGTGCCCCCCAGGATAGATTAGGTAGCTGCCCCCCAGGATAGATTAGGTAGCTGCCCCCCAGGATAGATTAGGTAGGTGCCCCCCAGGATAGATTAGGTAGCTGCCCCCCAGGATTAGGTTAGAATAGGTAGGTGCCCCCCAGGATAGATTAGGTAGCTGCCCCCCAGGATAGATTAGGTAGCTGCCCCCAGGATAGATTAGGTAGCTGCCCCCCAGTATAGGTTAGATTAGGTAGGTGCCCCCCAGGATAGATTAGGTAGCTGCCCTCCAGTATAGGTTAGATTAGGTAGGTGCCCCCCAGGATAGATTAGGTAGCTGCCCCCCAGGATAGATTAGGTAGCTGCCCCCCAGGATTAGGTTAGATTAGGTAGCTGCCCCCCAGGATAGATTAGGTAGCTGCCCCCCAGTATAGGTTAGATTAGGTAGGTGCCCCCCAGGATAGATTAGGTAGCTGCCCCCCAGGATAGAGCAGGTAGGTAGGTGCCCCGTCCCCATAATGGAGGGGGAGGCCGCAGCCGCGGGGAGGGCAGCCCGACCTCTCCCTCCCTTCCTCTCCCCGGGGCCCCCCCCTCAAATGCAGAGTGAGCAGCTCACGGAAGCGCTGTAGGCAGAACTCACCTCCGTCCCTGGATCCAATCGCCGCTGATCTCCTCTCTGGCTGGCTCTGCATAGATGCTTACACACGCAGCTTCCTGTTTAGCCGGAAGCTGCGTGTGTAACAACATCTATGCAGAGCCAGCCAGAGAGGAGATCAGCGGCGAGTGGAACGCAGGGAGGTGAGTTCTGCCTACAGCGCTTCCGTGAGCTGCTCACTCTGCATTTGAGGGGGGGGGGGGGGCCCGGGGAGAGGAAGGGAGGGAGAGGTCGGGCTGCCCTCCCCGCGGCTGCGGCTCCCTCCTACCAGTGCGCACAGTCGCATGGCCCTCCAAACGGAGATGGGCCCCCCGGGCCCCTCCCCCGCCTCCTCAGGAGCCGGGCCCGGTCGCCAAGGCGACCGCTGCGACCACGAGCCCTACGCCCATGAGTATCATGAATATGTACTCTGTAAAGTGCTGCAGAAGATGTCAGTGCTATATAAATACATAATCATAATATGGCATTAGACAATGGCTATCATTCATAAAGCATTTTCGCATGCGGAAATGCTTAAAACAGCTGACTTTACCGAACACTTAACAAAGTCAGCATTCATAAAGGCTCTTTCCGCATGAAAAAATGACACTACCGAGCAGAGTGATAAATTACCGCCTTGTGCGGTGATTATCGGAACAAATGTAGCAAAATGTTAATTCATAAAGATCACCGCAAGCGGTGTGAGATCGGGAAGTACTGCTCCCTCTGATGTGGCGATACCAATGTAAGCGAATGGAGACAAACTGACCTCCCAGGCAGCTGCAGCAGAGCAGAACACGGAGAAATGTATCAACTCGGCAGCTTCCGTGTCTCCGCCTGCCTACCGCCAGCCTACATCGGGGAATCTCCGCACTGCTACCGCACATGGATACTTTTTTATGAATGCCCACCCAGAAGTCTAAAACACCGCCAGCGGTGTTTTCCCACACTGATTCTCCATACCGACAGCACTTTCATGAATGATAGCCTATGACTATGGTAGAATTAGATTGTAAGCTCCTCTGAGGACAGTTGGTGTCATAAATATGTACTCTGTAAAGTGCTGCAGAAGGTGTCCGTGCTATATAAATACATAATAATTAGATGGTAGGATATAAGACTCTGACTATAGTAGGATTAGATTGTGAGCTCCAGTGAGGATAGTCAGTGACATGCCTATGTGCTCTGTAAAGTGCTTTATAAGATATCAGTGCTATAAAATGTAAATACATGAAAATAATTAAGTAATAATTTAAATGATAATCCTCCTTATTCTCATTTTCCCTCTGCCCCCCACACCCCTTTTCAAAAAAAAAAAAAAGAAATAAGCAACAGCTCACTCTAAATGTTGCTGATTTCTTTTTTCGAAAGTGGGTGGTAGTAGAGGAAGGATGAGAATAAGGAGGATTGAGGAGGGTGGAAGAGGAATAAAGAAACACTGGAGAGTGGACAGAGTAGAGGGTGGGCTGGAAGACAGTAAAGGTGGCCATACGTAAGGCAGATCGGACGAAAATCGGTGCTGACAAGAGCACACCCGATCAACAATGTGACCAATTTTAGGCCAAAATTGGGTGCATGTTTCGATCAGACATTCTGCAAGATGTAGGCCTGGCAGGCTGGCATGCACTATCAGGTGCATGGTAGTAACTGCGTGCAATATCAGGATGAGGGAACAAAGTCCTTGAGCTGTCCCACTCGAGGATAACAGCTATCCGGGTAGCGGGTAGCGAATACATAGCGCGTTCGACCCGCCTCCTATACCTTGTCGGTGGGCATAACTTTGACCCTCTACATCACAGTCAGCAGACACATGGCAGCCAATGAGGCTGCACTCACCCACGGACCCTCACCCCCCCCCCCCTATAAAAACGCAATAGAGTCGGCCATGTTCTCACTCTGCTGATCTTGCTATAGTGAGAGGAAGGGAGAGACATTTGGAGCTAAATAAAGCATTAGCTAGGCTGTTGTTAGCTTGTTCTTCGCTGAATGTTGTTGCTGAAAGCACCCCAAAAAAGCTCTTTTGAGAGCTAGTATTCTTCTGATGTGTTTTTTTTTTTTGTGTGTGACCACAGACAGGCATAAATACAGCCCTCTTGCAGCTGGGCCTAGTTGCTGTACTGTGCCAGGCCTAGCACACTTTGTATTACCATTGCATATCTTTCCACTGTAATTGTGATTTAACTTACTAAAGCATAGCTGTATTTGTGGCTGACACTGCATAGATAGAGCCCACAGACAGTTGGCAGGCCAGCTGGGATTTGTAGTCCCACCACTGGCATCACACTGTATTACCATACCATTGCATATATTTCCACAGTATTTGTGATTTAACTTACTAAAGCATAGATGTCTTTGTGGGTGACACTGCATATAGATACAACCCACAGACAGTTGCCAGCCAGGCCAGCTGGGATTTGTAGTCCCACCACTGGCAGCTCACTGTATTACCATACAATTGCATATCTTTCCACTGTATTTGTGATTTAACTTACTAAAGCGTAGCTGTATTTGTGGCTGACACTGCATACATAGAGCCCACAGACAGTTGCCAGGCCAGCTGGGATTTGTAGTCCCACCACTGGCAGCACTCTGTATTACCATACAATTGCATATCTTTTCACTGTATTTGTGATATAGCTTACCAAAGCATAGGTGTCTTTGTGGGTGACACTATATATAGATACAGCCCACAAACAGTTGCCAGCCAGGCCAGCTGGGATTTGTAGTCCCCCCACTGGCAGCACACTGTATTACTGTCAGGCTCGGCCATACTCGGTGCAGTTGGTAACGCCAAAATATATGTGTAACGTTTGGTGTCAGCACACAGAGAGTATCTGATTATTGATGATCTGCAGTATCACTAACAATACAGATGTATACCTGATTATTAGTGATCTGCAGAATCGCCAATAATACAAGTATGGCTAACCTCTGGACACCTAATAAAGTGTAAGTGTTTGGGTGCAACCGTAACTTTAATGGTAATGAGACCTCACCAGAGGGGCTGGTGAGGTATAAACAGTACACTGAGCGTGTACTAACGTGTAACCTCCAGCAAGCTGGAGAGACAAAACTGAAGAGGCCGAATCTCCCGAGGAGCGGGTGATTCAGACTATACTGCAGGTAATTAAGGCTAAACTATAGCCTAACAGAGCTTCTGAACCAGCGGAGCTGGTGCAGTAACACCTCACCAGTGGCGAGGGCCCACTGGCGAGTAGAATGGTCAGGCAGGCAAGATTCGGTAACAGAGAGGTAGGTATCGGTACAGAATCGTGAGACAAGAGAATAAACGGTAATCAGGCAGAGGTTTAGCAACAGGAAAGTACGTCTCGGTACAGAATCGTGAGACAAGAGAGTAAACAGTAATCAGGCAGAGGTTCAGCAATAGGCAGGCAGATAGGCAAAGGTACAGGATCAGAAGGCAGGATCAGAGTCAGAGGGAATAGCTAAGAGTCATACACATGAGATCAAACAGTAAGCAATATCCTAGTCTTGGTGTGAAATCCGTAGCATCAACACCAGGGAACTAGTCTAAACAAATAACAATAAACAGAAACAGTCTCCTAGTCTTGGTGTGAAATCCGTAGCATCAACACCAGGGAACTAGCCTAAGGTCTGCGTGCTAACACACAAGCATTCACGACAACAGACAAAGTCGCAATGCAGCCAGGAGGCTTATGAAGCAGAGGAGACCTCACTGGCACGCCCCCCTCTCATCAGCCAATCCTGGGTGCCGTGGGTCTCCCCTGACGTCAGCCGACCAGCAGGTCAGCTGACGGGCTTCCTCCCCGCATAAAGGTCCCGTCTATGCGCGTGCCCGCGCGCTAAGGCGGCCCCCTGCACGGGAGAACGTTCCGTCCTCGGCGTCCTGGACGCCGAACGGACGGATGGCCTTATGGAGGCAGCGGCGGTGCTGTCCGCCGCAGCTGCTTCGTTTCTTACAATATGCCGACATCCAGGATTTGATGCAAGTGATGTTTATTTACAGTGAAAGGTACATGCAATGTTCAAGCAGGGTTTCCAAAGCATAATGCAGGAACAGGTTGCAACACAAGTTCATATATGCAGGAATATTACCCAGAGACTGGCAAATGGATACAAGTCAAGGAGCACATATGCAGGTTGAATCAGGAACAGACATGCAGGTTATCCAGGAACAGGTTTAACCAGGAACATACATACAGGCAAGGAAATCCAGGTACTCCAGACATGAAGGTATTCAGGCGTGATTAAGTCCAGATACTCAGAGCAGGAACAGGCATACAGGCATGAACTCAAAGAGCTCAGGACATCAACACAAGCTTGGAATCCACATTCTCAGAACAGGAACTAGGACACAGGAACTCAGGACATGAACACCAGATACAAGATTCAGCGATCAGGGAAGCTGAGGTCCAGCTGCACTAAGCTAGGCTAGACAATACAATGCAACAGCAAAGCCTGCTGGGAACTCAGGAGGGTGCTAAATGCTTCCACTAATGGAGCAATTACACTGCAGGTGATGGAACACTCCCATGCATATGCAAATTGTATCAAGGTCACTGCCAGCTCATTGCTGCAGTAACAGAGAGTCCTGACACATGTATATGCAAATTGGAACAGCTCCAGTGCTTGCTGATCACTGCAGAGGCAGGGAATCCTGACAATTGCCACAATTGCGATTTGTGATTTAACTTACCAAAGCATAGCTGTCTTTGTGGGTGACACTGCATATAGATACAGCCCACAGGCAGTTGCCAGGCCAGCTGGGATTTCTAGTCCCACCACTGGCAGCACACTGTATTACCATACCATTACATATCTTTTCATTATATTTGTGATTTAACTTACTAAAGCATAGCTGTCTTTGTGGCTGACACTGCATATAGATACAGCCCACAGACAGTTGCCAGGCCAGCTGGGATTTGTAGTCCCACCACTGGCAACACACTCAATTACACCAGTGCATACCTCCCCATTGTATCTAGGCTGTTCTTTATTGCTGAAACCACCCCAAAACAAAAACCCTCATATTCTATTCATGTGTGTGTGTGTGTGTCAGACACTGCATACAGGGCAGGCCACAGGCATTGCTGGGCCTGGCAGTTCTACTATGGTCTTCTATCTATTACAAGCTAGCAGCACACTGTCTATCATCATAAGCTGTGCTTAGCTTCCAACTATATCTGTTATTGATTTATGTGTAGGTTACACACTGCATACAGGCCACAGTCAGTCGCTGGCCCTTGTAGTTCTACTATACTCTTCTAACTATGGCAAGCAAGCCAGCACACTGTCTATTATAAGCAGTGCTTAGCTTGCAACTGTATTTGTGATTGAAAGTACTATATAGGACATCTCTCTCTGTGTGTTAAAGTACACAGCCCAGTGATACACCCCCCCCCCCCCTCCACACACACACACACACAGCTGCTGTGTATTTGACACTGATTGTGTGCCTTGTTGCTATTACACACACTGTCTACCACTATTGAATATTGTTAGTAGTACTGCATACCCCCAATATGGGAAAAATAACAGGCGGAGGCCACCCTACAGGTATTTTTGAGGTTGTGCTGCCGTGATCTTGTGTGGCCCTCGACCAAAGTACAGTGTTCATGTGGCGTGTACCCTCAACCCCCAAAATTCGGAGGACATTGTTGACTGGCTTAAACAGCGCACCACATCTTCTACAGCTTCCGCTTAGAACCTCCGTGATGCACCGTCCTCCTCCTGCTCAGCTGTTTCACACAAAAACTTAACACTACTACCACTAGCAACTCAGCTGCTCCACTTGATGTGTCACAGGAGTTATTCACACATGATGCATTTAGTGTTACACTTGGGGTCATCCAACCAACATGCCCTTGAACGCCTGCTGTTGCCACCAACCGAATGCCGACATTCCAAAGCTCACCAGTGTGGATTTTTTTTTGTTTGTGTGCCTCTGATACCAGCAATGCCATCTGCAACCTCTGCCAAAAGAAAAGAGTTGTGGGAAGCCCAACACCCAAATAGGGACAACTGCGAAGGCACCTGATCGCAAAACACAAACACCAATGGTATGCACACATTAATAAAAGCAGCAAACAAATATAAAAAACATTAGAAATATTTTTTGTTAAATTTGACAAACATGCTTTAAGAAAAAAAAAGAAAATAATAGTTTGTACAGTGAGCCTGTCTGCTAGCTACCATCATAAAGTTCTATAATAAACTTCCTATCCCATCAAGGCCTCTGGTACATGTGATGGTCCATTTACTTGAGCATAACGCACTAACTTACTTACTTTGAGGGGGGGGGGGGGGGGGGGTAAATGACACTGACATAAAAAAAACAAATACTTTTTTTTATAAATAGCAACAACAATAACAACAATAAATAACTTTCAAGCAAAATAAGTTTTGGAGGAGATGTAGAGCATGATCCCTGGGCAGATCAATACAAGCAAAAGGGTAAGCTATTCGTAGCAAGGTTATTTTGTGGGCAATGGGCAAAGAGCAATGCCCACTGTTGCCAACACTTAAAGAAAGATGAGCTTATCACATAGCTGAATGGAAGGCTCATGGTGAAGGAACTGCCCGGAGATGAAAGCCAGCTTGTGGTGGGAATATTTGCAGGGTGCTGGCACTCGGATGGTCCCAGGCCAGTTCTAGTCAGGCCCGTTTTTAGGGCCATGCGGCCCGTGCCGCCGCCCTGGGCGCTGTTGTGAGGGGGGCGCTGTAAAGGAGGGGGGAGCCGGAGCCGCGGGGAGGGCAGCCCGACCTCACCCTCCCTCTCCCCGGGCCGCCCTCCGTGCTCCCCCCTCAGACGCAGAGTAATTACGCAGCAGGAAGCTCTGTGCATAACTACTCACCTTCCTGCGTTCCACTCGCTGCTGATCTTCTCTCATCATAGACGCTGATACACACACTGCTTACTGTTTAGCCGGAAGCAGCGTGTGTATCAGCGTCTATGACGAGAGGAGATCAGCGGCGAGTGGAACGCAGGAAGGTGAGTAGTTATGCACAGAGCTTCCTGCTGCGTAATTACTCTGCATCTGAGGTGGGAGCACAGAGGGCGGCCCGGGGAGAGGGAGGGAGAGGTCGGGCTGCCCTCCCCACGGCTCCGGCTCCCCCCTCCATTATGGGGGGGGACCTACCTAACCTATACTGGGGGAAGCTGCCTATCTAACCTATACTGGGGGGCACCTACCTAATCTAACCTATACTGGGGGGCACCTACCTAGTCTAACCTATACTGGGGAAGCTGCCTATTTAACTTATACTGGGGGGCACCCACCTAATCTAACCTATACTGGGGGCACCTACCTATCTAACCTATACTGGGGGGCAGCTACCTATCTAACCTATACTGGGGGGCAGCTACCTATCTAACCTATACTGGGGGCACCTACCTAATCTAACCTATACTGGGGGCCACCTACCTAATCTAACCTATACTGGGGGGCACCTACCTAATCTAACCTATACTGGGGGGCACCTACCTATCTAACCTATAGTGGGGGGCACCTACCTAATCTAACCTATAGTGGGGTGCACCTACCTATCTAACCTATAGTGGGGGGCACCTACCTATCTAACCTATACTGGGGGGCACCTACCTATCTAACCTATACTGGGGGACACCTACCTATCTAACCTATACTGGGGCACCTACCTATCTAACCTATACTGTAGGGCACCTACCTATCAAACCTATACTGGGGCACTTACTGATCTAACCTGTATTGGGGGCACCTACCTACCAAGCTAGCCTATACAGGTGGCAACTATACTGGCTACCTATATTGCAGGCACCTACCTAACTATCCTATACTGGGGGCATCTACCTATCTAATCTATGCTGGAGGCAACTATTCTGGCTACCTATATTAGAGGCACCCACCTAGCTAACCTGTAGTGGGGCACCTACCTATCTAACTTATACCGGGGGCGCCTGCCTATCTAACCTATACTGGGGGCAACTATACTGGCTACCTATACTGGAGGCACCTACCTGGCTAACCTATACCGGGGGCAACTATACTGGCTCACCTATGCCTGGCTACCTATACTGGGGGCCTATAGCTGGCTACCTATACTGGATTACCTATTCTTGGCTACCTATACTGGGGGGACCTATACTGAGTGCAACTAGACCTGGCTAACCTATACTGCGGGCGCCCATACCTTGCTCGGGGGGGGGGGGGCGCAATTTTTACGCCCTGGGTGCATTTTAGCCTAGAAACTGCACTGGTTCTAGTACATGTGACACAATTAACAATAGCTACAATAACAATATATAAATACAAAAATATATAAATATAAAACAATAACAATAATAAATAACAAATCTATCTATAAATAACTTTCAACAATTTTTTTTTCAATAACCTGCCATTCCCTGAAACGTATCAAAACTGATACTACACTTGATCTCAGCCAAAAAGGCCGATATGCGTTCCATTGCTTGCAAGTCTCCACTGCGTGGCTCTGCATTGGAGCTGGGTAACACCACCCCCACCACGAATGGCAGCCAGGCCTCCAGCTGCCAGCAGCCTGACACCTGCTGACTTTGTTTAGTTTTTTTAAAAAAATACAGTTGAAATTAGAATTATAACCTGGAGATTTTTTATTTTTTATAAATACAGTTGTTTTTTTACTAACAAATCTATACATAAATAACTTTCAACACATTTTCTTTAATAACCTACCTTTCCCTGAAACTTATAAAAACTGATACTACAACTTGAGAAGGTACAGGTTACATAGTTACATAGTTATTTGGGTTGAAAAAAGACATACATCCATTAAGTTCAACCAGGTGTTACTTTGTACACAAGTTCTTTATGGCACCGTACAGGTCAGTGCTTGTCAGCACTCGGGAGGTATTAGCTCTGGAATTACCACAGTTATCAAAGTAACCTATCAGAAAAAAAATGTAGAATTTTATAAGTAACTTCGATTTTCAATTAATCAAGAAAACAAACGTTTTTTTTCAATTTTCATCATCATGGCCTGCACTCTCGCCAATGTGCGCACGAGCACGGCCATCACTACACAAACGTTGCTGCTGAGAGGACTGACATTTTATGTCCTGGGAGTGTCAACTAACGACAACCCTTTGTGGCTGTTTGCAGCGGTGCGTTACACAGTTAGTTTGATCTGTCAGTGTGCAGCTGTATACTACTTACACTACGTGATCTATGTATACACACGCAAGATGTTTTAAAGTACTTTATGCCTCCAATTTAGGAATGCAATGTGATTTCTGCCCTTTAGGGATTATAACCCTACTCTGCGTCAAATATATAATTTTCCCAGGGATTTTTAGCATGTATCCCACTTCGCCATGCCCCCCTCCAGGTGTTAGACCCCTTGAAACATCTTTTCCATCACTTTTGTGCCCAGAAACAGTGTTTGTAGTTTTGAAAGTTTGCCTGTCCATTAACCTCCCTGGCCTTCAGTTTCTGCTGGAGTTCTGTGCAAAAAGTGATCCAGTTAATTTTCATAAAATTTTTTCCTGTAACTCACCAAAATGTGTCAAGAAAAGTTCTGGTATACATTTTGAGTATAATAAAAGCTTGAATCACAGAAACTAATCTAACCTAAAATTTAAAAATTACCCCCCAAAATCTCTGATAATTTACACTTCCAAGCTGCAGCTGCTCGACCTGCACTAATATACAGTGGGTTGCAAAAGTATTCGGCCCCCTTGAAGTTTTCCACATTTTGTCATATTACTGCCACAAACATGAATCAATTTTATTGGAATTCCACATGAAAGACCAACACAAAGTGGTGTACACATGAGAAGTGGAACGAAAATCATACATGATTCCAAACATTTTTTACAAATAAATAACTGCAAAGTGGTGTGTGCATAATTATTCGGCCCCCTTTGATCTGAGTGCAGTCAGTTGCCTATAGACATTGCCTGATGAGTGCTAATGACTAAATAGAGTGCACCTGTGTGTAATCTAATGCCAGTACAAATACAGCTGCTCTGTGAGGGCCTCAGAGGTTGTCTAAGAGAATATTGGGAGCAACAACACCGTGAAGTCCAAAGAACACACAAGACAGGTCCAAGACAGGTCAGGGATCAAGTTATTGAGAAATTTAAAGCAGGCTTAGGCTACAAAAAGATTTCCAAAGCTTTGAATAACCCAAGGAGCACTGTTCAAGTGATCATTCAGAAATAGAAGGAGTATGGCACAACTGTAAACCTACCAAGACAAGGCCATCCACCTAAACTCACAGGCCAAACAAGGAGAGCGCTGATCAGAAGTGCAGTCAAGAGGCCCATGGTGACTCTGGACAAGCTGCAGAGATCTACAGCTCAGGTGGGAGACTCTGTCCATAGGACAACTATTAGTCATGCACTGTACAAAGTTGGCCTTTATGGAAGAGTGGCAAGAAGAAAGGAATTGTTAACAGAAGGCATAAGAAGTTCCATTTTCAGTTTGCCACAAGCCATGTGGGGGACACAGCAACCATGTGGAAGAAGGTGCTCTGGTCAGATGAGACCAAAATGGAACTTTTTGGCCAAAATGCAAAACGCTATGTGTGGCAGAAAACTAACACTGCACATCACTCTGAACACACCATCCCACTGTCAAATATGGCGGTGGCAGCATCATGCTCGGGGGAGTGCATCTCTTCAGCAGGGACAGGGAAGCTGGTCAGAGTTGAGGGGAAGATGGATGGAGCCAAATACAGGGCAAACTTGGAAGAAAACCTCTTGGAGTCTGCAAAAGACTTGAGACTGGGGCAGAGGTTCACCTTCCAGCAGGACAATGACGCTAAACATAAAGCTGTTTTGCAAAGAAGAATGGGCAAGGATTTCAGTCTCTAGATGTGCAAAGCTGGTAGAGACATACCCTAAAAGACTGGCAGCTGTAATTGCAGCAAAAGGTGGTTCTACAAAATATTGACTCAGGGGACCGAATAATTACGCACACCCCACTTTGCAGTTATTTATTTGTAAAAAATGTTTGGAATGATGTATGATTTTCGATCCACTTCTCACATGTACACCACTTTGTATTGGTTTTTCATGTGGAATTCCAATAAAATTGATGCATGTTTGTGATTGTAATGTGACAAAATGTGGAAAACTTCAAGGGGGCCGAATATTTTTGCAACCCACTGTAAATGGAAAGCTAACCATACATCTAGTGGTAATGGGCAGATTCGACCAAGAGACAAATCTCTCTAAGATCGAATCTCATTAGATAGAGATCTGTCAGCTGCGCATACACCACAGGCCGATTCCTGATCGATTTCAGCATGAAATCTTTTGGGAATTGGCGGTGTCCGCTGCCTCATCACTGCCCCCTTAGTGTATAAATGTACCCACTGTGTGTGCATTTTTACATTACCTGTCCTGTGTCACCAACCGTGCGGTGCTCATCCGTCTTTGGAATCCCCTGCCGGTTTTTGTATTGGCTGTGTGACCCTGGCGTCATCAACACCGATCGCTGGGGAACATCACTATCAGAGGTACACGACGAGTGATCGGCACGCCAAGTGAGTGTAAGTGCTCCCAGTATAGCTAGCAAAGTATAGGTGCCCCCAGTATAGTTTAGCCAGATATAGATGCCCCAGTACAGGTTAGCCAGCTATAGGTGCAGTAGTATAGGTCAGCCTCCCAGTATAGGTTAAGCAGCCACAGGTATCCCAGTAAAGATTGGCCAGCTATAGGTGCCTCCAGTATAGGTTAGGCAGCCATAGGTTTTCCCGTATAGATTGGCCAGCCATAGGTGCCTCCAGTGTAAGTTAGCTATCCATAGGTGCCTCCAGTGTAGGTGAGCTAGCCATAGGTGCCTCCAGTGTAGGTGAGCTAGCCATAGGTGCCTCCAGTGTATGTGAGCTATCCATAGGTGCCTCCAGTATAGGTGAGCTATCCATAGGTGCCTCCAGTGTAGGTGAGCTAGCCATAGGTTAGCTGGCCACAGATGCAACTGTATAGGTTAGCTAGCTATACATCCCACAGTTCAAGATCCACTCCTTTTCCCTCCCTCCACAGCGATCGTGCCTAAAAGGATCCCCCTCCCCTTCAGCGGCATACTTCCCTGTCAGTGTGTCTGGCTCCCTCCCTCCCTCTGCAGCCATGCGGGTGGCTGGTGCTGGTACTCACTTAGCTTGTTGCTTGCACTGATCACACCACCAGCTTCAATCTTTTCTGTTTACAGTACCGGGGCACTGGATGATGACGTCATCAAGCCGTGCGCCCCGGTTATGCTGCAGACACATAAGAGGAGCTGGTGGTGTAATCGGTGCAAGCAACAAGCTAAGTGAGTCCCAGCACTGGCCACCCATGTGGCTGCAGAAGGAGAGAGGGAGCGAGCCAGACACACTGACAGGAAAGTATGCCGCTGAAGGGGTGAGATCCTTTCAGGCATGATCGCTGCGGAGGGAGGGGGAGAAATCACCAAAGAGGAGGATCGCTGAGGGGGGGCCACACTGTTTCTGGGGCACAGAT
Organism: Hyperolius riggenbachi; assembly: GCF_040937935.1. NCBI lineage: Eukaryota > Metazoa > Chordata > Amphibia > Anura > Hyperoliidae > Hyperolius > Hyperolius riggenbachi. Next base: position 164,714,571 of record NC_090650.1, read on the forward strand.
AGCTAGTTAACATGTCCTGGATGTATAATAGCTAGCTAACTAACTCCAGGTGCGCACAATGTATTCGAAAATCTCCTGAGCGGCATGCCCGTCACTTTGTCGGGCATACCACTTTAAGCAAGTTTTCCTTGACCGACACAGTGTCGGGCATACCGCCCAGGAGGTTAAAGTCTATTGCGGTTCGCCAAGTTCACCGGTTTGTAAACTAAGACCCAAAATCTGAGGTTAGAGCCATCTCTAATCATTATATATACATCAGCTGATACCATGATCGAAAATAGCTGAAATGTGTACTTAATGTCAGAAAGGTCGCAGGGAAAGTGCAGCTTTAATGCTACTATGTAGCATAACTGAGATTAGCAATAACTTTAATTCAATATCAGAACATGGTTAGTGAAAACATTTAAAGAAGCTCTGGTGACTCATGTCACTCACCAGCTAAATGATGTGTACAGAACACTAATAAATAATATATATATATATATATATATATATATATATATATATATATATATATATATATATATATATATATATATATATATTGTACTTTGTAAAGAGACTGAATCAATATTGCAATTATTGGTGGATCATTAAGTGGATGTTCATGTGTGATTAAAATTAGCTTTCATTGTGAAATGCAGTAAAAGAAAAACACAAATTTATTAAAGGGACTCCGAGCAGTGCAGAAACTATGGAAAGATGCATATCATTTTAAAGCTCTCTTTCTCCTCTTTCCAATGATATATAAACCGCCACCCTACGCCTTTTAGTTTTCGCTATTTTCGCGATTGAAATTGCCGCGGCCGCGATTTCAATCGCAAAAATAGAGAAAACTAAAAGGCGTAGGGCGACGATTTAGGTGTCGCCAGAAAGAGGAGAAAGAGAGCTTTAAAATGATATCCATCTTTCCATAGTTACTTGTATTACACAGGACGACACTTTCCCCAGTGTCAGCAGCTGCATTCAGCAGAAAAAGTCGCCCTGTGTAATACAATGTAACTATGGAAAGATGCATATCATTTTAAAGCTCTCTTTCTCCTCTTTCTGGCGTCACCTAAATCGTCGCCCTACACCTTTTAGTTTTCTCTATTTTCGTGATTGAAATTGCGGCAGCGGCAATTTCAATCGCGAAAATAGCGAAAACTAAAAGGCGTAGGATGGCGGTTTATATATCATTGGAAAGAGGAGAAAGAGAGCTTTAAAATGATATGCATCTTTCCATAGTTTTTGCACTGCTCGGAGTCCCTTTAAATTGTAGAGGTTTACAAAATTGAAAAAAAAAACTCAAGTAAGTTGATATCTCAGGCGGGAATTGGTTGTTGGATTTCACCCTGTGAAACATCACAACAGGTCCCCCCCCCCCCCCCCCCATGACTTGTTTTGCCTTTCATCAGCCTGAATAACTGTATATGAAGATGGGCAAAAAAAAAAAAAAGGAATTTTCCAAGTAGAACTCAAATCCGTCAGGTGACCATTTTAAGCAGAATGGAATTTTTTGTCACAATTCCTGGGTTTTGCATCCCCAGGATACTAGCCTATTGATAACAATGCCTAAAAGAAGAGGTCTAAGCAGCAGTGCTTCAAATGTCAACATCAGAAGAGAAGAGCTTGTCGTAATGGACATGTGCAGTTTTTTTAGTGCAATGCATCGCCACAGCCCTTCGGGATCCATCCTCAAAGAACTGCTGATATTCACATTCTAAGGAGCGATGAACCCCTGGACTATTGGGTGCGTAGGCTTGACCTGTGGCCTGAGCTCTCACAATTACTCTCTTGCCCTGCCTCAGGCGTCCTGTAAGAGAGTACCTTCAGCACAGCAGGAGGGATTATCACTGAGAAGAGAAAACACCTGGGTCAAAAAAGTGTAGATTTCCGTACCTTTATTAAAATTAATGAGGCATGGATCCCGGAGGGCTACTGCCTGCTCGAAGAATTTTAACTCAGTCCCCACCCAGCATCTCTGCACACCGCATGACTGGCTGACTGACTTCTCTGCCACCACCAACAGGGTCCAGACCAAGACTCCAGGACTCCACAGGTGGATCCTGAATTTTTAAAGGGAAGGTTCAGGGAGGGGATTAAAAAAATAAAAATAAATTTCCACTTACCTGGGGCTTCCTCCAGCCCGTGGCAGGCAGGAGGTGCTCTCGCCGCCGCTTCGCAGGCTCCCGGTGGTCTCCGGTGCCCGACCCGACCTGGCCAGGCTGGCTGCCAGGTCGGGCTCTTCTGCGCTCCATTTCCTGGCACTTCTGCGTCCCACGCCGGCGCGCTGACGTCATCGGACGTCCGCCGGGCTGTACTGCGCAGGCGCAGTAGTTCTGCGCCTGCGCAGTACAGCCCGGCGGACGTCCGATGACGTCAGCGCGCCGGCGTGGGACGCAGAAGTGCCCGGAAATGGAGTACAGAAGAGCCCGACCTGGCAGCCGGCCTGGCCAGGTCGGGTCAGGCACCGGAGACCACCGGGAGCCTGCGGAGCGGCGGCGAGGGCACCTCCTGCCCGCCACGGGCTGGAGGAAGCCCCAGGTAAGTGGAAATTTATTTTTATTTTTTTAATCCCCTCCCTGAACCTTCCCTTTAAGGCAGCAGCTGCTAAAAAAAATTATTTTTCTGGCATGTGTACATGCTGTAAAATGCAGCGGGGATACCGCCGCGGCAGAGAGCGGCGTGTCCGCCACTTCCGCATACCAGCCAGCGGCGTTCCCCGCCGCACAGTCTTTGCCTATATGTCCTTCAGCCGCGCATAGAGACGGGGCTGTGCGCCCGCGCGTCAGGTGGCAGGACCTTTATCTCTCTAGGAGGAAGGTCAGCTTACTCTCCGGTCAGCTGACCCCATGAGGCCTCCTGATTCGCTGGGCTTCTGGGCGGCTCTGCTGAGTGGTCCTCAGCATAAAAGGAGCTGGCTGTCAGTTGCTCCTTGTCTGCTGTTGTGACTACCTCGTGTTAGCACTCAGACCTAGTCAGGTTCCTGCTGTGATAGATGTATATGCAGTGTTTGCGATATACATCTATCTCTAGTTAGTATTATTGATTGTATTATTATTATTATTACCTGTGTATGACTCTGGCTCGTTTCTGACTACTCTTCCGCTTTACGCTTCTGCACTTTTGCCCATCTGATCTCGTTGCCTGTTTAACCTTCTGCCTCTGCCTTCTGATTTTGTACCTGATCTGCCTGTCTGTTGCCAACTCGATTAGTCTGACCATTCTACTCTCACCAGGGAGCCCTTGTCTCTGGTGAGGGGCTCTGTACTGTTAGTACCCACCAGCTCCTCTGGTGAGGTGTTGCTAAACCTATCAGTTCTTACTGTTGCACCAAGCACATACCTTGCTATTAGCTAACACATTGTTGCTTGCTATATGTGCATTATTGGTGATTCTGCAGATCATCACATAATCAGGTATAGTGTCTGGATTATTGGTGATACTGGAGGTCACCTAATAACCAGACATCTGTTTTTTTGCTGACACCAATCGTTACGGAACAGCAGACCACAATGTCTATGGACGCACTGCGTAACCAGGTTGAGGCTTTGACCACAGCGGTGAACAATTTAACCGTAACGGTTAATTCCCAACAGGCACAGATCAACCAGCTGTCTGTGGTTGTCAAGACCCTCCAGACAGCAACCGCGCCAGTGCAGTCCCCTCCAGTCGTTGAGCCTAGAATGCCCATGCCCGAAAAATTCTCAGGGCATAAGTCTGATTTCCAGAACTTCAGAAATTGATGTCTTTCGTATTTTGAGATGAGACCTGTATCATCAGATTCTGAGAGCCAAAAGATACCCTTTATCAAGACTTTGTTATCTGGGGACTCTCAGACATGGGCCTACAGTCTTCCTAATGGTTATGAGGCTTGGACCTCGGTACAAGAATTTTTTAAAACGTTGGCAATAATCTATGATGATCCGGATATCGCAGTGACTGCTGAGAGGAAACTTAAGATCCTCCGGCAGGGGCATAATACAGTTGAGACCTATGCCGTTGAATTCAGAAGGTGGGCAGTGTTGGCTAGGTGGGGACAGTTTGCTTTACTGGATTGTTTTTTAACCGGCTTATCTGACCCAGTGTCTGACGTAATGCCCAGCCACCCAGAGCCTAAAACGGTGGATGAGCCAATAGCACTGACAGTTAAAATTGATCGCCGCATCCGGTATCAAAAGCAAACCCGGGGTAAACTATCTGTAAAAACTGTTCCCCTCTCTTTGTCCCCTCCTTCTCCTCCTCAGGATGAACCGATGCAAATCGGCCACTCCAGATTATCTGAGGTAGAGAAAACCCGGAGACGAAAGGAGGGCCTCTGCCTTTACTGTGTCGAAAAGGGACATATAATACAAAATTGTCCTAAGAGGTCGGAAAACTCTGCCGCCTAGGTGTAGCTAGAGGTACTACCCTAGGCGAGCCAGTTTTACCTCTACCTGATAAAGGTTTACTGTTCCCTTGTTCTATTACCTGGGAAGACCAAGTTTTGTCTACCCAGACATTTATAGACTCGGGTTCTGAGGCCAATTTTATTGATGCAGAGTTTGTTAAGAAATGGAGAATACCCCTAATTCCTTTAGACAGGCAAATTGTCGTTACGGCAGTGGATGACTCTCCATTATAGGGCAGGCAGGCTCTCTCTCAAACTCCAGTTCTCTTATGTCATGTGGGGGTGTTACACAGGGAGAAATTATAATTTTTTGTACTTAAGATGGTCACTTCTACCGTGATCCTTGGTATGCCGTGGTTAAAGAAACATTCTCCGCAGATAGAATGGAGTTCCTGCCAGTTGTTAAGCTGGTCTCCCTTCTGTCATCAGCATTGTATGGAGAAAGTGGCTATATGCGCCACCAAGGTTCAGATCGAGGGTGTACCCCCACAGTATGCTGACTTTGCTGATGTATTCTGTCCCAAGTCAGCAGACAAACTTCCTCCTCACCTGAGTTTTGACTGCCCCATTGAATTAAGACCAGGTTGTATGCCCCCTAGAGGTCATTTGTATAACCTTTCTGGTCCGGAAAAACTCGCCATGCAGGATTATATTAAAGAAAACTTGGCCAAGGGTTTTATCCATCCTTCTAAGTCTCCGGCCGGAGCAGGATTCTTTTTTGTTCAGAAAAAAGACGGTGGGCTTCGCCCGTGTATCGATTACAGGGAGTTGAATAAAGATAACCATAAAAAATCGTTACCCACTCCCTTTGATTGACGATCTGTTTTCCCAAATTACTGATGCAGGTATCTTCTCTAAGCTAGATCTGAGAGGGACATACAACCTGGTACGTATCAGGGAGGGTGACGAATGGAAGATGGCCTTTAACACGCCCGACGGGCACTACGAGTACCTGGTCATGCCCTTCGGGCTGTGTAATGCGCCTGCCGTCTTCCAGGAGTTTGTTAATGAGATATTCAGAGAGGTTCTGGGACGTTTTGTTCTAGTCTACCTCAACGACATTTTAATTTACTCAAGAAATTTGTCTGAACACAGGAAACATGTGAAATTTGTTTTGGAGAAACTCAGACAGAACTACCTGTATGCTAAACTCGAAAAATGCCTTTTCGAGGTGTCTGAAGTTCCTTTTTTGGGATATGTTATCTCTACTTCTGGGCTCTCCATGGATCCCAAGAAGGTGTCTGCCGTTTTGGAGTGGCCACAGCCCGCAGGGCTGAAGGCACTCCAAAGGTTTCTAGGTTTCGCCAACTACTATAGAAAATTTATTAAAGGATTCTCATCTGTGGTGTCACCCCTCACTGACCTCACCAAAAAAGGGGCGGACACTTACAACTGGTCTAAAGAAGCGCATTCTGCCTTCTCATCTTTGAAAAGTATGTTTTGCTCCGCCCCTATTTTGCGACATGTGGATGTCACTTACCCTTTTATTGTGGAAGTGGATGCATCAGAGATAGGGGTTAGGGCTGTGCTGTCGCAGCACTCAGGTCTCCAAGGCAGATTGCATCCCTGTGCTTTTTTTTCGTGTAAATTCTCTCCAGCTGAGAGAAATTACGATATTGGAAATCGGGAATTACTGGCTATCAAACTTGCGTTTGAGGAGTGGCGACATTGGCTCGAGGGAGCAGAGCATGTGATCACGGGCTACACCGACCATAAAAATTTAGAATTTTTTAGAAATTTAGCTTAGCCCCCGACAGGCTCGTTGGTCGTTATTCTTTTCAAGATTCAGATTCATAATTACCTATAAGCCTGGAAGTAAAAACATCAAGGCTGATGCTCTGTCTAGATGTTTTGAGCCTGAAACAGTACAGCCATCAACCCCTGAAAACATTCTGCTTGAGAGGGTGGTTGTAGCAGCCACTGAGACATGGGAAGACTGGTCACTTGCATTAAGGCCTTATCAACAGGACGTCCCCGAGGGGAAACCCGATGGGGTTTTGTTTGTACCATTGCCCTTACGTTTGCAGATTCTGCAGTTATTTCATGCCCATAAAAATGCAGGGCATCCCGGGGTTGCAAGGATGCAGGATCTGCTGTATAGGTGTGTTTGGTGGCCATCCCTGGCCCTGGACTGTAGGGAGTTTGTCAAAGATTGCTCAGTCTGTGCTAGAAATAAACCGTCTAGACAGGCTCCAGCAGGCACCCTTCAGTCTTTGCCAGTACCTGAGGAACCATGGACCCACATCTCGATGGACTTTGTGGGCGAACTTCCTAGGTCAGAAGGAAAGACGGTTATCTGGGTGGTAGTTGACAGATTCAGCAAAATGGCTCATTTTATTCCCCTAGACGGACTCCCCTCTGCTCAGGAACTGGAAGGTCTCTTCATTCAGCACATTTTTCGTTTGCATGGCATACCCGAAAATGTGGTCTCAGATAGGGGAGTCCAGTTTGCATCTAGGTTCTGGCGAGCCTTTTGTCATCACTTAGGTATGAATCTGTCATTTTCGTCTGGCTACCACCCACAAACCAATGGTCAAACGGAAAGGGTTAATCAGTCTTTGGAACAATTCCTTAGGTGCTATGTGGCTGATGCCCAGTTGGAATGGGTAAAGTTTCTGCCCTTCGCAGAATTTGCGCACAACAATTTGAAGAGCCCTTCATCTGGCTTTTCCCCCCTCCAGGTGGTCTCGGGGAGATCTCCTAAGTTCTCCCCGTTGCCAGTGGTATCTTCTCCGTTCCCTGCCCTGGAAGTGTGGCAGGGATCCTTGAAGGAGATTTGGGCTAAAGTCAAAAATAATCTGGAAAAGGCGTTTCATACCCAGAAGAGGCAGGCGGATAGAAACCGTTCGATAGAGTGGGAATTTGTGCCAGGTGATTTGGTATGGCTTCCACCCGGCATCTAGCGCTGAAACAACCCTCAGCGAAGTTGGGACCCAGATTTATAGGCCCATACCCTGTATCCAAGAAGATCAATGATGTAACTTATGTCATCGCACTACCATCTAGTATGAGAGGTGTGAAGTCTTTCCATGTGTCCTTGTTAAACCGGCTGTGCATGTGGATTTCTCTCCCCCCCCCCTCCCCCGTGGTGATTGATGGAGAGCCTGAGTACGAGATTGTGCAGATTTTGGATTCTCGGTGGGTGCGCAACTCGGTTCAGTATTTAGTTCATTGGAAGGGGTATGAGCCTGAGGAGAGATCTTGGGTGCCGAGTCATCGCCTTCATGCTGAGGAATTGAGACGGGACTTTCATGAGGCACATACCGAGAAGCCTTGTAAGAAGTGTCCGGAGTCCACTCCTCAAGGGGGGGGGGGTACTGTAAAATGCGGCGGGGATACCGCCACGGCGGAGAGCGGCGTGTCTGCCGCTTCCGCATACCAGCCAGCAGCGCTCTCTGCCGCACAGTCTTTGCCTATAGGTCCTTCAGCCGCGCATAGAGACGGGCTGTGCGCACGCGCGCCCGGCGGCAGGACCTTTATCTCTCTAGGAGGAAGGTCAGCTGACTCTCCGGTCAGCTGACCCCATGAGGCCTCCTGATTCGCTGGGCTTCTGGGCGGCTCTGCTGAGTGGTCCTCAGCATAAAAGGAGCTGGCTGTCAGTTGCTCCTTGTCTGCTGTTGTGAATACCTCGTGTTAGCACTCAGACCTAGTCAGGTTCCTGCTGTGATAGATGTATATGCAGTGTTTGCGATATACATCTATCTCTAGTTAGTATTATTGATTGTATTATTACCTGTGTATCACTGGCTCGTTTCTGACTACTCTTCCGCTTTACACTTCTGTACTTTTGCCCATCTGATCTCGTTGCCGACTCTGCCTGTTTAACCTTCTGCCTCAGCCTTCTGATTTTGTACCTGATCTGCCTGTCTGTTGCCAACTCGATTAGTCTGACCACTCTACTCTCACCAGGGAGCCCTTGTCTCTGGTGAGGGGCTCCGTACTGTTAGTACCCACCAGCTCCTCTGGTGAGGTGTTGCTAAACCTATCAGTACTTACTGTTGCACCAAGCACATACCTTGCTATTAGCTAACACATTGTTGCTTGCTATACTTGCATTATTGGTGATTCTGCAGATCATCACATAATCAGGTATAGTGTCTGGATTACTGGTGATACTGCAGATCACCTAATAACCAGACATCTGTTTTTCGCTGACACCAATCGTTAAACATGCCTAATTTTTCTGGCCTGTGGTGCTGAACTGTGACATTAGGTAAACCTGCTGACCACTGTGGCAAGCCTCCACTGCGTGACTCTGCAGTGGAGTTGGTGACACCACTACAATGACCATCAGGCCTGCTGTAAATGTGTTATTGTTAATTTAAAAAAATATATATTTTTAATTTAAATAACATTGAAAAAATGTTTTTTAACTTTGTATTTGTGTTGTTTTTATGAATATTTTTTTTCAAAAATAACTTTAATCCCTTCCCAACCACCTAACGTCGAGGTGTCGGGAAGGTGGCAGCTTCAGGACTGCCTAACGCCGAAAGGCATCAAGTCCTGCGATGGGGTTTTGCAGGGGATCGCGCGTGTTGATGCCTGCATTCCCGCTTGAATGACGGATCTCCACTCCATCATCGTCTACCAGCGAAAGCACCATCTATTTACATTGTACAGCGATAAGATCTACAGCAACGCATGTCACCCATTGGCTGTCGGGGGGGAGGGGAGAAATCAAAATAAATAAAAAATAGACAAATTTATTCAAAAATATAATACAATTAAATGTATTAAAAATAATACAGATGGCAGCAGTGATCAGAGCCCAACAGCAGAAAGCTCTGTTGGTGGGCAGAAAAGGGGGGGGGGGTCCAATTATGTGGTGCTTAGTTGTATGGCTCTGCAGCGAGCACTTAACACTGCAGAGCACTAAATTGTAAGAAATAGCCTGGTCACTAGGGTGGTGTAAGCTTATGGTCCTGAACTGGTTAAGAGTAGCAGTTTGAACACAGGCATGTGATCCAAGGTGGTGTGTCAGGCCTGCATTTTATTGCCACTGTGCTGTTATTTTTTTATTGTAATTAAAAAAAATATTTATAATATGTAATTTGTTGTTTAAAAAAATATATTTTGCATTTATGTTGTTTTTATAAATAAATATAATAACTTTAGAAATATTTTTTTAGAAATTTGAGAAATATACTTTAAAGGACCTCTGTCGCAAAAATCTTATAATACATGTAAACATATACAAATAAGAAATGAGCCATAAATCACTTTTCTCCTATGTTGCTGTCACTTACAGTCACTTCTACTACTTACTGCCACTTAAAGTAAGTAGTAGAAATCTGACATTGCCAACAGATCTTCTCATGGGGTTCTCAGGGTTATCTTTATCTTCAAAAACACTTAGTAAATGGCAGTTGCTCCTTACAAATGCCAAAAAAATGTACGGTGAGCAGGGAGGCTGGTCAGAATCTTTGTATAAATCTTTTTCAGGGAGTGTCTTTATAAAGAATAAAGGCCATGCTGAGATTCCCCTATGAAGAGATAGCCCAAAACCTGCCGGTAATGTTGAATTTCTACTACCTACTGTAAGTGACAGCAACATAGGAGAGAAGTACTTTATGGCTCATTTTACTCAGGAAGTAACATACTACTTATTTGTATGTGTTTTAAATTTTAAGATTTTCGCGACAGTTCCTCTTTAAGGAAAACAAAAATAGGTTGTAGACTGAGCCTGTCTGTTTCAGTTGCATGCAGCACCTGCACATCTAAGGGTCTTACAGACTTGGCTCTTTCCGCCCAATCTCGCATGGCTGCATGGTCGCTTAACTAGTTCGCATGGAGGAGTTCCCCAATAGGCTTAAAAAAAATATATAGGTTGTTCACTCAGCCAGTCTGCTTGCTACCATCATAAACTTTTATTATTAACTTCCCATCCCATCCAGGCCACTGCTACACATGACGCCACACTGCTCTGTTCAGTTGAGCAGCACGCACTAAATTAATAAAAAAAATTGTAAAGCTTGTCCATTCATTTGAGCGCGCATGAAGCACCCGCACACCTAAGGGACTTACAGACCTGTTACCGTGGTGGAGTTCACAAATAGGCCCCCCAAAAATTAGGCTGTACACTGAGCCTCTCTGTCTGGTGAAACTTGTGGCAACACTGGTCCGTTAAGTTGAGCGCACATGCAGCACCACACACTCACCTAATGGCCTTACAGACCTGTTATCGCTCAATCTCGGTAAATGCAGCGTTTGGTCTGTCAGTGTGAAGTTGGAATAACCCTAACATTACCTCTCTGGACATTTAAAAATAGCCCCTTATTCCTCAAATGTATGAATGTACTGGGATTTCTGCCGTTTAGGGATTAAAACCCGACTCTGCATCAACTCTGTAATTTTTGGTGGGACTTTTGCCATGGATCCCCCTCCAGCATGCCCCTGTCCAGGTGTTAGACCCTTTGAAACAAGTTTTCCATCACTTTTGTGGCCTTTGTAGGTTTCTAAATTTGCCTGCCCATTGAAGTCTATGGCGGTTCACCCGGTTTGCGCAAACTCAAACTTTTCCGGAAGTCTGAATTTGACGTTCACATACGGGAAATTTGATGTTCGCGACATCTCTAGTCCTCAGCCCTTGTCCTCTCTTTTAAAAAACATTAAACAAGTGGTTGCATTAATAAGTTTTATTTAATTTTTTTTAATTTTTAACATAGGAAAACGAACCAGCAGAGAAATAGACTATAGTATATATACAGTATAGCAGTATCATTAGAGTACAGTGACAGTATCCTGTTTAATTAAACCGCATATTAGGTCTCATATTAACTTGAGCTAGTGTAATACAAATATGGTCACTATATCTAAGTATAAAAGTTCAGCCCATGGGTAGTATTTCTACCTTGAAGCATATTTATGGGCTAAACTGTCTGAGTAATATTATTGTCTCTAACCTAAAATCCCACGATCCCAACCTCCCCCCAAGAAAGAACTCTCAACCCTCCTTCCGTCCCAAGTCACATAATTTTTCGTTAGGGCTTGAAAAGAAAAAATTGCAGCACCCACTTCCCCGGTGTGGGGGCCAATAAGAATATGACAATGAATTTGAATATAAAACCGGAGGTAACCAGCATACCAGTGCCACGGAAGATGCTGGCGCTATATAAATCAATAATAATAATAATAATGCAATAGGCATAGAGCTAGTGTGCAATTTCCAGTTGACCCAGTGTACCTTGGAGATTTTTCCATAGCGTACCAAGAGGCATACTTGAAGGGTTCCATCAGAGCATTTATGTCAGATCTAGTGAAGCTAGAGATAATGAATGGCTTCCAGTGTTTGAAGATGTTTTTCAAGCATTTTTCTTTGTGAAGTAGAATTTCTATTTTGTCCATAGCAAATGACTCCATCAATTCCATTTGTAGATCCCAAGTAGAAGGGCTTGTGGGATATATCCACCTGTTAAATAGAGATTTGCAGGCAGCACAGAGCACTATATGAGTCCGATCAGAGGGCACTTTCAATTAATCATTGGGTCAAGGAGAGAAAACCGAGAGCCCAATATGGTGTAGTATGTATGAATCAATTGGAGGAATTGTGACAAGTAAGTAATATACTCACAAACGTGGGTTACCGCTCAGGTAACCACTGTATAGGCAGGTGGGGAGATTAAACCTGACCCCACTCAGGATTAAGATGTCGCTCTCTGAAAGAAGAAAAGAGGGTATATCACCCTTCCACCCAGGGTGGGAATCTTGATTGAGAGATGTACAGAGGCGCCAATAGGATAAAAGAGATTAAAAAGTTTAAAAAATTCGGATGGTGGCGGTGGACCAGCCACTCAAAAATGGACTTGATGCGTCTGTTTTAAGGAACAAACAATTTATTCACATACTCCAGTGTACAATATCGCAACGCGTTTCACGGGCACAATCCTGCTTCATCAGGCATTCAACAGTAGGAGTATTACTAAAAAATGACAGAGATAAAAAAGGTACATCAGAGTGCTGCCCAAGTTTGATGTTATCCATGTAGATAATACAATAAATCACATGTAGTATGCACCAGCAATAATCAAGTATAATCATAAAACATAAAGCAAACAACATAAGACAAACATTATGATAATAGTCGCCTCCTATATAGCGGTGATCAGTGGTTTAAATACCAAGGAATGTGGTGAATCCTTTGGTAATTGGAGCTGTAATTCTACTATGTACAACTATCCTGTCTGGTGGATAGTGTGATTTCTAATAGGGTAAAAGGTGCTGGTAAAAGAACGTTTTTTAGGTATCTGTGTGCACAGGGTTGTGGAAAACTGCGGGGGAGAGGAGGTAGAGGGGAGACAACTGTGTCTGTGAGGGGGTGCAGGGTATAGGCGCATGGATGGTGTATGTATATAAGAGCTTGAGAAGTAATGGCAGCATTTACCTTGAGTAGGTCCAGTGTACGCTTGGCACCTCTGTGCCGTGGTTTCAGCGTAGGACCTTTAAATAGCAGTGCACGAGAGGAAGATCAGGTGGGCAGGTTTGTGAAGAATGTGTGGGGATGCGAAGAGTAGTAACCAATGGCTGTCCGTGATGAGGGTGGGGAAGATAGGGAGTTCAAAAGATATGACCAATAGGAAGGGACATTGGGGTCAACGATCGCCGCTATTGGTTGGAGCTCCCCACCCTCATCACGGACAGCCATTGGTTACTACTCTTCGCATCCCCACACATTCTTCACAAACCTGCCCACCTGATCTTCCTCTCGTGCACTGCTATTTAAAGGTCCTACGCTGAAACCACGGCACAGAGGTGCCAAGCGTACACTGGACCTACTCAAGGTAAATGCTGCCATTACTTCTCAAGCTCTTATATACGGGATCAGTGAATAATGGCGCACAGTGCCTATGCATAGAAATGGCGCCGCATTAAAAAGATACGCTTATCGCTATTTATCGTTAGTACTGCATAATAATGGCGCACAGGGAAAAAAAGAAGAAAAACGGCACACAGTAACGTTATTTATCAATAGTGGCACACACTAACGTTATTTATCAATAGTGGCACACACTAACGTTATTTATCAATAGCGCCCTACATAAGCCAAACTGCAGAAGTTATTTAACTGCAAAACGATGAATGGATTTAATGTAACACTGTCAAGGTTAGGGTTAGGCACCACTGGGGGGGGGGGTCTTAGGGTTAGGCACCACCAGGAGCGTCTTATGGTTAGGCACCACCAGGGGGGTGGTTAGGGTTAGGCACCACCAGGGGGGTGGTTAGGGTTAGGCACCACCAGGGGGGTGGTTAGGGTTAGGCAACACCAGGGGGTGATTAGGGTTAGGCACCACCAGGGGGTGATTAGGGTTAGGCACCACCAGGGGGGTCTTAGGGTTAGGCACCACCAGGGGGGTGGTTAGGGTTAGGCACCACCACGGGGGTCTTAGGGTTAGGCACCACCAGGGGGTCTTAGGGTTAGGCACCACCAGGGGGGTGGTTGGGGTTAGGCACCACCAGGGGGGTGGTTAGGGTTAGGCACCACCAGGGGGGTTTAGGGGTTAGGGATAGGTACAGAGAGGGTTCTGTGTGTTAACGCTAAATAACAATAAGGCTTTAACGCTAAATAACAATAAGGCTTTAACGCTAAATAACAATAAGGCTTTAACGTTAAATAGCGATAAGCGGCAAACGGATTAGCGGCAACACTGTGCGCCATTATTCACAGGCGCCATTTTCAGATGGAAGCCTTATATACATACACCATCCATGCGCCTATACCCTGCACCCCCTCACAGACACAGTTGTCTCCCCTCTACCTCCTCTCCCCCGCAGTTTTCCACAACCCTGTGCACACAGATACCTAAAAAACGTTCTTTTACCAGCACCTTTTACCCTATTAGAAATCACACTATCCACCAGACAGGATAGTTGTACATAGTAGAATTACAGCTCCAATTACCAAAGGATTCACCACATTCCTTGGTATTTAAACCACTGATCACCGCTATATAGGAGGCGACTATTATCATAATGTTTGTCTTATGTTGTTTGCTTTATGTTTTATGATTATACTTGATTATTGCTGGTGCATACTACATGTGATTTATTGTATTATCTACATGGATAACATCAAACTTGGGCAGCACTCTGATGTACCTTTTTTATCTCTGTCATTTTTTAGTAATACTCCTACTGTTGAATGCCTGATGAAGCGGGATTGTGCCCGTGAAACGCGTTGCGATATTGTACACTGGAGTATGTGAATAAATTGTTTGTTCCTTAAAACAGACGCATCAAGTCCATTTTTGAGTGGCTGGTCCACCGCCGCCACCCGAATTTTTTAAACTTTTTAATCTCTTTTATCCTATTGGCGCCTCTGTACATTTCTCAATCATTGGGTCAAGCTGTCAGAGAGGTATGATATTGAAAAGGAAGAGTAAAGGATCTTTATCAAGGGATTTTTTACATACTCAATTAATGAAGGTGAGAACTTTAGTCCAGAATCTCTCAGTTTTAGAACAAGTCCAAATGCAATGATAAAGATCTCCCTTTGGCTGATCACATTTGCGGCATTTGGCTTCATAACCTGTAGGTGAAATTTGTATAGTGAAAGTTGAAAGGATATTTTGCATAATGTATAAACAGGAAGTGTGACTCTCTTCAGGTTTCACTTGATATCAGTTTGCAGATTTGTAAGTAACCATCAAGAATGTCTTCTGTGAACTGTGCATCTTGGAAATGTTTAATCCATCCCTTGAAGCACATTGAGGCACACTTTTTGGTTTGTCATTGGAACAGAGCTTGATGAGTAGAAGACAGAGAGATTATCACCGCTGGGTTTAATAAAAGTATCAAAAGGTGTAATGGTAGCTAGTGCAGAAATTGTAGAGATCCGAAAATTAACATAAGATTTAACTTGTGCATAATTAAGGAAATCTGAGCATGAGACTTGGTGGGGTTCGCGTACATTGGAAAAAAACCTCCATTTGTGTTTATTCAAATCAATTAATTGACCAAGTCTACATAACCCCCTCTCTTCTCATTTGAGGAACCCTCCATGTTGCATACCAGCTGGAAGCCCACGTCTGCCCCAAAAAGGTAGGTATTTGGAAACCCTCCATGGCAATCCAAATAGCTTTGTCAATTCCCTCCAGGCAACAATTGTATCTCTGAATAAATATTATGTTTCAGCCTAGGTGGAAGTGAGGACCAGTTACCATGCATTATACCCACTAATGACCAGGGTTCTGCAATGGCTGCCTCCAGATCATAAATAGAAAAGATAGATGTTTGGGAGACCCAATCACGTACATGCCTGGTGACACATGCTTTAGGGCTGGTTCAGACGGACGTTTGGAGGCGTTGCGTTTGCTGGCGTCGCGTTCACCAGCGTTCGTGTGCGTTTGGATGCGGTCGCGTTTTTTCTTCCCCTAGGGGGACATTAGCCGTCGCGGTTAACCTCCCCTGGAAGCTACATGTAGCTTCCAGGGGCTCCTTGAACGCCAGAGAAAATCGGGACCCAAACGCTGCGTTTGTGTAAACGCGCTTGAAAGCTTGGTACAAACGCTCCCATTCACTTGAATGGGAGCGTTTAACACCAAGCCCTGAACGCTGGCTGTAAACGCTCTGCAAACGTCCGTCTGAACCAGCCCTTATTATACCTTCTGACATAAGGAAGTCCAATCCCCCCATTTCTTTAGATAGAGATACTTTCTTTAAAGATATCCTAGGCCTTTTACCTTTCCATAAGAAAGTGAAGATCGCCTTATTTACTTGCTGTACCTCTATATGTCTAAATAGCAAAGGGAGAACTTGCATGGGATATAACAATTAGAGTTGGGCCGAACGGTTCGCCTGCGAACGGTTCCATGCGAACTTCCGTGGTTCGCGTTCGCGTCCCGCAGGCGAACATTTGCGGAAGTTCGGTTCGCCCCAGAATGCACATGGAGGGTCAACTTTGACCCTCTACATCACAGTCAGCAGGCCCAGTGTAGCCAATTAGGCTACACTAGGCCCTGGAGCCCCACCCCCCTTATATAAGGCAGGCAGCGGCAGCCATTACGGTCACTCGTGTGCCTGCATTAGTGAGAGTAGGGCGAGCTGCTGCAGACTGTCTCTCATAGGGAGAGATTAGTTAGGCTTAGCTTGTTCCTGGCTGCATACCTGTTCAGTGAACCCACCACTGCATACCTGTTGTGTTCAGTGAACCTGCCACTGCATACCTGTTCTGTTCAGTGGACCCGCCACTGTATACCTGTTCAGTGAACCCGCCACTGCATACCTGTTCTGTTCAGTGAACCCGCCACTGTATACCTGTTCAGTGAACCCGCCACTGCATACCTGTTCTGTTCAGTGAACCCGCCACTGTATACCTGTACTGTTCAGTGAACCCGCCACTGCATACCTGTTGTGTTCAGTGAACCTGCCACTGCATACCTGTTCTGTGAACCCGCCACTGCATACCTGTTCTGTTCAGTGGACCCGCCACTGTATACCTGTTCTGTTCAGTGGACCCGCCACTGTATACCTGTTCAGTGAACCCGCCACTGCATACCTGTTCTATTCAGTGAACCTGCCACTGCATACCTATTCTGTGAACCTGCCACTGCATACCTGTTCTGTTCAGTGGACCCGCCACTGTATACCTGTTCTGTTCAGTGAACCCGCCACTGTATACCTGTTCAGTGAACCCGCCACTGCATACCTGTTCTGTTCAGTGAACCTGCCACTGCATACCTGTTCTGTGAACCCGCCACTGTATACCTGTACTGTTCAGGGAACCCGCCACTGCATACCTGTTCTGTTCAGTGGACTCGCTACTGTATACCTGTTCTAATCAGTGAACCCGCCACTGTTTACCTGTACTGTTCAGTGAACCCGCCACTGCATACCTGTTGTGTTCAGTGAACCTGCCACTGCATACCTGTTCTGTGAACCCGCCACTGCATACCTGTTCTGTTCAGTGGACCCGCCACTGTATACCTGTTCTGTTCAGTGAACCCGCCACTGTATACCTGTTCAGTGAACCCGCCACTGCATACCTGTTCTGTTCAGTGAACCTGCCACTGCATACCTGTTCTGTGAACCCGCCACTGTATACCTGTACTGTTCAGTGAACCCGCCACTGCATACCTGTTCTGTTCAGTGGACCCGCTACTGTATACCTGTTCTGTTCAGTGAACCCGCCACTGTATACCTGTACTGTTCAGTGAACCCGCCACTGCATACCTGTTGTGTTCAGTGAACCTGCCACTGCATACCTGTTCTGTGAACCCGCCACTGCATACCTGTTCTGTTCAGTGGACCCGCCACTGTATACCTGTTCTGTTCAGTGGACCCGCCACTGTATACCTGTTCAGTGAACCCGCCACTGCATACCTGTTCTGTTCAGTGAACCTGCCACTGCATACCTGTTCTGTGAACCTGCCACTGCATACCTGTTCTGTTCAGTGAACCCGCCACTGTATACCTGTTCTGTTCAGTGAACCCGCCACTGTATACCTGTTCAGTGAACCCGCCACTGCATACCTGTTCTGTTCAGTGAACCTGCCTCTGCATACCTGTTCTGTGAACCCGCCACTGTATACCTGTACTGTTCAGTGAACCCGCCACTGCATACCTGTTCTGTTCAGTTGACCCGCTACTGTATACCTGTTCTAATCAGTGAACCCGCCACTGTTTACCTGTACTGTTCAGTGAACCCGCCACTGCATACCTGTTGTGTTCAGTGAACCTGCCACTGCATACCTGTTCTGTGAACCCGCCACTGCATACCTGTTCTGTTCAGTGGACCCGCCACTGTATACCTGTTCTGTTCAGTGAACCCGCCACTGTATACCTGTTCTGTGAACCCGCCACTGCATACCTGTTCTGTTCAGTGAACCTGCCACTGCATACCTGTTCTGTGAACCCGCCACTGTATACCTGTACTGTTCAGTGAACCCGCCACTGCATACCTGTTCTGTTCAGTTGACCCGCTACTGTATACCTGTTCTAATCAGTGAACCCGCCACTGTTTACCTGTACTGTTCAGTGAACCTGCCACTGCATACCTGTTGTGTTCAGTGAACCTGCCACTGCATACCTGTTCTGTGAACCCGCCACTGCATACCTGTTCTGTTCAGTGGACCCGCCACTGTATACCTGTTCTGTTCAGTGAACCCGCCACTGTATACCTGTTCAGTGAACCCGCCACTGCATACCTGTTCTGTTCAGTGAACCTGCCACTGCATACCTGTTCTGTGAACCTGCCACTGTATACCTGTACTGTTCAGTGAACCCGCCACTGCATACCTGTTCTGTTCAGTGGACCCGCTACTGTATACCTGTTCTGTTCTGTGAACCCGCCACTGTATACCTGTACTGTTCAGTGAACCTGCCACTGCATACCTGTTCTGTTCAGTGGACCCACTACTGTATACCTGTTCTGTTCAGTGAACCTGCCACTGTATACCTGTTCTGTTCAGTGAACCCGCCACTGTATACCTGTTCAGTGAACCCGCCACTGCATACCTGTTGTGATCAGTGAACCCGCCACTGTATACCTGTTCTGTTCAGTGGACCCGCTACTGTATACCTGTTCTGTTCAGTGTACCCGCCACTGCATACCTGTTGTGTTCAGTGAACCCGCCACTGTATACCTGTACTGTTCAGTGAACCCGCCACTGCATACCTGTTGTGTTCAGTGAACCCGCCACTGTATACCTGTTCTGTTCAGTGGACCCGCTACTGGATACCTGTTCTGTTCAGTGAACCCGCCACTGTATACCTGTACTGTTCAGTGAACCCGCCACTGCATACCTGTTGTGTTCAGTGAACCTGCCACTGCATACCTGTTCTGTGAACCCGCCACTGCATACCTGTTCTGTTCAGTGGACCCGCCACTGTATACCTGTTCTGTTCAGTGAACCCGCCACTGTATACCTGTTCAGTGAACCCGCCACTGCATACCTGTTCTGTTCAGTGAACCTGCCACTGCATACCTGTTCTGTGAACCCGCCACTGTATACCTGTACTGTTCAGTGAACCTGCCACTGCATACCTGTTCTGTTCAGTGGACCCGCTACTGTATACCTGTTCTGTTCTGTGAACCCGCCACTGTATACCTGTACTGTTCAGTGAACCCGCCACTGTATACCTGTTCTGTTCAGTGGACCCGCTACTGTATACCTGTTCTGTTCAGTGAACCCGCCACTGTATACCTGTTCTGTTCAGTAGACCCGCTACTGTATACCGGTTCTGTTCAGTGAACCCGCCACTGCATACCTGTTCTGTTCAGTGAACCTGTGTATCCCGTGTATCCCACTCCGCCATGCCCCCCTCCAGGTGTTAGACCCCTTGAAACATCTTTTCCATCACTTTTGTGGCCAGCATAATTTTTTTTTTTTCAAAGTTCGCATCCCCATTGAAGTCTATTGCGGTTCGCGAACTTTAATGCGAACCGAACGTTCCGCGAAAGTTCGCGAACCCGGTTCGCGAACCTAAAATCGGCGGTTCGGCCCAACTCTAATAACAATTTGCCAAAACTCACAATTAGAGATGGCCCGAACGGTTCGCATGCGTGAGTTCGACCTGCCCCCTATACTACATCATTGTGCTAAACTTTGACCTTCTACATCACAGTCAGCAGACACATGGCAGCCAATCAGGCTGCACTCTCTCCTGGACACCCACCCCTCCACCCCCTATAAAAGGCAGCAGCGTTGGCCATTTTCTCACTCTGTCTGCTGTGATATTAGTGAGAGAAGGGAAAGGCATTGGAGAGATAGGGAAAGCAATAGTTAGGAGGTCTGTTAGCTTGCTCCTTGCTGATATTTGTTGCTGAGAAGCACAACAAAAAATGCTATTTTGAGAGCTAATGTTCTTGTGATGTGGTTTTTTTTTTTGTGTGGCTCATTGACACTATGAGTCTGTGACTGCATATACAGCCCTGTCTGTCACAGCTTGCCCTTGCTAATTGCTATACTGTGCCAGGTCCAGCACATTCAGTGCCTACCTTTTCACTGCACCTGGCCTGTGTGACTGCTGCACATTGTATTATAATACCAGTCACTGCATACCTTTCACTGGATCTGTGTGACAGCACGCTGTTTTATATACCAGTCACTGCATACCTTTCACTGCATCTGTGTGACCGCACGCTGTTTTATATACCAGGCACTGCATACCTTTCACTGTATCTGTGTGACCGCACGCTGTTTTATATACCAGTCACTGCATACCTTTTCACTGCACCTGTGTGACTGCACATTGTTATACCATCAGGGTTGCTCTCCAAATTCGCGAATTCGAATAGTACCCATGATCACGGGTAGATTTTCATGCTTGCCAAATTCAAATTCGAATAGCAATCCTGTTCCCAAATTTGAATTCAAATTTTCCCGAATAGTGCTCTCAAATTCGGCCGTGATCACAGGTTTTAACCTGTGATCACGAATTCGGCTTCGGTATCCAGGTGATGACGTCATTGGGCCACTCAGAAGGCCCCTAGCCAAGGCACTAGCAACCAATCAGAGGAGGGGAGCCTTGCCCTCCCCTCCTATATATAAGGCGGCGGCCATGTTGCGGAGCCCGTCCTTGCTGTGTGACTGAGCTGTACTGAGAGCATCTCCAGTGCTGCTGCGTGTCTGAGCAAGTGCTTTTCACCAGTTAAACCTAGCGATTTACATCCTAACCACGTTCTCTACCCATATATTATATTGCTGTATAGTTAGATAGTGATTTGAGTGTTATAGTTCAGTCAGCTAGTGTAGTGTATACTGTGCTAGGCTAGTGTTAGGTTTGTGTGCAGGCTAGGCCTGCTAGCCTAAGTAGCCTTAGCCTACTACTAGCTTAGGTAGTTTAGGGATTATAGTTAGTTGTGTACTATTTTACTTAATTTCTACTGTTAGTCGTTGAGTTTATTAGCTTCTCTACTGTGTTAGTTACTGTACAGGCCAGCACAGGGTCGGACTGGGACACTGGGGGCCCACCAAAGAAATTTCAACCTGGGGCTCACACATCCCATGATTGCGGGGAAAAAAGGGCATGACCATGCACCGGAAGGTGGGCGTGGTCACGATGTATTATGGACAGGGCCAAATGTACATGATCTTAGCAGCATTGTAATTCAGAGACACTGCTGCCCAGCAAAACTTTGCATAGAGTCCCCTCCTTCAATATAAAGTAATGTCCTTCTTTGCAGAGGTTGCGACCGCAGAGGTTGCGACCGCATCGGGGCCCTTGGGCCAAAGGGGCCCCGAAGGGCCCTCCCTCAACTACAGTATTACCTCTCTATTGGTCCTGTGCTCATAATAATCACTTCTATAGATACTTTGAACAGTGGTAATCATTAACAAGCTATTTCCCATCCCCTTCTTGTACCTCTGACACTGTAGTTACCATTGGCAGGTTTTGGTGCGTCATATCAATTGTTATGTATAGAGTGCTTGGGGGGCCCCATTGTAAAATTATCATTGAGGCTTACAGCTCCTTAGCTACGCCACTGCTCTCAGCATGAGTGATTACAGCACTGAGAAGAGAATTTTTGTGCTGAAGGCGCAATTGGAGCTTTGTCAGACAAGGAGGGGGGCCCACCAGAGACCTGGAGGCAGGGCCCACCGAGGGAAAAAACTGTACTACTGTGGCCCAGTCCGACCCTGGGCCAGCATCTGTTGTGATCTGTGACTGCTTGTCACATCTCTGCCTGACCCTATTGATTGCGTCCGTGTGTAACAGACTTTGATTGCCACTGTCGGTCACACGAGTTAATTATCAACGACTGTAGACTACACTACTAGTACTGTTTGTCTACTATTATTAAAAAAAAAACAAAAAAAACAAAACGAAAACAGCCTTTCTTTTTTTTTTTGGTCACTCACCCCCCAACCCAGACTCTTTATTAAAGTTTACACCCTTTCCCGCCCTTTCTACATATATATTTTTTTGTTTTTATTGCTGTATTTGTATAGTTGTACGAAGACTGGCAGAGGCAGAGGCACCAGCAGGAAAGGCAGCGCCATTGCCAAAGCCACTGCCGGCAGGTCTGTGACTGGTCCGCCGCCAGCCACAGACCGCAGAGATGTGGAGGAGGGAGCAGAGGCGCAGCAGCAGCATGTTGCGCCCATCTTTGCCTTGGGTCGTCGTCTCCGGCCCGTTGCGGAGAGTCAGGCATGGGCTGTGGTGGAAATGATGGTGGAGCAGCAAGCCACCGTTTCCAGCCAGACCTCCAGCGCCAGCGACACTAGTGGCACCACCAGCACTCCGGTCCGCAGCAACAGCCGCCCTCCACCACCGTTTGAGGTCATGTCGACCCCAGCGGACAGCCTGCCCTCACTGAGTGCGCTCTTGACACCCGGGACCGCGAGCGACTTGATGGATTTGGTTGCCTAGCTTGAGGACTGGAGGAGATGTTGGGGGATGCAAGGAGGAGGAGGAGTTTGCGGTGGAGGAGGTTATTGTTGGCGGCGCACAACAGGTGGAATTTCAGGAGGAGGGGCCTGAAGCAGGGGATGTAGAGGCAGAGGAGTTGGTTGAGGGCTCCGAGGAGATTTTTGGGGATGATGATGATGAGGTGGGGGACCGTCCCTATGTGCCACCACCAGCACAGTTGGGTGAAGGCAGCACGTCATCGGAGGAGGAGGTGTCTCCGGCACAGAGGTGCGACAGCAGCAAGGCGGCCAGCACAGGGCATGGAAGGCAGGATCCATAGCCTGCTGCTTCAGCCGCTACCACCACCACCCGCACCAAAGCTCCTCCCAAGAAAAAAGAAGCCCTCCAAAGTCAAAAAAGCTCCTCAGCCCTCAAGCGGGAAGGGCAAGTTAAAATCACCAGTCTGGCTGTACTTCACTGTGTGCGAAGATGACAAGACCCTTGCCGTTTGCCACAGTTGAGCAGAGGCTGCGATCTGAGTTTGGTACCTCGTGCCTGCAGACCCACTTGAAGACAAAACATTTTGAGGACTTTAGTGACTATATGAAGGTGAAGGACAGTGGCGCAGGCAGTGGTCAGAGCCAGACAGCCACTGCACAGACTTCAGCAGCAGCAGCGGCATCCCACCCTCCTGCTCATCCAGCATCAGCAGCAGGAGCACAGAAAGTCACTGCTTCCCCCCCTCCCGGGCAGCCAGTCCTCAGTGGCCTCATTTGCTCCATCCACAATGGCCTCCTCATCCTCCCATGCAGGCAAATGCCGCCAGACCCTGCTCAGCGAGTCCTTTCCAGGTGTGACCAAGGTTCTGCCTCCCACCAACAGGTGCATCCGGGTGCTGAACGGGTTGCTTGCCCAGGTCATGTGCTCCCAGCTCCTGCCATACTCCTTTGTGCAGGAGGGGAGTGACATGAGAATGCTCCTGCAGTATGGGATCCTGGAGTGGCAAATCCCCAGCCGCTACTACTTCTCCCGCACGGCGATCCCAGCACTGCACCGGTTTTCTATGGCGAATTTGCCGCTCGTTCGATCACGCCATGAGTGAGCAGATCCCATTCACTATGGATTCCTGAAGCAGACATTTTGGGAAAGACCGCTACCTGTCCTTCGCGGTTCACTGGGTCAGCCTGGTGGAATGCGCAAGCGAGAAAGCAGCAGGTCTACCGCTACATCGTTGAGGCCACTGTCGCCGGCACCACCAAACTCCAGCTCATCTCAAACGAGCAGTGGGGGCAGATGCAGCAGGGTCATGCAGGGAACCAACCTGGTGAGCGAGGAACAGGCATCCCTCTGCCAGTGGGTGCCCTTTGTTTGTCTGCTGGACAGGACACTGTGTGATTTGATCGATGTGGGAGAGGAGGCCCTGAAGCAGCTGGAACAGCAGCCGCCTGCGCAGTCCACTTCTGCGCAGGAATTTGAGTTGTTGGAGGAGGAGGAGAAAGAGGAGTTGGAGGTGCTGGAGGTTGCTGTTGAGGGGGAACAGTGGAGTGCAGCAGCAGTGGTGAGAGGGTGGAGAGAGGAGGAAGAGGCTCAGGGGCCAGAGGAGGAAGAGGACAGTGAACTTGAGGCCACTGACCCTGATGTCTCTGCTGGGACGGAACTGCCCTGTTCACCATGGCAAGGCACATGCTGCGGTGCCTGCGCACAGACCCCAGGGTTAAGCAGATGCAAGCGAGGGAGGACACCTGCATCAGCATGATCCTGGACCCATGGCTGAGGGGGTGGGTGGCTCAGTTCCTGCCTGCTGGAGACCGTGAGCAGCGAACAAGGGAGTTGCAGGAATTTCTTGTTTGGCGATTGGAGGAAGCCTTCCCCCAGCCTTCCACCCCCTCTGTCTCTGTCCAGCCAGCAAAGCAGCTGGTGCCTGCAGCCAGCAGCAGCATCAGGCATGCAGGAGACCTGCGGGCCTTGACAAAGGCACTCTACCTGATGGTAGAGCAGCCAAGAGAGGATGTGCGTGCAGCAGCATACTCCTCTCAAAGTCACAGACAGCGCCTGACCCGGATGGTGGAGGACTACATGGGGTCCTTCAGCGGGCTTGACACCGGCGACGAGGAGCCTGTGGACCCCTTTAAGTACTGGGTCGAGCGCATGCAGATGTGGAGTGAGCTGGCGCAGTACGCCCTGGAAGTCCTGTCTTGTCCCCCTTCCAGCAATCTGTCAGAGAGGTGCTTCAGTGCAGCCGGTGGCATGGTCACGGAGAAGCGCTCTCGTCTGTCCACAGAGTCCATGGACAGACTAACATTCCTGAAGATTAACCAGGCCTAGATTGAAAGCACGTTCCATGCACCTTTTGTCGGCGAGAGGAGGACATGAGGTGCCTGGGAATCATTTTTTAACATCATCAACCTTCAGTCCCCTGCAAATTTGGCCTGTTTTTTCTTTAGGTGCTGTGGTACCACCGCTAGGTGCTATGGCCTAGGCTGCCTGCTGCCATGTATGTCCTTCTGCTGCTGCATTAAACCTCCTGTCTGTGTTCCCACCACCACCACCATAGTCCACTCCGTTATGTGCTGCTGGCTGCCACTAGCTATTTAACACACCCTCAAAATAGCTACTATTTCTGTTCTTGTGTAAAAAAAATATATTCTGAAGTGTCTGGGTTGAAAACTGTGCTGTCCCAGTTGTGTATTGGACTCAATTTGGGCTTCACGACTGCTGTCCGGAACCTCCTGCTGTTGGTGTTTATTATTACAGCCGCGGTACCAATGCTAGGGACCATGGCCCGTTACACTGCCTGCTGCCACATGTCACTCCTCCTCCTGCTGCTGCTGCTGTATTTAACCTCCTGCTGTCTGTGTTCCCACCGCTAGGGTCCACAGACTTATGCACTGCTGCCATGCGCCATAGCTATTAGGCCATTACAATAGCTACATTTTCTTGTAAAAAAAAATATTTTGAGGTGTCTGGGTTGAAAACTGTGCTGTCCCAGTTGTGTATTGGACACAATATGGCCTCAATTCACTAAGCTTTATCAAACACTTTATCGAACGTTTGATAATTTAACACATCGGTAAAATCTAATTTTGAATTCACTAAGCTGTTATATATTTATCGAATGTTTTATCGATAAAACGTTGAATAAATTTATAACACCTTAGTGAATTCAAAATTAGGTCGGATTTGAACATGACTGATCCTGCTGTCTGTGTTCCCACCGCCAGGGTCTGCAGAATTATGCGCTGCTGCCATGCGCCACTAGCTACTATTATTACGCTACAAATTTAGCTATGCTGTTGAAGAACAAATTTTACAACAGTTCAGTTCTGTGAGGGAAAAAAAACATTAAGCTGGGTACAAGAGGAGGAATATGAACAATATGAACATGAAAAAAAAAAGATGGTGGTGAAGAAGAAGAATAACCAGGTGAGGTAGAAGAACCAGGTGAAGAGGAAGAAGAACCAGGTGAAGAAGAAGAAGAAGAAGGAGAAGAAGGAGAAGAAGAAGAACTAGGTGAAGAAGAAGAATAACCAGGTGAAGAAGAAGAAGAACCAGGTGAAGAAGAAGAAGAACCAGGTGAAGAAGAAGAAGAAGAACCAGGTGAAGAAGAACCAGGTGAAGAAGAAGACGACGAAGAAGAAGAACCAGGTGAAGAAGAACAACAACCAGGTGAAGAAGAACCAGATGATGAAGAAGAACCAGATGATGATGAATAAGAAAAAGAACCAGATGATAATGATGAAGAAGAAGACGAAGTAGAAGAAAAATAAGAAGAAGAAGAGGAAGAAGACGAAGAAGAACCAGGTGAAGAAGAAGATGAAAAACCAAGTGAGGATGACCAAGAAGAAGAAGAAGAACCAGGTGTCATTGAAGAAGAAGATGGAGATGGTAAAACAGAAAAAGAAGACAGTGAAGAAAAAGTTGGAGAGAAGAAAAAGAAGAAGAATAAACAAGAAATGCAGAAAAAAAGTTTTCCATCATGTTTTTTTTTTTTTTTTTAATTTCACCTTTTTAATTGTGATTTCCCTTTAGAAAATAGCTTTAAGGCCATCCGAATTCGTGGTCACGTACCGATTTCGAATCGAATTTTACTGGTCGTGATCATGGCCGAACCCGAATTTGACCCTGACCCGAATTTGAATGTACTCTAATCGAATTTCGGTACATTCAAGCTTCACTGTATACCATTCCAGCAGTCACTGCATACCTTTTCACTGCACCTGTGTGACTACAAATTGTTATATCAGCAGTCACGGCATACCTTTCACTGCATCTGTGTGCCCGCACACTGTTTTATATTCCAGTCACTGCATACCTTTTCACTGCACCTGTGTGACAGCACATTGTATTATACCAGCAGTCAGTGTATACTTTTCACTACACCTGTGTGACTGCACACTGTATTAATTAAATCAGTGCATACCTTTCACTTCATCCCCACCAATATGGACAAAACAACAGGCAGAGCCAGAGGCAGGTCACCCGGCAGGTCTGTTCACGGTCATGCTGTCATGATTTCGTGCAGCACTGGAGCAAAGTACAGTGTTCAGAAGGCACGCGTAGAGATGGCCTGAACGTTTCGCCGGCAAACGGGAACCGGCAAACTTCCGTGGTTCGTGATCGCGGAGAACCGCAAACTATTTTGGAAGTTAGGTCCGCCCCCATACTACATCAGGCTACACTCCCTCCTGGAGCCCCACCCCCTCATATAAAAGGCAGGCGACGTCAGGCATTGGACTCACTCCTGTCTGTGCCTGCAGTAATTAGAGTAGGGAGAGCTGCTGCAGAGAGAGCTATAGGGAAAGCTTAGTTAGGCTCTTGTATTCTTGTTAGCTTGCTCCTTGCTGATTCTTATTGCTAAAAAAGCACCCCTCAACAGCTTTTTGAGAGCTAATCTTGTTCTTGTGATTTTTTTTTGTTTTTTTTGTGGCCCACTTGCATTATATACAGCCCTGTCAGTCAGTCGCAGCTGGCCTTTGGCCCCTTGGTGGTAAATCCTACTGTGCCACTGCCAGGGCCAGCACATTCAGTGACTACCTGTGTGTGTGACAGGCAGCTGCACATTTGTAATCCCAATCACTGCACCTGTTCACTGTTCAGTGCACCTACCTACCTACCTACGCGAGCACACGCATTGTTAATACCACCAGTCATTGCACCTCCTGTCCACGGTACCTGTGTGTGTGTGTGTGTGTGACAGCTGCACATTTGCAATCCGAATCACTACACCTGTTCACTGTTCATTGCACCTACCTACCTAGCTACGTGAGCACACGCATTGTTAATACCACCAGTCATTGCACCTGTTCACGGTGTGTGTGTGTGTGTGTGTATGTGTGTGTGACAGCTGCACATTTGCAATCCCAATCACTGCCCCTGCTCACTGTTCAGTGCACCTACCTACCTACCTATGTGAGCGCACGCATTGTTAATACAACCAGTCATTGCACCTGTTCACGTTACCTGTGTGTGTGTGTGACAGCTGCACATTTGTAATCCCAGTCACTGCACCTGTTCATTGTTCAGTGCACCTACCTACCTATACCTTGCATATTTGCAACACCAATCACGGCAGTGCATACCTGTAACCTGTTCAGTGCACCTATGTGAGCCAAGCAGTGTAATATACCACCAGTGACTGCACCTGTTTACAGTACCTGTGTATGACAGTTGCACATTTGTTATACCAATTACTGCACCTGTTCACTGTTCAGTGCACCTACCTACCTACCTATGTGAGCGCACACATTGTTAATACCACCAGTCATTGCACCTTTTCACGGTACCTGTGTGTGTTTGACAGCTGCACAATTGTAATACCAATCACTGCAGTGCATACCTGTAACCTGTTCAGGTTCGGTTCGTCATCAGAAACAGCTGGTGGCAGTGTCCGGCGCCATGTATCGCCAGCTATGGACAGCCAACATGCTCTTCAACGTCAACTCCTGACGCCAATATAGTGCCCACACCCCAGGGTGGTGTGGACATTTTTTAGTGTGTATGCCAAAGATTAGAGCAATGCCATCTGTACTCTCTGCCACCAAAAATTGAGCTGTGGAAAGGCCAACACCCATGTAGGGACAACTGCCTTACGAAGGCACATGCAGAAAAGGCACAAACTGCAATGGGAAGACCACCTGAGCAAAAGCAGCACACAAAAGCAAAGCGACCCTTTTTCTCCTCTTCCTCCTTCAGGTGCATCATCTTCAGCCGCTTTCTCCCTTGCACCTTCACAATCACAGCCAACCTCCTCCACTCCGCCTCTTACCTTGAGCGGCTCCTGCTCCTCTGGCCACAGCAGCAGCCAGGTGTCCGTGAGGGAAATCTTTGAGCGGAAGAAGCCAATGTCTGCCATTCACCCCCTTGCCCAGCGTCTGACAGCTGGCTTGGCGGAACTGTAATCCCGTTAGCTGGTGGACTCTAAGGCCTTCCAAAAATTTGCGGCCATTTGGACACCGCAGTGGAAGATACCAGGCCGCAATTATTTCTCAAAAAAGGCGATACCCAAACTGTACCGGAAAGTAGAAAGGCAAGTGGTGTCATCTCTGGCACACAGCGTTGGGTCAAGGGTCCATCTGACCACGGATGCCTGGTCTGCCAAGCACGGTCAGGGCAGGTACATTACTTACACAGCCCATTGGGTCAACCTGGTGACCGATGGCAAGCAGGGAGTAAATGGCTGTGCAGTGGACCAACTTGTGACACCTCCACGGCTTGCAGGCAGGCCTGCTGCCACCTCCTCTCCTTCTCCTTCTCCTCCTCCTGCTACATCCTCTTCGCTGTCCTCCTCCTCCTCCTCCTTGGCTGAGTGACAGTGCAACTCTACTGGTGCTGCGATCTCCTCTCCAGCTACACAGCCCTAGCTCCCCAGGGCCTTTGCTGCATACCAGATACGATGGTGCCACGCCATCTTAGACATGTCTTGCCTCAAAGCGGAGAGTCACACTGGAGCAGCTCTCCTGGCTGCTCTGAACAAACAGGTGGTTCAGTGGCTGACCCCGCACCAACTGGAGATCGGCAACGTGGTGTGTGACAATGGCAGCAATCTCATTTTGGCTTTGAATTTGGGAGAGTTGACACATGTGCTGAATCTAATTCAGAGATTTGTGTGTAAGTACCCAGGCTTACAGGATGTCCTGAAGCAGTCCAGGAAGGTGTGTGGGCATTTCAGGCGGTCTTACACGGCCATGGCACGCTTGGCCGATATTCAGAGGAGAAACAACTTGCAAGTGAGGCGCTTGATTTGCGATAGCCAGACTCACTGGAATTCAATGCTCCTGATGTTTAACCGCCTGCTAGAACAGGAGAAAGCTGTCAACTAGTATCTGTACAACTACAGTAAAAGGACATGCTCTGGGGAGATAGGGTTGTTCTGGCCGAAGTACTGGTGTAACAATGTGTCAGCAAGCGCACAAATATCTGATTATGTGGTGATCAGCAGTATCACCACTAATGCAGATATAGATGTACAAGTAATCAGTATTTTACTGATAGTAGATCAGCGGTATGCACACTAGCACAGAATCAGTACTTTAATGAGAGTGTGATCACAGGTGTTTATGCACAGTAAACAGGAGTACTCCTATGCAATAGCCCCCTGGCTGTGGGGACTATCACTGAGAGAGTGGTCGTACAGGCAAGGTTGGCAGCTGATCGGACAATAACAGTATAGAAAACGTCAGGCTAATCAGAGTCAAGTGGAAGCTAAGGTCGGCAACGGGTCGGGCAGATAAGGTACAGAATCAGAAGGCACAAATCGGAGTCAGAGATTCAGGCAGGAAATCGGCAACCGATCAGATAGCAAGGTACAGAATCAGGAGGCAGAAGAGTGGTCAGAAAAACGAGCAAAGAGTCATACACAATAAATCAACAATAAAGTTCAGTTATAATTTTAACTATCAGAGGTCTGAGCGCTAACACGAAGTATTCGCAACAGCAGACAAGGAGCAACTGACAGGCAAGAGCTTATATGCCGGAGAGCACTCAGCAGGGCTGAGGGGGGGGGGGAGAAAGCAACATGCACAGCAGGCTGTAATAAAGACACATGAAATGACCTTACTCTTGTCATACTGGCCGGCAAATTCACCCTATAAGTCACATTATTAATCTTTTCAGATACCGGGTATGGGCCTATGAATTTGGGCCCTAACTTGGCCGAGGGTTGTCTCAAGGCAATATGTCATGTAGATATCCACACCTTATCACCTGGTTCAAATTGCCACTCTAATGAGCGTTTCCTGTCTGCTTGTCTCTTCTGAACCCCAAACGCCTTTTCCAAATTGGTCTTTACCGAAACCCAAAGTCTTTTAAAACACCCCTGCCATTTCTCCAGAGGAGTAAATGGGGAAGCCACTACCGGCAAGGGAGAAAACTTTGGTGACCTTCCATTAACCACCTGAAAAGAAGTATATCCAGAGGATGCATTTCTCAGATTATTATGTGCGAACTCCGCGAATGGGAGGAATTTTGCCCATTCGTTTTGTGAATCGGACACATAACACCAAAGGAATTGCTCCAAGGATTGTTTGACTCTTTCAGTCTGTCCATTAGTTTGTGGATGGTATCCCAATGAAAATGAGAGCTCCATCCCCAGATGTTGGCAAAAAGCCCGCCAGAACTTTTACACAAATTGAACCCCTCTGTCCGACACCACATTTTCCGGGATCCCATGCAAGCGGAAGATGTGATGTATGAACAGATCTGCCAGTTCTTGCGCAGAGGGAAAACCTTTTAATGAGACGAAATGGGCCATTTTACTAAATCGGTTGTCAGGAATCGGCCCGCGGCATGCCTGTGTATACGGTTCCCGGGTTTGACCAGATCAAGCGGGGAGCAGCCTTATTCGAGCTAAAACAAGGCTGGGACCCCTCAGAACACCTCTCACTGCCACCACTAGCGGTTCGCTAGACACTTCCACTCTGCTGTCGAGTCCTCAGCGCGCAATCCGCGTTTTTGTATTCGGGTCAGCTTTGTGCTTAGGCCGAATAAGGGAACGCCACGCACCCACACACACACAGTTGCATTCTTACACTGTAGTGAAGCAAAACCACTAACAGTCGTTCCGAACGATACTGTTAGCCACTCAACTGTTGAGCTACTCACACTGGCGTTTTCGTACGTTGGGTCAGCTGTGCGCTTTAGGCCAACGTATGACAAACGCCCCACACACAATGCAATTACAATCTTATACAGTAGTGTCGCTCAATCATACAATCAGGCACGGACTTATACACACTTCAATCTCTTCTAGGCTATGAGTGTTAGTTTAGTACAGCAGAAGTCAAGCTTATTAAATAATAATTTAATATTCCAGGGAAAAAAGTGGAACAATGCAGAACAGAATATATACAAAAGATTACAAAAACAAAGTAAAAAGTTACAAAGATAAAAGTACAAAAATACACACAAAGCAATTTGCTTACCAAAATAAACAGGGAAATAAACATACCAGCGTATCGATCTGGCGTTCTTGCGGGAGTACGCACTTTCTGGTCAGGAACCAGGTTAGTACTAGCCGTGTGTGCTATCTCCAAGAACTACAAGTTGTGGCTATCCTAGCTGCTGTTTTATACTGTGAGATACGCCTGGAGGCTGTAACTTCCTTGGGGAGGGGAGGAACTAGTTTTTAATTAAATCTCAGACATAATTCCATTTCCAGGTAAAAGTCTATACATCAAAAGATTGTGAAGTGAGGCTTTTCAACTCCAGGTGAAAACTTGATTAAGGCTTTTTCCTGTCTCCGGTTTTAAAGTCTGCAGAGATTTCCAACCCCTTCCCATAGATGTAATTTACAGGGTATAGTTTGCACCTCCACCAATAATTCAATTTCCTCACAATGAAATAGTGTTTAACACACATGTCAACTTTTGGTGAAGAGACTCTTCCTGACTAGTGTAGAGTTCTTCACAATGCTTTAACAGCCTTCATCAACAGAAGTGTAAATGTTTCAAGTGTCAATGACTTCAACACTTCACTTCTGCCATTGTCTGATTACCCCAGCTCTATTCACTGAAGTCCTCTTAGATGCAAATGTAGGTCTATTGACCCACACACACAATCACATGAACAGTCCATGAATTTAGCCTGGTATATCTACACCTTTGACATAACACAGCAGATATAAAAATGGGAAACTGAAAATATATTACTGTATTATCCTTAACAGCATCAGCACCCCAATATATCACCACACCGGTCTGTCACAACCCAGATGACCGTCATTCCTTCCGACCAAGGGAGTTCCCCAATGAAGTCCATGGAGATATGTGTCCATAGCTCTTCAGGGACCAGCAGTGACTGTAAGGTTCCAGCAGGGGCCTGTCGCGATGGCTTGCTTTTAGCGCAGACAGTGCATGCCCTTACGAACTCCTTACAATCCTGACCCATACAAGGCCACCAAACACATCTGGACAGCAATTCTTGTGTTCTAGCCACACCGGGGTGACCTGCGTTTTGGTGGCTAGGAAACAACTGTAAGATTTGAAGCCGCAAATGCAATGGCACAAACAAAGAACCTTCCAGTTTACCCTCAGGGGAATCCTGCTGGAAAGATTCTAAAATGTCCATGACATTTTCCTGAATCTCGGTGGCGGCAAGCACAACATTTTCTGGCAAGATGTTTTTGGGTTCAGGGGATTGGACAGATTCTGACTCTGACAATCTGGACAGGGCGTCAGCCTTAACATTTTTATTCCCTGGTTTATACGTAATTATAAACCGGAACCTGGAGAAAAATAGGGACCACCGAGCCTGTCTAGGGTTAAGTCTTTTGGCCCCCTCAATGTACTCCAGGTTCTTATGGTCTGTATACACAGTGATGACATGCTCAGATCCCTCCAGCCAGTGCCACCACTCCTCAAAAGCCAACTTAATGGCCAACAACTCTCTGTTCCCAATATCGTAATTTTTCTCGGCTGGAGAGAACTTGCGGGAAAAGAAAGCACAAGGATGCAAACGGCCCTGGTACCCTGAATGTTGAGATAACACTGCTCCTACTCCTATTTCGGATGCGTCCACCTCCACAATGAATGGACAACTGACATCCACATGACGTAAAATAGGAGCAGAGCAGAACAGTTATTTTAATAAAGAAAAAGCATCTAAAGCCTCCTTAGACCAATTGCAGGTGTCTGCCCCTTTTTTAGTGAGATCAGTGAGGGGGGACACCACTGAGGAGAATCCTTTAATGAATTTCCTATAATAATTGGCAAAACCAAGAAATCTCTGGAGTGCCTTCAGCCCCACAGGCTGAGGCCACTCTAACACTGTTGAGAATTTTTGTGGGTCCATGATCAGTCCAGAGGTGGAAATGATGTACCCAAGAAAGGGTACCTCAGTCACTTCGAAAATACATTCCTCGAGTTTGGCATAAAGGCTGTTCTGACGGAGCTTCTGCAGAACAAACCTGACATGGTCAGGGTGTTCAGATAAATTCTTAGAGTAAATTAAAATATCATCTAGATACACTAGAACAAATCGACCCAGAACTTCTCTAAAAATCTTGAAACTAATTCTTGGAACACAGCGGGTGCATTGCACAACCCGAAGGGCATCACGAGATATTCGTAATGCCCGTCGGGCGTGTTGAAGGCCGTCTTCCATTCATCCCCCTCACGGATGCGGAAAAGATTATATGCCCCCCGTAAATCCAGTTTGGAGAAAATACTGGCATTTGTGATCTGTGAAAACAGGTCATCAATCAATGGAAGCGGGTAACGATTTTTCACCGTGATTTTGTTTAATTCCCTGTAATCTATACAGGGGCGCAAGCCACCATCTTTCTTTTGCAGAAAAAAGAATCCCGCCCCTGCAGGGGACTTGGAAAGTCGGACAAATCCTTTGGCTAGATTCTCTTTAATGTAATCTTTCATGGCAATTTTCTCAGGACCTGTCAGGTTATAGAGGTGACCTCTGGGGGGCATAGTTCCAGGTCTTAACTCAATCGGGCAATCAAAACTCCGATGTGGAGGAAGTTTATCCGCAGATTTAGGGCAAAAGACATTAGAGAAATCTGCAAACTGAGGTGGCACACCCTCTACGTATATCTTGGTGGCGCAGATCGCAACTCTCTCAAGACAATGATGATGACAATAAGGAGACAAGCTTAACAATTGGCCTGAACTCCAGTCAATCTGAGGAGAGTGCTTGCGTAGCCAAGGCATACCAAGAATTACAGTAGAGGTGGCCATTTTCAAAACGTAAAATTGTATCTCCTCCTTGTGTAACACCCCCACTGTGCAAGAAAGAACCGGAGTCTGCGAGAGGGGATGTTTGCCCTGCAAAGGGGAATCATCCACTGCCGTGACAACAATCTGTCTATCCAAGGGTATAATAGGGATTCCCCATTTTTGGACAAAGTCTGAATCAATAAAATTGGCTGCTGAGCCAGAGTCTATAAATGCTTGGGTAGCAAAGTCCTGCTTACCCCAAGTTATAGAACATGGCAACAATAATATTTTATCAGATAGAGGTATAATTGACTCGCCTAGGATAGTACCTCTAACTACACCTAGGCGAAGGAGTTTTCCGCCTTCTTAGGACAGTTCTGCGCCAGATGCCCTTTTCAGCGCAGTACAAGCACATACCCTCTTTCCTTCTCCTGGTCTTCTCTAATTCAGACAATTTAGAGTGACCGATCTGGTTTATCTTGTGGAACGGTAGAGGAGACAGAGATCGAGGCAGTTCTGGTAGAGACCCTGGATCTGCTCTGTTTTTGATAGCGGATGCGGCGATCAATTTTCACTGCCAAAGAAATCGCTTCATCTAATGTTTTGGGTTCCGGATGACTTATCATCACATCTGCGACTGAGTCCGATAACCCTGACAGGAAACAATCTAAACGTGCAAATTGCCCCCATCTAGCAGAAATTGCCCACCTCTGAAACTCTGCTGTGTAAGTTTCTACAGCATTATGACCCTGCCGAAGCATCTTTAGCTTCCTTCCAGCTGTGACTTTGATATCCGGGTCGTCATAAATTATGGCCATAGATTTAAAAAAGTCCTGCACTGAGGATAATGCTTCATGACCAACAGGTAGACTGTAAGCCCAAGTTTGCGAGTCCCCAGAGAGCAAAGTTTTAATATAAGTCACCCTCTGACTCTCCGAACCTGACGATATGGGCCTCATCTCAAAGTAAGATAAGCAACGATTCTTAAAGTTGCTAAAATCAGACTTGTGACCTGAGAATTTCTCCGGGAGAGGCATTCTAGGTTCGCCCACAGGAGGGGATTGCCCTGGTAATGTTGGGGCCTGGAGTAAATGCACCGCTTCAGACAATTGGTTGATTTGTGTCTGTTGCGTATTGACCATGGTAGTCAAAGTGTTTACAGCTGCGGTTAAGGCCTCGACTTGTGTACACAGAGCATCCATAGACATCTTGGTCTGCTGTTATGTAACAATGTGTCAGCAAGCGCACAAATATCTGATTATGTGCTGATCTGCAGTATCACCACTAATGCAGATATAGATGTACAAGTAATCAGTATTTTACTTATACTTATACTTTAATGAGAGTGTGATCACAGGTGTTTATGCACAGTAAACAGGAATACTCCTATGCAATAGCCCCCTGGCTGTGGGGACTATCACTGAGAGAGTGGTCGTACAGGCAAGGTCGGCAGCTGATCGGACAATAACAGTACAGAAAACGTCAGGCTAATCAGAGTCAAGTGGAAGCTAAGGTCGGCAACGGGTCGGGCAGATAAGGTACAGAATCAGAAGGCACAAATCGGAGTCAGAGGTTCAGGCAGGAAATCGGCAACAGATCAGATAGCAAGGTACAGAATCAGGAGGCAGAAGAGTGGTCTGAAAAACGAGCAGATAGTCATACTGTAAGGCTTGGTGGTGTATTCTCCACAGTCAGCATGCAACGCATGAGCTGGCGTGGAGGAGGTACACACACTAGCACCAGGAAACAGGCTATCCCTAGTATAGTGGAGGGGAGGACTGACTGCAATAGGAGATTGTGGCGCACAGAGCCGGTGCAGATCTGACAGCCACAAACAATGCTTTCGTTATAACGTCTCAGCGCAAAGTAGCGCTGAGCGCACAAACCAGAACTGAGGAGATCAGGACAGGTAGACAGAATGAACGCTTGCTAGCTAGCGGCTACTTAGCGACAGCAAGCGTCCAAAACCAGACAGACTGGAATGAGGCAGCCAATGCGCTGCGGCGATGGCGTGCCTCACAAAGACAGGACAGGACAGTCAGGAAACAGCAGGATCGAGATAGATGAACGTAACACAGATAAATATACAATAAGTATGTTTTCCTAGCGTATTACAATTACAGCTATCAATGAAACTATTTGTAACGTCTGACTAACATGTATATATCGGCAATGAACCTATATATGACATAAGCAGGAACGCTGACTAGGACTGGAGTAATACAGGGAACAGGACTCAGAAGGATTCGCTATCTCTTCGCAGAGATGAACGCAATCCACAAACGGTAACAGGACAGGATTCAGAAGGATTCGTTATCTCTTCGCAGAGATGAACGCAATCCACAAACAGGACCAGGAACAGGATAACTAGCTCAGCACGGGTGCTCACGGTACGCGCAAACTACCAAAACGTGCTGGAAACTGACTAACTGAACACAGGAAATAAACAGTTCGTGTACGTATATATCAGCGACACTGATGTATCAACGTAACACGAATACAAGGAAAATAATAAACGTGCTGGTATGCATATATATTGGCAATGAACCAATATATGATGCAAAACCAGCAAAGTATCTTTAGAACAAGAAACACGATCGGGGGCTGAAGCGACAGCAAGACGGGCTTAAACTGAAGCTATGAAAACCCAAGGAAACCCTGCAGGAAGCAGATCTTTATACTGAGGTCATCCAATGGGAGCAGACATGCAGATTCCCACACAGGTGAATGATAATCAGTCACAAGCTGACAGCAGGGAAAGACAGACAAAGCTATGCAGCTTGCATGGAAATAGATCAGAACTGCCTGAGCTGCAGCACTACTACTTCCAGCAACAGCTGCTGCAGCAGCGATCATCACACATACACAATAAATCAACAATAAAGTTCAGTTATAATTATAACTATCAAAGGTCTGATCGCTAACACGAAGTATTCGCAACAGCAGACAAGGAGCAACTGACAGGCAAGAGCTTATATGCCGGAGAGCACTCAGCAGGGCCGCCCACCAGTTCAGCCAATCAGCCCGCGTCTCCTGGTCAGCTGACCAGCGAGTCAGCTGACCCTTCTTCTTAACGAATAAAGGTCCTGCCGCTGGGCACGCACGTGTAGCCCTGACCCTGTGTGCGGCTGAGAGACCTTCGCGAGGCGTCCTGTACGCCTGCAAGACGGGGACCACCGCCGGCTGTGATGCGGAGGTGGCCGAAGCGCCGCTCTCCGCCATGGTGGTGGTCCCGTCAGTTGTAACAGTACCCCCCCCCTTGAGGAGTGGACTCCGTACACCCTTTACACGGCTTCCCAGGATGTAACTCATGGAACCTCCATCTCAACTCCTCAGCATGAAGGTGCCGTGCGGGAACCCACGATCTCTCCTTCGGCCCATAACCCTTCCAATGGACCAGGTACTGCACTGAATTCCACACCCAGCGAGAATCCAAAACAATATCTGCTCAATCTCAAATTCCGGCTCCCCATCAATAACCACTGGGGGGGGGGGGGGGGGGGATCAACATGCACAGCAGGCTTTAATAAAGACACATTAAATGACCTTACTCCTGTCATACTGGCCGGCAAATTCACCCTATATGGCGGTGGTCCCGTCAGTTGTAACAACTGGACACTCATGTGAAATGCATGCAGGCTCATGCGGCCGTTTGAGGAGGTGACAAACATGGTGAGTAGCAGTGAAGGCGCCATCAGTGACTTGATCCCATATGCCTTCTTTCCGGAGCGTGCTGTAGAGTGGTGGATCAAGCTGTGGATGAGCGTGAACAGGAACAGTTACAGGAGAAAGCGTTGTGGGATCAATTCTCATCAGAACCAGATGTTTCCTCAACACCTGCGGCAGCACAAAAGGGGGAGGAGGAGGAAGAGTCGTGTGGGGAAGAGGAGTCAGATGAGGAGAAAGGTGTTTTTTTTTGAGGAGGAGGAAGCAGAAGAACAACTGCTGCAGGCATCGCAGGGGGCTTGTGCTACTTAACGCTCCCGTGGTATTGTTCGTGGCTGAGGGGAGGAGGAGAGCTTACCTGACATCACTGTGGTAGAGCAAGAGGAGTTGGATAGTATGTCTGGATCCAACTTTGTGCAGATGGCATCTTTCATGCTATCCAGCCTGTTGAGGGACCCCCGTATAAAAAAACTCAAGTTGAATAAGCTGTACTGGTGGCCACACTACTAGACCCTCGGTATAGGCACAAAGTGGCGGACATGTTACCAACTCACCTGAAGGCAGAAAGGATGCTGCACATGCAGAACAAGCTGGCAACTATACTTTACAGTGAGTTTAAGGGTGATGTCACAGCACAACGGAATAAAGGTACCACTGCCAGTACTCCTTCTCCCATGTCCACGCAAGCAAGAGTAGGACGCTCTAGCGATCTCATGGTGATGTCGGACATGCAGATATTCTTTAGTCCAACACCTCACCTTAGCGCTTCCGGATCCACTCTCCACCAATGCCTCGACCGGCAGGTAGCCGACTACCTGGCCTTAAGTGTGGATGTAGACACTGTGAGCAGCGATGAACCCCTAGACTACTGGGTGCACAGGCTTGACCTGTGGCCAGAGTTGTCTCGATCTGTTTTGCCCTGCCTCAAGCGTTCTGTCAGAATGGACCTTCAACGCAGCTGGAGGCATTGTCACTGAGAAGAGAAGTCGCCTAGGTCACAAAAGTGTTCAGTACCTCACCTTTATCAATATGAATGAGGCAAGAATCCCGGAGGGTTTCTGCCCACCGGAAGACTAAATCAGTCCCCACACACAGGATCTCTGCCTGCATGCTGTGTGACTGGCTGCCTGCCCCAAGACTAAGTTGGTCCCCACACAGCATCTCTGCCTGCAGGCTGTTTGACTGCCTTCTCCGCCGCCACCAACAGGGTCCAGGACTCCAGGCGGTTTCCTGAATTCATAAGGCCGCTGCTAGCAGCGGCCGCTATAATAATTTTTCTGGTGCGTGTACATGCCTGCCTAATTTTACTGGCTGCACTGCAGCTGCAACAACAAAACGAAAGGCAAGTACATGTGTCAATTCCCCTTAGTGATCATTACCTTGCCGCGGTGAAGGGGCTTGCATATCACAATTAAGC
This sequence comes from Hyperolius riggenbachi, assembly GCF_040937935.1. Classification (NCBI taxonomy): domain Eukaryota; kingdom Metazoa; phylum Chordata; class Amphibia; order Anura; family Hyperoliidae; genus Hyperolius; species Hyperolius riggenbachi. Next base: position 164,754,475 of record NC_090650.1, read on the forward strand.
AATGACTGATGGCTATATGAGTGTGCTGGGGTTGGGGGGCACACCTGACCCAAGAAAATAGATAATAAGGTCATTGTTTCTGTAACGATCGGTGTCAGCACACAGAGAGAATCTGATTATTGGTGATCTGCAGTATCACCAAGAATACAGATATATACCTGATTATGGATGATCTGCAGAATCACCAATAATCCAAGTATAACTAACCTCTGGACACCTATATAGTGTGAGTGTTTGGTGCAACACTAATGACTTTGAGTGGGACCACCCGAGAAGCAGGTGGTCCTTGGTAGTATGGGAAATACCTCCCTCTGGGAAGTGCAAAACCTTCCAGCAGCCTGAGATATCCAAAGGGGTGGAGCCCCAGGCTGGATAGCAGGAAGGACCTGTGGCTGAGTGACACCTGGAAGGAGGGTGTCACAAGCAGGTCGGAAGACTAATCTCTCAATGGGGAGAGATAGCTCTCAAGGTCGGGCAAGCCAGGTCGGCAACAGGTAATCAGATATGTCGTAGATACCGAATCAGAAAGCAGAGGGATAGTCAGAAATGCAATAGGTCATAACAGATATCAAACAATGCCTAGTCTTGGGTGTGAGGTCCGTGGTCTCAACACCCTGGAACTAGTCTGAAGTATAACACAATGATAACACAGGATCCCTAGTCTTGGGTGTGAGGTCCGTGGTCTCAACACCCTGGAACTAGTCTGAAGTATAACACAATGGTAACACAGAATCCCTAGTCTTGGGTGTGAGGTCCGTGGTCTCAACACCCTGGAACTAGTCTGAAGTATAACACAATGATAACACAGAAGTAATCTGGCTCAGTGTGAATTCCCAGGTCCTCCTGGTTCTAACACACTGTGGGATCTGACTATGGTCTTGTGATGATCTTCTCAGCTGCCTGTGCAGGCAGGCAGCCTTTTGATCACTGTTCAGGTCTGCATTCTGCAGGTCTCTGGTAGAGAGACCTTTTGTCAGTTGTGCAGCTTGCTGCTGAGGAATTTGCATATGTTTGTCATGCAGATTGCTTAGCCACATCCCCTGTGGGCTTGCTTTATAAAGAGCTATGTTTCCCACAGTAAGTTGCTGGTCATAAGAGTTAGATCCTGTGTGACACTCGCCGGGAGTGTCAGCCTTGCTCTTTGTTGAAGATTAGCCTAGAGTAATCCCTGGAAACTGCACTGGGCATGTTTCCTTAGTGCAGTTAGGATTGCTTATCTGTTTTGTTTGTCTGTTGCGATTGTCCTGTCCCAGCGGTGGTCGACAGGAAATCGTTCTGTGTGTCTGGGTGCTAACCGGAACAGCGGTTGTTACTGGTAACCCCTTCTGATCTGTTTCCCTGGATCGCACTGGCATCCTGCGCCAGTGCTGTGGATCCTTCTGTTCTGCTACTCTGTACCTGGATCGCACTAGCATCCTGCGCTAGTGCTGTGGATCCTTCTGTTCTGCTACTCTGTACCTGGATCGCACTAGCATCCTGCGCTAGTGCTGTGGATCCTTCTGTTCTGCTACTCTGTACCTGGATCGCACTAGCATCCTGCGCTAGTGCTGTGGATCCTTCTGTTCTGCTACTCTGTACCTGGATCGCACTAGCATCCTGCGCTAGTGCTGTGGATCCTTCTGTTCTGTCTTCCTGGATCGCGCTAGCCACTTTCACTAGTGCTGTGGATCCTAGGATTGCTTATCTGTTTTGTTTGTCTGTTGCAATTGTCCTGTCGAAGCGGTGGTCGACAGGAAATCGTTCTGTGTGTCTGGGTGCTAACCAGAACAGCGGTTGTTACTGGTAGCCCCTTCTGATCTGTTTCCCTGGATCGCACTGGCATCCTGCGCCAGTGCTGTGGATCCTTCTGTTCTGCTACTCTGTACCTGGATCGCACTAGCATCCTGCACCAGTGCTGTGGATCCTTCTGTTCTGCTACTCTGTACCTGGATCGCACTAGCATCCTGCGCTAGTGCTGTGGATCCTTCTGTTCTGCTACTCTGTACCTGGATCGCACTAGCATCCTGCGCTAGTGCTGTGGATCCTTCTGTTCTGTCTTCCTGGATCGCGTTAGCCACTTTCACTGGTTCTGTGGATCCTATCGTTCGCTTGTTCATGTTTTCGTGTGTCTGTCTTGTCTACTACGAACGCTTGCTGGAGGCTTGGTGAGGTAACCGTTAAGCAAGCGCTTGCGTCCTCTGTTTCATGTTTGTCTGTCGGTGGTTAGTTAGGCGTGCTTGTCTCTATTGTGCTTATCACGTGGAGACCGCGCACGAACACGTGCACTGTTGCGAATGAGTGCGGTGTTCACGTTCAGTTAGCGTTTGTTATTTTCCTTGTCTTCTCATTGTATGATTTGCTGTGCCTTTGCTACTCTCGTGCTCTGCCTTGCTGTAGCCTTGTGCCACGTCTGGCGATCGCACCTCTCGCGATCGCGTTCCTACTTCGTATCTGCTGTGGTGTGTGCACCGTCGCGGGTTGGCGACTGATTTGGTGCACACACATACAATCTGTCTCTGTGCTCACTCTCAATCGCTTCTCTTGCGATTGCGTTTCTTCCCTTCGTGCAATTCCTGTCTGGCGTGTGTGGCAGGGCAGAGGAGCTGTTCCTCTGCACTCCACAGCTCCCCGTGTCGACAGGAATTTCCCTCTACAGGTGCATTGCACCTTTTGCTGGGTTCCCGCAAATTACACGCTTGTGGAGGATTTACGCAGTATCAGCGCATGTCTTGTGCGCTGATCACGGAGAGAATCCCACAATCGTTACAGGTCTGAGTGCTTTCACGTAAGTGTTCGCAACGGCAGACAACCTGAGACTGACCAGCAGTGACTATATATAGAGCAGCGCTCTCCGGCGCCACCCATCAGTGATCAACCAATAGCCACTTGCTCTGAGGTGGACGAGGAATCAGCAGCCTTGCTGCCAGTACACGCGGCGGCTTTTCCGCAATCTATTACAGTTTCATTGTGGACAGACCAAATTCGATACGCTGGACACTGTTGTTCTGTCATTCAGCTACCTCAGCCCGACCATGTGGGCTTTAAAACCACTATCGCCTGCACTATGGCCATGGTGCGCACCAGTCCAGCAGGGCCATCACTTCACAAACAGCTGTTTGCACACGTGCGGTGCGTTACACAGTGAGTTTGGTCTGTCAGTGTGAAGCAGTACTCTAATTACACTCGCTGATTGATGTATACACATGCAAGATGTTTTAAAGCACTTTAGGCCTCCAATTTAGCAATAAAATGTGATTTTTGCCCTTAAAATGCTGCTGTGCATCAAATCCTGATTTTTCCCGGGGAGTTTTGGCATGTATCCCACTCCGCCATGCCCCCCTCCAGGTGTTAGACCCCTTGAAACATCTTTCCCATCACTTTCCCATCACTAAGAGATACTATTCATGGCGTCATAGTAGAAAATAATCTTATTTCACAGCATCAACATGGGTTTACTAAAGACAGGTCCTGTTTGACTAACATGCTCAGCTTTTATGAGGTAGTGAACGCTAATATGGATATTGGGAAGGAATGCTGTAAATGTGATATACTTGGACTTTGCAAAGGCCTTTGACACTGTTCCCCACAAAAGTCTGGTGCAAAAGTTGAGGATGCAAGGACTGGGGAAGAGTATGTGTGCATGGATAGGGAACTGGCTAATGGACAGAAAACAAAGAGTTGTGGTCAATGGATCGTACTCAAAATGGGAGACTGTTAGCAGTGGGGTCCCATAGGGGTCTGTACTGGGTCCGGTGCTCTTCAATTTATTTATTAATGACCTAGTAGATGCAGTAGTGAGCAATGTTGCTATTTTTGCAGATGATACAAAATTGTGCAGAATCATCAACTCTCAGGAAGATAGTGTCATATTGCAACAGGATCTGGATAGGATGGCTATATGGGCACATACATGGCAGATGAAATTCAATGTTGAAAAATGTAAAGTCATGCATTTTGGTCATACCAATGGTATAGCACCATACAAAATAAATGGAATACAGTTGGGGACTTCAAACTTGGAGAAGGACTTAGGAGTACTCATCGACAACAAGTTAAATAATCGTACTCAATGCCAAGCCGCTGCAGCTAAAGCTAACAACATTTTGGGATGCATTAAAAGGGAAATAAAAACTTGAGATGCTAGCATAATATTGCCCCTGTTTAACTCTCTAGTAAGGCCACATCTAGAAAATAAAATTCAGTTCTGGGCACCACATTACAAAAAAGATATTGCAGTTTTTGAGCAGGTGCAGAGACGAGCAACAAAATTGATACGTGGGATGGAGGGTTTCACTTACCAAGAAAGGTTAGATAAACTGGGTTTATTTCGTCTAGAGAAAAGACGCCTTAGAGGGGATCTAATTAACATGTATAAATACATCAGAGGGCAATATAATAGCTTGGCGGATGAGTTTTTTGTCCCTAGGCCTTCTCAAAGGACTAGAGGACATGATCTGCGCATGGAGGAAAAACATTTTCACCATTTATTTAGGACAGGGTTCTTTACAGTAAGGGTGATTAAGATGTGGAATGCATTGCCACAGGAAGTCGTTATGGCAAACTCTATACCTGCATTTAAAGGGGGCTTAGATGCTTTCCTTGCGTTGAAAGACATCCATGGCTACAATTACTAGGTAATGCCTAATGATGTTGATCCAGGGATTTTATCTGATTGTCATCTGGAGTCGGGAAGGAATTTTTCCCTTTTGGGGCTAATTGGACCATGCCTTGTAAGGGTTTTTTCGCCTTCCTCTGGATCAACAGGGATATGTGAGGGAGCAGGCTGGTGTTGTACTTTGTACTGGTTGAACTCGATGGACATACAGTATGTCTTTTTTCAACCAAAATAACTATGTAACTATGTAACTTTTGTGGCCAGCATAAATGTTTCTAGTTTTCAAAGTTCACCTCCCCATTGAAGTCTATTGCAGTTCGCATAAGTTCGCATGTTCGCGAACATTTGCGGAAGTTCGTGTTCGCGGTTCCTGAACCAAAAATTGGAGGTTCAGGCCAACTCTAGGCACGTGTCATCAACCCCCAAGATTGTCAGGACGTAGTTGACTATTTAACACAGAACACCTCATCTTCCTCAGCTTCCGCACGGAACCGTGACATATCTTCCTCCTCCTGCTCTGATTCTTGCACCCCACGAAACACTCAGTCGGCCTGCCTCAGATGAGAGTGATGCCATCTGTACTCTCTGCCACCGAAAATTGAACCGTGGAAAGACCAAAGTTGTCCCGCGTAGAGACAACTGCCTTACGAAGGCACATGACGACAAAGCACAAACTGCAACGGGATGACCACCTGAGGAAAAGCAGCACACAAAAGCAAAGCCACACACCGCAGTGGAAGATACCAAGCTCCCACCGCAATAGACTTCAATGGGGAGGTGAACTTCGAAAACTAGAAAAATTTATGCTGGCCACAAAAGTGATGGAAAAGATGTTTCAACGGGTCTAACACCTGAAGGGGGGCATGGCGGAGTGGGATAAATGCCAAAAGTCCCCGGGAAAAATACAAATTTGCAAAGCCAATATTTTAAGGGCAGAAATCACATTGCATGCTAAATTGGAGGCCTAAAGTGCTTTAAAACATCTTGCATGTGTATACATCAATCAGGGAGAGTAATTAGAGTACTGCTTCACACTGACAGACCAAACTCACTGTGTAACGCACCGCAAACAGCTGTTTGTGTTGTGACGGCCGTGCTGGACTGGTGCACACCATGGCGAGAGTGCTAGCGATATCGGTTTTAAAGCCCATATGGTAGCCAGGCTGAGGTAGCTCAATGACAGAACAACAGTGACTGTCCAGCTGATCGAATTTGGTCTGTCCACAATGAAGCAACGACCTTATTATCTTGGGTGTGCCCCCTCCCCCGAGACACTCACATAGCCTGCGGTCATTGCTTCATTGTGATACGCAAGCCCCTTCACCACGGCAAGGTAACAATCACGAAGGGGAATTGACACATGTACATGCCTTTTGTTTTGTTGTTGCAGCTGCAGTGCAGCCAGAAAAAATAGGAAGGCATGTACAGGCACCAGAAAAATTATTATAGCGGCCGCTGCTAGCAGTGACCTTAAAAATTCAGGAATTCGCCTGGAGTCCTGGACCCTGTTGGTGGTGGCGGAGAAGACAGTCAAGCAGCCTGCAGGCAGAGATGCTGTGTGTGGACCAACTTAGTCTTGGGGCAGGCAGTCACATAGCGTGCAGGCAGAGATGCTGTGTGTGGGGACTGCCTTTGACTGCCTTCGGGCAGGCCTGAGCGTGCTTTGCAGACCAGGCATCCATGGTCAGATGGACCCTTGACCCAACGCTGTGTGCCAGAGATGTCACCACTTGCCTTTCAACATCAGGGTACAGTTTAGGTATCGCCTTTTTTGAAAAATAATTGCGGCCTGCAATCTTCCACTGCGGTGTGTGGCTTTGATTTTGTGTGCTGCTTTTCCTCAGGTGGTCATCCCATTGCAGTTTGTGCTTTGTAATCATGTGCCTTCGTACGCGGGTCTTGGTCTTTCCACGGCTCAATTTTCGGTGGCAGAGAGTACAGATGGCATTGCTCTCATCTGAGGCGGACACACAAAAAATTTTCCACACCGCTGAGCCCTGTGATAACTTTGGTGATGGCTGCCGATGGAGTGTTAAGTGGGGTGCCAGAATCAGAGCAGGAGGAGGAAGATATGTCACACTTCTGTGCAGAAGCTGAGGAAGATGAGGTGTTCTGTGTTAAATAGTCAACTACGTCCTGACAATATTGGGGGTTGATGGCACCTGCCTTCTTCTGAACACTGTACTTTGGTCGAGGGCCGCACAAAATCACCACAGCGCGACTTCGAACAGACCTGCCAGGTGGCCTGCCTCTGCCTTTTGTTTTGTCCATATTGGGAGGGATGAAGTGAAAGGTATGCACTGACTTGGCTAATACAATGTACGGTTACAGAGGTGCAGTGAACAGGTTGCAATGACTGCTAGTACAACAACGTGCGGTTACACAGGTGCAGTGAACAGGTTGCAGTGACTGCTGGTACAACAATGTGCGGTTAAACAAATGCAGTTAACAGGTATGCACGGACTGGTATATAAAACAGCGTGCGGTCACACAGGTGCAGTGAACAGGTATGCAGTGACTGGTATTACAAATGTGCAGCTGTAACACACACACAGGTACCGTGAACAGGTGCAGTGACTGGTGGTATATAACACTGCGTGCGCTCACATAGGTAGGTAGGTAGGTGCACTGAACAACAACAGGTAGGTACATGCAGTGATAGGTATTACAAATGTGCAGCTGTCACACACACACACAGGTACCGTGAACAGGTACAGTGACTGGTGGTATTAAATATCACACTGCGTGTGCTCACATAGGTAGAAGGGTGCACTGAACAACTGGTAGGTATATGCAGTGATGGGTATTACAAATGTGCAGCTGTCTCTCTCACACACACACACACACACACACACACACACACACACACACACACACACACGTACCGTAAACAGGTACAGTGACTGGTGGCATTAAATATCACACTGCGTGTGCTCATGTAGGTAGGTGGGTGCATTGAACAACAGGTAGGTACAGTATATGCAGTGATGGGTATTACAAATGTGCAGCTGCCTGTCACACACACAGGTAGTCACTGAATGCGCTGGGCCTGGCAGTGGCACAGTAGGAAACAGTAGGAATTACCAAGGGGCCAAAGTCCAGCAGCTAAGACTGACTGACAGGGCTGTATATGCAACACAAGTGTCTGTGGGACACACACACACACACAGAAAAAAATTAACACAAGAACAACATTAGCTCTCAAAAGAGCTGTTGAGGATGAGGAGTGCTTTTTAGCAATAAGGATCAGCAAGAAAGCGCAACCTAACAAGCCTAACTAAGCTTTGCCTAATGTCTCTGCAGCACCTCTCCCTTCTCTAATTACTGCAGCCACACGAGTGACTGAAATGGGTGACGCTGCCTGCTATTTATAAGAGGGCTGGGGCTCCAGGAGGGAGTGTAGCCTGAGAGGCTACCTTGTGCCTACTGACTGTGATGTATAGGGTCAAAGTTGACCCTAATGATGTAGTATAGGAGGCGGGTCGAACCGCCATAAAGTTTGCGTTCGTTCGCGAACGCGAACCATTGAAGTTTGCGCGGATAAGTTCGCAGTCGAACCGTTCGGCTATCTCTATTTCTGAACCCAGGTAATTGGTTTTCCGGATGGATTGGAAACATGCTAAATACAATTCTTTGCATTATCATTGTTGGAATCACCATATACAGTGGGTTGCAAAAGTATTCGGCCCCCTTGAAGTTTTCCACATTTTGTCATATTACTGCCACATACATGAATCAATTTTATTGGAATTCCACATGAAAGACCAACACAAAGTGGTGTACACATGAGAAGTGGAACGAAAATCATACATGATTCCAAACATTTTTTACAAATAAATAACTGCAAAGTGGGGTGTGCATAATTATTCGTCCCCCTTCGATCTGAGTGCAGTCATTTGCCTATAGACATTGCCTGATGAGTGGTAATGACTAAATAGAGTGCACCTGTGTGTAACCTAATGTCAGTACAAATACAGCTGCTCAGAGGGCCTCAGAGGTTGTCTAAGAGAATATTGGGAGCAACAACACCGTGAAGTCCAAAAAACACACAAGACAGGTCAGGGATCAAGTTATTGAGAAATTTAAAGCAGGCTTAGGCTACAAAAAGATTTCCAAAGCCTTGAACATCCCACAGAGCACTGTTCAAGCGATCATGCAGAAATGGAAGGAGTGTGGCACAATTGTAAACCTACCAAGACAAGGCCATCCACCTAAACTCACAGGCCGAACAAGGAGAGCGCTGATCAGAAATGCAGTCAAGAGGCCCATGGTGATTCTGGACGAGCTGCAGAGATCTACAGCTCAGGTGGGAGACTCTGTCCATAGGACAACTATTAGTCATGCACTGTACAAAGTTGGCCTTTATGGAAGAGTGGCAAGAAGAAAGGCATTGTTAACAGAAAGCATAAGAAGTCCCGTTTGCAGTTTGCCACAAGCCATGTGGGGGACACAGCAACCATGTGGAAGAAGGTGCTCTGGTCAGATGAGAACAAAATGGAACTTTTTGGCCAAAATGCAAAACGCTATGTATGGCGGAAAACTAACACTGCACATCACTCTTTGCACATCTAGAAACTGAGATCCTTGCCCATTCTTCTTTGCAAAACAGCTCCAGCTCAGTCAGATTAGATGGACAGTGTTTGTGAACAGCAGTTTCCAGATCTTGCCACAGATTCTCGATTGGATTTAGATCTGGACTTTGACTGGGCCATAGGGGCACCCGGTGCAACGTTATAGTCGCACCCGGTGCAACGTTTAGCACTAAACTTTGTGCGCAATCAATAAAAGCTTGGGGCGTGCTAACTGCTTAGCACCCTAGTTAGCACGCCCAAAGCTTTTAGGTGTGTTGTTAACTGAGTTAGCACCCTTTTGTGAATCGAGCCCATAGTGCGCAGTATTACAAGTACAAGATCTATTACCAAAGTAAACGGTGGATGAAAATTAAATAAAAATAACAATTAATGTAAAATATTATATAAAAAAAACAATACCGGCTAGCAAGCATGGATAGGTGGTGCAAAGGTTATGTACATTTTTTTGAACGTTCCGTGGATTGTCTCTGCAGCTTGGGAGCAATGCTTGGCACCTGACGGGGCAGAAACCAAGTGTCCTCTGATTTCTGCTGCTGGGTGGTGATGGGTTTAGTGAAGCACCGCTATCGCATCTCTCCCTTGTAGGCATCGGAACCAGAAGTCAAAATATGTCTTTTTTTGACAAATACTTTTTTTATTGGGCAAAATATTTTGCAAAAAAATGCTTATTTTACGCAGAGACTTAAAACAAGGGTGGAGGCGCCCAATGTATAAAAGATAGGTTGTGACCTAACCTCTCCCAGAGAGGTCACAGAGAGGTGCTCATGCTTGCTACACAGCCATAGCAGTTAAGGCACCTGTTTTTTCACTGACCTGAGGAAGCGGGCAAGTAACCGCACAATGCATTGTCAATTTTATGTGCTTGAATAAAGGCAGTAGTGCTCATCCGGATTATGGATATCCGGGTAACCCGGATATCCAAATTTATTTCAGCTATCCGATTCGAATTCCGGATTTTTTTTCAAATCCGGATAGCTATCTGCGGATATTTGGCCGCATAACGCGGATATCCGCAGATATTGCGGATATCTGGATCCGAAATACTGTAACTAAGGAGATGACATCATTGAGCCATTCAGAGGGCTCCCAGCAGAAGCCCTAGCAACCAATCCCAGAGGGGAACCCTGGCCAGCCCCACCTGACCTTATTGATCCAATCAGAGGGCTCCCAGCCTAAGCCTTGGCACCCAATCACAGAAAGGAACACTGGCCAGCCCCCCTGTATAATAAGGAGGGCTGCCATGATGAGACATATCGCCCCCTGCTTGCTGAATGCTCACTGAGAGACATGCTTCAGTGCTGCTGGCCTAGCAAGGGCTGTACACAGTTATAAACCTAAAGCTGTTCAGTGATTAACCCCTTCACTATCACTACACTATTGGTAAATTGTTAATTAGCTTGATGTCATTGTGTGACAGTCAGAGTGTGTGCTGTGCTGCAGGGCTGCATGCAGCTGCTATGTGTCTGTGTGTGTGCTGTGCACAGACCATGCCAGCTGCTGCCTGCTGGCCAGCTATTAGCCTTAGCTAGCTACAGTATAGCTTAGGTTAGGGATTAGGAGATAGGAGGATTACTGCGTTATTGTGTAGTTAGTACTGTAGTACTGCAGTCAGTGCTAGTAGTTGTTATTTGTAGTTGCTTGTCACTGCTGGGAATTGTGAGCACTGATTATAATACATTGCTGTTGTTTTAAATTGTGTTTTGCTGCTGTGATATCTGGTGGCTTGTGCATTGCGGTTTATCTGATATCTAGCAGCAAGTGTCAGTTTTTAAAAGTACATTTTTTTCCCTTTTTCCCTCTAGTTTGCTTATCAGCAGGCAGGCAATTAGCTAAGGGGAGGGATTAGCTGTAACAGGAGGTATTTGGACAGCTTCAGTACCTGAGCTTGCTCAGTCTGTGGCTTGCTCACTAAGTGGCTTCGACACAAGTGGCGCATAGGCGTTAAAAACAGGCGTTAGAACACAGGCACAAAGAGGGAGGCGAGAGGAAGCAGGTAAGGAAAAAAAAAAAAAAAAACCTTCAACCAATATTGCGGTTTTTTGCATTGGTTAGAATGTGCTAGGCACGTTGTGGTGTAGTCTTTAAGTTTTGAGGACTCCACCCCAGCTTCACTCACTCCCCCACTTCACTCACTCTCTCCCTCCTCCACCCCAGCTTCACTCACTCTCCCTCTCCTCCTCCCCAGCTTCACTCGCTCCCCAGCTTCACTCACTCCCCATCTTCACTCACTCATCAGCTTCACTCACTCATCAGCTTCACTCACTCATCAGCTTCACTCACTCCCCAGCTTCACTCACTCCCTAGCTTCACTCACTCTCCCTTTCCTACTCTCCTGCTTCACTCACTCTCCCGTTTCATCTTTTACCTCCACAGTTTACTTTAAATAATTTTTCCCCACACAATAGTCATCATGATGTACTATGCAGTACAGTTTACATCCTGCAACATGTATACATGCCTTGATCAGCGGATTGAGGGTGTTTACTGTTGCCCTGGGTGTGTGCATGTTGCTCAATTAGAGGTGGAAGTCGCAGAGCTAACTAAGCATCTCGCAACACTGAGCCGCATACACAACATGGAGAAGAGTTTGGATCTCACGATCCAGACGCTGAGTGGAACCGTTGAAGATGAGGTGGGTGGAGTACAGTCGGAGCAAGAAGCAGAGGTAGCCGCTAGTTGGGTCACAGTTAGAAGGGGTAGGGGTAAAAGTGAAGGGAGGCTAGTCCCGAGTTGTCCCTCCCTAATAAGTATGCTTGTTTGCGTAATATTGGGGAGGGTGATTCTGGAGTAGCAATGCTGCAGCAGGATGTGCCCCTTAGCAACCAAGGGGCAGACTGCTGCAACGAGAAAGGGAATAGGAGTACAGCTAAGGCTAGACAGGTACTGGTGGTAGGGGATTCAATTATTAGGCACACAGATAGGGTAATCTGTCGAAGAAACCGTGAATGCCGTACAGTCTTATGTCTCCCGGGTGCTCGTGTTCGGCATGTAGCGGAAAGAATTGACAGATTATTGGGTGGGGCTGGGGAAGACCCGGCTGTCATGGTACACATTGGCACCAATGACAAAGTTAGTGGGAGATGGAAGGTCCTCAAAAATGATTTTCAGGTACTTGGAGATAAACTTAAAGCAAGGACCTCCAAGGTGGTGTTCTCTGAAATACTGCCAGTGCCACGTGCTACATCTGAGAGACAGAGGGAGCATAGGGAGTTAAATAAGTGGCTGAGAAATTGGTGTAGGGAGGAGGGATTTGGGTTCCTGGAGAACTGGGCAGACTTTGCAGTTGGCTACAGGTTCTACAGCAGGGATGGGCTGCACCTTAATGGGGAGGGTGCAGCTGCATTGGGGGAGAAGATGGCTAAACGGTTGGAGGAGATTTTAAACTAGGATCTGGGGGGAGGCGGGAGGATAAAGTCTCAATGCGTAGACAAGATAAGGAAAAAAGACAGTGGGAGCCTAACATTATGGGGGGTGGAGAGGGGGGTGGGGACAGTGTAAAGATTAAGGAGGTTGGTAAAACTTCAAGTAGCCCATTTCATGTAAACAAAATTGGTAAATGTGGTGGTAAATATAAAGTGCATGGTAACCAATGCTCGGAGCCTTGCAAATAAAATAGACGAACTAGAGTTCTTTCTGAATGACAAAGGCTATGACATTGTGGGAATAACAGAGACATGGATGATTGAAAGCCATGACTGGATAGCTAATTTAGAGGGATACAATGTGTTTAGGAAGGATAGAACAAAAAAAAAAGGTGGAGGGGTTTGTCTCTTTGTTAAGAATTCTTTTACAGCTGTCCTCAACGATGAGATGGAGGAAGATTGCGAAGATGTGGAGTCCGTTTGGGTAAATATTCATGGTGGAAATAAAAGTTGCCATTGCTTATTGGGGTATGCTACAGGCCATCTCATATTAATGAAGCTGCAGAACTGTGATTACTACAGCAGATTGAAAAAGCTGTAAGTAAAAATGAGGTCATAGTTATGGGCGACTTCAACTTTCCAGACATTGACTGGAGTATTGAGGCTACCCATTCTGGTAAAAGCAGCAGATTTCTGACAGCACTACAGGACAATTACTTGACTCAAATGGTAACGGAACCAACTAGGGGGAATACGTTACTGGATCTGATCATTTCTAATAGACCAGATAATGTATCAAATGTTCAAAGGTTCAAGAACATTTGGGAAATAGCGATCACAACATGATAACGTTTGATCTGGTGACTGATAGGCCACGGATCCAAAGTTCAATCAACTTAGGCAGGCACTAAGTTTGGTGAATTGGGATAATGTACTACAAGGGGAGGACACTGAAGGGAAATGGCAAGCTTTTTGTGAGAATCCGCTCAGCTGCCTGCGAAGGCAGGCAGCCTTTTGACCATTGTTTGGGTTTGCTTGCTGCAGGACTCTGGAAAGGAGACCTTCTGTCAGTTGTGCAGCTTGTGTTGCTGAGGGATTTGCATACATTAGTCATGCAAATCCCTTACCTGCCTTCTTTTGATGACTGGCACTATAAAAGCATTCTGCTCCCAGAATGCTTTGCAGGACATTTCCCTTCCATGGTCTGTTCCTGATGGACACTGCTGGAGTGTCAGCCGCTGCTATGTAGTATACACTCCTAGTGAGTGTCAGCCATGCTACTTCTCATTGAAGATTAGTTTAGAGTTATTCGTGGGACTGCGCTAGGCAGATTCCCTAGTCTAGTTAGGATTGTATTATTTGTATTGCCTGTTCTGTCTGTCTGTGGGGTGCTAACCAGAGCAGCGGTTGCTACTGGTAGGCCCTTCTGTTCTGTTATTATCCTGTCTGGATCGCACTAGTCTCTTTGCGCTAGTGCTGTGGATCCTTCTGTTCTGTCTCCTGGGATCGCGCTAGCCACTTTTCGCTAGCGCTGTGGATCCTTCTGTTCTGTCTCCTGGGATCGCGCTAGCCACTTTTCGCTAACGCTGTGGATCCTTCTGTTCTGTCTCCTGGGATCGCGCTAGCCACTTTTCGCTAGCACTGTGGATCCTTCTGATCTGTCTTCCTGAATCGCACTAACCGCTAGCGGTAGCGGCTGTGGATCGTTCTGATCTGTGTTTCTGCTTGGATCACACTTGCTCTGACGGAAGAGCGGTGGATCCTTCTGCCTAGTTCCTGTTTCACGTTTGTCTGTCTTGTCTGATTCGAAACGCTTGCTGTAGGCTCGGTGAGGTAACCGTTAAGCAAGCGCTCGCATTCTCTGTTTCGTGTTTGTCTGTCTTTGGTCAGTTAGGCGTGCTTATTTCTGTTGTGCGTACCATGCGGAGACCGCGCACGAATGCGTGCACTGTTGCGAATGAGTGCGGTGTTCGCGTTCAGCTAGCGTTTGTTATTTTCTTTATCTTTCTCTTTGTATGATTTGCTGTGCCTTTGCTACCCTTGTGCTCTGTCCTGCTCAGTCTTGTGTCGCTATTGGCAATCGCCATTCTTGCGATTGCGTTTCCTACTTCGTTTCCGCCGTTGTGTGTTCGCTGTCGCTGGGTGGCGACTAATTTGGTAGGCACACATTGGTTCTGTCCCTTTGCTCGGTTCCCTGTGGGCTATCCAGCCCTGCCTGATTGTACCTTGTCCCGGATCTGTACAATTCCCATTTGGCATCTGTGGCTGTGCAGCGGCTGTGTTCGCCTGCACTCCACAGCGCCATCTGCCGGTGGGAATTGCCCTCTGCGGGTGCATAGCACCTAGCCTGGGTGTCCGCAATAATACGCTTGTGGAGGAAATCTGCCGCGTCAGCGCACGTCTGGTGCGCTGACCATGGAGACGATTCCACAATCGTTACAGAATTTCCAGCCCAACCAAAATTCCCAGGGCAGAGGGAACCTTCGATTTGTTTCAGATGTCATTGCCTGAGGCAAAGGCATATGTGGATCCTATTATAGGTAGGATCGCACACTACATTAAAGCAGTTAAAAAGTCTGTCCTCGTTCCTGACCCCAACCCATATGGAGATTACCTAGATACTGGGTTGTTTGAACCGCCATTTGCCTCATGGGAGATTGGGGCCTTGTTGGAAGAGTTTGATTTCGATTGGAAAGCCTTTTGCGATTTTTATATCGCAAAGAGCGCGGATGACCTGAATGATTGTCTCGACTCTGTGTACCTTTTGATCGATTCTGATGAGTGTGATGTGGATCTGGTGATTTATGTGTGGCAGACTATTTTGGACGAATTGCACACACACCAACCAATTATTTCCAATAAAGAGACACCATTGTCACATGATTATTCCTGTCTTTCTGGGGTAAAGCAAGTGAGTTTGGACACTGTGCGACCTGAAATGAATGGGTGTGCCTCGACTGTGGACACCTGCGTGAATTCTGATGGAGTTTCTCCCGTTTGTTTAGAGGTTAAATCTGTGCGATCTAATGCCTGTTTCTCAGATGTTCCTGCCGATTGTGATCGGCGTGAGTGTGTCAGTTTTGTCAATGATTTGTGGGATCCCTTGTCATGTAAAAACAGATCTTCTTCTCTCAGTACTACTTTAAGATCCTCCATCTATGATCTTGCTATGGGGAAAATTCCCAAACTATGCAGTTTCAAGAGTAAAATTAATATGATTCCTCATGTTGTTGTCACAACTTCCCCTAACATTGTTCAGTATGAATGCTCAGACCTAGTCAGGTGTGAATGGGAGCCCCCATTCCAGAAAAAACAGCTCGAAGCGTTGTCGTATAAATTGGAGAACGATTCAGAACGATTCAGAGTCGTTTTGTGAGTACTACATTGCCAGAAGTGAATCTGTCTTGAGAGCATGTATAAGTTATGCTTCCGCCTTAAGAGAAAAAAAGGGGTGTGAATTTGACTTTGTGAGTCCGCTGATTTGTATGTGGAAAATGATTCTGAATGAATTACGTGTACGTCATTCAGGTGACGTTTGTAAAGGTACATTGTCAGCTGGCGTTTCTGAGATCCAGCAATCCAGCCTGGAGACCTCAGAATCCCTGTCTTTGGAGTGTTCGGTTTTGCAACCTAAGGCGATTGTGGATTCGCAAATTTTGCATTCTGTCTCCTCGGATTCGACATCGTTAGCCGAGTCTAAGAGTGAGACAGCACTTTGGTTTTGTGAACCTGATACTGAAGCACCTTTGCTCTGTCCAGAGAAGATGTCTCTGAGCCTGCCCTGTATCATGAATAAAGACATTATGTCCACTCGCATTGACATTTGCGAGTCTGATTCTGAAGTAAGTACTGACTCTCCACCCAGTAATCTGGATGAGTCAATATTACCTTGTTTAAAATCTCCTGCAGTGTCCCTAGAGGCTCGTCTAGGTATTGCAACCATTGTTACCTGTTTCTCTGCTATTTTGGAATTACAGTCTGGTTTGACTGCTATGGAGGAATTTCCCTGCAGTGAAACGAAACTCAGAAGGCCAGAGTTAGTTTCACTAGATATTTCTGTGTATCCCTGTCCTGATGATGAAATTCAGTCTCAGTTTATGGTGGAACCTTCCCTGGGACATCTGCCCGGTTCACAAAATAAAGTTCAAGCTTTGCCCTGTAACATGGATAGTTCAGAATCCTTCTTAGGAAACTTGAAAAAGGATGTTCCTGAGGTCCTGTCTGACCTCCTGGAGATCTCCGAGTTCCTCCCAAAGGGTGCAGAACTTGTAGGAGACGTCTCCTGCCCCCCAAGTCCTTCTGAGGTGTTGCCCACTTCAGTAGGCATTGCTGCCTTGCTGGTTACCTTTTCAGCTCTGGTGGAACTTCAGTCATGTGTAGTCAATGATGAATTTCTGTCAGATATCATTACAGTCATTGAGATTTTTAAGCCTGAGACCGAGTCTTCTTTTGAAAGACCAGTACCTGTGACCTCTACTCGTGACGATTTTCTGCCCGGTCCTGGTTTTGGTCTTGTCGTGCCGGACTCTGAGGTTGGCAGTTCCCCGACATGTCCTGAGGTTTCTCCTGTGCTGGTGTACCCCAGTGTGCTCTGTGACCCAGAAAGCCCAAGTGTGCCTCGGTTACCAGCGTACTCAGATGCTTCCTCGGTGGAGACATGTTCTGATTCAGCCTGCCTGCTTGCATGCCCAGAAGTGGTCCCTGAAAGTCCTGATCTTGATGAGTGTCCTGCTAATTCTGAATCTGGAACTGTCATAGGTTCCATGGGGGCGCTTGATAGCTCTCCATGTGAGCCTGGTGAGCGTTCTGGCTTCTTGGAATCTCTGCGGAGCTTCAAGGCGTTCTGGGAGATTCCAAGAGAAGTTTTGCTTGGTACCCTGAATACGATCAACATCGGCTTTTGTTTTGAAAGAGACACTTCAAACAGGTTTTTTGGCAGATTTGGTATTTTCGGACGCTCCTTGGAAGGTGGTGGGTATTGTCTGGAGGGTGTCGATGGCTTCTTCTCTGGTATCCACAGTCCTGATGGGTGTTACGCTGAGACTTGTAGTGCTGACGGGCATGTTTCGGTGGCTTCTGTTTCCGATGAGGTCGGTTTCGGGTGGACTGACTCTGGAATTGGACCTTGTCGGGCTGGCCTGACCTTCATGAGTCTTCTGTTAAAGTGGTTTGGAGATATCAGTTTTGAGGGTCGTCTGGAATTCGACCCTGGGAGGGGGGGTACTGTGAGAATCCGCTCAGCTGCCTGCGCAGGCAGGCAGCCTTTTGACCATTGTTTGGGTTTGCTTGCTGCAGGACTCTGGAAAGGAGACCTTCTGTCAGTTGTGCAGCTTGTGTTGCTGAGGGATTTGCATACATTAGTCATGCAAATCCCTTACCTGCCTTCTTTTGATGACTGGCACTATAAAAGCATTCTGCTCCCAGAATGCTTTGCTGGACATTTCCCTTCCGTGGTCTGTTCCTGATGGACACTGCTGGAGTGTCAGCCGTTGCTATGTAGTATACACTCCTAGTGAGTGTCAGCCATGCTACTTCTCGTTTAAGATTAGTTTAGAGTTATTCGTGGGACTGCGCTAGGCAGATTCCCTAGTCTAGTTAGGATTGTATTATTTGTATTGCCTGTTCTGTCTGTCTGTGGGGTGCTAACCAGAGCAGCGGTTGCTACTGGTAGGCCCTTCTGTTCTGTTATTATCTTGTCTGGATCGCACTAGTCTCTTTGCGCTAGTGCTGTGAATCCTTCTGTTCTGTCTCCTGGGATCGCGCTAGCCACTTTTCGCTAGCGCTGTGGATCCTTCTGTTCTGTCTCCTGGGATCGCTCTAGCCACTTTTCGCTAGCGCTGTGGATCCTTCTGTTCTGTCTCCTGGGATCGTGCTAGCTACTTTTCGCTAGCGCTGTGGATCCTTCTGATCTGTCTTCCTGAATCGCACTAACCGCTAGCGGTAGCGGCTGTGGATCGTTCTGATCTGTGTTTCTGCTTGGATCACACTTGCTCTGACGGAAGAGCGGTGGATCCTTCTGCCTAGTTCCTGTTTCACGTTTGTCTGTCTTGTCTGATTCGAAACGCTTGCTGTAGGCTCGGTGAGGTAACCGTTAAGCGTTTTCTGTTTCGTGTTTGTCTGTCTTTGGTTAGTTAGGCGTGCTTGTCTCTGTTGTGCGTAACACGCGGAGACCGCGCACGAATGCGTGCACTGTTGCGAATGAGTGCGGTGTTCGCGTTCAGCTAGCGTTTGTTATTTTCTTTATCTTTCTCTTTGTATGATTTGCTGTGCCTTTGCTACCCTTGTGCTCTCTCCTGCTCAGTCTTGTGTCGCTATTGGCAATCGCCATTCTTGCGATTGCGTTTCCTACTTCGTTTCCGCCGTTGTGTGTTCGCCGTCGCTGGGTGGCGACTAATTTGGTAGGCACACATTGGTTCTGTCCCTTTGCTCGGTTCCCTGTGGGCTATCCAGCCCTGCCTGATTGTACCTTGTCCCGGATCTGTACAATTCCCATTTGGCATCTGTGGCTGTGCAGCGGCTGTGTTCGCCTGCACTCCACAGCGCCATCTGCCGGTGGGAATTGCCCTCTGCGGGTGCATAGCACCTAGCCTGGGTGTCCGCAATAATACGCTTGTGGAGGAAATCCGCCGCGTCAGCGCACGTCTGGTGCGCTGACCACGGAGACGATTCCACAATCGTTACACTTTTAAACTTATTCTCAATCAATATTGTAGTATGTACAGTATATCCCATATGGAAACAAAATGTCTAGGAATAAAAAAAGGCGTCTATGGATGAATAGAAAGGTTAGAGATAAAATGAAGAGGAAAAAGAATGCCTATAAGGTCCTAAAACAGGAGGGGACCGAGGCTGCACTAAGCAATTATAAGGAGTGCAATAAAAATTGTAAAAAAGAAATTAGGCTGGCAAAGATCGAAGCTGAAAATCAAATCGCTAGGGATATCAAATCTAACCCAAAAAAGTTTTCCAAGTACATCAACTCTAAAAAAAGAAAGGTTGACTGTATTGGACTCCTAAAGGATGAGGGTGGGAACTCAATGGTGGATGACCAAGGTAAGGCAGAGTTATTAAATGCTTTCTTTGCTTCTGTCTTCACAAAGGAAACAGCACCATTGGAAATTACAGAGGCAGAAGAGTCTCAATCTTCCAACTGTAATATTGAATACTTAATGCAGGAAGAAGTGAAGGCAAGACTAAATAAATTAAATATAGACAAGGCACCTGGCCCGGATGGCATGCATCCTCAGGTCCTAAGGGAATTAAGTTCAGTTATAGATAAACCCCTTTATCTCATCTTTTGTGACTCTCTTTCAACTGGCAGAGTCCCAGTGGATTGGCGTACAGCCCACGTTTTCCCATTATTTAAGAAGGGTAAAAAATCAGATCCAGGAAATTATAGACCTGTAAGCTTAACATCAGTTCTATGCAAACTATTTGAGGGGTTACTAAGAGATACTATACATGACTTCATAGTAGAAAATAATCTTATTTCTCAGCATCAACATGGGTTTACTAAAGGCAGGTCCTGTTTGACTAACATGCTCAGCTTTTATGAGGTAGTGAACGCTAATGTGGATATTGGGAATGCTGTAGATGTGATATACTTGGACTTTGCAAAGGCCTTCGACACTGTTCCCCACAAAAGTCTGGTGCAAAAGTTGAGGATGCAAGGACTGGTGAAGAGTCTGTGTGCATGGATAGGGAACTGGCTAATGGACAGAAAACAAAGAGTTGTGGTCAATGGATCATACTCAAAATGGGAGACTGTTAGCAGTGGGGTCCCACAGGGGTCTGTACTGGGTCCAGTGCTCTTCAATTTATTTATTAATGACCTAGTAGATGCAGTAGCTAGTGAGCAATGTTGCTATTTTTGCAGATGATACAAAATTGTGCAGAATCATCAACTCTCAGGAAGATAGTGTCATATTGCAACAGGATCTGGATAGGATGGCTATATGGGCACATACATGGCAAATTAAATTCAATGTTGAAAAATATAAAGTCATGCATTTTGGTCGTACCAATGGTCTAGCACCATACAAAATAAATGGGATACAGATGGGGACATCAAACTTGGAGAAAGACTTAGGCGTACTCATTGACAACAAGTTAAATAATCGTACTCAATGCCAAGCCGCTGCAGCTAAAGCTAACAAAATTTTGGGATGCATTAAAAGGGAAATAAAAACTCGAGATGCTAGCATAATATTGCTCCTGTTTAACTCTCTAGTAAGGCCACATCTGGAATATGGAATTCAGTTCTGGGCACCACATTACAGGAAAGATATTGCCGTTTTAGAGCAGGTGCAGAGACGAGCAACAAAATTGATACGTGGGATGGAAGGTCTCACTTACCAAGAAAGGTTAGATACACTGGGTTTGTTTAGTCTAGAGAAAAGACGCCTTAGAGGGGATCTAATTAACATGTATAAATATATCAGAGGGCAATATAATAGCTTGGCGGATGAGCTGCTTGTCCCTAGGTCTTCTTAAAGGACTAGAGGACATGATCTGCGCATGGAGGAAAAACGTTTTAGCCATTTATTTAGGAAAGGGTTCTTTACACTAAGAGTGATTAAGATATGGAATGCATTGCCACAGGACGTCGTTATGGCAAACTCTATACCTGCATTTAAAGGGGGCTTATGATGCTTTCCTTGCGTTGAAAGGCATCCATGGCTACAATTATTACGTAATGCCTAATGATGTTGATCCAGGGATTTTATCTGATTGCCATCTGGAGTCGGGAAGGAATTTTTTTCCCTTTTGGGGCTAATTGGACCGTGCCTTGTAAGGGTTTTCCGCCTTCTTCTGGATCAACAGGGATATGTAAGGGAGCAGGCAGGTGTTGTACTTTGTTCTCTGGTTGAACTTGATGGACGTATGTCTTTTTTCAACCAAAATAACTATGTAACTATGTTAGAGTAGTAGTACTACTGTGTTAGCTTTCTACAGAACTGCTGTGAGCAGTGCCAGTGTGACAGTTAGTGTCCACTAGTGTCTTCTCCTCTGCTATCTGACTTTCACTCGGCACGTGTCACGTGGCACTTGGCAAGTGCAACGTGATACGTGCCAAGTGCCAAGCAACACGTGCCAAGTGCCATATGACACGTGCAACGTGACATGTGCCAAGCGCCACGTGACACGTCCTGAATGCTCCTGGCACACGTTACACCTGCTGCTGCTGCTGCATTGCCCTGCTCCTGCTGTCTGTGCTGCTCACACCGCCAGGGTGCCACAGGCCACTGCTGCTGTGCTGATACCACCTCTATTTAACCCAAAACACAATTGCTGTGTAATTTTTGGAAGGGATCTTGGCTGAAAACTGTCATGACCCAGTTGTGCGGTTGGACTTTGAACACAATGTGGGCTGCACGACCGCTGTCTGGAACCTAGGCCTGATGTTAATTGACAGCCATTTTTTTTTTGCGGGGGGGGGGGGGGATTTTAAGTCCCCACATCATCAATTAGTGTTACCCTTTGCAAAATAATGATGATGCATGCCTCATTTACCCTAAAAAAAGTTTTTAAAGCAATTTAAAGGCCACTTCTGGGTTTTCTATCTGGATATCCGAATTTGCCCGGATATCCCGGATACTGGGGTCGGATATCCGATCCAGGTCGGATACCAAAGTGGTCAAATCCGGATATCCGATCTGGATCCAAATATCTGGGTATTCGGATCTGGGTCAATCCAGATTTTGAAAAGCGGTATCCGAGCACCTCTGAATAAAATACCTTTTTTCAATAAACTGGTCCAAATTCTTAAAGAGAGGTACGATTCCCTCTCTGTTTATATAAGATTAACAGCTTATTAGCCTATCTTTTATGCATTGGGCGCCTCCACCCCAGTTTTAAAGTGGAACTGACCTCAAAATTTGATACTATAAAAATATCTGATGTGTTGCTTAATACTGCTTTAATAAATAAAAATGTATGTTTGCTGTAATATAGCTGTCAGATGACCTTATTTTTGTTACTGCATTCTAGTGCAGTGAGCAGCCATCTGTTGGTTGGCAAGTTTACAGTGCCATTCAGCTGATTTCTACTTCCTCCAGCCCCTCCTTACTCAAGTAGCTCCTTTCTCCAATCAGTATGCAAATTAGCCTGTGATAGTGTACAGTTACAGTGATGTCATCTGGGTGCGCCTGTGTATGTAATGTCTGCTGTGTTTTCCAGCCTGTCATTTTTCTGCTCTGTCATCCCATTATAATAATGGAATCAGATGGTCGATTGACTACCTAGTTTCCAGATGTATGGCCAGCTCTACACAATGCACATATCTAAATCAGTTATGAAATGCAATTTACAATGGATTAGAAATTCACCAACGACCACCACATATTACAACAAAAAACAATTCTCCATAAAGATTTGTAAGCCAGCATTTATAAGCCAAGATTTGTAAGATTTGTGGCAGCATAGTGGTGTAGTGGTTAGTGCAGCGCTGGGTCCCCGGTACAAATCCCAGCAAGGGCTCTAATTGCATGGAGTTTGTATGTTCTCCCAGTGGGTTTCCTCCAGACACTTCAGTTTCCTCACACACCCCAAAAACCTACAGATAAGTTAATTGGCTTCCCCCTAAATCGGCCCTAGACTATGATATATGCACTACACAATGCATCCATAGACATATGACTATGGTAGGGATTAGATTGTGAGCCCCTCTAAGGTACAGTTAGTGACAAGACCATAAACTGTATACAGCACTGCGTAATATGTCGGCACTATATAAATACTTTAATAGCCCTAGCGCTGTTCCCCCTCATAAAGTATGTCCCCGGTACCCAGTGTAAAGTATACATTACCTGTCATGTGCTTGTCCCACTGCTGCATTTCCCTCTCCATACACTAGCACCCCACGTGGTTTCCTAGTAAGGACATGTGACGTCACACATGTGTCCTTACTAGGAAAACACGTGGGGCACACATGTATTCAGGAGGAATCCCGGAGGCAGCGAGGGACAAGCGTAGGTTGCAGGCAGGTAATGTATACTTTACACTGGACACGGGGAGGCAGCACTCAATGATTTCACCATGAAATTGATCCGGAATAGACCTGTGGTGTATGGGCAGCTGACAGATCTCGCTCTTATCAGATTCGATAAGAGAGATTTGTCTCTTGTTCGAATCTGCCCATACATGACTAGATGTATAGCTACCATTATGCTAAGTAGTGTACACACCACATTATACACCACAATACACACCACAAATACAATTACTAATAGCTGAAAGGCGGACGACAAGTCTCTCTCCTACTTATCTTCCCTTATCAACAGCCATGCTGTTCCACAGAAAGCCCAAAATAGCATATCACAAGAGGCAGAAATCAGCTTCATGCCTACTTTTGAAGAGTATTTCTGTGCTTACCTTCAGCCTAAGCACACGCACGCACGCATGCACGCATATGCACACGCACACACACACACACGCACGCACGCAGATGCGCACACACACACACACTATGCTCTTACTGCACACCACAGACAAGTCATTTGGAGGGGGTGAGACAGATTGTGTTTATCTACTGTGGTATGCAGCAGTCTTCAGGAAACAAGCAAAGAACAGCCAGTAATGATGGAATAATCTATGTATGGCTATTAATCATGGCTACAATCAATACAGCTCTCAAGCACAGGAGAAAAAATAACAAAATATAACCAATGCATGTTTATTACCGCCCTGCTGGCCTCACTTCTGTCCTCTGCTTGGCTCTTTTGCCTGCTAGGCTTGAGTCTCTGCCTGCCTCTTTGCAGTGTTCAGCTGTGATCTCTCTCCCTCTGTGTGCTGGGCTATCTGCTGTGCAAGGGGGAGGGGGGTCTCCCATCTGCGCTCTGTGCTTTCTCTACTGGGCTTTCTGTCCCTCCACTCCTCTGCTCTTTCTCCACCTTCCCTCCAAGGACAACTGGCCTCTCTCTCACCTCTCCACTCCTCTCTGAGTCTATCCTCCGCTGTGTGGTCGTCTCCCTCCATTCCCCAGCAGTTTGCCTTTCTCTCTTAACTCGCCTCTCTCTCGCTCTCCCTGCTCTACTCGCCGTCACAGCCTTACTGTCAGGGTTGTTTATACATCCCACCAGACGCCACCTGATGACATACATTGTTAACAGGGAGGAACTCTCGCGAGATTAATTTGCTATCAGGAAGGTCCCAGAGCTCTCTGCGAGCCTGCTGACTTAAATCATGTGACTTGCCGCGGCAGCTCATCACAGATGTGAGAGGCTTAGCAAATGATTTATATTATTAATGATATTTACTTTTTTTTTAATCATAAAGTGCTCACTTTTTGCCTGTGATCAGAGCCGGGACAAGGTCCTCCAGCACCCAAGGCTGAGACACCAAAGTGCGCCCCTCCATCCCTCCCACCCCAGTTGTCACACACTGATTGCTATTAGACTAAGAGGCTCCACAGGGCCCACAACCTCCCCAACATCTTAATATCTAGTTACCTGGCTTGCAGTCACTGCCATGTATCCCCTTTTCTTATTTCTGTTTGCTTCAAACACCATTAGGAATGACAGCTGAATGAATTCTGCGCCCCCTCCTACACTGCACCCTGAGGCTGGAGCCTCTCCAGCCTATGCCTCGGCCCGGCCCTGCCTGTGATTTTTAAAGGGGATTCAGTTTTTTTTTTGTTATTCAGAGTTCAGTTCCTCTTTAAGTGTCCTGTCATACCTCTTTTAGTGTTGATAGTTTGTCCAAAGTGCGACCACCCAGTTCCTGTCACAGACCTCGGGAACCGAGCGTGGACTGTTAATTTTCCGCCTGCTCTGATGGTGGTTGCAAGGATTTGCAACCCACCTTTGTGAGTATATAAATCCTTAGCAACTTGCTTTCCTAAATCTTACACAATTCTTCACCATTGGGCTCCTGGTCTCCTTTTGACTTTTAGATGAACCTGGGGTAATTATAATCACAGGAACCATTGACATAAGCTATCTATGTTATGCAAAGGCTTTTTTTTCATGACAAAATCACATGGTTTTTAGATTTGGCAAATTATGGTTGTCATGATATAGCAGCTAGTTATGATGTTGGGATAATATAGAAGCCATATGTAACACCCTCACAGGTTTGTGTAATGGTAATGTTTAATGCTAAACCTTTTTATTTCCCTCATGGGTTGCAGTACACAGTTATGCCCACTAAGGGGTGCACTTAGGAAAGATTACTGTGCCACCTAGGAACCAAGTTTTCAGAGGACAGTTCCCGAGGAGAGGGGAAGTTTTGGCGCAATAATCCTGGAGGAGGAGAGAGAAGGAACAGAGGATTGACTTGTGTCCTGTGTGTGCTGTTAAAGACAGAGTTACTGGATTGTCTGGCCGGACAGAAGATCAAGCTGTATGACTGCTGCACTGGGACCAGAGAGAGTGGACTGTTTCCTTGAATGAGTGAGCCCAAGGAGTTCATCATAGTGAGTTGCTGGTATTTCTGCCCTCAGAGGTAACAGATCTGCACACCATTCTACAGTGTTTTGACCAGTGCATCCAGGACAGAAGAGTGAGATCAACACACATCAATGTCCTGCATTCACTCCAGATGCATTGTTACTAGCTGTCTGTCTGGAGGACACTGTGCTAACTCTCCTAGTGCACATTTCTCATGCTGATATTGCAATACTCACAAGGTAAATGCTTAGAACCTAAGAACCCTGTTCTGGATCATATAACTCAGTAAAGTGCAGGAATCATAGACTGTGGACTCAGACAATAGTTAGGGATCTTCCTGCACAAGTGAACTATACTGTCCACCACTGTTATAAATATTCAACTGAGAGACGGGCCCCAACGCATGCAGCTGCCAACTTTTTCTTCTTTTTGCTACCACCAGGACTATATTTTTCTCCCTTTTTGGTATATTTAAGTATTGGAAGCCATTTACAGGGAATAAGATATTCGGCTGCTGTATTTTCATGTGATTAGCCTCAATATCTAACTTTCATTGTATTCTCAGCATAGTTTAACTTTATAGTGAAACTCGTTATAGCGACACCCTGTGGAGAAAAGTGTAATCGATTGAAATGACTGTTTAAGGAACTGTTTGACCTTGCTTTACATTCCATATTGCAGTATTATTTTATAACTAGTAATATTGTGTGCAAGATTGTGTGCTTATCATTATTTTGTTTAGGGTCTTACTGTTGAAAATAAACAGGCCCATTGTTCATATAAACTGTGTCTGAGCATTGGGGAAGAAAAAGGGGAGTTCACCGGAGCAAAGGAGGTCTGAACCTACTATCCCACTTCTAAGACACACCCACGGGTGCGCTACACATATTTTCCCATTTTTATGTCTGCTGTGTATTATGTCACCTGTGTATGTCTGGCTTTGGGGGGAAGCTGTGATTGTCTGTATGACAGGATGAAGTACTTTGAGTCTGTATTCAGTCACCGGTAAGTTGGAAGCTGCTAATGTGACTGTCTGTGAAACCACATTTGCATTTAGTCCCTCTGGTAGCAGGGGGCTGCTAATTAGCAGCCACTTGGCAAAGAATAGTCTGTGTTTGTATGGCTTTTGAACTCTGTGTACATGTAGACAGCCCATTGTCCCAATATACAAATCAGGACCAACTGAGTCTGGACAGTTGGAAGCTAACAGGAAACTCTGGAATTTACATATGACAGCCTGCTGGAATGTTGAAAGCCTTGCTCAAAGTTGTCACCTGGAGTAAGGCAGTCCTTTTGATACAATTTTACCTGTGGAAATTAGAGAGGGGAAATCTTCACAAAGATCAAAAGCTAAAACAGGAAAGCTTTGAAGTTTGCATATCACAGAAAGGATATGACAAACTGAATAATCTGGGAAGTTGGCTTATGTCTGGACTTGTACCCCCCGGGCACAAATCCGGCTATAAAACCTCAGCTAGGAAAGTTTAGAGTTGTAGCTCCTCGAAGATAGCAAAGACGCTAGAGCTGCCCCGACTACTGGTCAGAAGCTGCGTTCTCCCGCAAACAACGCTCTGTATACGCTGGTAACGTTCCCTTTTATTTTTGCAACTTGTCTTGTGGTGTATCTTTGTAACTTTTATTTTGTAATTTCTACTTTGTTTTTGTAAATCTTTTGTATATATTATTTTCTGCATTGTTCCACTTTTTTCTGGAATATTAAATCGTTATTTAATAAGTTTGGCTTCTGCTGTACTAAGCTAACGCTCATAGCCTAGAAGAGTCTGCAGTGTAACTTGCGTTACAAAGTCAGTGCCTGATTGTGCCTTGCTACTGTACGATTGTACTGTGTGTGGGTGTGCGTGGCGTTCCCATATTCGGCCTAAAGCGCAATGCTGACCCGAATACAAAAACGCAGATTGCGTGCAGATCACTCGACAGCAGAGTGGAAGTGTCTAGCGGCAGCTAGTGGTGGCAGAGAGAAGTGTTTGAGGGGTCACAGCCTCGTGTTAGCTCGACTAAGGCTGCGTCCCCTCTCGATCTGGTCAAACCCGCAGTCGGGAACCGTATCTGCAGGCTTGCTGCGGGGCCGGTTCCTGAGAATGGTGTTTAGAATGGCCGTCATGGTTACCCACCTAAAAATAGGTATGTGCAGCCACTGTATGAAATGTGGGAGAAATTGAGTAGTTACCTGCCTAAATATTTGAAAAAGCAGCCAGAGTAGGTGAGGCCAGAAAAACTGACCAGTTACCTGCATAAATATTTGAAAAAGCAGCCACAGTAGATGAGGGCGGAAAAATCGGACAGTTTCCAGCCTAAATATTTGAAAAAGAAGCCACAGTAGGTGAAGCCAGAAAAATTGAGTAGTTACCTGTGTAAACATTTAAAAAAGCAGCCACATTAGATGAGGCCAGAAAAACTGAGCGGTTACCTGCCTAAACATTTGAAAAAGCAGCCACAGTTGGTGAAGCCAGAAAAATGGAGCAGTTATCTGCTTATATTTTTGAAAAAAGCAGCCACTGTGTGAAATGTCTGAAAAAAATGAGTAGTTACCTACCTAAACATTTAAAAAAAAAGAGCCACAGTAGGTGAGGTCAGAAAAATTGGGCAGTTACCTGCATAAATATTTGAAAAAGCAGCCATAGTGGGTAATGTAAAAAAAATGAAGCAGTTACTTGCCTATGTTTTTGAAAAAGCAGCCAGTGTGTGAGATGCATGAAAAACTGAGTAGTTACCTGCCAAAATAATTGTAAAAAAGAGCCACAGTAGGTGAGGGCAGAAAAATTGGACAGTTACCTGTTATGGTTTTTTTTTTTTT
Source organism: Hyperolius riggenbachi (assembly GCF_040937935.1). Classification (NCBI taxonomy): domain Eukaryota; kingdom Metazoa; phylum Chordata; class Amphibia; order Anura; family Hyperoliidae; genus Hyperolius; species Hyperolius riggenbachi. The sequence goes on from NC_090650.1 coordinate 164,783,226, forward strand.
TCAAAAAAAAAACAGCCACAGTAGGTGAGGCCAGAAAAGGAGTTATTTGCCTAACAGTGATGCTCGGATGGAGGTCGTGATCAAGACTTGCCGTGATTCCACAACCATTTTTCAGCTATCCGCCACAGGTATTCGTCGCCGTGGATCAATTTTTATTCACTAAAATCAGTTTCGACAGACTGTGAATGAACGCATTCACGCTCGTGAAAATGGCGCAGAACTTGTGGTTAGTTTGTGAATAGCGGAAGTAGGCGGAAGTGACTTCCCTGGCCCAATCAGAGGCCCCCAGCCAGGCTCTAGCAACCAATCACAGGAGGGGAGGCTATGCCCTCCCCTCCTGCACATAAAGCGGCGGCCTTGATGGAAAAGCTCCGTCCTTGCTAGACTCTGGTACTGAGAGGATCATTGTTCCTTCAGCAAGCGCATTTTCTGTGTCAAAAGCCAGCATTTTTACTGCTAACAGTGCTGTTATATTGTACTTGTCAGTTGTATTTAGTTAGCTAGCCAGTGAGTCATTGCTGTAGTCAGTGTAGTCAGAGTGTACTGGTAATTAGTGTGTTTAGTGCAGGCAGGCAGGTTACTTGTATTCAGCTAGCCAGTCATACACTTCAGCTACTACTTACAGACAGTCACACTGCCACTGCTCGTCATTCAGTACGTTTCGTGAGTCACATTGTGTACTGTGCTCACTGCCCGCTGGTATTATTCCTCTCATTTGGCAGTGCTACCCTTCACTTAGGTTGTACTCTGCTCACTGGTATTAATCATCTCATTACCCAGTGATACCTTTCAGTTAGGTTGTACTCTGCTCACTGCTCACTGGTATTATTCATCTCATTTGGCAGTGATACCCTTCACTTAGGTTGTACTCTGCTCACTGCTCACTGGTATTAATTATCTCATTACCCAGTGATACCCTTCAGTTAGGTTGTACTCTGCTCACTGCTCACTGGTATTAATCATCTCATTACCCAGTGATACCCTTCACTTAGGTTGTACTATGCCCACTGCTCACTGATAGTATTCATCTCATTTGGCAGTGATACCCTTCAGTTAGGTGGTACTGTGCTCACTGCTCACTGGTATTAATCATCTCATTACCCAGTGTGATACACTTCACGTAGGTTGTACTCTGCTCATTGCTCACTGGTATTATTCCTCTCATTTGGCAGTGATACCCTTCACTTAGGTTGTACTCTGCTCACTTCTCACTGGTATTAATCATCTCAATACCCAGTGTGATACCCAGAGCTGGGACAAGGTCCTCCAGCACCCAAGGCTGAGACACCAAAGTGCACCCCTCCATCCCTCTCACCCCACCCCTCCATCCCTCCCACCCCAGCCGTCACACACTGATTGCTATTAGACTAAGAAGCGCCACAGGGCTCACAACCTCCCCAACACCTTAATATCTAGTTATCTGGCTTGCAGTCACTGCCATGTATCCCATTTTCTTATTTCTTTCTGCTTCAAACACAATTAGGAATGACAGGTGAATGAATTGTGCGCCCCCTCCTACACCCTGAGGCTGGAGCCTCTCCAACCTATGCCTCGGCCCGGCCCTGGTGATACCCTTCACTTAGGTTGTACTCTGCTCACTGGTATTATTCATCTAATTTGGCAGTGATACCCTTCACTTAGGTTGTACTCTGCTCACTGCTCACTGGTATTATTCATCTAATTTGGCAGTGATACCCTTCACTTAGGTTGTACTGTGCTCACTGCTCACTGGCATTATTCATCTCATTACCCAGTGATATCATTCACTTAGGTTGTACTGTGCTCACTGCTCACTGGTATTTATCATCTCATTACCCAGTGATACCCTTCACTTACATTGTACTGTGCTCACTGCTCTCTGGTATTAATCATCTCATTACCCAGTGATACCCTTCACTTACTTTGTACTCTGCTAACTGGTATTAATCATCTCATTACCCAGTGATACCCTTTACTTAGGTTGTACTCTGCTCACTGGTATTAATCATCTCATTACCCAGTGATACCCTTCACTTAGGTTGTACTGTGCTCACTGCTCACTGGTATTTATCATCTCATTACCCAGTGATACCCTTCAGTTACATTGTACTCTGCTCACTGGTATTAATCATCTCATTACTCAGTGATTCCCGTCACTTAGGTTTTACTGTGCTCACTGCTCACTGGTATTAATCATCTCATTACCCAGTGATACCCTTCACTTACATTGTACTGTGCTCACTGCTCACTGGTATTAATCATCTCATTACCCAGTGATACCCTTCACTTAGGCTGTACTGTGCTTACTTCTCACTGGTATTAATCACCTCATTACCCAGTGATACCCTTCACTTATGTTGTACTGTGCTCACTGCTCACTGGTATTAATCATCTCATTAGGAGGAGGAGGCGCCTGGAGATGGCAGCCTCGGAAGCTTGCTCTGTCTTTCTATGTTTGTTTTATGTATTTTTGTTTTTCGACATTGCCTTGTGCAACCCAACCCGGATAACCTTCACCAGTGAACAACTACTGAGCATTCGGAACTTAGCTAAATATAATCTACCCCTGTATATTTCAACTACTCTTGAACTTCTGGGGATTCTGACCAGTGGAGCTACAGTGCTGAACCAGGCAGTAAGGCTTAGAATAGGAGGCAAGCGCTCCGGGATCCAGACTCGCTTTCGACGCAGAGGACTGCGCTCTCCACTACCTGGAATCATACTCTCTAATGTCAGGTCCATATGCAACAAACTAGATGAGCTTCAACTACTGATCACAACAAAGAAGGACTTTTATCTCTCTGCGGCTATTTGCTTCACAGAAACTTGGCTATCTGAGCTTATTCCAGACAACGCTCTGCCGATTAATGGATTTACACTCTACAGATCTGACCGGGACCCACTTACTTCTGGCAAAACCAAAGGTGGAGGACTCTGCTTCTATATTAATGATAGATGGTGCACGGATGTTACAGTTATTAAGAGGACATGCTCGGCTGGGCTGGAAACACTCTTCATAAACTGCAGACGCTACTATTCACCCCGTGAGTTTTCCTTATTTATTTTGGCTGCTGTGTACATCCCTCCACAAACATGTATGCAGCCTGCGCTCCAAGATCTCGCAGATCAAATCACCGAGGTGGAAAGGGAGTACCCAGATTCTTTTTTTTATCATACTAGGGGATTTCAACAGTGCTAATCTTTCCAAAGAACTCCCCAAATACAGGCAACACGTCACAAGCGCAACTAGAGAAGGTAAGACACTTGATCACTGTTACACTACGACTAAGGACTCGTATCACTCTGTCAGCAGGGCAGCTTTGGGGAACTCTGATCATGCTGTTGTACAGCTTATCCCAACATACATCCAAAGACTAAAAACTGCCAAACCTGTAGTGACCACAGTTAAGAAATGGACTAGTGAAGCTGTAGAAAAACTGCAGAGCTGCTTTGATTTAACTGTCACGTACCTGTAGCGGAGGAGACCGATTTGCTGAGGGCAGCAACCCCTGCGACTTATCAACCAGAGGCCCTGGTTTGGGGACAGGATCCTCCTGTTAACACGGGGCAGGAGTGCTCGCAGAACGAGTAGCTGGAGCAGACAGAAACTGGAGACTCCCGCAGGACAGGTCTGGTAGTGCAATAACCCGTCCACCAGTAGGACTGCAGGTGATCTTGACACGCAGGTCCTGTAGGGATTAAACACAGAAGCAGATCCTTGGACAGGCCGGGTTCGGTAACAGAGCGGGTAGTCAGACAGGCAGGGTTCGGTAACAGAGCGGATTCCCAGACAAGCAGGGTTCGGCAACAGAGCGGGTAGTCGTACACAGCATAAGTCAAAGCCAGAGCGGGAAGTCAGACGAGCCAAGGTCAGCATGGAGCAGGGTCAGAACAGGCAGACAAAGTGTCAGGTCACAGGAACCAACTAGCTGCAATACTACAGCAAAGCTGCTAGGGTTCTCCAGGCTTAAAGGGACTCCGAGCTCATAAAAAAAATGAAAGTTGTACTCACCTGGGGCTTTCTCCAGCCCAGTGCTGGTCGGGAGGTCCCACGACGGCGTCCTGGCTCTTCTCCTTCTCCCCGCTCCGGAATGGCTGACAGGCCGCAGCCCGGGCGACACTCTCCTGAGTGTCGGGCTGCTCCTTCCGCGTATGACGCGGATTACGTCACACGCCGGCCGCCTCGCGTCATCACGGCGGCCGGCGTGGCAGTACGGCGCATGCGCGCTTTAATCGTGCATGCGCAGTACTTTCACGCCGGCCGCCGTAATGACGCGAGGCGGCCGGCGTGTGACGTAATCCGTGTCATACACGGAAGGAGCAGCCCGACACTCGGGCGAGTGTCGCCCGGGCTGCGGCCTGTCAGCCATTCCGGAGCGGGGAGAAGGAGAAGAGCCAGGACGCCGTCGTGGGACCTCCCGACCAGCACTGGGCTGGAGAAAGCCCCAGGTGAGTACAACTTTCATTTTTTTTATGAGCTCGGAGTCACTTTAAATAGGCCTCTTGGCGCGCAACGCGCGCACAGTGTAGTGCGTCACGCGCGCACGGTGCAGCGTGTCACGCGCGCATGCGCAACCACGAACGCGCGCATGTGCAAACACATGCACGCGCGCACACGCAAAAACAAACAGATATGCATAAAGCAGCCGTACATGCACGCGCGCGTGTCCAGCATTCACACCAGCACCTTGCAGCGCCAATGTTTCCGCCGTGCAACACAACGCGCACTGGTGAGTGCCGACAGACAACCTCGAGAGGCAGCCCGCCGAGACCCCCCAGGACGACCGCCAGCATCCGTATGTGCCAGCCGCCTTACCTGGACGGATAACTGACCGTGACATTAACTGACTGGAATTTATTTAAAGAATCCTCCAGTGACCTAAATGAATACACTGACGCTGTGACATCATATATTACCTTTTGTGAAGAGTCCTGCATCCCCACAAAAAAGTGCACCAGGTACAATAACGATAAACCCTGGTTTACATCACATCTTAGGAAGCTGTGCCTCGATAAAGAAAGGGCATATCGTACAGGCGATAAGGTCCTCTACAAAGCTGCGAAATACAAACTGCTAGAGGCATTACCGACGCAAAAAAAGATTATTCTCAAAAACTTGAGGAAAAAATTTCTAACGCCGATTCATCCACAATATGGAAATCTCTACATGAAATTTCCAGCTAAAGGAAGAGATCTCCTCCCCCCTCACTACATAACCTGCAACTTGCAAATGAACTGAATACATTTTATTGCAGGTTTGACACTACCAACAAAAGCCAAACACAACAAGTCAATTTGCATCTCTGCCACAGGCAAACTGAGCACTCTTCCAACCAGCCATCATCTCCACCCCCTGCAGTGCCTCAGTCTGTACACAACACAGCAGACCAGACACAATCTGCTAACCTGTCCCCAGATGTGCATGCTCTAACAATATGCCAATCAGATGTAAATAGACTCTTTAAAAAACAAAACACCAGGAAAGCAATGGGACCAGACGCTGTGTCTGCGAAATGCTTGAATCTCTGTGCCGACCAATTAGTGCCTGTATTTACAGACATATTCAAAGCATCTCTAGAACTCTCAATTGTTCCTGCCTGCTTTAAAAGCTTAACTATTGTACCAATTAAAAAAAAAAAACCTACATGTTTAAATGATTACAGGCCTGTTGACCTGACATCACTGGTCATGAAAGCATTTGAAAAACTGATAATGACTTATCTGAAATCCATCACAGATCCCCTGCTGGACTCTTTGCAATTTGCCTACAGGCCTAACAGATCCGCAGACGATGCCGTGAACATGTGTATGCATTATGTACTACAGCATTTAGATATCCCTGGAACCTACACCAGGATTTTATTTATAGATTTCAGCTCTGCATTTAATACCATAATTCCATCACTGTTGCACAGCAAGCTCTCCCAGCTACACATACCTGAATCCTTCTGCAAATGGATAACCGACTTCTTAACCGACAGAAGACAGCGTGTTAGACTTGGTAAACTCACATCAAGCTCTCTGACAGTCAGTACTGGTGCACCCCAGGGCTGTGTGCTTTCCCCACTGCTGTACTCACTTTACACCAATGACTGCACCTCCACAGATCCATCTGTTAAGGTTCTGAAGTTTGCAGACGACACAACAGTTGTTGGTCTCATTCAAAACGGGGATGAGTCTGCATACAGGCATGTGGTGGGACAGCTTTCCTCCTGGTGCAGCAGCAACAACTTGGAACTAAATGCTCTCAAAACTATGGAGATGATAATAGACTTTAGGAGATCTCCCCCCCAGCACCTGCCCTTAACCATAAATGGATCCACAATAATCCAAGTAGAGTCATTCAAGTTTCTTGGGTCCACGATCTCAAACGACTTAAAATGGGACAACAACACTGCCACTATTGTCAAGAAAGCACAACAGAGAATGTACCATCTACGGCAGCTTAAAAAGTTTGGCCTACCTCAAAATCTAATGGTGCAGTTCTACACTGCAATCATCGAATCCACCATAACATCATCTATAACTGTATGGTTTGGCTCCTGCTCAGCATTAGAAAAGGGGAGGCTGCAGCGCATCATCCGATCAGCGGAAAGGATAATTGGCTGTAGCTTACCTTCCCTGCAGGATCTTTACACTAGCAGGTGCAGAAAGAGAGCAACCAAAATTGCCTCTGACCTCTCTCACCCAGCTCACTCCATCTTCCAGCGCATGCCTTCAGGAGTAAGATTCCGGTCAATCGCTACCAAAACCTCTAGACACAGGAACAGTTTTTTTCCTCAAGCGGTAGCCATACTTAACGCTGAACCACGTTAGAGCTGCTAGGACTGAAAGTAATCAGCACAGAACTAAACATGAACAATTCTCACATTGCTTACTGCCACTATACTTATAACGTCCTTAACTTGTAATATTCACACTGTCTGTCCTTGTATTGTTTTTGTTTGTGTTTGTTAAGCAACTGCCAAGACAAATTCCTTGTTGGTGCAAACTTACTTGGCGAAAATAAATTGATTCTGATTCTGATTCTGATTCTGATTACCCAGTGATATCCTTCACTTACATTGTACTCTGCTCACTGGTATTAATCATCTCATTACCCAGTGATACCCTTCAGTTAGGTTGTACTCTGCTCACTGCTCACTGGTATTAATCATCTCTGCTCACTGCTCACTGGTATTATTCATCTCATTTGGCAGTGATACCCTTCACTTGGGTTGTACTCTACTCACTGCTCACTGGTATTAATCATCTCATTACCCAGTGTGATACCCTTCACTTAGGCTGTACTCTGCTCACTGGTATTATTCATCTCATTTGGCAGTGATACCCTTCAGTTAGGTTGTACTGTGCTCACTGCTCACTGGTATTATTCATCTCATTTGGCAGTGATACCCTTCAGTTAGGTTGTACTGTGCTCACTGCTCACTGGTATTAATCATCTCATTACCCAGTGATACCCTTCACTTACATTGTACTGTGCTCACTGCTCACTGGTATTAATCATCTCATTACGCAGTGATACCTTTCAGTTACGTTGTGCCAGGAAAGGGAGTTCCATTGCTTCAGCCATTTCTGGGACTGCTCCACGGCCAGGGAGAGGGCACCCAGCTGTACGGGGCCGTGGTGCAGCAGAAAGGGCAGCACAGCCTGGGCTGAGTCTGCGGACGCCGTTATCACAATATTTTAAAGCTTCTGGTCCCCGTGTGGTGGTTAAGCAGATGGAACCTGACGTATTGATGGACATCATGACTGCATCCCAGACCTCTACTGTAAGCAGCACTCCAAGCAGCAGCAGCAGCCAATGCCCCACGCTTGCTGTGACATCCACCCCACCAGCCAGTGGTCAGCAGCCCTCTCAGGATGACAGCGCTCTGTCCCTCAGTCCGGCATCTGGGAACATATTGATGGCTGAAGCTCAGGACCTACTGGGGACTGATATGGAGGAGATTCAGCTCGGGACAGAATCACAACTGTTATTGGACGATGTTGATGAGGAGGGGGTTGATGAGGAGGGGTCTGTGTCTGGGGATGTAGGGGCGGAAGAGGAGGTGTTGGTCCAATCAGAGGAAGTGCTTGATTATGATGATGACGATGATGATGAGGATGTTGTGGTTGTGGACCCTCCGTATGTGCAATTTTTTGGGCAGCACTATTACACTGTGGCACTACCAGTGAGTTGCCACGGTCCTTCTGTGCTGCCGAACTGACCGTCCGCTTTGTCCTCCTAACTCAGTCGCTACTACACTCTGCGTTCACACTGCCCAGGTCACCGGATGCATTTAATTTTTTGGGCAGCACTTCTACACTAAAGTCTGCGTTCACACTGCCAAGGTCCACTGACAACTCTGCTGTTATGTCATTGCTAATCGCTGCAACCCCTCCCCCCCCAAAAAAAAATTACAAAAACCTCTCGGGTCTTTTTGGCGTCAGCCACTCATCCTCCTCCAGTGGTACCATCACCGCCAAGTGCCATTGGGACTCACCTTCACCTCTGTGATTGCTTAACATGTATTTCCCTGTTTAAAACCACTTATTACCAATTAATAGCCCCATTTAAAGTGTTGATTTCACTTCAAAATCCATTTTCTCAAAAACAAAAAAGTATTTTTGGAATTATTTTTGTTTAAGTTGTAGCCCCTTTTCACCTTGATAATCCATTCAATTTGGGGGATTGCAGCATGTATGGGGACTTTGCTATTAATGTTAAAAGAAAATCCGGATCCGGCCGTGATTGCCTCATTCACGACCGAAAATCGGCGTCGTGGCGTGGACGCATTTCATAATTTTTTTTAAACAACGCCCATGGTTGCCGGATTCATGGATCGAGACATCCGAGCATCACTGTTGCCTAAACATTGGAAAAAGCAGCCACATAAAACAGTAAGGAGTCTTGGGGCAAGCTCTTTAATGATCCTGGTCGCCCATAGAGCGGCAGTGGCTGAAGTACTTTGAGTCTACAAGGAAAAAAGCACTGTGTTCTGACCAGTGGCGGCTCCAGTAATTTTTTTAGGGGGTGCTATGCAGGTGCTGGACCAATTTCCGGGGTAGCTGATGACCTGCGCGCCGCAGCAAAAAAATGGGTGTTGCTAAATCCTGTGCCGTGGCAAAAAATGGGCGTGGCCATGACAGGATGAGGGCGGAGCTAACTAATTTAAAGTGAACCCGAGGTGAGAGTGATATGGAGGCTGCCATATTTATTTCCTTTTAAACAATACTAGTTGCCTGGCAGCCATGCTGATCTATTTGGCTGCAGTAGTGAACTAAATCACACCAGAAATAAGCATGCAGCTAATCTTGTCAGTTCTGACAATATTGTCAGAAACCCCTGACCTGCTGCATGCTTGTTCAGGGTCTATGGTTGAAACAATTAGAGGCAGAGGACCAGCACAGCAGCCAGACAACTGGTATTGCTTAAAAGGAGATAAATATGGCAGCCTCAATATTATACTCACCTCAGGTTCCCTTTAAAAGTGCAACACAAAGACAGTGGGCCCAAGTTTTGGTAACCCTTTCCCCAGAAAATTCACATAATTGTGCAGGTTTTCTTAACCTCCCTGGCGGTAAGCCCAAGCTGAGCTCGGGCTATGCCGTGCAGGAGGATTTCTCAGGGTCTATTGGGGCGATTCGCCCCATTCAAAGTGCTGTGCGCACAGCCAGCACTTTGCTAGCCGCGCGCACAGCTCGATCGCCGCCGCTCTGCGGCGTTTGCCCGCACGCAGCGGCGGAAGAGGGCCCAACCCGCCAGAGCCCTGCGCTGCCCGGATCAATGAGTTCCGGGCAGCGCTATGGGCTGGATCGAGTGCGCATGACGTCAGGACGTCGGCTGACGTCCATGACGTCATGCCGATCGTTGCCATGGCGACAGGAGAAGCCAAACAGGGGAACGCATTATATACGGGCTCCCCTGTTTGCTATTGATGCCGGCGACGATCGCACTAGAGGGCCACATGCGCCCTCTAGTGGTGTTTCATGTAGCTACCACTCTGGTAGCTTTACATGAAACAAAAAAAAAAAAAAAAAAAAAAGGATTTTTGCCCATTTTGAAAAATAAATTAACCGCCAGGGAGGTTAAGAAAATGCACATAATGTGAGCAGATTTGCTCAGAAAATAGTTCAATACTGTCGGCAGATTTGACCAAAAAACACTTTCAATCATGTGGCAGATTTTACCAGAAAACACGTTCATTCATGTCGGCAGAGTTGCCCAGAAAATACGTGCAAATTAATGTCAGCAGATTTGACTAGAAATATGTGCTATCATGTGGCAGGCAGACCTGGCCAGAAAACACTTCATTACTCACCTGAGGAACTCCTGTACCGCCCGGCGCCCAGCTCCCAAGATCCTCTGCAGCCAGCAACTGAAACTCCCGCGCTGAGCAGGGCTACGGGAAAATGGCGCCCAAAGCCCTGCACTGCAGACTCAAAGTCTTCAGAGCAGGGCTTCGGATGCCATTTTCCCGTAGCCCTGCTCTGCCGCTGCCTGAGCTGCAGGCTGCTGCTGCCGGTCGGGTGGCCACTTGCAGAACCCCAAAAAGGAGGACATCACACCCTGAAAAGGAGAATAGTGGCGCATAATAGTCCACATAGTGGAGGGCCGGCCAACCACAAAATGCAATCTTATTGGCAGCAGATTTCCCCACAAATGCAATCTCATTGGCAGCAGATTGACCCACAAATGCAATCTCATTGGCAGAAGATTTCCCCACAAATGCAATCTCCTTAGCAGAAGATTTCCCCACAAATGCAATCTCGTTAGCAGAAGATTTCCCCACAAATGCAATCTCGTTTTCAGAAGATTTCCCCACAAATGCAATCTCAGATTGGCAGAAGATTTCCTCACAAATCCAATCTCGTTAGCAGAAGATTCCCTCACAAATGCAATCTCGTTAGCAGAAGATTTCCCCACAAATGCAATCTCGTTAGCAGAACATTTCCCCACAAATGCAATCTCATTAGCAGAAGATTTTCCCACAAATGCAATCTCGTTAGCAGAAGATTTCTCCACAAATGCAATCTCGTTAGCAGAAGATTTCCCCACAAATGCAATCTCGTTAGCAGAAGATTCCCCACAAATGCAATCTCATTGGCAGCAGATTTCCCCAGCGGCACTCATACACTAGTGGCTGCCTCTGGCTGTCGTGACCACGGCAGGCGGCGGCACTCACTGTGATGGCTGCACGACTGCCTCTCTCAGAGAGGCTCTGGCTGTGTCTGTGAGTGTGACGGTGACCACTGGCGGGCAGCGCGGCGGCACTCACACTGCTGGCTCTGGCTTGCTGTTAGGCCTAGGCTGGCTGAGTATGGCTGCGGCTGCCTGGTTTGCATCGTCTGCTCCTCACTCCGTCCGCCGGGCCAACTTGCGTCAGTTGGGGCAGCCTTTTCCCGCAGTGCGGCGTGCGCCAACGTCTACGTGTGACGTGACTAACGTCAGTCACGTCACTCTCTGTTGAGGAGACGGAGATCCGCCAGGGGGTGCTAATAGGGTGCTGGGAGAATTTTAGGGGGTGCAGCACCCCAAAGCACCCCACTAGCGCCGCCCCTGGTTCTGACCATCTGGAAACCACAGTACACCACAGGGGAGTTATTTATTGCCTGGGGGGTTATAATTTGACTAGGGGGGGGGTGTATTAGTTGTCTATCAGGGGAAGGTTCTGTGTAAGAGTAGCAGGCATGCTCAGATGTACCAAAATTAGGTTTGGGTACATTCAAATTCGGGTCCGCATGACATCCGAATTCGCCTTCGACCACGAAATTCGGTTCGAATTTATATTCGGTTCGGGGTTACGCCTCAAAATTCGGTAAAAATTTGTGTTCGCGAATTCAGTTTTATTTGTGTTTTTTTTTTAAAGTGAAATCACATCGAAATAGGTGTACTTAAAAAAAACAAAACTAAAAACGTGACGTGTGGCACTGGCAGCAGGCAATGCATTGTGTGGACCCTGGCGGTGGGACCACTGACAGCAGGAGGATAAATACAGCAGCAGGAGGATAAATACAGCAGCAGCAGCAGGAGGAGGAGTGATGTGTGGCACTGGCAGCAGGCAATGTATTGTGTTGACCCTGGCGGTGGGACCACTGACAGCAGGAGGATAAATACAACAGCAGTAGGAGGAGTGACATGTGGCACTGGAAGCAGGCAATGTATTGTGTGGACCCTGACGGTGGGACCACTGACAGCAGGAGGATAAATACAACAGCAGCAGCAGGAGGAGGAGTGATGTGTGGCACTGGCAGCAGGCAATGCATAGTGTGGACCCTGGCGGTGGGGCCACTGACAGCAGGAGGATAAATACAGCATCAGGAGGATAAATACAGCAGCAGCAGGAGGAGGAGTGACGTGTGGCACTGGCAGCAGGCAATGTATTGTGTTGACCCTGGCGGTGGGACCACTGACAGCAGGAGGATAAATAACGCAGCAGGCAATGTATTGTGTGGACCCTGGCGGTGGGACCACTGACAGCATGAAGATAAATACAGCAGCAGTAGGAGGAGTGATGTGTGGCACTGGCAGCAGGTAATGCATAGTGTGGACCCTGGCGGTGGGACCACTGACAGCAGGAGGATAAATACAGCAGCAGGAGGATAAATACAGCAGCAGCAGGAGGAGGAGTAACGTGTGGCACTGGCAGCAGGCAATGTATTGTGTTGACCCTGGCGGTGGGACCACTGACAGCAGGAGGATAAATACAGCAGCAGGAGGATAAATACAGCAGCAGCAGGAGGAGGAGTGACGTGTGGCACTGGCAGCAGGCAATGTATTGTGTTGACTCTGGCGTTGGGACCGCTGACAGCAGGATGATAAATACAACAGCAGCAGCAGGAGGAGGAGTGACATGTGGCACTGGCAGCAGGCAATGCATAGTGTTGACCCTGGCGGTGGGACCACTGACAGCAGGAGGATAAATACAGCAGCAGTAGGAGGAGTGACATGTGGCACTGGCAGCAGGTAATGCATAGTGTGGACCCTGGCGGTGGGACCACTGACAGCAGGAGGATAAATACAGCAGCAGAGGATAAATAACGCAGCAGGCAATGTATTGTGTGGACCCTGGCGGTGGGACCACTGACAGCAAGAAGATAAATACAGCAGCAGTAGGAGGAGTGATGTGTGGCACTGGCAGCAGGTAATGCATAGTGTGGACCCTGGCGGTGGGACCACTGACAGCAGGAGGATAAATACAGCAGCAGGAGGATAAATACAGCAGCAGCAGGAGGAGGAGTAATGTGTGGCACTGGCAGCAGGCAATGTATTGTGTTGACCCTGGCGGTGGGACCACTGACAGCAGGAGGATAAATACAGCAGCAGCAGCAGGAGAAGGAGTGATGTGTGGCACTGGCAGCAGGCAATGTATTGTGTTGACCCTGGCGGTGGGACCACTGACAGCAGGAGGATAAATACAGCAGCAGTAGGAGGAGTGACATGTGGCACTGGAAGCAGGCAATGTATTGTGTGGACCCTGACGGTGGGACCACTGACAGCAGGAGGATAAATACAACAGCAGCAGCAGGAGGAGGAGTGATGTGTGGCACTGGCAGCAGGCAATGCATAGTGTGGACCCTGGCGGTGGGGCCACTGACAGAGGGAGGATAAATACAGCATCAGGAGGATAAATACAGCAGCAGCAGGAGGAGGAGTGACGTGTGGCACTGGCAGCAGGCAATGTATTGTGTTGACCCTGGCGGTGGGACCATTGACAGCAGGAGGATAAATAACGCAGCAGGCAATGTATTGTGTGGACCCTGGCGGTGGGACCACTGACAGCATGAAGATAAATACAGCAGCAGTAGGAGGAGTGATGTGTGGCACTGGCAGCAGGTAATGCATAGTGTGGACCCTGGCGGTGGGACCACTGACAGCAGGAGGATAAATACAGCAGCAGGAGGATAAATACAGCAGCAGCAGGAGGAGGAGTAACGTGTGGCACTGGCAGCAGGCAATGTATTGTGTTGACCCTGGCGGTGGGACCACTGACAGCAGGAGGATAAATACAGCAGCAGGAGGATAAATACAGCAGCAGCAGGAGGAGGAGTGACGTGTGGCACTGGCAGCAGGCAATGTATTGTGTTGACTCTGGCAGTGGGACCGCTGACAGCAGGATGATAAATACAACAGCAGCAGCAGGAGGAGGAGTGACATGTGGCACTGGCAGCAGGCAATGCATAGTGTTGACCCTGGCGGTGGGACCACTGACAGCAGGAGGATAAATACAGCAGCAGTAGGAGGAGTGACATGTGGCACTGGCAGCAGGCAATGTATTGTGTGGACCCTGGCGGTGGGACCACTGACAGCAGGAGGATAAATACAACAGAAGCAGGAGGAAGAGTGACATGTGGCACTGGCAGCAGGCAATGTATTGTGTAGACGCTGGCGGTGGGACCACTGACAGCAGGAGGATAAGTACAGCAGCAGTAGGAGGAGTGACGTGTGGCACTGGCAGCAGGCAATGCATAGTGTGGACCCTGGCGGTGAGACCACTGAAAGCAGGAGGATAAATACAGCATCAGGAGGATAAATACAGCAGCAGCAGGAGGAGGAGTGATGTGTGGCACTGGCAGCAGGCAATGTATTGTGTTGACCCTGGTGGTGGGACCACTGACAGCAGGAGGATAAATAACGCAGCAGGCAATGTATTGTGTGGACCCTGGCGGTGGGACCACTGACAGCAAGAAGATAAATACAGCAGCAGTAGGAGGAGTGATGTGTGGCACTGGCAGCAGGTAATGCATAGTAATTCTTTTATTAAGAATACCGCAACTTGTTTTATACAAAAATATGAAAGTAACCAAAATAAATACAATAACAAAACATTAGGCCTCTCGCCTCACATAGCTTAATATTCAGTTCATATCAAGTCCGTTTTTCCTGAAAAGCGAAAACTCAAGAACCAAAATAACTTAAATCTCAGTTATTCAACTTCAATATCACACTATATACACTATACACTATTTTACACTATTTACATATATCAGTAAGAAAGACTAAGCAATCTCACTCCTCCTATGTTTGCAAGCCATTCCACAATTTTGGGTTCCTAACTAAGTGAAAAAAGAAATAGAAAGCTCACCACAAAGAGAATTGGCCAAATCAAGGAGGTCTGATGTTCTGCCAAAACAGACGCCATTCCTCCCGACTCAACCTCTCTCTTCTCTTCAAGACCCCGAATTTTCCCAACCTCACCAATAATGCCATGCACCACCACCTGGACAGGGAGGACTTTCTGATGAATCGTAATTTGGCACCGTGCATTCCAAGTGTAATATCGAATCACTAAGCTAACTAGAAATAAAGTGTCCAAATTAAATGACCCCCGGTTATTGAATGCACCATATGTCCACTCCGCGTAACTGAGCCGCTCAAGGAAAGGGATACCTAGAACCCTACCCACCTGTTTATATACCTCTTTCTTAAAGGAGCAGTCCACCAGGAAATGGTCCATGGTCTCCTCCACACCTCCACACTCCTCATGAGGACAACCACGATCCCGATCTCCTATGAACTTCAAATTTCCTCTAACAAAGAGTCTGCCATGAAAGGAAAGCCAAGCCAAATCCCTGAATTTGTTAGGAATCCTAGGAGAACATAGCAAGCGCAAACCCTCCTCCATAATGGGGCTTGGGCAATCTCTCAGGGCCAATGGGTCCTGAAAAAAGGTCTCAACCACTCTTTCCACCAGGATTTTCCTAGGGATCGAGATAATATCCTCCTTCTTCAGTTCCCATTGCCGGATCATTTTCAGACACGGTGCAACATAGGCCGGAAGATAATCAGTACTGGCTCTCAGTCTTTTCACCAAACCACCACTTTCCCATTGCCTGAGAAAAGGTTTAAACCAGGACTGGAAAATACCCATCCACCCAGGCAGTTCCTCCGCATACATTCTACCAAAGTTGTTTTTAATAAATAACAGAGAAAAGAAAACCACTGGGTTGACCATTCCTAAGCCACCCTTCTGCCTTGATCGATAAGTGATATTTCTCTTAACGTGGTTCATCTTATTTCCCCAAAGCATTTGGAAAAACAAGCTGTAGATCCTTGTGTGAAGAGATACTGGCAAAATACAGACAAAACTGACATATAACATAATTGGAATCAAATAAGTTTTGATTATGTCAATCCTTTCTCTGAAAGTCAATCGCCAACCTTTCCATCGGATCACCTTAACCTCAGCACATCTTAGCCTGCTTTCCCAATTTTGGTGACCATAATCACCTGGGCCGAATTCTATGCCGAGTATTTTGATCTTTTCTTTTGGTGCTGGAAAAGAGACCGGAAGCAAGAAGTTCTCATTTTCCTTACCCATCCAGAAAGCCTCACACTTATCCTGGTTGATCTTGGAGCCTGATGCTGACGAGTAACGGGCAACCTCCATACAAACTCCTTCTGCCTCCTCCTGCCCAGAGATCACCACAGTCACATCGTCAGCATAGGCAACAACCCTGAGAGGAGATACACCAGGAATGCCCGACGGCACCCCGCACAACGCTCCACCCTCAATCCTTCTTATGAAAGGATCAATGGCAAAAGCATATAGCAGGGGACTCAAAGGACACCCCTGCCGCACCCCAGATCTAACCTCAAAGGTTTGTCCAACCCAACCATTAACAAGCGGGAAACTTTCAGCACCTTTATATAAAACTTTAAGCCAATTAATGAACCTCCCCGGCAGACCATACTTATTAAGGAGCATCCACAAATACTCGTGATTGACACGATCAAAAGCTTTAGCTTGATCCAACGCCAGTAAGTATTTCCCCCAACCAGCAGCCCTGCATCTCTCCAGAATCTCCCGGACCGTCAATAGGGCTGAAAGAGTACTCCTCCCCTGGACAGAACAGTGCTGCTGGCGAGAAAGTACCACATTTGCCACTTGACTTAAACGCCAAAAAATTATCTTAGCCAGAATCTTTCGGTCAACGTTGAGAAGGCTGATGGGCCGCCAATTCTCAATCATTGAAGAATCTTTACCCTTTGATAAAAGAATAACTGCCGATTCTCTCATAGAGGGAGGAAGCTCATCCTCTGCAAGGCTGCGACTGTAAACTTCTGCCAATTCAGGAGCCAAAATGTCCTTGAAAACCTTATAAAATTCGGCCGTCAAGCCATCTGGCCCTGGAGTTTTTTTTATAGCAAGTTGCTCTATGGCTTTCACCACTTCCTCAACAGAAATTCTTTCCGTCAAAAACGCAAGAGAAACATCCAAATTCTCCAGTCCTGGGATATCACACAAGAAATTTTCCATCACTGTTTCATCAAGAGATCTGCTACCCAAAAGTTCTGCATAAAAAGATCTCACGATTTCCAGAATCCCTGCTCTGGACTTCACCAGAGATCCTGTACTATCTTTGAGACCATAAATGATCTTAACTGCTACACTTTTTTTACAATTCTGATAAGGGTCTGGTGAGTGATTTTTCCCATAATCCCTTTCCAGAAGCAAAGAAGCATGCCGATCATACTGACTTTTGCGCAACAGACTCTTGATCCTTTCAATCTCTACAGGATTGCCCTCCCCCGAGACAGCGATTTCAAGTTTCCGTCTCAGACGCTGGTAGGCAACATATTTACCAAAAGCTCTTCTTTTCGCTAGGTTCTTGAAAAGACCTACTGCCCGTTTTTTAACCATCTCCCACCACTCAGACCTACTGTCACAACAGTCCAGCAAAGTAACCTGTGCCTGAAAAAAATCCCTGAAAGATTGTCTTATTCTTTCTTCTTTCAAAAGCAACGAATTTAACCTCCAAATACCCCTCCCCTTAGGAGGGACATCAGAAACATTCAATACCATAGATAGCATACAGTGATCAGAGAACTCTACCACCTGTACCCCTGGGGGCGAGGTAGCAGAGCTCTCCTTAACAAAAAACCTATCTATCCTACTCCTACGTTCTCCACAGAAATAAGTGAAACCCGTGTCATCTGGGGTGTGCTTTATATGCACATCCACCAGACCAGCATCCCTGACCATACTATTCAAAAAATTGCTATCATAGCCCAGGCGGGTCTTGGTACCTCTCCTGTCCTTAAGCCTAACTACGGTATTGAAATCACCACCAAAGACCACTTCCTGGGCTGTAAATAGGAATGACTTGATCTCTGTGAAGAGGCGCTTTCTCTCCCTCTCAGACTGAGGGCCATAGATGTTGATCAGCCTCAAGTCTTGCCCCCTCACAGAGACGTCCAAGACCAAACACCTACCCATCTCAATTTCACTTACCCGCCGGAAAGTTACCATGTCGGTCTTAAAAAGGACCGCCACCCCAGTATAAGGCTCAGCCGCAAGAGACCAATAAGAGGGACCATAATACCACTCCCTCTTGACTTCACTAATATCTGATAATGCTTGAAGCCTGGTCTCTTGCAAAAATAAAATGTCGGCATCAATCTGACCGAGAAAAAATATGGCTTCCCTACGAGCACTTACAGATCTCATACTAGCAACATTAATGGTTACTAGTTTCAAAGGGGGGGGGAACCTCCATTAAGATAAATGAAAGATTGCTTACCCTTCCTTAAACTGAAGTATCCTCTTTTTTTGAAGAAGATATCTCCATACTCTCAGCTGCCACGTCCAAATCGTCATTATCACTATGATCAGATAACGTTTCATATTTATTTCCCGTAATAACAGTCTTATTCCTCATAACCTCCTCTAATTTTTCTTTCGATTTTTTCTCCGATATCATTTTTCTTCTGTCTTTTTTACTCATTACCGTAGTGAACCCAGATTCATCTTCCTCCTCTACCATTTTTTGTTTTGTTCTGTTTTTTTCCCTTTCTGAAGCTTTCTTACTACCTGCTATATTAGGCTTTTCAGATTTTTTTACTCCACTTTTCCTTTCTACACATTTCTCCTCCTCCTTCTTATCCCCCACATTTTTTTCTTTTAATGAGACTTCCCCTTTAGGGACCGAAAATATATTTTTCTCCCTATTTAGGTCATCAATTTTAAAGACATGATCCGTTTCTTCACTTATAGGTGCCGCAAGGATCTTTGCACCTGTAATAGTCAAGGAAGGCGGAGGAAGAGGTGGAACTGCCGATTTCAAAACCGACAGAAACGGGGGGATAATGGTTTGGGCCTTCAAGACGGTGGATTCTGGCTGTGACGGTCCCCTATCAGGGACAACCTCATCTTCATTCTCTTTTAAGATTTTCTCCATCTCTTTGTAAACCTCCTCCCCCATATTGGATAACGATTCGGGACACTGTGAATAAGGATGGCCTATTTTTAAACAAATACTACATCTAATGTCTTTACAGTCTTTCGCCAAGTGACCTAAAGCATGACACCGAGAACATTTAAGTTCTTTACAAGAGATACTGTAGTGGCTACGCGACCCACATTTATGACAAACACGCGGCTGTCCCTGATAGAAGACCGTCATCCTATCTCTGCCAATGAAGACAGACGTGGGGATATGTTTTACAACATTCCCCACTCTGTTCAATCTTACCACTAGCTCCCAACCACCCCCCCAGATCCCGAACTCATCCATAACCTTTTTTGGAGCTGACAATGGTACTCCATAGTTTTTAAGCCATACTAACAAATCATGCACAGGTATGGATTCGTTCGGGACCACGATCGTTATCTTCTTGTCCAACGACTGCCTAGACACAGTCTGGGGGAACAATCCCTTCCACTCCTCACTCAACTTCCAATTAGACTCATATTTCTCCCAGAAAGTGTCCAGACCAGTCGGGGACAAGAAGCTAACATCGAAAAAAGAGGGGGGGTTTTCGGGAGCCAGAATGGCATAAAAATCCACCGCCTTGAACCCCATCTTCATCAGTAATTGAATAAAAGTTTTACGGGTATATGTTATACCATCACTGTTTTTGAAACACACACGCACTAGATTTCTGCGATTTCTAGCCGACATTCCATATTCATCATTTTTTGTGGCCATTTCACCTATATCCACCCTTTTCTCCAACATTTGCGCATAAGAAAAACCAACGTCACTTTTTTGTTTCAATACCACCTCCTGCATATTCTGTGCAACTTGTTGTTTGTTCACCACCGGTATACTATTACCTTCCCCACCACTTTCCTTATACTCATCTCCTACTTTCCTCCCTGTTCCCACCAACCTCTTTTTCCCTTCTCCAGCCTGATCCTCTTCAACCCCTCTCCTTTTCCCAGCTTGTACCAAACTTCTTGCTCCACCCTTTCCTTGTTCACTCCCACCAGCCTCTGACACCTCCATACCTTCAACTTGCACATTCTTTTTTGAAAAAACCTTAGCAGCAGCCTCAAAGGCTGTTATCATACCTGGCCCAGCGCCACTGCTTCCACCGTCTTCCTTGCTTTTTTCCCCCAGGCCTTCTGAAGTTTTGGACACTTCCCCATGTGTGCCCAAACCTTCTGGCCCAGAAATCGCCGCTTTCTCTTTGCTCCTGCTCCCCTGATCGCCGCCAACCATCCCATCTGCCGCCGCCGCGCAACCGGAAGTGCCGCTGACGTCACTTCCGGTTCCTCCCTTCTCACTACCCGCCGCCTCCGTCGCCATTTTGGATAGGGGCAAGCCCTGCCGGCACTGAAACGCCGTCTCAGGGACTACCCCTGCTCCGCAATCAATGCCTCCAGCTTCTGAATCTCCCTGGCGCTGAGACAGCACCTTAGAAGCTTCTCCGCTTCCAGTAATCTTCTGCATACCAGCCTCAGGTGAAGGCTGCAACAACAGGTTATCTTTCCCTGAAAAAAAACGCTGGCCATCATTAAATGACATGACAGGGGATGACAAAAACTGGGAAGAACAAACAGGGAAAGGGTTAATCACATTTGGGTAATTCACATTGGGATTAATGTTCTGGGACACATAAGGAAAAAAAGGAGAGGGTTGGGAAAGGGGAAAATTTTGCATGTTAGGAAAATGACTTTGTATATACTGTGCATTTGGAAAGTTTCCAGAAAAGGTCTGGTAAGGACTTTGAATAGTCTGCACATACTGCAATGGAAAATTACTAGCTACTTGTGTCCCACTTATTGGACTTTGGACAGACCGCACCATGAAACTGCTGTTTGTTTCAGCCACATGAGAGGCTGCATCAGTTCCCATGAAACCAGTTGCATTTTGCTGAGTCACTGCAGATACCGGAGTCCCTCCCGGTTGAACAGTCTGCCTCAAAACACTTCCATCTTCCTTCTCCTTTCCTTTAACCACTTCCTTCACTTGCTTCATTTTCTCAAATCTTTGCTGACATTTTAATCCTTCTGAAAACATGCCACCTTCCTCCTCTAACTTCGCAAGTAGAGCACTTTGCTCATCAATTTGAGTACTGAGTTTGACCAACTGTGGATTTGTCCTCAGAAAAGCCGGCTTCCACGATTGGCCATATTTATTTATGCGCTTTTTAAGTTCAAACTGTAGCTCTTTTAATGTATCCTTGGACTTTTTCACCTTCTGATGCCATTCAACCGTTTTACTCACAGTCTCGTTGACCGAAAAACCACTGCCACCAGCTTCATGAGCCTCCATTGTGGAGGACAGGGATGCTTCTCTGGCCCAGGCCCCCCCCAGAGCCTTCCAGCTCAGGGGAGCCCAAACCCCTCAAATGAAGTCCTTCTCCCCTCCTCACCGGCTTGGCCTTGACAGGGTCCCAGATCACAGGCAAGGTATTCCAAGGATTCACTCCAACCACTGGATCCGCTGGAGCTCAGCAGGAGAGGTCCTCTCTCCTCCACAGCCACACACACACTGAACTCCTAGGGGCGGAGCCAATGCATAGTGTGGACCCTGGCGGTGGGACCACTGACAGCAGGAGGATAAATACAGCAGCAGGAGGATAAATACAGCAGCAGCAGGAGGAGGAGTAATGCGTGGCACTGGCAGCAGGCAATGTATTGTGTTGACCCTGGCGGTGGGACCACTGACAGCAGGAGGATAAATACAGCAGCAGGAGGATAAATACAACAGCAGCAGCAGGAGGAGGAGTGACGTGTGGCACTGGCAGCAGGCAATGCATAGTGTTGACCCTGGCGGTGGGACCACTGACAGCAGGAGGATAAATACAGCAGCAGTAGGAGGAGTGACATGTGGCACTGGCAGCAGGCAATGTATTGTGTGGACCCTGGCGGTGGGACCACTGACAGCAGGAGGATAAATACAACAGAAGCAGGAGGAAGAGTGACATGTGGCACTGGCAGCAGGCAATGTATTGTGTAGACGCTGGCGGTGGGACCACTGACAGCAGGAGGATAAGTACAGCAGCAGTAGGAGGAGTGACGTGTGGCACTGGCAGCAGGCAATGCATAGTGTGGACCCTGGCGGTGAGACCACTGACAGCAGGAGGATAAATACAGCAGCAGGAGGATAAATACAGCAGCAGCAGGAGGAGGAGTGACGTGTGGCACTGGCAGCAGGTAATGTATTGTGTTCACCCTGGCGGTGGGACCAGTGATAGCAGGAGGATAAGACCAACAGCAGTAGGAGGAGTGACACGTGGCACTGGCAGCAGGTAATGTATTGTGTGGACCCTGGCGGTGGGACCACTGACAGCAGGAGGATAAATACAACAGCAGCAGCAGGAGGAGGAGTGACGTGTGGCACTGGAGCAGACAATGCATAGTGTGGATCCTGGCGGTGGGACCATTGACAGCAGCAGGATAAATACAACAGCAGCAGCAGGAGGAGGAGGAGGAGTGACATGTGGCACTGACAGCAGGCAATGCATAGTAATTCTTTTATTAAGAATACCGCAACTTGTTTTATACAAAAATATGAAAGTAACCAAAATAAATACAATAACAAAACATTAGGCCTCTCGCCTCAAATAGCTTAATATTCAGCTCATATCAAGTCCATTTTTCCTGAAAAGTGGAAAACTCAAGAACCAAAATAACTTAAATCTCAGTTATTCAACTTCAATATCACACTATATACACTATACACTATTTTACACTATTTACATATATCAGTAAGAAAGACTAAGCAATCTCACTCCTCCTATGTTTGCAAGCCATTCCTCAATTTTGGGTTCCTAACTAAGTGAAAAAGAAATAGAAAGCTCACCACAAAGAGAATTGGCCAAATCAAGGAGGTCTGATGTTCTGCCAAAACAGACGCCATTCCTCCCGACTCAACCTCTTCTCTTCAAGACCCCGAATTTTCCCAACCTCACCAATAATGCCATGCACCACCACCTGGACAGGGAGGACTTTCTGATGAATCGTAATTTGGCACCGTGCATTCCAAGTGTAATATCGAATCACTAAGCTAACTAGAAATAAAGTGTCCAAATTAAATGACCCCCGGTTATTGAATGCACCATATGTCCACTCCGCGTAACTGAGCCGCTCAAGGAAAGGGATACCTAGAACCCTACCCACCTGTTTATATACTTCTTTCTTAAAGGAACAGTCCACCAGGAAATGGTCCATGGTCTCCTCCACACCTCCACACTCCTCATGAGGACAACCACGATCCCGATCTCCTATGAACTTCAAATTTCCTCTAACAAAGAGTCTGCCATGAAAGGAAAGCCAAGCCAAATCCCTGAATTTGTTAGGAATCCTGGGAGAACATAGCAAGCGCAAACCCTCCTCCATAATGGGGCTTGGGCAATCTCTCAGGGCCAATGGGTCCTGAAAAAAGGTCTCAATCACTCTTTCCACCAGGATTTTCCTAGGGATCGAGATAATATCCTCCTTCGTCAGTTCCCATTGCCGGATCACTTTCAGACACGGTGAAACATAGGCCGGAAGATAATCAATACTGGCTCTCAGTCTTTTCACCAAACCACCACTTTCCCATTGCCTGAGAAAAGGTTTAAACCAGGACTGGAAAATACCCATCCACCCAGGCAGTTCCTCCGCATACATTCTACCAAAGTTGTTTTTAATAAATAACAGAGAAAAGAAAACCACTGGGTTGACCATTCCTAAGCCACCCTTCTGCCTTGATCGATACGTGATATTTCTCTTAACGTGGTTCATCTTATTTCCCCAAAGCATTTGGAAAAACAAGCTGTAGATCCTTGTGTGAAGAGATACTGGCAAAATACAGACAAAACTGACATATAACATAATTGGAATCAAATAAGTTTTGATTATGTCAATCCTTTCTCTGAAAGTCAATCGCCAACCTTTCCATCGGATCACCTTAACCTCAGCACATTTTAGCCTGCTTTCCCAATTTCGGTGACCATAATCACCTGGGCCGAATTCTATGCCGAGTATTTTAATCTTTTCTTTTGGTGCCGGAAAAGAGACCGGAAGCAAGAAGTTCTCATTTTCCTTACCCATCCAGAAAGCCTCACACTTATCCTGGTTGATCTTGGAGCCTGATGCCGATGAGTAACGGGCAACCTCCATACAAACTCCTTCTGCCTCCTCCTGCCCAGAGATCACCACAGTCACATCATCAGCATAGGCAACAACCCTGAGAGGAGATACACCAGGAATGCCCGACGGCACCCCGCACAACGCTCCGCCCTCAATCCTTCTTATGAAAGGATCAATGGCAAAAGCATATAGCAGGGGACTCAAAGGACACCCCTGCCGCACCCCAGATCTAACCTCAAAGGATTGTCCAACCCAACCATTGACAAGCGGGAAACTTTCAGCACCTTTATATAAAACTTTAAGCCAATTAATAAACCTCCCCGGCAGGCCATACTTATTAAGGAGCATCCACAGATACTCATGATTGACACGATCAAAAGCCTTAGCCTGATCCAACGCCAGTAAATACTTCCCCCAACCAGCAGCCCTGCATCTCTCCAGAATCTCCCGGACCGTTAATACGGCTGAAAGAGTACTTCTCCCCTGGACAGAACAGTGCTGCTGACGAGAAAGTACAAAATTTGCCACCTGACTCAATCGCCAAAAAATTATTTTAGCCAGAATCTTTTGATCAACATTGAGAAGGCTGATGGGCCGCCAATTCTCAATCATTGAAGAATCTTTACCCTTTGATAAAAGAATGACTGCTGATTCTCTCATAGAGGGAGATAGCTCATCCTCTGCAAGGCTGCGATTGTAAACCTCTGCCAATTCAGGAGCTAAGATGTCCTTGAAAGCCTTATAAAATTCGGCCGTCAAGCCATCTGGCCCTGGAGTCTTTTTTATAGCAAGCTGCTCTATGGCTTTCACCACTTCTTCAGCAGATATTCTTTCTGTCAAAAACGCAAGAGGAACATCCAAATTCACCAGTCCTGGAATATCACTCAGAAAAGATTCCATCACTGTTTCATCAAGGGATTTGCTACCCAAAAGATCTGCATAAAAGGATCCCACGATTTCCAGAATCCCTGTTCTGGACTTCACCAGGGATCCCGTACTATCTTTGAGACCATAAATGATCTTAACTGCTACACTTTGTTTACAATTCTGGTAAGGGTCTGGTGAGTGATTTTTCCCATAATCCCTTTCCAGAAGCAAAGAAGTATGCCGATCATACTGATTTTTGCGCAACAAATCCTTGATCCTCTTGATCTCTACAGGATCACCATCCCCCGAAACAGCAATTTCAAGTTTCCGTCTCAGACGTTGGTAGGCAACATATTTACCAAAAGCTCTTCTTTTTGCTAAGTTCTTGAAAAGACCTACTGCCCGTTTTTTAACCATCTCCCACCACTCAGACCTACTGTCACAACAGTCCAGCAAAGTAACCTGTGCCTGAAAAAAATCCCTGAACGATTGTCTTACACTCTCTTCTTTCAATAACAACGAATTCAATCTCCAGATACCCTTTCCTTTAGGAGGGACATCTGAAACATTCAACACCATAGACAGAATACAGTGATCCGAGAACTCCACCACCCGCACCCCAGGGGATGAAGTAGCAGAGTTCTCTTTAACAAAAAACCTATCTATCCTACTCTTCCGTTCTTCACAGAAATACGTGAAACCCGTGTCGTCTGGGATGTGCTTTATATGCACATCCACCAGACCAGCAACCCTAACCATACTATTCAAAAAGTTACTATCATAGCCCAGGCGGGTCTTGGCACCTCTCCTGTCCTTAAGCCTAACTACGGTATTAAAGTCACCACCAAAGACCACCTCCTGGGCTGTAAATAGGAATGGCTTGATCTCTGTGAAGAGGCGCTTCCTCTCCCTTTCGGATTGAGGACCATAGATATTAATTAGTCTCAAATCCTGCCCCCTCACAGAGACGTCCATGACCAAACATCGCCCCATCTCAATCTCACTTACCCGCCGGAAAGTTACCATATCGGTCTTAAAAAGGACCGCCACCCCAGTATAAGGCTCAGCCGCAAGAGACCAATAAGAGGGACCAAAGTGCCAATCCCTCTTGACTTCCTGAATGTCTGACAACGTTTGAAGCCTGGTCTCTTGCAAAAATAAAATGTCGGCATCAAACTGTCCGAGAAAAAATATGGCTTCCTTACGAGCACTTACAGATCTCATACTAGCAACATTAATGGTTGCTAGTTTCAAAGGGGGGGGGAACCTCCATCAGGATAAATGAAAGGTTGCTTACCCTTTCTTAACCTAAATTTCCTTCTTCCTTAGAAGAAGATAACTCCATGCTCTCAACTGAGGATTCCCCCTCTTCCTTATCACTTTGATCAGACAAGGCTACATATTTATTATCTGTGGTGATATTTTTACTCCTTCTGATCTCCTCCAATTTCTCTTTCGATTTTTTTTCTGACAACATTCTCCTCCTTTCTCTTTTACTCATTACTGTAGTGAACCCCAACTCCTCCCTCTCTTTTCTTTCCACCACTTTCTGTTTGATTTTACTCTTTTCTGTTTCAGGGTTTTTCTTTTCCTCTGTAACTTCAGGTTTTTTAACCATATTTTTCTTTTCCACAATCTTTTCCCCCTTCTCTTTATTCCCAACGTTATTCTCCTTCACTGAAACATCCCCCTTGGGAACAGAAAATATGTTTTTCTCTTTATTAAGATCATCAATCTTAAATACATGCTCCATTTCTTCCCCTTTAGGTGTCTCAGGGGACTTGACACCCACAATCATTAAGGAAGGCGGAGGAGGAGGTGGAATTGCGGATTTCAAAACTGACAAAAATGGAGGAATGATGGTCTGGGGTTTCAAGACGGCGGATTCCGACTGTGACGGCTCTCCATCAGGAACAACCTCAGCCTCATTCTCTTGTAATATTTTCTCCATTTCTTTATGAATCTCTTCCCCCATATTAGACAAGGATTCTGGACACTGTGAATAGGGATGGCCTATTTTTAAACAAATGCTACATCTGATATCTTTACAATCCTTCGCCAGATGACCTAGCGCATGACACCTTGAGCATTTAAGTTCTTTACAGGATATGCTGTAATGGCTACGTGATCCACATTTGTGACATACCCGAGGCTGTCCCTGATAAAAAACCGTCACCCTGTCTCTACCGATGAAAACAGATGTGGGGATATGTTTTACAACATTCCCCACTCTGCTCAATCTTACCATTAGCTCCCAACCACCCCCCCAGATCCCGAACTCATCCATGACCTTTTTTGGAGCCGTCAATGGGACTCCATAGTTTTTAAGCCATACTAATAAATCATGCACAGGTATGGATTCATTCGGGACCACGATCGTTATCCTCTTGTCCAACGACTGCCTGGACACAGTCTGGGGAGACAGCCCCTTCCATTCCTCACTCCTTTTCCAGGAAGCCTCATATTTTTCCCAGAAAGTGTCCAGACCAATCGGGGACAAGAAACTAACATCAAAAAAAGAGGGGGGGTTTTCAGGAGCCAAAATGGCATAAAAATCCACCGCCTTGAAACCCATCTTCATCAGCAATTGTATAAACGTTTTACGAGTGTATGTTATACCATCATTATTCTTAAAACAAACTCGCACTAAATTCCTACGATTCCTGGCTGACATACCATACTCATCATTTCTGGGAACAGTTTCACCAACATCAACTTTTTTCTCCAACATTTGAGCATAAGATATACTTTTTCCAACTTTTGGCTCCACTACCACATTCTGTACACTTTGCACAACCTGTTGCTTATTCCCCATTGGCATATTATTATCATCCTTATTTTCCACATTTTTTTCCCCATCCTTCCCCCCTGTCCCCAGTAACCTTTTCTTCCCTTCTCCAACCTGATCCTCTCCATTCCTTCTTTTGCTTGCTTGCACCTGATTCCTCATACCACCCCCTTTCCCTTGCTCTGATATTTCCATATTCTCTTCATCAATCTTATTTTTTCCATTTTTCTCCAAAAAAGCCTTGGCTGCAGCCTCAAATGCCACTGCCTTACCTTTTTCCGCATCTCCATTTCCTCCGCCTTCCTTTGTTCTTTCCTTAATACCATCTGGGGCTTCAGGCACTCTTTCACTTGTGCCTGCTCCCCCTGGCTTGCAGACCGCCACATTACCGCCTCCAGCACCGCTCTGATTTCCGCGTCCATCTCCTTCTGTCCCCGCCGCACAACCGGAAGTGCCTCTGACCTTACTTCCGGTTTCTCTTTCTCCACTACCCGCCGCCTCCGCCGCCATTTTGGATAGGGGCAAGCCTTGCGAGCGCTGAACCGCCGCTCCCAAACCCTCCCCTACTCCACCAACTGCTCCAAAAGCTTCTACACCCTGCTGGTGTTGAGACAGCCTCACAGAAGCTTCTCCAGCTCCACCATCCGTGCGCAACACAGCCTCTGGGGAAGGCTGCAACCCAAGGTCATTTTTTCCTGTGAAAAAGAAATGCTCATCATTAAATGACATAACAGGGGATGACACAAACGGGGAAGAACAAACTGGGAAGGGATTAACCACATTAGGATAATTAACATTAGGGTTAATGTTCTGGGATACATAAGGAAAAAGAGGAGAAGGCTGGGAAAAAGGAAAACTCTGCATGTTAGAAAAATTCATCTGATTTTGCATATACTGTGCATTTGAAAAATTCCTATTTAAATTCCCAGCAAAAGTCTGATAAGGACTAGGAACACTTTGCATGCTTGATACATATTGAAAGGGAATATTATTCATAAACTGCGACCTATTCATTGGACTCTGAACAGGCTGAAAGAAACTGTTGTTTGTTTCAGTCACATGAGAGGCTGCCTCAGTTCCCATAGGAAGGCTGTGCAACCTTTCTCAAAGCACTCTCATCTTTTTTCTTTTTTTCTTCCATGATTTCCTTTGCTTTCTCCTCTTTCATGCTTTCAAATCTTTTCTGGCATTTTAAACCCTCTGAGAACATACCGCCTTCTTCTTCTAACTTTGCTAGTAATGCACTTTGCTCATCTATTTGAGACTTAAGCTTAACCAGCTGTGGATTTGTCCCCAAAAAGGCTGGCTTCCATGATTGGCCATATTTGTTTATACGCTTCTTAAGTTCGAATTGCAAATCCCTTAATGTGTCCTTAGATTTCTTCACCTTTTGGTGCCACTCAACCGTTTTACTTACGGTTTCACTGACTGAAAAACCGCTGCCACTAGCTTCATGAGCCTCCATTTCAGAGGACAGGAATGCTTCTCTTGACCCAGGCCCCCCTAGAGCCTTTTAGCCCAGGGGAGCCCAAATCCTTCCAATGAAGTCCTTCTCCCTTCCTCACCGACTCGGCCTTGACAGGGTCCCAGATCACAAGCAGAAAGACTCCAAGGATTCACTCCAGCACCTGGATCCTCTGGAGCTCAGCAGGAGAGGTCCTCTCTCCTCAGCAGCCACACTCACACTGACTTCCTAGGGGCGGAGCCAATGCATAGTGTGGACCCTGGCGGTGGGACCACTGACAGCAGCAGGATAAATACAACAGCAGCAGCAGGAGGAGGAGTGACGTGTGGCACTGGCAGCAGGCAATGTTTAGTGTGGACCCTGGCGGTGGGACCACTGACAGCAGCAGGATAAATACAACAGCAGCAGCAGGAGGAGGAGTGATGTGTGCTACTGACAGCAGGCAATGTATAGTGTGGACCCTGGCGGTGGGACCACTGACAGCAGTAGGATAAATACAACAGCAGCAGCAGGAGGAGGAGTGATGTGTGGCACTGGCAGCAGGCAATGTATAGTGTGGACCCTGGTGGTGGGACCACTGACAGCAGCAGGATGAAAATGAGCGCAGTGTAATATGTTGCCGCTTTATAAATACAATAAATACATAAATCAATTCATAAATTCATAAATAAATCAATGCAGCAGGCCAGCAGCAGCAGCAGGAGGAGTCAGGTAGAAATACAATAAATACATAAATAAATTTATGGGTAAATCAATGCAGCAGGCCAGCAGCAGCAGGAGGAGTCAGGTAGAAATACAATAAATACATAAATTAATTCATAGGTAAATCAATGCAGCAGGCCAGCAGCAGCAGGAGGAGTCAGGTAGAAATACAATAAATACATCAATAAATTCATGGGTTAATCAATGCAGCAGGCCAGCAGCAGCAGGAGGAGTCAGGTGGAAATACAATAAATACATAAATAAATTCATAGGTAAATCAATGCAGCAGGCCAGCAGCAGCAGCAGCAGGAGGAGTCAGGTGGAAATACAATAAATACATAAATAAATTCATAGGTAAATCAATGCAGCAGGCCAGCAGCAGCAGCAGCAGGAGGAGTCAGGTAGAAATACAATAAATACATATATAAATTCATAGGTAAATCAATGCAGCAGGCCAGCAGCAGCAGGAGGAGTCAGGTAGAAATACAATAAATACATAAATAAATTCATAGGTAAATCAATGCAGCAGGCCAGCAGCAGCAGGAGGAGTCAGGTAGAAATACAATAAATACATAAATAAATTCATAGGTAAATCAATGCAGCAGGCCAGCAGCCGCAGGAGGAGGAGGAGTCTTCACATATGGCAGGCAACAGGCAATGTATTGTAATTCCCTGGCAGGCACCTCATGTCCTCCTTTCGCCGACAACAGGTGCCAGGAACGTGGCTTCTATCCAGGCCTGGTTAATCTTCAAAAATGTCAGTCTGTCCACGCCCTCTGTGGACAGACGAGAGCGCTTCCCAGTGACCACGCCACCGGACACACTGAAGCACCTCTCAGACAGCACGCTGGACAATACCTCCAGGGCGTACTGCGCCAGCTCCCTCCAGATGTGCAAGTGCTCCACCCAGTACTCCATGGGGTCCACAGGCTCCTCGCTGCCGGTGTCAAGCCCACTGAAGGATCCCATGTAGTCGACCACCATCCGGGTCATGCGCTGGCTGTGACTCTCAGTGAAGGTGGCTGCTGCACGCACCTCCTCTCTTGGCTGCTGTACCTTCATGTAGAACGCCTGCGTCAATGACAGCAGGTCTCCTGGGCGCCTGACGCTGCTGCTGGCCGCAGGCACCTGCTGCTGTGCTGCTGGCTGCTGGACAGGGACAGAGGGAGTGGAAGGCGGGGGGAAGGCTTCCTCCAGTCGCCGAACAAGGATCTCCTGCAACTCCCTTGCTCGCTGCTCACGGTCTCTGGCAGGCAGAAACTGATCCCACCTCCCCCTCAGCCATGGGTCCAGGATCATGCTGATGCATGCGTCCTCCCTCGCTTGCATCCGCTTGACCCTGGGGTCTGTGTGCAGGCAGCGAAGCATGTGCGCTGCCATGGGGAACAGGGTGGACCGTCTAACAGAGACATCAGGGTCAGCGTCCTCCTCCTCCTCTTGCCTCTGAGACTCTTCCTCCTCTCTCCACCCTCGCACCACTGCTGCTTGCCTCCGATGTCCCCCCCCAGCAGCAACTCCTCCTCCTCCGGGGACTCAAATACCTGTGGAGCAGTGAACTGCACAGGCAGCTGCTGTTCCAGCTGCTTCAGGGCCTCCTCTCCCAAATCCACCAAATCGCCAAGTGCTCTGTCCAGCAGACAAACAAAGGGCACCCACTGGCAGAGGGATGCCCGTTGTTCACTCACCAGGTTGGTTTCCTGCAGGAAGGGAGCCAACACCAAGCAGACCTGCTGCATCTGCCCCCATTGCACGTTGGTGAGGAGCTGGAGTGTGGTGCTGCTTCTGCTGCCGGTGCCGGCGACAGTGGCATCATAGATGTACCGGTTGACAGCCCTCCTCTGCTCAACCAGCTGCTCCAACATCGCCAGGGTGGATGCTGGTGGTGGCCTGTATATGTTGTAACTCTTATTTATTACACACACTACAGATGATTATAAAATCACACAGTGGGCCTGATTCACAAAGCGGTGCTAGCAGTTAGCACCCTGGTGAAAAGCCCTTTATCACGCCTAAACTCTGTTTAGGCATGATAAGTTTAGGTGTGATAAGTTTAGGTGTGATAAGTTTTTAGGCGTGATAAGTTTAAGCACCAACTGGGTTAGCACCGCAGTGCACAGCTGATCAAAAGTTTTGCGCTAGCAAAGTCTGGTGCACTTTGCATAGAGTTTAATGGCGCTGCTTTGCGTGCGGGACTTTGCATGCGATCTAAACTTATCTAAACTTATCATGCCTAAACTTATCATGCCTAAACTTATCATGCCTAAACTGAGTTTAGGCATGATAAAAATGGTTATCACGCCTAAAGTCTCTAACTGGGTTAGCACCGCTTTGTGAATCGAGCCCAGTAACAGTGAAACAAAAATAACTGAACGGGTACTAGTAGACTAGTAGTATAGTAGTAGACACTAGTAGTAGTACGCACGCAGGTAACTAAGAAACACCTAGCGTACTACGCTACAAGTAAGTCGTGCGGCAGACAGTCGGTGACAATTACAATCGCTCACACACGCTCACACACGGTCAGACGCAATCAATCGATCAGTAGGCTCGGGCAGGTGACAGACAGTCACAAGTCACTCACAACGGATGCTGGTGGTGGCCTGTAGGTGTTGTAACTCTTATTTATTACACACACTACAGATGATAATAAAATCACACAGTAACAGTGAAAAAAAAAATAAGTGAACGGGTACTAGTAGTATAGTAGTAGACAGACACTAGTAGTAGTACGCACGCACGCACGCACGCACGCACGCACGCACGCACGCAGGTAACTAAGAAAAACCTAGCGTACTACACTATAAGTAAGCCGTGCGGCAGACAGTCGGTGACAATTACAATCGCTCACACACGGTCACACGCAATCAATCGATCAATAGGCTCGGGCAGGTGACAGACAAGTCACTCACAACGGATGCTGGTGGTGGCCTGTATGTGTTGTAACTCTTATTTATTACACACACTACGGATGATAATAAAATCACACAGTAAAATTGAAAAAAAAATATAAGTGAACGGGTACTAGACTAGTAGACTAGTAGTATAGTAGTAGACAGTAAACACTAGTAGTATGCACGCACGCAGGTAACTAAGAAACACCTAGCATACTACGCTACAAGTAAGTCGTGCGGCAGACAGTCGGTGACAATTAAAAACGGTCACACACGGTCAGACGCAATCAATCAATAGGCTCGGGCAGGTGAGGTGACAGACAGTCACAGGTCACTCACAATGGATGCTGGTGTGGTGGCCTGTATGTGTTGTAACTCTTATTTATTACACACACTACGGATGATAATAAAATCACACAGTAAAAGTGAAAAAAAAAATAAGTGAACGGGTACTAGTAGACTAGTAGTATAGTAGTAGACACTAGTAGTAGTACGCACGCAGGTAACTAAGAAATACCTAGCGTACTACGCTACAAGTAAGTCGTGCGGCAGACAGTCGGTGACAATTACAATCGGTTACACATGGTCAGACGCAATCAATCAATAGGCTCAGGCAGGCGACAGACAGTCACAGGTCACTCACAACAGATGCTGGTGGTGGCCTGTATGTGTTGTAACTCTTATTTATTACACACACTATAGATGATAATAAAATCACACAGTAACAGTGAAAAAAAAAATGAGTGAACGGGTACTAGTAGTATAGTAGTAGACAGACACTAGTAGTATGCACGCACGCAGGTAACTAAGAAACACCTAGCGTACTACGCTACAAGTAAGTCGTGCGGCAGACAGTCGGTGACAATTACAATTGCTCACACATGGTTACACGCAATCAATCGATCAATAGGCTCGGGCAGGTGACAGACAGTCACAGGTCACTCACAACGGATTCTGATGGTGGCCTATCAGAGTCAGTAACTAACTAACTAACACAGTACTGAAACTAATAAAGTAACAGACTACAGCAGTAATAATTAACTAAACTAGTACTACTAAGTACACAACTAACTAGAATCTCTAACCTACCTAAGCTAGTAGTAGGCTAAGGCTACCTAGGCTAGCAGGCCTAGCCTGCACACATACTAACACTAGCCTAGCACAGTATACACTATACACTAGCTGACTAAAAACAATCAAAATACTAGCTAACTATATAAGACAACAATAAATGTGTTTAGGAGGTGTTTAGGAAGCAAAACGCTAGGTTTAGCAGTGAAAAGCACTTGCTCAGACACAGCACAGCACTGGAGAATCTCTAAGTACCAGCAGCAGTCACACAAGTGCGTGGCTCCGCAAGATGGCCGACGCCTTATATAGAGGAGGGGAGGGCCAGGCTACCCTCCTCTGATTGGTTGCTAAGGTTGACAGGTCCTCGGCAGGGGGACTTCTGATTGGCCCAATGACGTCATCCCAGAATCCCAAAGCCGAAACCGAACCCACAGCTCCATCCGGCCGAATTCGAGTGCGCACATTCGGCAGGCTTCGTATTCGGGTTCGGCTCGGATTGCAGCATTCGGGTTCGCATTCAGCAAACCAAAAAAAACACCCGAATTTTTGGGGAAACTTTGCATTCAGGGTCCTGCTAAGCACCCCTGAAGAGTAGGGAGATGTTAGGTCAAAGTGAAATATCAGCAGATAATACTGATATTTCACTTTATCAATTAAGTTGTAGAATATTGGTATATTTACCATATTCTTCTACAACTATAATATGCACCCTAAAATTAACCAATTTTTTTCATTTACTCCAGTGCCCAAATTAACGTCCTGCATTTTGTAATGCACGTCTCTCTCTCTCTCTCTCTCTCTCTCTCTCTCTCTCTCTCTCTCTCTCTCTCTGTGTATATATATATATATATATATATATATATATATATATATATATATATACAGTATAGATAGATAGATAGATAGATAGATAGACACAAAGCAAGAGTGAGAAATAAACTTGTGCAAAGGTAGAAAGCATAAGATCCTGTCAGAATACAGTGTCTACATATGTGTCCTGTAAATGCATTTCTTCTGACCGAACACTGAACCTTAACCAAACTTCAAAGTTTCCCAAGCTTTTTATATCTGAAATTAGATTTCATTTTCCTTTGATTATTTTCTTTCAGGCTCACAGTTATATTTTAGTATCCTTCACCTTCTCCTTTTTTATTATTTATAACCAATACACTTTGAGCAATGACCAGTATTAATCTGTGACCCCCCGTCCTATCTGCTTCACTTCTTTTTCAGGCCAGAGACTGAAGGAATTACTGGATGAATAACGAAATTACCTTCCCCCATCTTTCTTTAAGAAAAAAAAAAAAAGATAATTTTAAAATAACTCTGTTATGTACAATAAATTTAACCACTTCCCGACCGCCGTATATACAATTGGCGGCCGGGAAGTGGACCCCGCAAGGACCGCCGAATAGACAAATGGCGGCGGTCCTTTTACGGGCATGGGCGGCGCGATCGCGTCATTTATGACGCGATTGGCCGCCGGCGCCTGGCTCCTCCCCCTCGTGCTGTAACCCGCGGCCCTTTTTAATGTATACAAAGTGTATACATTAATGTATACAAAGTGTATTATACAGGCTGCCTCCTGCCCTGGTGGTCCCAGTGTCCGAAGGACCACCAGGGCAGGCTGCAGCCACCCTAGTCTGCACCCAAGCACACTGATTTCCCCCCCCCCCTGCCCCCTGATCGCCCACAGCACCCCTCAGACCCCCTCCTGCCCACCCCCCAGACCCCTGTTTGCACCCAATCACATCCCTAATCACCCATCAATCACTCCCTGTCACTATCTGTCAACGCTATTTTTTTTTATGCCCTAAACTGCCCCCTGCTCCCTCCTGATCACCCCCCCCCACCCCTCAGATTCTCCCCAGACCCCTCCCCCCTGTATACTGTATGCATCTATCCCCTGTCAAACACCTGTCAATCACCCATCAATCACCCATCAATCACCCCCTGTCACTGCCACCCATCAATCAGCCCCTAACCTGCCCCTTGCGGGCAATCTGATCGCCCACCCACACCAATAGATCGCCCGCAGATCCGACGTCAGATCACATCCCAAGTGCAGTGTTTACATCTGTTCTCTACCCTAAACACCCACTAATTACCCATCAATCACCCATCAATCACCCCCTATCACCACCTGTCACTGTTACCCATCAGATAAGACCCTAATCTGCCCCTTGCGGGCACCCAATCACCCGCCTACTCGCTCAGATTGCCCTCAGACCCCCCCTTATCAATTCGCCAGTGCAATATTTACATCTGTTCTTCCCTGTAATAACCCACTGATCACCTGTCAATCACCTGTCAATCACCCATCAATCACCCCCTGTCACTGCCACCCATCAATCACCCCCTGTCACTGCCACCCATCAATCAGCCCCTAACTTGCCCCTTGCGGGCAATCTGATCACCCACCCACACCAATAGATCGCCCGCAGATCCAACGTCAGATCACCTCCCAAGTGCATTGTTTACATCTGTTCTCTACCCTAAACACCCACTAATTACCCATCAATCACCCCCTGTCACTGCTGCCTATCA
The DNA here is from genome assembly GCF_040937935.1 of Hyperolius riggenbachi. NCBI lineage: Eukaryota > Metazoa > Chordata > Amphibia > Anura > Hyperoliidae > Hyperolius > Hyperolius riggenbachi. Next base: position 164,819,826 of record NC_090650.1, read on the forward strand.
GATTAGACCCCTATCTGCCCCTAGGGCACTCAATCACCCGCCCACACCCTCAGAACGCCCTCAGACCCCAGCCCTGATCACCTCGCCAGTGCATTGCTTGCATCTATTCCCCCCTCTAATCACACCTTGAGACACCAATCAATCACCTCCTGTCACCCCCTAGCACACCTACCCATCAGATCAGGCCCTAATTTGCCCCGTGTGGGCTTCTGATCACTCGGCCAAACCCTCAGATCCCCATCAGACCCCCTTCCGATCACCTCCCCAGTGCATTGATTGCATCTATTTTCCCTTCTAACCACCCCCTGAGACACCCATCAATCACCTCCTGTCACCCCCCTAGCACTCCTATCCATCAGATCAGACCCAATACAACCTGTCATCTAAAAGGCCACCCTGCTTATGACCGGTTCCACAAAATTCACCCCCTCATAGACCACCTGTCTTAAAATTTGCAGATGCTTATACCCCTGAACAGTCATTTTGAGACATTTGGTTTCCAGACTACTCACGGTTTTGGGCCCGTAAAATGCCAGGGCGGCATAGGAACCCCTCAAGTGACCCCATTTTAGAAAAAAAACACCCCAAGGTATTCTGTTAGGTGTATGACGAGTGCATAGAAGATTTTATTTTTTGTCAAAAGTTAGCGGAAATTGATTTGTATTTTTTTTTTTCACAAAGTGTCATTTTTCACTAACTTGTGACAAAAAATAAAATCTTCTATGAACTCGCCTTACACCTAACGGAATACCTTGTGGTGTCTTCTTTCTAAAATGGGGTCACTTGTGGGGTTCCTATACTGCTCTGGCATTTTAGGGGCCCTAAACCGTGAGGAGTAGTCTAGAAAACAAATGCCTCAAAATGACCTGTGAATAGGACGTTGGGCCCCTTAGCGCACCTAGGCTGCAAAAAAGTGTCACACATGTGGTACCGCCGTACTCAGGAAAAGTAGTATAATGTGTTTTGGCGTGTATTTTTACACATACCCATGCTGGGTGGGAGAGATCTCTCTGTAAATGGACAATTGTGTGTAAAAAAAAATCAAACAATTGTCCATTTACAGAGATATTTCTCCCACCCAGCATGGATATGTGTAAAAATACACCCCAAAATACATTATACTACTTCTCTTGAGTACGCCGGTACCACATGTGTTGCACTTTTTTACATCCTAAGTACGCTAAGGGGCCAAAAGTCCAATGAGTACCTTTAGGATTTCACAGGTCATTTTGCGACATTTGGTTTCAAGACTACTCCTTACGGTTTAGGGCCCCTAAAATGCCAGGGCAGTATAGGAACCCCACAAATGACCCCATTCTAGAAAGAGAAAAAAAGAGAGAACACCAAGAGCCCAATATAGTGTAGTATGTACTGGTAAGGTATAATTGATAGAGTAATAATATTAATTTAATACTCACAAACCAGGGTTACCAAGTAGGCAACCACTGTCAAAGCAGGTGGGGAGATTGTCCTGACCCCACTCAGGATTAAAAAGTCGCTCTCTGTAGTTGAAGAAGGAAGGGTGCAACCCTCCACCAAGGGTGGACTTGATGTAGATAATAGGATAACAGAGGCGCCAATAGGATAAAAAACACTAAAAGAACTTAAAAACCCATCTTGGAAATAGAGGAGGCAGTGGTGGACTCACCCCCTCCAAGCAGAACACACGACTGTGGATTTTCAGTCAAAACAATTTTATTGGATACTCCAAATAAAGTGCAACGCGTTTCACGGGATGCAAACCCGCTTCATCAGGCAATAACAGATAGGAGTAAACAGCATCTGCCAGTATCATCAACACTGAGCGCCTCTGGGAAGATTTAATTTTTTGTCACAAGTTAGCGGAAAATGACACTTTGTGAAAAAAAAACAATTAAAATCAATTTCCGCTAACTTGTGACAAAAAAATAAAAACTTCTATGAACTCACCATACTCCTAACGGAATACCTTGGGGTGTCTTCTTTCTAAAATGGGGTCATTAGTGGGGTTCCTATACTGCCCTGGCATTTTAGGGGCCCTAAACCGTGAGGAGTAGTCTTGAAACAAAAATGACCTGTGAAATCCTAAAGGTACTCATTGGACTTTGGGCCCCTTAGCGCAGTTAGGGTGCAGAAAAGTGCCACACATGTGGTATCGCCGTACTCAGGAGAAGTAGTATAATGTGTTTTGGGGTGTATTTTTACACATACCCATGCTGAGTGGGAGAAATATCTCTCTAAATGGACAATTGTGTGTAAAAAAAAATCAAACAATTGTCATTTACAGAGATATTTCTCCCACCCAGCATGGGTATGTGTAAAAATACACCCCAAAACACATTATACTACTTCTCCTGAGTACGGCAATACCACATGTGTGGCACTTTTTTGCAGCCTAACTGCGCTAAGGGGCCCCAAGTCCAATGAGCACCTTTAGGCTTTACAGGGGTGCTTACAATTAGGCACCCCCAAAATGTCAGGACAGTGAACACACCCCACAAATGACCCCATTTTGGAAAGAAGACACTTCAAGGTATTCAGAGAGGGGCATGGTGAGTCCGTGGCAGATTTCATTTTTTTTTTGTCGCAAGTTAGAAGAAATGGAAACTTTTTTTTTTCTCACAAAGTGTCATTACTTGTGACAAAAAATACTATCTTCTATGAACTCACTATGCCTCTCAGTGAATACTTTGGGATGTCTTCTTTCCAAAATGGGGTCATTTAGGGGGTATTTATACTATCCTGGAATTCTAGCCCCTCATGAAACATGTCAGGTGCTCAGAAAAGTCAGAGATGCTGGAAAATGGGAAAATTCGCTTTTTGCACCATAGTTTGTAAACGCTATAACTTTTACCCAAACCAATAAATATAGGCTGAATGGGTTTTTTTTTTTAATCAAAAACATGTTTGTCCACATTTTTCGTGCTGCATGTATACAGAAATTTTACTTTATTTGAAAAATGTCAGCACAGAAAGTAAAAAAAAATCATTTTTTTGACAAAATTCATGTCTTTTTTGATGAATATAATAAAAAGTAAAAATCGCAGCAGCAATCAAATAGCACCAAAAGAAAGCTTTATTAGTGACAAGAAAAGGAGCCAAAATTCATTTAGGAGGTAGGTTGTATGAGCGAGCAATAAACCGTAAAAGCTGCAGTGGTCTGAATGGAAAAAAAGTGCCTGGTCCTTAAAGAAAACCTGAACTGAGAATTAAAACTCAAAATAACCATACACAGGTCATACTTACCTCCTGTGTAGTCTACTCCTCAGTGTCTTTCTCCTGTCCCGCGTCCTGTTTGTTCACTGAGATCAAGGGGATTTTCCGTCCTCCATTTTGAAAATGGCCATTACCCATAACAGCTTGCTGGTCAGCACACAGTTAAACTGTAACATCGCCCACTTGAGCCATAGGGAAACATGGACATTACCGGGCACATCAGTTTTCCTCTCAGCTATAACTGACAGCAACTGATATTTTACTGACAGCAACTGATATATTTCAGATCTGACAAAATATTGTCAGAACTGGAAGGGATCATTGTCAGAAGAAAATGGTGAGCCTCTGAGAGGAACTGATGGCAAGGTAACTATGTAATGTTCATTTGAAGTTACCTCATGTGTTTATTTTAAATATTTTTACTCAGTACAGGTTCTCTTTAAGGGGGGTAAAGCCCACGGTCCTCAAGTGGTTAACATGTGGATGTGATAGTACTTATACTTTGGAATACTGACCCACATGTTATGTGGATATGTAGCGGGAGCGTAACAATAGACCCTGCAATAGATGCATCTGCAGGGGGGCCAAGAAGCCACAGGGGGCCCCTTCCTGAGAGACTGACAATTGAGGGCAAGGAGAGAAAAAACTTTCTGCTCTCTGCACAATTGTTCTAATGACTGGATTAGCTGCATGCTTGTTTCAGGGTGTGATTCAGCCACTATTGCAGTCACAAAGATCAGCTGGACTGCCAGGCAACTGGTATTGTTTACAGGAAACATCCATATCACTCTCAGTTAAGGTTCCCTTTAAGCAACCTAATGTTTCTATTGCATTGAGCATACATGGTAAATTTTAGGCCAGCTTCAGTTACTACTGTTGTGGTACAGTGGTTAGTGTGCTTGCCCACCACACAGTGAGACCCAGGTTCAAATCCCAGCCAATGTGAGTTGGCTTTTATGCTACAAATCCTTAAAGGGAACCTAAACGGAGAAGGATATGGATTTTTCCTTTTGAAATAATACCAGTTGCCTGAATCGCCTGCTGATTCTGTGTCTCTAATACTTTTAGCCACAGCCCCTGAACAAGCATGCAGATCAGGTGCTCTGACTGAAGTCAGACTGGATTAGCTGCATGCTTGTTTTAGGGTGGCTAATTAAAATCTCCCTATCAGAGTGTGTAGCAGCTGTCCCATAACTAATTAGTTAGGCAGACAACTGAGTCAAATGGTATAAGGATCTTGCTTGGAGGTAGGGCGGGTCCTCCAGCAGTGATGTGTATTTCACTCAATCAGGTGTGCCTCCCAGGGATGCTCAGATGTGCCTCATCCACTAATTCGGCAATCCGCATGGTTGCAAAAAAAAATCCGCATTCGGCCCCCGACGCATGTGGATTTTCGTCCGCGTCCACGCAACCACGCGGATTTTCTGCCGTGAATGGCGTAATCACGCGTGGATTCCCGCCCGGAGGCGGATTTTCTTTAAACGTTAATAACAAAGCCCCCATACATGCTACAATCCCCCAAATTGCATGGATTATCGAGGTGATAAGGGGCAACATAACTTCAACATAATTTTTTTTTTTTTTAATGGCTTTTAAAGACAAATCACCACTGTAAATGGGGCTATTAATTGGTAATACGTGGTTTTAAAAAGGGATATACGCGTTAAGCAATCAAAGAGGTGAAGGCGAGTTCCAATGGCACTTGGCGGCGAAGGTACCGCTGGAGGAGGATGAGTGGCTGACGCCAAAAAGGCCCCAGAGAGGTTTTTGTAATTTTTTTTTTTTTATTATTATTTTTTGCAGCAATTAGCAATGACAGAGTTGTCAGTGGACACGGGCAGTGTGAACGCAGAGTGCATTGGTGGTAGCGACTGAGTCAGAAGAAGGACAATGCGGGCGGTCAGTTCAGCAGCACAGAAGGACCACGGCAACATACTGGTAGTACTAGTAGCAGCACAGCGTCATAGTGCTGGCCAAAAAATTAAATGCACCCGGTGACCCGGGCAGTGTTAATGCAGACAGAGTACATTGGTGGAAGCGAGTGAGTCAGGAGGACGAGGACAATGCGGGCGGTCAATTCAGCAGCACAGAAGGACCATGGCAACATACTGGTGGTAGTAGTAGCAGCACAGCGTCATAGTGCTGGCCAAAAAATTAAATGCACCCGGTGACCCGGGCAGTGATATAACGCAGACAGAGTACATTGGTGGAAGCGACTGAGTCAGGAGGAGGAGGAAAATGCAGGCGGTCAGTTCAGCAGCAGCAGCACAGAAGGACCATGGCAACATACTGGTGGTAGTAGTAGCAGCACAGCGTCATAGTGCTGGCCAAAAAATTAAATGCACCCGGTGACCTGGGCAGTGATATAACGCAGACAGAGTACATTGGTGGAAGCGACTGAGTCAGGAGGAGGAGGACAATGCGGTCGGTCAGTTCAGCAGCAGCAGCACAGAAGGACCATGGCAACATACTGGTGGTAGTAGTAGCAGCACAGCGTCATAGTGCTGGCCAAAAAATTAAATGCACCCGGTGACCCGGGCAGTGATATAACGCAGACAGAGTACATTGGTGGAAGCGACTGAGTCAGGAGGAGGAGGACAATGCGGGCGGTCAGTTCAGCAGCAGCAGCACAGAAGGACCATGGCAACATACTGGTGGTAGTAGTAGCAGCACAGCGTCATAGTGCTGGCCAAAAAATTAAATGCACCCGGTAACCCGGGCAGTGATATAACGCAGACAGAGTACATTGGTGGAAGCGACTGAGTCAGGAGAAGGAGGACAATGCGGGCGGTCAGTTCAGCAGCAGCAGCACAGAAGGACCATGGCAACATACTGGTGGTAGTAGTAGCAGCACAGCGTCATAGTGCTGGCCAAAAAATTAAATGCACCCGGTGACCCGGGCAGTGATATAACGCAGACAGAGTACATTGGTGGAAGAGACTGAGTCAGGAGGAGGAGGACAATGTGGGCGGTCAGTTCAGCAGCAGCAGCACAGAAGGACCATGGCAACATACTGGTGGTAGTAGTAGCAGCACAGCGTCATAGTGCTGGCCAAAAAATTAAATGCACCCGGTGACCCGGGCAGTGATATAACGCAGACAGAGTACATTGGTGGAAGCGACTGAGTCAGGAGGAGGAGGACAATGCGGGCGGTCAGTTCAGCAGCAGCAGCACAGAAGGACCATGGCAACATACTGGTGGTAGTAGTAGCAGCACAGCGTCATAGTGCTGGCCAAAAAATTAAATGCACCCGGTGACCCGGGCAGTGATATAACGCAGACAGAGTACATTGGTGGTACCGTGGTAGCGATTGAGTCAGGAGGAGGAGGAGGACAAAGCGGGCGTTCAGTTCAGCAGCAGCAGCGCAGAAGGACCATGGCAACATACTGGTGGTAGTAGTAGCAGCACAGCGTCATAGTGCTGGCCAAAAAATGAAATGCACCCGGTGACCCGGGCAGTGATATAACGCAGACAGAGTACATTGGTGGAAGCGACTGAGTCAGGAGGAGGGGGACAATGCGGGCGGTCAGTTCAGCAGCAGCAGCACAGAAGGACCATGGCAACATACTGGTGGTAGTAGTAGCAGCACAGCGTCATAGTGCTGGCCAAAAAATTAAATGCACCCGGTGACCCGGGCAGTGATATAACGCAGACAGAGTACATTGGTGGAAGCGACTGAGTCAGGAGGAGGAGGACAATGCGGGCGGTCAGTTCAGCAGCAGCAGCACAGAAGGACCATGGCAACATACTGGTGGTAGTAGTAGCAGCACAGCGTCATAGTGCTGGCCAAAAAATCAAATGCACCCGGTGACCCGGGCAGTGATATAACGCAGACAGAGTACATTGGTGGAAGCGACTGAGTCAGGAGGAGGAGGACAATGCGGGCGGTCAGTTCAGCAGCAGCAGCACAGAAGGACCATGGCAACATACTGGTGGTAGTAGTAGCAGCACAGCGTCATAGTGCTGGCCAAAAAATTAAATGCACCCGGTGACCCGGGCAGTGATATAACGCACACAGAGTACATTGGTGGAAGCGACTGAGTCAGGAGGAGGAGGACAATGCGGTCGATCAGTTCAGCATCAGCAGCACAGAAGGACCATGGCAACATACTGGTGGTAGTAGTAGCAGCACAGCGTCATAGTGCTGGCCAGAAAATTAAATGCACCCGGTGACCCGGGCAGTGATATAACGCAGACAGAGTACATTGGTGGAAGCGACTGAGTCAGGAGGAGGAGGACAATGCGGGCGGTCAGTTCAGCAGCAGCAGCACAGAAGGACCATGGCAACATACTGGTGGTAGTAGTAGCAGCACAGCGTCATAGTGCTGGCCAAAAAATTAAATGCACCCGGTGACCCGGGCAGTGATATAACGCACACAGAGTACATTGGTGGAAGCGACTGAGTCAGGAGGAGGAGGACAATGCGGTCGATCAGTTCAGCATCAGCAGCACAGAAGGACCATGGCAACATACTGGTGGTAGTAGTAGCAGCACAGCGTCATAGTGCTGGCCAGAAAATTAAATGCACCCGGTGACCCGGGCAGTGATATAACGCAGACAGAGTACATTGGTGGAAGCGACTGAGTCAGGAGGAGGAGGAAAATGCAGGCGGTCAGTTCAGCAGCAGCAGCACAGAAGGACCATGGCAACATACTGGTGGTAGTAGTAGCAGCACAGCGTCATAGTGCTGGCCAAAAAATTAAATGCACCCGGTGACCTGGGCAGTGATATAACGCAGACAGAGTACATTGGTGGAAGCGACTGAGTCAGGAGGAGGAGGACAATGCGGTCGGTCAGTTCAGCAGCAGCAGCACAGAAGGACCATGGCAACATACTGGTGGTAGTAGTAGCAGCACAGCGTCATAGTGCTGGCCAAAAAATTAAATGCACCCGGTGACCCGGGCAGTGATATAACGCAGACAGAGTACATTGGTGGAAGCGACTGAGTCAGGAGGAGGAGGACAATGCGGGCGGTCAGTTCAGCAGCAGCAGCACAGAAGGACCATGGCAACATACTGGTGGTAGTACTAGCAGCACAGCGTCATAGTGCTGGCCAAAAAATTAAATGCACCCGGTAACCCGGGCAGTGATATAACGCAGACAGAGTACATTGGTGGAAGCGACTGAGTCAGGAGAAGGAGGACAATGCGGGCGGTCAGTTCAGCAGCAGCAGCACAGAAGGACCATGGCAACATACTGGTGGTAGTAGTAGCAGCACAGCGTCATAGTGCTGGCCAAAAAATTAAATGCACCCGGTGACCCGGGCAGTGATATAACGCAGACAGAGTACATTGGTGGTACCGTGGTAGCGACTGAGTCAGGAGGAGGACAAAGCGGGCGTTCAGTTCAGCAGCAGCAGCAGCAGCAGCAGCGCAGAAGGATCATGGCAACATACTGGTGGTAGTAGTAGCAGCACAGCGTCATAGTGCTGGCCAAAAAATTAAATGCACCCGGTGACCCGGGCAGTGATATAACGCAGACAGAGTACATTGGTGGATGGACTGAGTCAGGAGGAGGAGGACAATGCGGGCGGTCAGTTCAGCAGCAGCAGCACAGAAGGACCATGGCAACATACTGGTGGTAGTAGTAGCAGCACAGCGTCATAGTGCTGGCCAAAAAATTAAATGCACCCGGTGACCCGGGCAGTGATATAACGCAGACAGAGTACATTGGTGGAAGCGACTGAGTCAGGAGGAGGAGGACAATGTGGGCGGTCAGTTCAGCAGCAGCAGCACAGAAGGACCATGGCAACATACTGGTGGTAGTAGTAGCAGCACAGCGTCATAGTGCTGGCCAAAAAATTAAATGCACCCGGTGACCCGGGCAGTGATATAACGCAGACAGAGTACATTGGTGGAAGCGACTGAGTCAGGAGGAGGAGGACAATGCGGTCGGTCAGTTCAGCAGCAGCAGCACAGAAGGACCATGGCAACATACTGGTGGTAGTAGTAGCAGCACAGCGTCATAGTGCTGGCCAGAAAATTAAATGCACCCGGTGACCCGGGCAGTGATATAACGCAGACAGAGTACATTGGTGGAAGCGACTGAGTCAGGAGGAGGAGGACAATGCGGGCGGTCAGTTCAGCAGCAGCAGCACAGAAGGACCATGGCAACATACTGGTGGTAGTAGTAGCAGCACAGCGTCATAGTGCTGGCCAAAAAATTAAATGCACCCGGTGACCCGGGCAGTGATATAACGCAGACAGAGTACATTGGTGGTACCGTGGTAGCGATTGAGTCAGGAGGAGGACAAAGCGGGCGTTCAGTTCAGCAGCAGCAGCGCAGAAGGACCATGGCAACATACTGGTGGTAGTAGTAGCAGCACAGCGTCATAGTGCTGGCCAAAAAATGAAATGCACCCGGTGACCCGGGCAGTGATATAACGCAGACAGAGTACATTGGTGGAAGCGACTGAGTCAGGAGGAGGGGGACAATGCGGGCGGTCAGTTCAGCAGCAGCAGCACAGAAGGACCATGGCAACATACTGGTGGTAGTAGTAGCAGCACAGCGTCATAGTGCTGGCCAAAAAATTAAATGCACCCGGTGACCCGGGCAGTGATATAACGCAGACAGAGTACATTGGTGGAAGCGACTGAGTCAGGAGGAGGGGGACAATGCGGGCGGTCAGTTCAGCAGCAGCAGCACAGAAGGACCATGGCAACATACTGGTGGTAGTAGTAGCAGCACAGCGTCATAGTGCTGGCCAAAAAATTAAATGCACCCGGTGACCCGGGCAGTGATATAACGCAGACAGAGTACATTGGTGGAAGCGACTGAGTCAGGAGGAGGAGGACAATGCGGGCGGTCAGTTCAGCAGCAGCAGCACAGAAGGACCATGGCAACATACTGGTGGTAGTAGTAGCAGCACAGCGTCATAGTGCTGGCCAAAAAATTAAATGCACCCGGTGACCCGGGCAGTGATATAACGCAGACAGAGTACATTGGTGGAAGCGACTGAGTCAGGAGGAGGAGGACAATGCGGGCGGTCAGTTCAGCAGCAGCAGCACAGAAGGACCATGGCAACATACTGGTGGTAGTAGTAGCAGCACAGCGTCATAGTGCTGGCCAAAAAATTAAATGCACCCGGTGACCCGGGCAGTGATATAACGCACACAGAGTACATTGGTGGAAGCGACTGAGTCAGGAGGAGGAGGACAATGCGGTCGATCAGTTCAGCATCAGCAGCACAGAAGGACCATGGTAACATACTGGTGGTAGTAGTAGCAGCACAGCGTCATAGTGCTGGCCAGAAAATTAAATGCACCCGGTGACCCGGGCAGTGATATAACGCAGACAGAGTACATTGGTGGAAGCGACTGAGTCAGGAGGAGGAGGACAATGCGGGCGGTCAGTTCAGCAGCAGCAGCACAGAAGGACCATGGCAACATACTGGTGGTAGTAGTAGCAGCACAGCGTCATAGTGCTGGCCAAAAAATTAAATGCACCCGGTGACCCGGGCAGTGATATAACGCAGACAGAGTACATTGGTGGTACCGTGGTAGCGACTGAGTCAGGAGGAGGACAAAGCGGGCGTTCAGTTCAGCAGCAGCAGCAGCGCAGAAGGACCATGGCAACATACTGGTGGTAGTAGTAGCAGCACAGCGTCATAGTGCTGGCCAGAAAATTAAATGCACCCGGTGACCTGGGCAGTGATATAACGGAGACAGAGTACATTGGTGGAAGCGACTGAGTCAGGAGGAGGAGGACAATGCGGGCGGTCAGTTCAGCAGCAGCAGCACAGAAGGACCATGGCAACATACTGGTGGTAGTAGTAGCAGCACAGCGTCATAGTGCTGGCCAAAAAATTAAATGCACCCAGTGACCCGGGCAGTGATATAACGCAGACAGAGTACATTGGTGGAAGCGACTGAGTCAGGAGGAGGAGGACAATGCGGTCGGTCAGTTCAGCAGCAGCAGCACAGAAGGACCATGGCAACATACTGGTGGTAGTAGTAGCAGCACAGCGTCATAGTGCTGGCCAAAAAATTAAATGCACCCGGTGACCCGGGCAGTGATATAACGCAGACAGAGTACATTGGTGGAAGCGACTGAGTCAGGAGGAGGAGGACAATGCAGGCGGTCAGTTCAGCAGCAGCAGCACAGAAGGACCATGACAACATACTGGTGGTAGTAGTAGCAGCACAGCGTCATAGTGCTGGCCAAAAAATTAAATGCACCCGGTGACCCGGGCAGTGATATAACGCAGACAGAGTACATTGGTGGAAGCGACTGAGTCAGGAGGAGGAGGACAATGCGGGCGGTCAGTTCAGCAGCAGCAGCACAGAAGGACCATGGCAACATACTGGTGGTAGTAGTAGCAGCACAGCGTCATAGTGCTGGCCAAAAAAATAAATGCACCCTGTGACCCGGGCAGTGATATAACGCAGACAGAGTACATTGGTGGAAGCGACTGAGTCAGGAGGAGGAGGACAATGCGGGCGGTCAGTTCAGCAGCAGCAGCACAGAAGGACCATGGCAACATACTGGTGGTAGTAGTAGCAGCACAGCGTCATTGTGCTGGCCAAAAAATGTAATGCACCCGGTGACCCGGGCAGTGATATAACGCAGACAGAGTACATTGGTGGAAGCGACTGAGTCAGGAGGAGGAGAACAATGCGGGCAGTCAGTTCAGCAGCAGCAGCACAGAAGGACCATGGCAACATACTGGTGGTAGTAGTAGCAGCACAGCGTCATAGTGCTGGCCAAAAAATTAAATGCACCCGGTGACCCGGCAGTGTGAACGCAGAGTGTAGTAGCGACTGAGTCAGGAGGGCAAATGCGGGCGGTCAGTTCAGCAGCTCAGAAGGAGGACCATGTCAACTTACTGGTAGTAGTACCATAACACCAAAAAATTAACCAAGGTAGGCACTAGGCAGGTAGTAACTGTCTTTATAAAGGCAGGCATAGTTAAAAACAGCACATGCAGCAGCCACTTCATGTCCCCCTGTGTCCGACAATAGGGGCCAGGAACTCACCTTCCACCCAAGCCTGGTTGATTTTCAGGAAGGTGAGTTTGTCCACAGAGGCGTGGGAGAGCCGAGAGCGCTTTTCTGTGACCACGCCACCGGCCGCACTAAAGCATCTCTCTGAGAGGACACTGGAAGGAGGGCAGGATAGGAGTTCCAGGGCGTACTGGGAAAGCTCGCTCCAGATGTCCAGTCTCTTGACCCAGTACTCCAAGGGGTCCACGGGGCTGTCGGTGTCATTGAGCCCGCTGGATGACCCCATATAGTCAGACACCATGGTGGTCAGACGTTGCTTGTGCTGGTTGGTGGTGGATGCTGTGGCGGGCACCTCTGTTCTGGGCTGCTGCACTGCATACAGGCTCTTGCTTAGGCTCTTCAGGTCTCCCGGGGCGCCAGTTGCTGCTGCTGCTGCTGCTGGTGCTGGTGGTTGTTGTTGTGCTGCTAGTGGCCCTGGCAGGCACCTCTTGCTGGCTTGGCAGAGCAGTTACAGTAGTGGTGGAAGGCTGGGGGAATGCTTCCAGTAGTCTGCGCACAAGGGCCTCCTTCAACTCCCTTGTGCGTTGCTCGGTGGTGGATGGCGTCATTAAGTCTCCCAGCTTCCCCTTCAGACGGGGATCAAGCATCAAGGTAATCCAGATGTCCTCCCTTGAACACATCTGGATCACCCTGGGGTCCCTGCGAAGGCAGCGCAACATGTGCACAGCCATGGGAAACAAGTGGGCCCTGCCAGCAAGATCTTCCTCGTCCTCGCCATTGTCCCATAACGCATGCCTGTCCTCTTCCTGTGCCATGTCGCCGTCCTCCTCAAACCGCCATCCACGTACAACGCCTGCTGCACTCTGCTGCTCCTCCTCATTCAGGTTAGGGACCTCCAACTCTTCCACTACCTGCTGTGAGCCCTCCTCTGAGCTGGATTGTTCTGCCATCTGCTCCTGTTCTTCCAACTGCCTCAGGGCTTCATCCCCACGCTCAATTAAATTGTCCATTGCCTGCTCCAGTAGACAAACCAAGGGCACCCACTGGCACACAGAGGCCCGCTCCTCACTGACCATCTTGGTTGCCTCCAGGAAGGGACTCAGCACCAGGCATACTTGCTGCATCAGTGTCCACTGAGTGGCAGTAATCATGGGGACTTGCTGGTTGCTGGGGACACTTGGGTCTAGCATGAAGGCCCTAAGAGCCAGCCTGTGCTGACACAGCCGCTCCAACATGGCCAGAGTCGAATTCTAGAGAACTGGCATGTCGATGATCAGCCGGTGTTGTGGCCTTCCATACTGCTGCTGTAAGGTGGACAAGAGTGCAGAGGCAGTGGCTGACAGGCAGAAAAAGCGTACCACCGCCCGGGCATCCTGCAGCAGCTCGCTCATCCCCTGGTAGGTGCGCAAGAAGCGCTGCACCACAAGATTGAGCACGTGGGCCAAGCAGGGGATGTGCTGGAGGCTTCCCTGCTGCACTGCTGCCACCAGGTTGGCCCCGTTATCGGCTGCCACATACCCCACTTCCAGGCCTCTGGGGGTCAGCCACCTCTTGCTCAGACTTTTCCCACGGCTCAATCTTTTGCTGCATAACCTGCACACCGCATACCTTTTGTCATCAGTACATTCCTCAAAGCAATCCCACACTGGTGACTTTATTTACTGCGGCCCCCACTAGCAGAGGGTGCAGCGGAACAATGTGTGGTAGTAGTTGCCGGGGGTTGCATGGTGGTGGTGCCGGCTGAAGCAGTGTCCTGTCTACTTCCTCCACGCCCACTGCTGCCGATGCCCCTGCCTGACATATGGCGATATCCTTGCCTAGGCCGAGGTGACTCGTCATCCTGCTCTGACCATTCTTCCACGGACTCAGCAGGCTGCACATAGTTAGGGTCCACAACGTCGTCATCATCAGCAGCATCATCATAATCCAGCTCTTCCTCTGACTCCCCCGCCTCCTCTTCTGTCCCTACATCCCCAGACACAGACCCCTCTTCTTCATCACCAGAACTCAACAACGCTTGTGATTGTGGCCCGATCTCAATCTCTGCCACATCAGTCCCCAGTAAGTCCTGAGCTTCTTGCATCAGCAGGTTCCCAGAAGCCGGACTGAGGGACAGAACGCTGTCATCCAGGGAGGGCTGCTGACCAGTGGGTGCTGGGGTGGATGTCACAACAAGCGTGGGACGTTGGCTGCTGCTGCTGCTGCTGCTTGGAGTGGTGCTCACAGTAGAGGTCTGGGAGGAAGTCATGATGTCCATGAGTACATCAGGTTCCATTTGCTCAACCACCACACGGGGACCAGAAACTTTAAAATATTTGGACAATGGTGTCCGCTGACTCGGCCCAGGCTTTGCTGCCCCCCTTTCTGCTGCATCACGACCACGTACAGCTGGGCGTCCTCTCCCTGGACGTGGAGCAGTCCCAGAAGTGGCTGAGGCAATTGAACTCCCTTTCCTCTCACCCCGCGAAACCCTGCCAGTCATGTTGCTAGTAATGAATCACTGGATGCAGTGGGCACAGTACAAGGTCACTGAAGGATGCAGTGGGCACAGCAGTGGGCACTGGATATACAACTAGGTCACTGAAGGATGCAGTGGGCACAGTACAAGGTCACTGAAGGATGCAGTGGGCACAGCAGTGGGCACTGGATATACAACTAGGTCACTGAAGGATGCAGTGGGCACAGTACAAGGTCACTGAAGGATGCAGTGGACACAGCAGTGGGCACTGGATATACAACTAGGTCACTGAAGGATGCAGTGGGCACAGTACAAGGTCACTGAAGGATGCAGTGGGCACAGTACAAGGTCACTGAAGGATGCAGTGGGCACAGCAGTGGGCACTGGATATACAACTAGGTCACTGAAGGATGCAGTGGGCACACAAGGATGTCACACTGTGTAATGAGATGCTTATATGCCAGCGAGCGAGCAGTGGGCACTGGGCACGGCACAAGGTCACTGACAGAATGAATGAACAGCGCTGGCAGAGAGTGGCGGCGCCGGCGGTGTGACTGGCTGCATGCAAATAGTACAAGTGTATAACTGTCACTGGAATATACAAGTGAACACTGCAGCTGCACTAACACAGATAATCCCCACTCCCACTACACTGACTACACTGCAGCACTGAACCTGCCTGCACTACACACAGTTAAATAATCACTAGACTCCCACACTCCCACTACACTACACTGACTACAACTAACTACAGCAATCACTCACTGACTAGCTAACTGTGTACAGTATAAGAGCAGTGTTAGCAAAAAAAACGCTTTGTTTTTAACACAATAAATGCACTTGCTCAAACAACAATGGCCTGGAGATAATCCTCTCAGCACCACAGAGCTTTTCATCATGGCCGCCACTTTATATTCAGGAGGGGAGGGCATAGCTCCCCTCCTGTGATTGGTTGCTAGGGCCTGGCTGGGGCCCTCTGATTGGCCTGCAATGTGTCACTTCCGCATAATTTGACGCATTTCCGCTAACCACGACTTCAGCGCCGGGTTTCACGAGCGTGAATGCGGATTTCTGTCTGCATTCACGTGAAGCCGAAGCAGATTTTCGTGGTTGAAAATCTATTCACGGCTTAGCGTGTCCGAGGCGGAATGCGTCAAAATGGGCGTAAGCGTGATCACGACCTGGCGGTGAGCACCACTGGTGCCTCCAGGTATTAGAGCTCTTGAAACATGTTTTCTATCATTTTTCCAGCCGGTAGAAGTTTTTAAAATTTTCAAAGTTCGCCTCCCCATTGAAGTCTATTGCGGTTCGCGAACTTTTTCGCGAACCGAACCTTTCGCGGAGGTTCGCGAACAGGGTTCGCGAACCTAAAATCTGAGGTTCGCGACATCTCTAGTGGGCACCCAATCACCCGCCCACACACTCAGATTGCCCTCAGACCCCCCCCCCCCCCCCCTTATCAATTCGCCAGTGCATTATTTACATCTGTTCTTCCTTGTAATAACCCACTGATCACCTGTCAATCACCCATCAATCACCCCCTGTCACTGCCACCCATCAATCAGCCCCTAACCTGCCCCTTGCGGGCAATCTGATCACCCACCCACACCATCAGATCGCCCACAGACCCGACGTCAGATCACATCCCAAATGCATTGTTTACATCTGTTCTCTCCTCTAAACACCCACTAATTACTCATCAATCACTCATCAATCACACCCTATTACCACCTGTCACTGTTACCCATCAGATTAGACCCTAATCTGCCCCTTGCGGGCACCCAATCACCCACCCGCATGCTCAGATTGCCATCAGACCCCCCTTATCAATTCGCCAGTGCATTATTTACATCTGTTCCTCCCTGTAATAACCCTCTGATCACCTGTCAATCACCCATCAATCACCCCCTGTCACTGCCACCCATCAATCAGCCCCTAACCTACCCCTTGCGGGCAATCTGATCACCCACCCACACCATCAGATCAGCCGCAGACCCGACGTCAGATCACCTCCCAAGTGCATTGTTTACATCTGTTCTCTCCTCTAAACACCCACGAATTACCCATCAATCACCCATCAATCACCCCCTGTCACCACCTGTCATTGCTACCCATCAGATCAGACCCCTATCTGCCCCTAGGGCACCCAATCACCCGCCCACACCCTCAGAACGACCTCAGACCCCCCAGACCCCCCCCCCCCGTGTACTGTATACATCTATTCTCCCCTGTAATCACCTGTCAGTCCCCTGTCAATCACCTGTCATTCACCCATCAATCACCACCTGTCACTGCCACTTATCACATCAGACCCTAACCTGCCTCCTACGGGCATCTGATCACCCTCCCACACCATCAGATTGCCCGCAGACCTACCCTCAGATCACCTCCAAAGTGCATTGTTTACATCTGTTCTGCCATCTAATCACCCATCAATCACCCCCTGTCACTGCTACCCATCAGATTAGACCCCTATCTGCCCCTAGGGCACCCAATCACCCGCCAACACCTTCTGTCACCACCCTTCACCCCCTAGCACACCTACCCATCAGATCAGGCCCTAATTTGCCCTGTGTGGGCTCCTGATCACTCGGCCAAACCCTCAGATCCCCCTCAGACCCCCTTCCGATCATCTCCCCAGTGCATTGATTGCATCTATTTTCCCCTCTAACCACCCCCTGAGACACCCATCAATCACCTCCTGTCACCCCCCTAGCACTCCTATCCATCAGATCAGGCCCAATACAACCTGTCATCTAAGAGGTCACCCTGCTTATGACCGGTTCCACAAAATTCGCCCCCTCATAGACCACCTGTCATCAAAATTTGCAGATGCTTATACCCCTGAACAGTCATTTTGAGACATTTGGTTTCCAGACTACTCACGGTTTTGGGCCTGTAAAATGCCAGGGCAGTATAGGAACCCCACAAGTGACCCCATTTTAGAAAAAAGACACCCCAAGGTATTCTGTTAGGTGTATGACGAGTTCATAGAAGATTTTATTTTTTGTCACAAGTTAGCGGAAATTGATTTGTATTTTTTTTTTCACAAAGTGTCAATTTCCGCTAACTTGTGACAAAAAAAAAAAAATCTTCTATGAACTCATCATACTCCTAAAAGAATACCTTGGGGTGTCTTCTTTCTAAAATGGGATCACTTGTGGGATTCCTATACTGCCCTGGCATTTTAGGGGCCCTAAACCGTGAGGAGTAGTCTAGAATCCAAATGCCCCAAAATGACCTGTGAATAGGACGTTGGGCCCCTTAGCGCACCTAGGCTGCAAAAAAGTGTCACACATGTGGTATTGCCATACTCAGGAAAAGTAGTATAATGTGTTTTGGGGTGTATTTTTACACATACCCATTCTGGGTGGGAGAAATATCTCTGTAAATGACAATTGTTTGATTTTTTTTTACACACAATTGTCTATTTACAGAGATATTTCTCCCACTCAGCATGGGTATGTGTAAAAATACATCACAAAACACATTATACTACTTCTCCTGAGTACGGCGGTACCACATGTGTGACACTTTTTTGCACCCTAAGTGTGCTAAGGGGCCCAAAGTCCAATGAGTACCTTTAGGATTTCACAGGTCACTTTGCGACATTTGGTTTCAAGACTACTCCTCACGGTTTAGGGCCCATAAAATGCCAGGGCAGTATAGTAACCCCACAAATGACCCCATTTTAGAAAGAAGACACCCCAAGGTATTCCATTAGGAGTATGGTGAGTTCATAGAAGATTTTATTTTTTGTCACAAGTTAGTGGAAATTGATTTTAATTGGTTTTTTTTCACAAAGTGTCATTTTCCGCTAACTTGTGACAAAAAATAAAATCTTCTATGAACTCACCATACTCCTAACGGAATACCTTTGGGTGTCTTCTTTCTAAAATTGGGTCATTTGTGGGGTTCCTATACTGCCCTGGCATTTTAGGGGCCCTAAACCATGAGGAGTAGTCTTGAAACCAAATGTCGCAAAATGACCTGTGAAATCCTAAAGGTACTCATTGGACTTTGGGCCCCTTAGCGCACTTAGGGTGCAAAAAAGTGTCACACATGTGGTACCGCCGTAGTATAATGTGTTTTGTGATGTATTTTTACACATACCCATGCTGAGTGGGAGAAATATCTCTGTAAATAGACAATTGTGTGTAAAAAAAAATCTAACAATTGTCATTTACAGAGATATTTCTCCCACCCAGCATGGGTATGTGTAAAAATACACCCCAAAACACATTATACTACTTTTCCTGAGTATGGCAATACTACATGTGTGGCACTTTTTTGCAGCCTAACTGTGCTAAGGGGCCCAAAGTCCAATGAGCACCTTTAGGCTTTACAGGGGTGCTTACAATTAGGCACCCCCCAAAATGCCAGGACAGTAAACACACCCCACAAATGACCCCATTTTGGAAAGTAGACACTTCAAGGTATTCAGGGAGGAGCATAGTGAGTCTGGCAGATTTCATTTTTTTTTGTCGCAAGTTAGAAGAAATGGAAACTTTTTTTTTTGTCACAAAGTGTCATTTTCCGCTAACTTGTGACAAAAAATAAAATCTTCTATGAACTCACCATGCCTCTCAGTGAATACTTTGGAATGTCTTCTTTCCAAAATGGGGTCATTTGGGGGGTATTTATACTATCCTGAAATTTTAGCACCTCATGAAACATGACAGGGGGTCAGAAAAGTCAGAGATGCTCTAAAATGGGAAAATTCACTTTTGACACCATAGTTTGTAAACGCTATAACTTTTACCCAAACCAATAAATATACACTGAATGGATTTTTTTTATCAAAGACATGTAGCACAATACATTTGGACAAAATGTATACAGAAATTTTACTTTATTTGAAAAATGTCAGCACAGAAAGTAAAAAAAATCATTTTTTTGACAAAATTCATGTCTTTTTTGATGAATATAATAAAAACTAAAACTTGCAGCAGCAATCAAATAGCACCAAAAGAAAGCTGTATTAGTGACAAGAAAAGGAGGTAAAATTCATTTAGGTGGTAGGTTGTATGACTGAGCAATAAACCGTGAAAGCTGCAGTGGTCTGAATGGAGAAAAAGGCTCTGGTCCTTAAAGAGAATCTGTATTGTTAAAATCGCACAAAAGTAAACATACCAGTGCATTAGGGGACATCTCCTATTACCCTCTGTCACAATTTCACCGCTCCTCGCCGCATTAAAAGTGGTTAAAAACAGTTTTAAAAAGTTTGTTTATAAACAAACAAAATGGCCACCAAAACAGGAAGTAGGTTGATGTACAGTATGTCCACACATAGAAAATACATTCATACACAAGCAGGCTGTATACACCCTTACTTTTGAATCTCAAGAGATCATTTGTGTGTTTCTTTCCCCCTGCAGCTATCTTCCACTGAAGTGTCAGGCTATTTCTTCCTGCAGAGTGCAGACAGCTGTGCCTGTATGTAATTCCTCAGTATGTGAAAGCCCAGCCAGCTCAGAGGAGGATTTATCCAGCTTGTAAAACATAAGAGAGAAGAGAGAAGCTGCCCTAATCTAAATATTACACAGGCAGTGTGCAGAGAGGGGCCTGGAGGGGGGAGATGCATCACAGAACCACAACACTGAAGAACTTGGCAGCCTTCCAGACACAGGCCGACAAGTCTGACAAGAGAGAGATAAGTTGATTTATTACAGAGATGGTGATAGTAGAACGTGCTGCAGTAAGCCAGAACACATTAGAATAGTTTTTGGAACTTGTAGGATGATAAAAAACAGGATGCAATTTTTGTTACGGAGTCTCTTTAAAGAGAATCTGTATTGTTAAAATCGCACAAAAGTAAACATACCAGTGCGTTAGGGGACATCTCCTATTACCCTCTGTCACAATTTCGCCGCTCCCCGCCGCATTAAAAGTGGTTAAAACAGTTTTAAAAAGTTTGTTTATAAACAAACAAAATGGCCACCAAAACAGGAAGTAGGTTGATGTACAGTATGTCCACACATAGAAAATACATTCATACACAAGCAGGCTGTATACACCCTTCCTTTTGAATCTCAAGAGATCATTTGTGTGTGTCTTTCCCCCTGCATCTCTCATGCACTGAAGTTTCAGGCTGCTCTTTTCTTCCTGCAAACAGCTTTGCCCTTGTCTGTAACTCCTCAGTATGTGAAAGCCCAGCCAGCTCAGAGGATGATTTATCCAGCTTGTAAAAGATAAGAGAGAAGAGAGAAGCTGCCCTAATCTAAATAATACACAGGCAGTGTGCATAGAGGGGCCTGGAAGGGGGAGTTCATAGCAAAACCACAACACTGAAGAACTTGGCAGCCTTCCAGACACAGGCTGACAAGTCTGACAGGGGAAAGATACATTGATTTATTACAGAGACTGTGATAGCAGAAAGTGCTGCAGTAAGACAGAACACATTAGAATAGCTTTTGGAACTTGTAGGATGATAAAAAACAGGATGCAATTTTTGTTACGGAGTCTCTTTAAGGGGCGAAAAGACTGTGGTCCCCAAGTGGTTAAAGAGTAACTGTTAGCCCCCAAATTGAATTTTAAAACACTATTGCAATGTTTTATTTATTATATAAGTGAGCCAAAACGCCAATGCACAAGTTAAAAATCAATCTAATTTTGTTACTATCTAACCTTTTCCCCCAGCTCCGGACGCAAGCCGCATATCAGATACTATAGCATGCTGAGCATGCCTATGTCTGGCCGACCCCCCTCTCCCCCCCAGGACCAGGTGCTAATATATTCTCCCCACCGCAGCTGACCGCTCTGACACGGAGACAGAGCGGCAGCACTTCCAGAGCAGCACCGCAGAGCAGCCAGCGCCGTGCATCTCTCACATGTGATTCTCTCACATGTGACTCGGCGGCGGCTGCTCTGCGGTGACGGTGCTGGAAGTGCTGCCGCTCTGTCTCCGTGTCAGAGCGGTCAGCTGCGGTGGGGAGAATATATTGGCACCTGGTCCTGGGGGGGAGAGGGGGGTCGGCCAGACATAGGCATGCTCTGCATGCTATAGTATCTGATATGCGGCTTGCGTCCGGAGCTGGGGGAAAAGGTTAGATAGTAACAAAATTAGATTGATTTTTAACTTGTGCATTGGCGTTTTGGCTCACTTATATAATAAATAAAACATTGCAATAGTGTTTTAAAATTCAATTTGGGGGCTAACAGTTACTCTTTAAGACACCTAAGTTTTATAGCGCGCATAACAGCTGATAACTCTCGCTGTTACGCAGCACTAACTTTAGTGAATCAACCCCATGTGTGTTAATGTGAAAACATGCACGTTTTGTCACAGATGCTAAAGTAATTGATAGAGAAAATGCATGCAGTGCTTCACTGCTGTCTGTTTTTATCTGCATGGGGAAAACACATAGAGGCCTGGAACCCATTACAAATCGCAAAGCTCTATTGCAATCACTAATGTTTTTAATTAGTGTTTCGTAAGCGATTTCATGAGTGCTTTCCGATGATTTTGGTAGAGATTTTAAGTTTAAGTGTAAGAGTTTAAATTTTAAGTGTAAGCTTTTTGCCAGCGATTGTGATAGTGATTTGTGATTTTAATTTCGATTGGTTCTTTCAATTTATTATACATTTATTTTTACAGTAGTATACAAAAAGAGATAAATCTGCACTCCAAGTAATGATTGTGGCATGCAGCCCCAGGATCAAAGAAAGTACCAAGACAAATGTGAGAGAAAGAAATCATGTATACAAATAGGCTGCACCACCAAATTAATCAATTATAACATCTTTATTGAAAAAACATTAAGGTGCAAACAATTAAAACCATTTAAAAATGTGCAACGCACAATATGAGCAACCCTCCATGCACAACGTAACGTGGGAGGAGATACAAATAATAAAAAGTGCCTCACCTCACAATATACAATATTAACCCTATAGCTGCATAATCTTCATTTGGGTTCAAGAACCGAACCCAAAACGAAGTAAGTGGGACCTGGATCCAGGGAAAATTGACTGGTGCTAAATTCTATTACATTACATATAAACACAGCCTAAATACAAGAACCAAAAGTGCAAACCCAGTGCAAATGAGTATCAAATGATAAAGAGTGAAATATGCTCACAGACATGTATGATTGATGATAGGCAACACATATAGGGAAAGGGGATGCAAGGGGTGATATACATGCATATTATCAGGACGGGTCCCGTATGGACCACCAGCAGCGGCGAATGGAGAGCAGAGGGGGCACGCAGAAGGCTCCACGCTTGGCGTAGTCCACGTGACTACTTCGTCAGGAGCGAAGGATTGTGGGTAGATAGTTGCTTTAAGTAGTCGGCATGTATAATGCAGCTCACCGATAGGCTGTCTGCAGCCGGCAACTCGAGCGCACACGCGCATCCAATTGGACGCTGCAGTGCGCAACTCAATACTATTTGTCCGGATCCAGAGCGGAAGTGTATCACCGCTCTCAGGCTGGAACACATATTGGTTCCTGAAAACTACGGTGGCCTAAAATAGCTACCAAAGCGTTTTTTCATGCAATCATATTACAAATGTGGTAAGACATATATAAGGGTAACAAATCATGATTACAATAAGGCATACATCAGAATCAACCCGGGGCAAGCCCGAGACATTTCTCGAGTTGATTCGAAACATGATTACACCTAAATAAATAAATGATTCACTCACGAGGGGGGCGCACACCATAGCCTCCCACAATATCAAATAGGCACAATTAGTGTCCATGAATTTACAATCAATATTGAGGTCCTTCAAATAATAATCGTTGGATTAGAAAAAGGCCTCATTAGGCACCTATGCCATTTTGAAGAGCTATAAACACACATGTAGAGGAAACAGCAGCTTGTCAAAAGTCCATTTAGGTCAGGTTATATGGCGTTGGTTCATGGTCACCACCAGCAAATCCTCACATGAACAGGGGAACAAGGAGAATCCAAGGGCTATCCGGATTAACCACTTAACGACCAGCCGCCACCAATAGGTCTTTCCTGTATTTCCATGGAAACGGCCGCTCGTTCGAACGGCCGTTCCATGTCAGTTCACGGCAGGGGGCTCTGTGAACAGCCTGCGAGCCTCCGTTCGCGGCTCGCAGGGGAAATGTAAACACCCGGGGAAGAAATCCCCCGTGTTTACGTCGCACGGCGCTACTGTAACAGCAGCGCCGTGAAGGAGATCGGCGATCCCCGGCCTCTGATTGGCCGCGGATCACCGGCATCTGATAGGCTGAAGCCTATCAGAGGCGGTACAGGACGGATCGCTGTCCTGTACCGCCCATAGAGCGAAGGGGAGGGAGGAAAGGA
The DNA here is from genome assembly GCF_040937935.1 of Hyperolius riggenbachi. Classification (NCBI taxonomy): domain Eukaryota; kingdom Metazoa; phylum Chordata; class Amphibia; order Anura; family Hyperoliidae; genus Hyperolius; species Hyperolius riggenbachi. Next base: position 164,843,706 of record NC_090650.1, read on the forward strand.
GAGGGAGGGAGGTATAGCACTGCGGAGGGGGACTTTGAGGAGCCCCCCCCGCTACACACATATAGCCGGCGGCGATCAGACCCCCCCAGCAGGACATCCCGCTAGTGGGGAAAAAAGGGGGGGAAGTCTGATCGCCCTGCCTGCCACACGATCTGTATCCTTTAAGAAATATAAGGATAAGGGTTATGTATCCCGCGGTTTTCGTTATTACAGACCCCCAGCAGAATACAGTGATGATACCCTGTTTGTTGATAAATGGAAACAAGCTCATCTAGACCATGCGAAGGTCCTATTAGGTCTTGCATTGGAGAGATCTGAGCAAGAGCATGACAAATTGTCTGATGACATTGAAGAGCTCAAAGACCAACTATACAAGGTATCTATTGGGGATAAAGCAAAAGAGATCGAGGCTAAGATAGACAAGCGACTGATACCCATCCAGAGAGAAGTGAAAGAGCGCAAACTAAATAAGTTTTTGAGAGATCGGGACGATTTTGAATCAGGTCATATATTTGACTGGATCCCTATTGAACCAAAACCTAAACCCAAAAACAACAGAAGGAAAAAAACACGCAAGCCCAAGAGAGGCACTTGGACCTCTGACTCGGGATCAGAGTCTGAGGGAGATAATAAAGGAAAGAAACCTAGATCTGGCCCTTTACTGGGAAAAAAACAAGGAGAGGGCGCAGGAGGAGACGGGGACCACAATTCCAAGACAGTGTCCTGGAAAGGTTTGACGGTGGTCGGGGACTGATTGTCCCTGATGCCATCGAAGATAAATTGCAAGTGATTAACCTGTCTGGAACTGTTTTGCCAAAACCCTGCATTGACGTATTGGAAAAAGGCCTTAACTTCGTGGTGACCGGGACATTTGATTACACACGGTTTGAGATTGATTTATATAAGAAAATCAGGAATATGAACATTTATAGGATGTTCGGAGGAAATGTTGCCACTGAAAAGGAAGCGAATAAAATTGGACAGTTGGGTTTTCAACCTTATTGGACATTTGGGGATTGCTTAGCCCTGAATGATTTACAATCATTGATGGCAGAGAGTAACACAATTGAAGTGGACAATGCAAGTTCAATTCCCAATTTTAGGGCATGTAAATCTGTCACACCCTTTCCACCCTTAGTTGGGTCAGCCTTAGACATTTTTCAAAAACAGGTCCTCAAGGAAACAAAGGCACTTGTATATCCCCAGGAGAAACGTAATCTATCAAATAGTGAGTGGAGGGCAGTTAGATGGTTAAAATCCCGGCCAGACTTAACAATTAAAAAAGCAGATAAGGGGGGGAACATCGTGGTACTAAAAACTGAAAATTACATCAAGGAGGCCATGAGACAGCTTAATGATCCCCTCACCTATGTTAGGTTAGGGATGGATCCAACATTCACTTACCAGCAAAAATTAAGAGATTTATTGAGGTCAGGAGTTCAGGGGGGCTTCTTGAGCCCCAAGTTAGGCGAGGATCTTTACCAGCCTTTCCCTAAGAAACCTGTCATTTATTTTCTACCTAAGGTGCACAAGTCCTTGGTGGATCCCCCTGGCCGTCCCATCGTTTCAGGAAGGGGCTTGGTTACCGAGCCCCTTTCAAAATACCTGGACCATGCCCTCCGACCCCTACTAAACTACATTCCCTCCTTTTTAAAGGACACGATGCATGTCCTCCAGATAGTGGAGCAATTGGAATGGCGCGACGGTGACAGCTTGGCCTCCATTGATGTGGTAAATCTGTATAACAGAATACCGCAGAAAATGGGGGTCAAGACTGTGCTCGACATGCTCTTTGCGACTAAATTAGTCGATGAGCCAGGTAGCGATTTTTTGGGACATTGTCTCGATTTCGTATTAAGTCACAACGCGTTCCGTTTCAGCGGTGTCTGGTACAAACAAATTGCAGGGACAGCGATGGGGACATCGGTAGCCCCAACCTTCGCGAATGTGTTCCTGGCGAAGTGGGAGGCCGAATACATCTATAGTGAGCGCAATCCATATAGATGTTATTTGAGGGCATGGTACAGGTACGTGGACGATGTGTTGGTCATTTGGGGATCCACCAGGGAACTTTTTGACTCTTTTTTTGCAATATATTAACGTGAACGACATGAATATGTCATTCACAGGTGAATGGGGAGGAACCCAGATTCCATTCCTTGACCTTACCATTGAGGTGATGGAGGGAGCCTTGGTGACAAGGGGGCACAGGAAGAGCACCGCCACAAACTCGGTACTGCATAACACAAGTTACCATCCACCCCACGTCAAGTCATCTATACCCTATAGTCAATTCCTTAGGTTGCGTAGAAATAATGGTAGAATCGAGGATTTTGAAAAACAAGCTCTGGAAATGCTTAATCGCTTCCAGGCAAGAGGATATGAAAAGACCCAACTAGATCAGGCTTTGGAAAGGGTTCGTAATATTGACCGGACAGATCTTTTGACAAATAAGAAAGAAAAATCTGAGAAAAGTGGCTTTGTACTAGTCTTCGACTATTCCCCTATGTCTGAGAAAATTCAGGAAATTATCAAACGCAACTGGCAAATCTTAGAGCAGGATACGAGTTTAGATCCAAGAGTAACACAATTACCTACTATGGCATTTAGAAAGGGTCCCACATTGGGATCTATGTTAATGAATAGTGAATTTGTAGCCCCCACGCATGATAGTTGGTTGGGTGGAAATAAACCTAAAGGTACCTTTCCATGTGGTCATTGTCCTACCTGTTCTCACGTTCTTAAAACCAAAGAAGTAAAATTAGGCCCGGTTCGCTTCCAGATAAAAGATTTTATCACCTGCAGAACCGAGTTTGTGGTGTACGCCCTCCTGTGTCCCTGTTCCTTTTTTTACATTGGGAAAACGACTCGCCCAATGCGAGAAAGGTTAGTTGAACATGTACGTTTTGTCCGGAAGGCAGAGGGGGGTGTACCCAGACTTGTGAAACACTTTGAGGAGGTGCACGGCAGCGATCCTTCCCTCCTCAAAATGGTGGGTCTGATCGCTGTCGTGACTCCAAGAAGAGGGGGGGACCGGGAGAGACTCCTATCACAGAGGGAGTCCTTTTGGATCTCCAAAACAAACGCTATGGGGCCCCTTGGCTTTAATGATAAAAACGAATTGGGTGTCTTTCTGGAGAGATAAATGTGATTGTTCAAATATGTCTTCTTCTTTTTCTAGATGTCACCTTAATTGCCTTTGATATGTGTTTGCTGGCATAATCCTTCGTAGTATGTTAGTGGGATAACTGGGTGGGTTCTGGTCTCAATTATGCTCCTCACACTTTCGTGAGATGTGAGTCATGTCTGATTGTAATTTCAATAGTCTTGATGGTTATCTGTAATGTGTATTATACTCTGTTAATCTGTGAGGCAATGACAATGTATGTGTTTACTGGCGCCTGCCTGCCTATCCGCTCTTCCGCATCCCCATAACAAGTCTGCCAGGGCCAATGAAAGGCCACTATCCCTCCCGGATTGCTTGGAGGGAGTGGCCTTGTTTGGTCTTCGGGTATGTTTACCCGTTTCCATGGCAATGCGGACGCCCACGTGGTTTGGACGTCAGACGCAGCCGGGACTGGCAGAAGTGTATTGCCGAGGGCGGAAGTGCTACGGGAGTTGGCGGCTGATTGGATTAGACAGGCCGATGGGCGTGGGCTTTAGTAGCTACTTTACTACGCCCTTTTCTCCGTGGCGTTGTTGGAACAGAACGCCGCCGAGCTAAAACCCTGTGAACAAGCACCGGCAGGTGCGAAACAATTGTCGGGAGGACGGGCTCTGTGTGTTAGGTGTCATCTGGACAGGTGAAGTAACTGATGGTGTTTCCATGTTTATGCTGCTACATTGATTTTACACATGAAAGTGCAATAAATGCTGGCTGAAACGCCCTGGTGCCCACGTCTTTCCTCTCAAGTTGGAATAAGATGCCACACGATCTGTGCTGTGGGCTGAGGAGCCCACGCAGCACAGATCACAGAAACATCTGCCAGTCCTTAAGTGGTTAATCTCTATCCATGTATCTCAGATCCATTTGAGATTACAGCCATGAGCAGGTCACCTGGGGGTTGGTGAGTATCTAGATGGACTCCATAAAGTAACAAGAATCTCCTACAATAAATGAGCAGATATTAGGCTTGATTCACAAAGCGGTGCTAACAGTTAGCACCCTGGTGAAAAGCCCCTTATCATGCCTAAAGTCAGTTTAGGCGTGATAAGTTTAGGCATGATAAGTTTAGGCATGATAAGTTTAGGCATGATACGTTTAGGCGTGATAAGTTTAAGCACCAACTGGGTTAGCACCGCAGTGCACAGCTGATCAAAAGTTTTGTGCTAGCAAAGTCTGGTGCACTTCGCATAAAGTTTAATGGCGCTACTTTGCGCGCGGGACTTTGCGCACGATCTAAACTTATCTAAACTTATCACGCCTAAACTTATCACGCCTAAACTGGCTTTTCACCAGCGTGGTGCAGTGGTTATCACGCCTAAAGTCTTTTAGGTGTGCTAACTCGGTTAGCACCACTTTGTGAATCGAGTCCATTAAGTTTAACAGCTCAAATAGTTGATTTACAGGTATATGAGGACATGTCCCATGTGGTATACCACTGTGAACCTTTATTAAAAATTGTGAATAAGGAAGTGAATTAAAAATTAAGAATTACAAACTAGGGGATGGTTTACTCACCAAAAACTGTGCCCCTATTAGTGATTAGAGCACAGGTGATAATTTATTAAGGCAATGGTCTGCGCTCACCATCACAGACAAATAGCCAAAACCTTACAGTGCCTATGATTATGTGGTCCAAACCTCCAGTGCAATATATTAAATGTGGTCCATGCTTACCTACATGGAGTGCCCCTAGAGGTCATGTGAGTAAGTGGATTAGTAAGTATAAACATAGGAAGGGTATATGTGCTCACCTTCACATTTCCTTCCAAAGTGAATCACAACTGTGCAAACATGTGCCTGTATTTATGGTCGTGCATGTTACGGAGAGAAAAGGGGGAAGCAGAAATGCTTACCCATTTATCCCAAGTACGATTTAAAGTAAAACTCCTCATTTAAGCCAGAAGGAGCTCGGCTTTCCATTTCATATATCCATTTGAGCTCCTTTTGTAGCAGACGTTTAGTGACATCACCTCCTCTGGGGCCAGTCCAAAAGCGTTCTAAGGCTACTACTTTGAATCCCTCAGCCCTTCCCTGGTGATGTAACAAAAAATGGGAGGCAACACTTATACTATATACACACTATATAGATCGGATTACATGCACAACTCAGAAGGTAAATGACACCTTTAGATTTACAGTTATTGTATTGTCAAAGTTTAAATGCTTTTGTACCAGACACATTAGTAACTGAGAAAGTGGGGTACATGAATTGACAGACGGAGCAGTCCCCACAAGGATGACTGCCCTTAAGTCTGACACCATGACCCAGAGGTATGGTGGGACTTTGGTAGAGGCTGCTACAAACTATATCCTTAAGATTTTTAGCTCATGTACAGCTCATGGAGGGGAAAGGTTTTAAAGTTTGAGCTAATTGCTCATCTGACAATAAAATTGGCCAATGCCGTTGCAATCTGTTCCTAAGGTATTTCCATTGATTATTATAATTTGTGATAAAACGTATAGTCTTATCTTGGGGTCTCCCCTGAGGACATAATAAATCTGTTCTATTTGCTTGCTTAGCTCGATGGAAAGCCCTAGAAATTACCTTTCTGGGGTATCCTCTGTCATACAGACGTTCTGAAAGTTCATGAGCTTGTTGTTGAAAATCTGCAAAATCTGAGCAATTTCTTCTCAGTCGCAAAACCTGGCCAACTGGAAGATTAGTCTTTTGGTCTGGTTTGTGACAACTCTGGAAATGTAGCAGACTATTGGTGGCAGTAGATTTGCGGAATAGATTGAAATGTATTCGATGATCGTTGCCCATTGTAAGACGGAGATCAAGAAATTCAGCCTGTTGGTCTGAAATGTGAGATGTTAAACGAATATTATATTCATTTATATTGAGTTGATCAATAAATCGTTGACATAATTCAATGGGCCCTTCCCAAAAAAACACAATATCATCAATGAAACGGTACCATCCCAGAATATACAATACAATACAATACAATAACATTTGTAAAGCGCTTTTCTCCCATAGGACTCAAAGCGCATAGCTGTGTCTCAGATTATTACAGGGTTTCAGGCTGGGTTGTGTTACAGAGGAGATAGTCAGATGTTCATGAATGCCAGACTGAAAAGGTAGGTTTTCAGTTTAGACTTAAATGTTTCCAGGGATGGGGCTGTCCTGATTGGGTGTGGCAGGGAGTTCCAAAGTGTAGGGGCAGCATGACAAAAGGCTCTGCCTCCAAAGGTTTTGAGGTGGACTCTGGGGGTGACCAAGGTGTTACGTCCTTTTGATCTAAGATTGTGGGGGGTGTGATGTAGTTGCAACAAGTCCTTCAGGTATCCAGGGCCCAGATTGTGCAAGGATTTGAATGTCAGTAAGCCAATCTTAAACAGAATTCTCCATTTTATTGGTAGCCAGTGGAGTGAGCTCAGGGTTGGTGTTATGTGGCAATGGCGGGGTTGGCTCGTTAACAGCCTTGCGGCGGCATTCTGTACTAATTGCAGGCGGCGTAAGTCTTTCTTATGCAGGCCTGTGTAGAGGACGTTGCAGTAGTCTAACCTTGATGTGACGAAGGCATGAACTAGGGTTGGAAGATCCTCTGAAGGAATTAGGTGTTTAATCCTTGCAATATTCCTTAGGTGAAAGAAGGAATGTTTCACAACAGCTGAGATTTGATTCCTGAAGCTTAATTTCCCATCAATCAGTACTCCCAGGCTGCGCACACAGTCTGAGTTGTTCAGGTCTGAGCTCCCTATCCTTAGCGGTGTTGGTTGAGACTGGAGCTGCTTTGCTGTTGAGCCCTGGCCCTCGATAACAAGAACCTCTGTTTTGTCAGCATTAAGTTTTAGCCAATTATTATTCATCCACTCCTGAAGCTCAGCTAAGCATGCGTTTATTTGTGGAGTAGGGTCTGTGACGTCAGGTTTGAATGACAAATATAGCTGGGTGTCATCAGCATAGCAATGATATGTCAGGCCATGTTTTTGTATGATTTCTCCAAGTGGCAGCATGTATATGGTGAACAGTAAAGGGGATAATATTGCGCCCTGAGGTACACCGTATTTTAGTGGTACAGGGTTGGAGAGAAAGGGCCCTAAGGCTACCCTTTGTGTTCTGCCAGCCAGGAAGGAGTTGAACCACAGGATAACAATGCCATCTATGCCACAGTACTCTTGTAGCCTGTTGAGTAAGATTTCATGATCGACTGTGTCAAAAGCCGCTGAGAGGTTGAGCAAAATCAGGATGGAACATTGACCCGTGTCTCTTGCAATGAGCAGATCATTGCAAATCTGGGTGAGGGCTGTTTCACAGCTGTGATATTTCCTGAAACCAGATTGAAGAGGGTCAAGGATGTTGTTTCTGGAGAGCCTGGCTTCAAGTTGGAGGTAGACAGCCTTTTCAATAACTTTTCCCAGAAAGGGGAGGTTTGAGACAGGTCTGTAGCTGTTTAGAGCATCTGGGTCTAAGGATGGTTTCTTGAGTAGAGGCCTGACGATTGCTTCTTTCAGAGTAGAGGGAAACCACCCTTCTTGTAAGGAGCCGTTGACTATTTTGTGGAATGCCGGTGTAAATAGTTCAGGGCATTTCAACATGAACTTAGTGGGGCCAGGGTCCAGATCGCAGGTAGTCTGGCGAAGGTTTGAGAGTATATCTAAGATGTCTTTTTCAGTGATTACCTTAAAATCAGACCATGGTGGTAGGCTATTTTTGCACCTGTTATATGGCTCTGCATGGGTTTCTGGGGCTGTGAATTGAATGGCAGATCGTATGGAGGAGACTTTGTCTGAGAAGAAGTGGGCAAATTCCTCGCACAGTTCCTGTGAAGGTCTGATGCTGGATTTCCTGCAAGATGGATTGCAGAGACTGTCAACCGTGCGGAAGAGTTGGGCAGGTCTGTTGGCTGCATTTGCAATTTCGTGAGACAGGAATAAGGACTTCTTTTTGTTAATCATCGTTTGATATTTTTTCAGGTGAGCAATTAGGGAAAGTTTGTCATCAGGAGACTGATGTTTGCGCCACCTTCGTTCCAGTCTGCGTCCATGTTTCTTTAGTTCCTTATATGGGACTGGTACCATTCCATGGGGCCACTGAACACAACCTCCCTCTCCCAACCCCCCAAGAAGAGACCAGCGTATGAAGGGGCACATTTAGCCCCCATCGCCGTTCCTGCAACCTGTCTATTAAACTGGTGGTCAAAAAGAAAATAATTGAATTTTAAAACAAATTCTAATAATTGGAGAACAAATCCGTTCCTATTGTTTAAATCACAACTCTCCATATCAAGGAAGTATTTAGTTGCTTTCAAACCAATTTCATGTGGTATATTACTATAAAGCGACTCCACATCACATGTCACCATAATTGTTTAGAAAAACAAAAGTTTGCTTTCTTAAAACAGAAAGAATTTGCGATAATTCAGGTTGGAGTGAGCTTGAGATGTCTCCAAGTGCATCACTGCTGAATATATGCAAATTAACCATTTTACCCTTAGAAGCTAAACACACCTCCAGAAGCGCTGGAATGCAATGATGTGTCAGCTTGTTAATTTGTACAGAGCCATAATAATCCAACATGCATAAAGGCTGTTTCGGATTGTTTGATCCTCATCAGTACATGGCATGGATTAATTTGGCTCTATGCAGTAGGGCTTGTAACACCAAGAGGTACAGACCAACCAGCAAGCTCATGGTGACCCAGAACTCATTGGAGTGTGTAAGGGACTACAATGTGTGATGAATAGCGGAAAAGCCGCCGCGTGTTCTGACAGTAAGGCGGCTGATTCCGCGTCTGATGCGGCGGTTTGTCCGCGTCAGCATGCGTCAGGGTTATCTGGAACTGATGGTGCACATGGGAAGGATGGCGTGGGGGCCGCCGCATGTTCCGACGGTAAGGCGGTGGATTCCGCATCCAGTGCGATGGTTTCCCCGCAGCAACATGTGTCTGGGCTGTCTGAACCTAGTAGTGCACACAGATGGAGAGCTACGCGCGCGCGCGCTGCAAGACAAGCTCTTTATACCAATAGGAGGAAGATCAGCTGATCAGGGCGGTCAGCTGATTCCTGCTCAGTCAGTGATTGGTTGATGGGAGCTGGGCGACGCTGTGGGGGAGCTTTACTACATATATCTCCTGCTGTTCAGTTGCTGGTTGTCTGGCGTTGCGAATGCCTATGTGTTAGCACTCAGACCTTAGTCAGATCCTTCAGTGTGGTGGAACCAGGAGGACCTGGGAATCCACACTTAGCCAGTTACTATATATCATCTGTGTTATTCTCTAGCATAGTTCCAGGGTGTTGAGATCATGGCCCTCACACCCCAGACTAGGAATACTGTATATCATCTGTGTTATTCTCTAGCATAGTTCCAGGGTGTTGAGATCATGGCCCTCACACCCCAGACTAGGAATACTGTATATCATCTGTGTTATTCTCTAGCATAGTTCCAGGGTGTTGAGATCACGGCCCTCACACCCCAGACTAGGAATACTGTATATCATCTGTGTTATTCTCTAGCATAGTTCCAGGGTGTTGAGATCACGGACCTCACATCTCAGACTAGGCCTTGTTCTGATATCTGTTATGACCTGTAGCTTTCTTGACTATTCTTCTGATCTCTGATTTGGTACCTTGCATATCTGATACACTGCTGCCAACTCGGCCTGTCTGACGTTCTGGCTGTCACCCCCCTCAGGGTGGCCAGCCTTCCTTCCCGCAGGGGTCCCCTGCTCTACAGAGGGGACACTGCACCTTATCAGTCAGGGACTCCCTCTCCAGGTGTCCTTGACTGCAGTAGAGTCTTCTCTACTTATTGGACCACCTGCTACCCCGGTGGTCCAAAGGTTACTGTTGCACCAAAACACTTACACACTCAGGTGTCTAGAGGTTAGACATATTTGATTATTGGCGATTCTGCAGATCCCCAATAATCAGGTATATCTGTATTCTTGGGGATACTGCAGATCGCCAAGAATCAGATTCTCTCTCTGGTTGCTGACACCTATCGTTACAGAACGCCAGACCAAAACAATATGGACGCACTTAGCACTCGTCTGGACACACTCACCACCTCGGTGGAAAATCTCATCAGAGTGATGGACGGTCAGCAGGCCCAGATCTCTGCTTTATCTGGGTCACTACAAGTCCTACAGACGACTGTCAATTCAGTGCGATCCCCTCCAGTCACAGACTTGAGAATGTCTGTACCGGAAAAGTTTTCTGGCCATAGATCTGACTTTCAGAATTTTAAGAATCGTGTGATGTCATATTTTGAATTGAGGCCTAATCTGTCAGGGACAGAGGCACAGAGAATTACCTTTATCAAAACCTTACTCTCAGGAGATGCTCAAACTTGGGCGTATAATTTACCAACATGGCATGAAGCACTTAGGTCAGTTGGAGAATTCTTCGAGTCCATGGCCATAATTTATGACGACCCAGACATTGCGTCTACCTCTGAGCGGAAGCTAAAAACCTTGCGTCAAGGCAAGGATCCAGTGGAGGTCTATGCGGCTGAGTTCAGGAAGTGGTCATTGTCGGCTAGGTGGGGGGCTTTTGCACTATTAGATTGTTTTTTATCGGGGTTGTCAGACGCAGTTTCTGGGCTTATGTTGGGATACCCCGAACCTAAGACACTTGAGGAAGCAATCTCTCTGGCAGTGCGTGTGGATCGTCGGGTGCGATACCAAAAGCAAATATATATGTTAAAAACGGCGCTGCTGATAGCTCCCAATACAGTCCAATTCCCTTCTGGGAGAAGATTATGGCTGAAAAAGACAAAGTTCTGCTGTTGTGTGTCTGCGCTTCTAAATGGGTATAGCCAAACCCTTCTTCAAACAATTTTCAAGCAATAGTCAGCGCTCCACTTCAAAAATGTTGCAATACTGGAGTCAAGATGCCCCCTAGGGGACCGCACTCACCCGTCCAAATTGACCACTGTGAGACTGGTCAAAGTAGGCTCTATTGTAGTCCTCAACGATCTGCTGCCAGATGTCCAGATAGGAGACCTTGTTTCACCTTTGGTCTTTAGCAGGCTGTGATTCCTCAATATACCTCATGAATAAAAAGAGTCCATAGCGTAACTCCGTAAAAAATAACAGATTTATTAAATAAAAACTACTCACAAGCGTGCAAGATAGTGTGGCGTTTAGAGTGTTAACGGGCTCTCCCCGTGCCTCCCGGGTAGGCTTGAAGATTGCACCGTTCCTCCGCCGTCTATTTCCCCCTTGTCGCGTCCTGGCGTGCTTCCTGGATGTCCTCCGGCTCCACCCTACGCGTTTCGTCACTACGCGTGACTCATCAGGGGCGTGGCCAGCCATTGGACACCAGGGTTATTTATGGCATTGCGTAATGCGTAGGCTACGTCGCATACACCCCACTTAGGGAAACGTACGTGTGCTGTATCGTATCCATCCTACCAGGGGTGGATTAGCGTGAGTGTCATCATGCGAGCGGTGAGATCCGCCTCGCTGATGTCATTCCTCTACACGCAAGATTTGCGTTCCACCCTGGCTCCTATATTTTCTGTTAAAAGCCCGTTTTCCATAGTGTTAAAACTTCATAAAAGGTTTGCATTAATACAAAATATAAAAAATAATAGCACACATAAAATTTGTCAATGACAATTCGGCCAAGTATATTACAAAGTCAATGTCGGTTCATATATCGATTTTCCTGTATATTGTGCCATCTTGTGGTTGTAATATATATTGCACATTCATTGCTAAATTAATTTCAAATAGCAGATACCCTAATTTGGAGAAACCAAAATCATCCCTAGATGGTTTTTTGAATACATATTGTATACATATATAGGGTCAGTAAATTCTGTTAAAGGAGAAGGACCTTACTAAATGTTAAAGGATGTTAAATTCTGTTAAAGGAGAAGGACCTTACTAAATGAGCACCTGAATAATACACATCACTTACCCTAACTGTTTGCTAAGAAGCAGTTGAGATCTAATTCAATGTTATGTCCATTTGGTTTAAGGGTTCCCATATTGTATATCCATTTCGTTTCACGTTTTGAGATATCCCTTGTTTTATTGCATCCCCTCCATGAATAATTCGCCTTTTCGAGTCCACAGAATTTTAGGGACCTGGGATCAGAGTTGTGATGTGTTCTATAGTGATCAGAGACACTATGGCCTGTGAATTCCCTTCTTATGTTTCCTATGTGCTCTCCAATTCTTGTTTTGAGCTGTCTAGTTGTTCTTCCGATATATTGTATATTGCAGGGACACCATACCATATACACGACTCCCTTTGTGTTGCAGGTGATGTTCTGTTTTATTTTATATGTAGTAGTACCTCTTGATGTTGAGACTACTTCCTTCTTTTTTATTGGAGTTGCTTCCCTGCAGCCCACACAATCCCTACATGGGAAAAAAACATCTTTCTGCCAAAAGGGGGTCGTCACCCTTGGTGGATTTACACAGCTTGGGGCCACATAGCTTTTCAGATTTTTTGCCCTTCTGTTGATGAATTGGGGATCCTTTGGCAAGATTATTTTGAGTGTTATATCCTCTTTTAATATAGGCCAATGTTTTCTAATTATATGTTCTACCTGCCTGTACTGGATGGAATAATCAGTGATAAATGGTACACACTCCTTTTGCTTGGATTCCCTTAGATTCCTTGGGCCTTGTTCTAATAGTTTTCTTCTCTCTATTTTCCCTATTTCCACAATCTCCCTCTGTATACCTATATCTTCATAGCCTTTCTCAATAAATCTATCGGCTACTATCTGCGATTGAACTATATAGTCGTTCAGATTACACAGTGATGTGTATTATTCAGGTGCTCATTTAGTAAGGTCCTTCTCCTTTAACAGAATTTAACATCCTTTAACACAGGGGTGCCCACACTTTTTCGGCTCGCGAGCTACTTTAAAATTCGCCGAGGCCAGGAGATCTACCAACATTTCAAATACTGAGCTTAGCATTAATAATGCTGGTATATGACTATACAAGTCTTGTATAGTCATATAACAACATTATAAATGCTAAGTTTAGCATGGAACGACCACAAATTGCAATCTCATTGGCGGAGGATTTCCCCACACATTGCAATCTCATTGGCGGAGGATTTCCCCACACATTGCAATCTCATTGGCGGAGGATTTCCCCACACATTGCAATCTCATTGGCGGAGGATTTCCCCACACAGGCAATCTCATTGGCGGAGGATTTCCCCACACAGGCAATCTCATTGGCAGATGATTTCCCCACACAGGCCATCTCATTGGCAGATGATTTCCCCACACAGGCAATCTCATTGGCAGATGATTTCCCCACACAGGCAATCTCATTGGCAGATGATTTCCCCACACAGGCAATCTCATTGGCAGATGATTTCCCCACAAATGCAATTTCATTGGCAGATTTCCCCACAAATGCAATCTCATTGGCAGATTTCCCCACAAATGCAATCTCATTGGCAGATTTCCCCACAAATGCAATCTCATTGGCAGATTTCCCCACAAATGCAATCTCATTGGCAGATTTCCCAACAAATACAATCTCATTGGCAGATTTCCCCACAAATGTACCCCACACAGTGACATTAACCCCCCTCCCCACCCCAGCATATTTGGCAGCAATCCTTCCCTCAACTAGGGGTGCCCTCATTAAGCTCCGTTAAACCCCCTGCCACCCCCAGCCCTCCCTCCCCTCCCCCCGCATGGCTTCTATGAATAATAACTAAATCCCCTTCCCCCTGCAGCCCCACAGTAAACTAATTGGCCCCGACCTGCAGCGCGACCCGACCCGACCCACCAGCACCATAATTCTATTCCCCACCTTGGCAGCAATGCAATTCCTCCGCTCTCCAGTCTAGTCCTTCCAAAGATGAATGCGGTGGTAGAAGCCCGCGGGACAAGGGGGAGGCGTGGCCACAACGCTTGACCATCACAGAGGAGGGAGAGAAGACGCTCACAATTGGCTTCTCTCCCCCTCCAGCCACGCCTCTCCCATCAGCGCTGCTCAATTGGCTCCTTTCCCCCTCCAGCCACGCCTCTCCCATTAGCGCTGCTCAATTGGCTCCTCTCCCCCTCCAGCCACGCCTCTCCCATTAGCGCTGCTCAATTGGCTCCTCTCCCCCTCCAGCCACGCCAGATTCTGACAGCCGCAGCACGACACAGAACACACGCGGCTATATTTAACAAGACGCGGCCAAGAGGCCGCGATCTACCAAATAGGCAGTCGCGATCTACCGGTAGATCGCGATCGACCTATTGAGCACCCCTGCTTTAACATTTAGTAAGGTCCTTCTCCTTTAACAGAATTTACTGCCCCTATATATGTATACAATATGGATAGAACCTGCGGCGCGTAGCGCCGCGGCAAAAAATGGGCAATGACCGAATAAGGGCGGAGCTAACTGTAATTTAAAGTAATCCCGGGGTGAGAGTGATATGGAGGCTGCCATATTTATTTCCTTTTAAACAATACTAGTTGCCTGGCGGCCCTGCTGATCTATTTGGCTGCAGTAATAAACTGAATTACACCAGCAACAAGCATGCAGCTTAATCTTCTCAGTTCTGACAATATTGTCAGAAACCCCTGACCTGCTGCATGCTTGTTCAGGGTCTATGGTTGAAAGAATTAGAGGCAGAGGACCAGAACGGCAACCAGGCAACTGGTATTGCTTAAAAGGAGAGAAATATGGCAGCCTCAATATTATTCTCACCTCAGGTTCCCTTGAAAAGTGCAACGCAAAAGACAGTGGGCCCAAGTTTTGGTGACCCTTTCCCCAGAAAATTCACATAATTGTGCAGGTTTTCTCAAGAAAATACACATAATGTGAGCAGATTTGTCCAGAAAATACATTCAATCATGTCAGCAGATATGCCCAGAAAATACGTGCAATGATGTCGGCAGATATGCCCAGAAAATACGTGCAATGATGTCGGCAGATATGCCCAGAAAATACGTGCAATGATGTCGGCAGATATGCCCATAAAATACGTGCAATGATGTCGGCAGATATGCCCAGAAAATACGTGCAATGATGTCGGCAGATATGCCCAGAAAATACGTGCAATGATGTCGGCAGATATGCCCAGAAAATACGTGCAATGATGTCGGCAGATATGCCCAGAAAATAGGTGCAATCATGTAGGCAGATATGCCCAGAAAATACGTGCAATCATGTCAGCAGATATGGCCAAAAAATACGTGCAATCATGTCGGCAGATATGCCCAGAAAATACGTGCAATCATGTCAGCAGATTTGCCCAGAAAATACGTGCAATCATGTCGGCAGATTTGCCCAGAAAACACATGCAATCATGTAGCAAATTTGCCCAGAACATACATGCAATCATGTGGCAGACCTGCCCAGAACATACACACAATCATGTGGCAGACCTGCCTAGAACATACACCTGCTAAAATAAATAATAAAAAAAAACATTTACTCACCTGCAGCAGCAGATCTCCTGTCCCAGCCTCCATCCGGCGCGCAGCTCCCATGGGTGGTCGGGTGGATAGGTAGCCTGGTGGGTAGGTAGGTAGGCAGCCGGGTGGGTAGGTAGGTAGCCCTTAGCCGGGTGGGTAAGTAGCCTGGTGGGTGGCTGGGTAGCCGGGTGGGTGGGTAGCCTGGTGGGTGGCTGGGTAGGCGGGTGGGTAGGTAGCCTGGTGGGTGGGTAGGTGGGTGGTTAGGTAGCTGGGCGGGTGGGTAGGTAGCCTGGTGGGTCTTTAGGTAGGTAGCCTGGTGGGTTGGTAGGTAGCCGGGTGGGTAGGTAGCCGGGTGGGTAGGTAGGTAGGTAGCCTGGTGGGTGGGTAGGTAGCCGGGTGGGTGGTTAGGTAGCCGGGTAGGTAGCCGGGTGGGTGGTTAGGTAGCCGGGTAGGTAGCCGGGTGGGTGGTTAGGTAGCCGGGTAGGTAGCCGGGTGGGTGGTTAGGTAGCCGGGTGGGTGGTTGGGTAGCCGGGTGGGTGGGTAGCCGGGGGTAGGTAGCCGGGTGGGTGGTTAGGTAGCCGGTTAGGTAGCTGGGTGGGTGGTTAGGTAGCCGGGTGGGTGGTTAGGTATCCGGGTGGGTGAGTAGGTAGCCGGGTGGGTGTGTAGGTATCCTGGTGGGTAGGTAGCCGGGTGGGTGGGTAGGTAGCCGGGTAGGTAGGTAGCCGGGTGGGTAGCTAGGTAGCCAAGTGGGTAGGTAGCCGGGTGGGTAGGTAGGTAGCCGGGTGGGTGTGTAGGTATCCGGGTGGGTAGGTAGCCGGGTGGGTGGATAGGTAGCCGGGTGGGTGGGTAGGTAGCCGGCAGGGTGGTTAGGTAGCCAGGTAGGTAGCCAGGTGGGTGGTTAGGTATCCGGGTGGGTAGGTAGCCGGGTGGGTGGGTAGGTAGCCGGGTAGGTAGGTAGCCGGCAGGGTGGTTAGGTAGCCGGGTGGGTAGCTAGGTAGCCGGGTGGGTAGGTAGCCGGGTGGGTAGATAGGTAGCCGGGTGGGTAGGTATCCGGGTGGGTAGGTAGCCGGGTGGGTGGGTAGGTAGCCGGCAGAGTGGTTAGGTAGCCGGGTAGGTAGCCGGGTGGGTGGTTAGGTAGCGGGGTAGGTAGCCTGGTGGGTAAGGTAGCCGGGTGGGTGGTTAGGTAGCCGGGTGGGTAGGTAGGTAGCCGGGTGGGTGGTTAGGTAGCCGGGTGGGTGGGTAGGTAGGTAGCCGGGTGGGTGTGTAGGTATCCGGGTGGGTAGGTAGCCGGGTTGGTGGGTGGGTAGGTAGCCAGGTGGGTGGTTAGGTAGCGGGGTAGGTAGCCGGGTGGGTAAGGTAGCCGGGTGGGTGGTTAGGTAGCCGGGTGGGTGGGTAGGTAGCCGGCAGGGTGGTTAGGTAGCCGGGTAGGTAGCCGGGTGGGTGGTTAGGTAGCGGGGTAGGTAGCCGGGTGGGTGGTTAGGTAGCCGGGTGGGTAGGTAGGTAGCCGGGTGGGTGGTTAGGTAGCCGGGTGGGTGGTTAGGTAGCCGGGTGGGTGGGTGGGTAGGTAGCCGGGTGGGTGGTTAGGTAGCCGGGTAGGTAGCCGGGTGGGTAGGGTAGCCGGGTGGGTGGGTAAGGTAGCCGGGTGGGTAGCTATCCGGGTGGGGGGCCCGACTCCTATCCTCCCTCACTCACCTCGGGGCCCCCCTCCCGGTATGCGCGGCGGCCGGCGGGAGAGCAGAAAATACAGGAAGTCTCCGGCCGGGGCTGCAGCAGACGCTAGAGGCAGCTGCTGCTTGGTCTCCGATATGTCTCCAAGTTGGAGACATATCGGAGACCAAGCAGCAGCTGCGCAGCCCCGGCCGGAGACTTCCTGTATTTTCCGCTCTCCCGACACATGAGGGGATGGGGGGGGGGGGGCGAGGTGAGGGGGGAGGACAGGAGTCGGGGCCCCCCAGGTTAAAAAAAAATAAAAGGTAAAATAAAAAAAAAACCTGCAATACTTAATGGGCCCCTGAAGCAGCGGAACTTCAGGGGCCCTCGTGCGGCGGCACTGCCTGCACGGCCGTATGTCCGCCACTGATCTTGGTTTCTCCAAATTAGGGTATCTGCTATTTGAAATTAATTTAGCAATGAATGTGCAATATATATTACAACCACAAGATGCCACAATATGTGCTATTATTTTTTATATTTTGTATTAATGCAAACCTTTTATGAAGTTTTAACACTATAGAAAACGGGCTCTCAACCGAAAATATAGGAGCCAGGGTGGAACGCAAATGTTGCGTGTAGCGGAATGACATCAGCGAGGCGGATCTCACCGCTCGCATGATGACACTCACGCTAATCCACCCCTGGTAGGATGGATACGATACAGCGCACGTACGTTTCCCTAAGTGGGGTGTATGCGACGTAGCCTACGCATTACGCAATGCCATAAATAACCCTGGTGTCCAATGGCTGGCCACGCCCCTGATGAGTCACGCGTAGTGACGAAACGCGTAGGGTGGAGCCGGAGGACATCCAGGAAGCACGCCAGGACGCGACAAGGGGGAAATAGACGGCGGAGGAACGGTGCAATCTTCAAGCCTACCCGGGAGGCACGGCGGAGAGCCCGTTAACACTCTAAACGCCACACTATCTTGCACGCTTGTGAGTAGTTTTTATTTAATAAATCTGTTATTTTTTACGGAGTTACGCTATGGACTCTTTTTATTCATGAGGTATATTGAGGAATCACAGCCTGCTAAAGACCAAAGGTGAAACAAGGTCTCCTATCTGGACATCTGGCAGCAGATCGTTGAGGACTACAATAGAGCCTACTTTGACCAGTCTCACAGTGGTCAATTTGGACGGGTGAGTGCGGTCCCCTAGGAGGCATCTTGACTCCAGTATTGCAACATTTTTGAAGTGGAGCGCTGACTATTGCTTGAAAATTGATACCGAAAGCAAACCCGTGGTAAAGACAGGGTTAGATATGTCTCTTATGCCACGTCTCCACCTACCTCACCGCCACTAGAGATGTCGCGAACCTCCGATTTTTGGTTCGCGAACCGGGTTCGCGAACTTCCGCGGAAGGTTCGGTTCGCGGAAAAGTTCGCGAACCGCAATAGACTTCAATGGGGAGGCGAACTTTGAAAAATAGAAAAAATTATGCTGGCCACAAAAGTGATGGAAAAGATGTTTCAAGGTGTCTAACACCTGAGATCTTTCAGTGACTACAAGAGGGGAATTTTTTTTTTCAAAAATACCTTATAGTTTTTGAGAAAATCAATTTTAAAGTAACTCCTTCTGACCGTGGGAAAATTAAGCGCCCGCCGACTTAAGCAGTTAATAGCAAAGCCGCTTCAAAAGCTAGAAACACCAAACTTGCAGAAAATGTTAAGGAGAACAGTGGGAATAAGAGGAAATTTTTTTTTCAAAAAGATCTTATAGTTTTTGAGAAAATCAATTTTAAAGTTTCAATGCAAATTCTCCTTCTGACCGTGGGAAAATATACCCCCACCGACTTTAATGGTTAATTGCAAAGCCCCTTTAAAAGCTAGCAACACCAAAATTACTGGGAATGTTAAGAAGAACAAGTGGGAACAAGAGGAAAAAAAAGACCTTATAGTTTTTGAGAAAATCAATTTAAAGTAAAAAAAAAAAGAGTCGATTCATAAAAAAAGAACTGATTCATTAAAAAGATCTGGCTCATTCAGGAGCCGTTAGTATAGCAGAGAATGCGTCCTCGGAAGGACGTGAAGCTGCTGGCTCCCGCTGCTGTCTCTCCCCACCTGCCTGCACCTGTCAACCCCCACCTAGGCTGGTACCCAGTGCACCCCAGGTGGGGGTTGACAGGTGCAGGCAGGCAGGTGGGGAGAGACAGCGGGAGCTAGCAGCTATGCGTCCAAAAGGACTTTTGGACGCATTCTCTGCTATGTGGGTGGAGGGCTTCGGAGATCTTCAATCAACTTAATAGAAGATCACAACATAAGAGGATACAGTTTGTTGGATCATTTACCGAGGATATTGCCGTGGGAATTTTTTTTTAAAGGTACAGGTAAGTATTTCTGGTTAATTAAGAAAATTAAAGGACTTTTTTCGTGGTTGTGTTTTTATTTCATTTAACCCTTTGTGGAAATGGGTAAGGGGCACTTTGTACCTCTATACTCATTTTTCCTGGGAGGGGGTAGGCATCTGGGGTCCCCTTCTTAAAGGGGACTCCCAGATGCCACCATGAACCCCCCCAGGTAGTCGTCGCCCCCACCTCCTCCTGGGGCACCGGAGGTGGGGAAGAGCCCCTTGTCCATGGATTGGACAAGGGCTCTTGGGGGGGGAAGGGGAAGGCTTGGCTGCATCTCCCCCCCGGAGCCCCCCATACCATGGACCATGTGGGCTGGTATAGCTCAGGGTGCAAAACCCCAGTCGGCCGGGGCTCCGCATTCTGGCTATCCCAGCCTGCATGGGGGACAAGGGGTTACAGAGGCTCGGGAGGGGGAACCCCACGTCATTTTTTTTTTTCATTTATTTCCCACACTCAGCACATAAAAATATTAAAAAAAAAAATATATATATATATACATATATATATATATATATACATATATATATATATATATATATATATACACACATATATATATATATTTTTTTTTAAAGGACTTACGAGGCCACAAGTATGAAAAAAGTTAAATACCATTTCATAATCCAGATCCATGGAGGACGCCATCTGCGCTGCGTTCATTCCGCCATGGCACCCGCAGTAATACCGGCCCGGTAGGGTCCCGATCCCTCCAAACGGGTCGGGTTCTCATTCCTCCCTCGATATGGCCGCCACAGATTGCCGCGGCTGCGCAGTCCACATAGATGCGATTGCAGCTGCGCAGCTGTAGGTTCTCCTCCCGATGCGTCCGATGTATGCACGCATATTGATGACGCGGCAGGAGGAGGCCCTAGAGCTGCGCAGGTGCAATCGCGTCTGTGCGGACTGCGCAGCCGCGGCAATCTGTGGCGGCCATATTGAGTGTGGATTGAGAACCCGACCTGTTCGGAGGGGTCGGGAGTCGAGACCCGACCGGGGCCGGTATTACTGCGGGAGCCATGGGGGAATGAACGGGAGGGCGCGGATGGCGTCCTCCATGGATCTGGATTATGAAAAGGTATTTAACTTTTTTCACATTTGTGGCCTCGGAAGTCCTTTAAATATTGTTTCCCGCTATCTTTTTAACATATCCTGCAAATTTGGTGTTGCTAGGATGTAAGGGACCTTTGCTATTAACTGCTAAAGTCGGCGGGTGATGATAACCAACCAGAATTATAGGGGTGCAAAAGTGCTGAATTCTGCCATAGGCTTCCATTAGGCTCCCTATTTCCCTTTCAAAAATCTCAAATCTTTTCAAAGGGAAATTGCTCAGCAGTGGCAAATTTTCTAGCATTGTAGGAACTGTTAGGGGGATCATAACTGGTGAGTTTCGGGACCCTAGGCCGAAGAGGTCATAGTCTAGGATCACAAAAACCTGTTTATTTGGGCAATTTCAATGGAGGAGATCCTGGTGTACATAAATCGCAGCCATGGCCGTTAGCAACGTCTGAATTTCACGAAATGTCTCATGCAGGTAGAAGACATATTGTTAGACTTGGATTCCAAAGATGGGGTCCCTACATCTCTGCAAACCAGAGTTAAAGAGGTGCAAAAGTAGTAAAATCCCCATTAGGCTTTCATTGGCTCCCTATTTCACTTTCCAAAATCTCACACCTTTTCAAAGGGCAATTGCTCAGCAGGGGCAAATTTTCTAGCATTGTAGGAACTGTTAGGGGGATCATAACTGCAAATGTGCAAATGTGGTAAAATCCACCATAGGCTTTCATTGGGCCTCCTATTTACCATTCCAAAATCTCACACCATTTTAAAGGGCAATGGCTCAGCAGTGGCAAAACTCACCAGTCATGATCCCCCTAAGAGTCCCTACAATGCTATTAAAATTTGGTACTGCTGAGCCATTGCCCTTTGAAAAGATGTGAGATTTTGGAAAGTGAAATAGGGAGCCAATGAAAGCCTTCCCTCCTGTTCATTTCCCCATGGCTCCCGCAGTAATACCGGCCCCGGTCGGATCCCGACACCCGACCCCTCCGAACAGGTCGGGTTCTCATTCCCCACTCAATATGGCCGCCACAGATTGCTGCGGCTGCGCAGTCCGCACAGACGCGATTGCACCTGCGCAGCTCTAGGGCCTCCTCCTGCCACGTCATCAATATGCGTGCATACATCGCGAGGAGGAACTAGAGCTGCGCAGCCGCAATCGCATCTATGCGGACTGCGCAGCCTCGGCAATCTGTGGCGGCCATATTGAGGGGGGAATGAGAACCCGACCTGTTTGGAGGGGTCGGGACCCGACCGGGGCCGGTATTACTGCGGGTGCCATGGCGGAATGAACGCAGCGCAGATGGCGTTCCTCCATGGATCTGGATTATGAAATGGTATTTAACTTTTTTCATACTTGTGGCCTCGTAAGTCCTTTAAAAAAATAAGTAAATAAATATATATGTGTGTGTATATATATATATATATATATATATATATATATATATATATATATATATATATATATATATGTATGTATATATATATATATATATATATATATATATATATGTATATATATATATATATATATATTATTTTTATGTGCTGAGTGTAACCCCTTGTCCTCCATGCAGGCTGGGATAGCCAGAATGCGGAGCCCCGGCCGACTGGGGCTTCGCACCCTGAGCTATACCAGCCCGCATGGTCCATGGTATGGGGGGGGGGAGGGGCGGCCAAGCCTTCCCCCCCTCTCCCCCCGGAGCCTTTGTCCAATCCATGGACAAGGGGCTCTTCCCCACCTCCGGTGCCCCAGGAGGAGGTGGGGGCGACGACTCCCTGGGGGGGGGGGTTCATGGTGGCATCTGGGAGTCCCCTTTAAGAAGGGGACCCCAGATGCCCACCCCCCTCCCAGGAGAAATGAGTATAGGAGTACAAAGTACCCTTTACCCATTTCCACAAAGGGTTAAATGAAATAAAAACACAACCAAGAGAAAAGTATTTTATTATTCTAAATTAACCATAAATACTTACCTGTACCTTTAAAAAAGTTTTCCCACGCCAATATCCATGGTAAACGGTCCAACGAACTGTGTCCTCTTATGTTGCGATCTTCAATTAAGTTGATTGAAGATCTCCGACGCCTCCCACATAGCAGAGAATGCCTCCTTTTGGACGCATAGCTGCCGGCTCCTGCTGTCTCTCCCCACCTCCTCACCTGTCACTCTCACCTAGCCTGGCACCCATGGGTGCACTGGGTGCCAGGCTAGGTGAGGGTGACAGGTGCAGGCAGGTGGGGAGAGACAGCAGCGAGCCGGCAGCTTCACGTCCTGCTCAGGACGCATTCTCTGCTAAATTAACGGTTCTTGAATCATCCGGTTCTTTTTAATGAATCGGTTCTTTTTTTATGAAACGGCTCATTTTACTTTGAAACTTTAAAATTGATTTTCTCAAAAAGTATAAGGTCTTTTTGAAAAAATTTTTTTCCTCTTGTTCCCACTATTCCACTTAACATTCCCAACAATTTTGGTGTTTCTACCATGTAAGGGGACTTTGCTTTTAACCGTTACAGTCGGCGGCCATTAAAGTCTATGGGCGAACCAAACTTTGAAAAAAAGTTCCCGGTTCTCTGCGAACGCGAACCACCAAAGTTCGCCTGAAACCGTTTGCCGGCGAACCGTTCGCTACACTTCTAACCGCCACCTGAGCCAATACAAATTGGTGACTCCAAATTAACTCGTTCAGAGAGGAATCGTAGGAAGACGGAGCAGCTTTGCATATACTGTGCAGAGGAGGGTCATATAGTGCGGAACTGTCCCAAGAAGTCGGGAAACGCTGCTGCCTAGGTGTAGTCAGAGGTAATACCCTGGGCGCACAGTCTTTACCTCTACATAATGATCGTCTGTTAATTCCTTGTTCGGTCACATTGGAGGGTCAGTGTGATGATTTGCTCAGCTGCCTGTGCAGGCAGGCAGCTTTTTGACCATTTCTTTGATTTGCATGCTGCAGGACTCTGGAAAGAAGAGCTTCTGTCAGTTTTGCAGCTTGTGCTTGCAGAGGAATTTGCATACGTTGTCATGCAAATTGCCTGGCCACATTCATTGGAGGCGTGTACTATAAGTACTATGTCTTTCCCACAATGCTTCGCTGTTCATAAGCATTTCGTCCTATGTAACACTCCTGGCGGGGTGTCAGCCTTGCTCTCTGTTTGAACATCAGCTTAGAGTAATTCCTGAATCTGCGCTAGGCAGATTTCCCTAGTGCAGTTAGGATTGTATTATCTGTATTGCCTGTTCTGTCTTGTCTTGCCTGTTGCCATTGTCCTGTCCCTATGGTGGTTGACAGGAAATGGTTCTGATCTCTGTTCTTGGAGTATAGCTGGTGCAGCGGTTGCTACCAGCTATCTCTTCTGTTCTGTCTCCTGGGATCGCACTAGCTACTTTTTGCTAGCGCTGGGGATCCTTCTGTTCTGTCTCCTGGGATCGCGCTAGCTACTTTTCGCTAGTGCTGTGGATCCTATCTCTCGCTTGTCCCTGTTTTCGTGTGTCTGTCTTATCTGCTACGACCGCTTGCTGGAGGCTCGGTGAGGTAACCGTTAAGCAAGCGTTCGCGTCCTCTGTTTCATGTTTGTCTGTCGATGGTTAGTTAGGCGTGCTTGTCTCTATTGTGCTTATCACGTGGAGACCGCGCATAACCGCGTGCACTGTTGCGAATGAGTGCGGTGTTCGCGGTTAGCTAGCATTTGTTGTTTTCCGCATCTTCTCATTGTATTATTTAGTGTGCCTTTGCTACCCTCGTATTCTGTCCTGATCTGCCTTGTGTCACGTCTGGCGATCGCTACTTTTCGCTAGCGCTGGGGATCCTTCTGTTCTGTCTCCTGGGATCGCGCTAGCTACTTTTCGCTAGCGCTGGGGATCCTTCTGTTCTGCTACTCTGTACCTGGATTGCGCTAGCCACTTTTCGCTAGTGCTGTGGATCCTATCTCTCGCTTGTCCCTGTTTTCGTGTGTCTGTCTTATCTGCTACGACCGCTTGCTGGAGGCTCGGTGAGGTAACCGTTAAGCAAGCGTTCGCGTCCTCTGTTTCATGTTTGTCTGTCGATGGTTAGTTAGGCGTGCTTGTCTCTATTGTGCTTATCACGTGGAGACCGCGCATAACCGCGTGCACTGTTGCGAATGAGTGCGGTGTTCGCGGTTAGCTAGCGTTTGTTGTTTTCCGCATCTTCTCATTGTATTATTTACTGTGCCTTTGCTACCCTCGTATTCTGTCCTGATCTGCCTTATGTCACGTCTGGCGATCGCACCTCTCGCGATCGCGTTCCTATTTCATATCTGCTGTTGTGTGTGCGCGGTCGCGGGGTGGCGACTGGATTGGCGCACACACATACAACCTGTCCCTTTGCTCGTTCTCATTCGCAATCGCCTCTCTTGCGATTGCGTTCTGCGCTTCGTACAATTCCTGTCTGGCATTTGTGGAGGTACAGAGGATTGGTTCCTCTGCACTCCCCAGCGCCATCTGCCGACAGGAATTTCCCTCTACAGGTGCGTAGCACCTTTTGCTGGGTGCCTGCAATTACACGCTTGTGGAGGATTTCCGCCGTGTCAGCGCACGCGTTGTGCGCTGATCACGGAGAAAGTTCCGTAATCGTTACAGTCAGACTGCTTCTACGGAAGCCTTTATTGATTCTGGTTCAGCAGCTAATTTTATCGATTACAGGTTTGCAAAAAGATTGGGTATACCCATGCTTCCCTTGAATCAACCAATCTTGGTCACTGCGGTAGATGACTCTCCTCTGCAGAGTAGCCGCCCCTTGTCCCAGACTCCTGGTGTGCATCTCAGGGTGGGGGTCTTACATGGGAAGAGTCTGCAATTTCTGGTCTTGCATATGGCAACCTCTACCGTCATTCTTGCCCTGGTTACAAATCCACTCACCTCAGATAGACTGGGTTACGGGTCAGCTAACGAGCTGGTCGTCCCACTGTGATCATCATTGTTTAGTGAAAGTAACACTGGGTAATGCCAACGTTCAGGTTGAAGGTGTACCAAGACAATACGCAGAATTTGCTGATGTCTTTTGCCCAAAGTCAGCAGACAAACTTCCCCCCCATCGTGCCTTTGATTGTCCTATCGATCTGAGATCTGGTTGTATGCCGCCCAGAGGTCATCTTTATAATCTATCTGGGCCAGAGAAACTAGCTATGCAGGAATACATCAAGGAAAACTTGGCAAAAGGGTTCATACATCCCTCTTGGTCACCAGCAGGGTCAGGGTTTTTTTTTGTAAAGAAAAAAGACGGAGGTCTCCACCCCTGTATTGATTACAGAGGACTGAATAAGATCACTGTGAAAAATCGCTACCCTTTACCATTGATTGACGATTTATTTACGCAGGTGACCAAGGCCAAGATTTTTTCTAAGCTAGATCTCTGGGGTGCATACAATCTGGTTATGAATGAAAGACGGCCTTTAACACACCCGATGGGCATTACGAATACCTGGTGATGCCCTTCGGGTTGTGCAATGCGCCAGCCGTCTTCTAGGAGTTAATTAATGAAGTTTTCAGGGAAGTGTTGGGGAAGTTTGTTCTGGTTTATTTGGACGACATACTAATCTTTTCGTCCAACCTCGCTGAACATCGCAAGCATGTTAGATGGGTATTAGAGAGGTTACAACAGAATCAGCTGTATGCCAAACTAGAGAAATGCCTCTTTGAGGTAGAGTCGGTAGCCTTCCTAGGTTACATCATCTCCACTTCTGGTCTCTCGATGGACCCAGGGAAGGTTTCTGCTGTCCCGGACTGGCCTCAGCCCGTGGGGCTGAAGGCACTCCAGAGGTTCCTGGGGTTTGCCAATTACTACAGAAGATGTATTAAGGGGTACTCTACCATAATCTCTCCTCTCACCAGTCTCACCAAGAAAGGGGCTGATACTCATCATTGGACACCTGAGGGGCTCATAGGCCTTCTCCACTCTAAAGAAGCTGTTCTGTTCTGCCCCAATACTGAGGCATGTTGACGTCGCCTTTCCCTTCATTGTGGAGGTTGATGCCTCAGAGGTAGGGGTAGGAGCGGTATTGTCACAGAGGTCAGGATTGCAGGGCAAGCTACATCCATGCGCTTACTTTTCTCGCAGATTTTCACCTGCCGAGAAAAATTATGACATCGGCAACCGGGAGCTCCTAGCCATCAAATTAACTTTTGAGGAATGGCGACACTGGCTGGAGGGTGCAGAACATGTTATCACGGTTTACACAGACCATAAGAATTTGGAGTATATCAAGGGGGCTAAGAGACTTAGCCCCCGTCAGGCCCGGTGGTCCCTGTTTTTTGCTAGATTTAGATTTATAATCACGTATACTCCCGGAAGAAAGAATATCAAGGCTGATGCGCTCTCTAGGTGTTTTGAGCCTGAGTCAGTGCAGTCTGCTGATCCGGAGACTATCCTGCCTCCAAAGGTGGTTCTGGCAGCCACTGAGACTTGGAGAGATTGGTCAAACACTTTGACTCCCTATCAACAGGATGTTCCAGAGGGGAAGCCAGAAGGGGGTCATGTTTGTGCCACTGCCCTTTCAGTTACAAATTCTACAGTTTTTTCACTCTCACAATAATGCCGGTCATCCTGGAGCCACCAGAACTCAGGATCTACTGGCTAGATGTGCCTGGTGGCCTAGTTTAGCGTCTGATTGTAAGGAATTTGTAAGGGAGTATACGATCTGTGCGAGGAGTAAGCCCTCTCGGCAGGCCCCCGTGGGCACGTTACAGTCTTTGCCAGTCCCCAATGAACCTTGGACTAATATATCCATGGATTTTGTCGGTGAACTCCCTCGGTCTGAAGGCAAGTCGGTCATTTGGGTGGTAGTAGATCGTTTTAGTAAGATGGCGCACTTTGTCCCTCTGAAAGGACTCCCCTCGGCCCAGGAACTGGCTGATCTCTTCATCCAGCACATCTTCCGGCTGCATGGCATTCCGGAAAATGTAGTGTCAGATCGGGGAGTCCAATTTGTTTCAAAATTTTGGAGAGCCTTTTGCCATTAATTAGACATGGAACTCGCATTCTCATCAGGCTACCACCCTCAGACCAACGGCCAGACCGAGAGAGTTGACCAATCCCTGGAACAATTTCTCAGGTGCTATGTTGCTGATGCGCAAACTGATTGGGTAAAGTTTTTGCCGTTTGCATAGTTTGCGCACAACAATCTGAAAAGCTCTTCTTCTGGGTATTCCCATTTTCAAGTGGTGTCAGGTAGATCACCTAAGTTTGCTCCTTTGCCAGTCGCATCAACTCCTTTTCCAGCTCTGGAGGACTGGCAGAGGGCCTGGAAAGAGATTTGGGGAATGGTTAAGAGGAACCTAGGGAAAGCTTTCCAGACCCAGAAGAAGCAGGCAGATAAACATCGGTCTGTGGAGTGGAGATTCTCCCCTGGAGGTCTGGTGTGGGTATCCACTCATCATTTGGCCTTGAAACAATTGTCACCCAAGCTAGGTCCTAAATTTATAGGACCATTTCCAGTGGCCAAGAAGATTAATAATGTCACATATGCTGTTGATCTCCCACCCAGCATGAAAGGTGTGAGATCGTTCCATGTGTCCCTGTTGAAACCAGCTGTACAGGTGGACTCCTCTCTCCCCCCCCCCCCCCCCTGTGTTGGTGGATGACCAGCCAGAGTATGAGATTGTAAAGATTCTGGATTCTCGCTTGGTGCAGAATTCCGTGCAGTATCTGGTCCACTGGAAAGAATATGGCATAGAGGAGAGATCTTGGGTGCCAGATTGCCACATGCATGCGGAGGATTTGAAGAAAGAGTTTCATGATTTACATCCTGGAAAGCCTGGTGGAAAGTGTCCGGAGTCCACTCCTCGGGGGGGGGGGGGGGGGTACTGTGATGAATAGCTGAAAAGCCGCCGCGTGTTCTGACAGTAAGGCGGCTGATTCCGCGTCTGATGCGGCGGTTTGTCCGCGTCAGCATGCGTCTGGGTTATCTGGAACTAATGGTGCACATGGGAAGGATGACGTGGGGGCCGCCGCATGTTCCGACAGTTAGGCGGCGGATTCCGCATCCAGTGCGGCGGTTTCCCCGCAGCAACATGTGTCTGGGCTGTCTGGACCTAGTAGTGCACACAGATGGAGAGCTACGCACGCGCGCGCTGCAAGACAAGCTCTTTATACCAATAGGAGGAAGATCAGCTGATCAGGGCGGTCAGCTGATTCCTGCTCAGTCAGTGATTGGTTGATGGGAGCTGGGCGGCGCTGTGGGGGCGCTTTACTATATATATATCTCCTTCTGTTCAGTTGCTGGTTGTCTGGCGTTGCGAATGCCTATGTGTTAGCACTCAGACCTTAGTCAGATCCTTCAGTGTGGTGGAACCAGGAGGACCTGGGAATCCACACTTAGCCAGTTACTATATATCATCTGTGTTATTCTCTAGCATAGTTCCAGGGTGTTGAGATCACGGCCCTCACACCCCAGACTAGGAATACTGTATATCATCTGTGTTATTCTCTAGCATAGTTCCAGGGTGTTGAGATCACGGCCCTCACACCCCAGACTAGGAATACTGTATATCATCTGTGTTATTCTCTAGCATAGTTCCAGGGTGTTGAGATCACGGCCCTCACACCCCAGACTAGGAATACTGTATATCATCTGTGTTATTCTCTAGCATAGCTCCAGGGTGTTGAGATCACGGACCTCACACCTCAGACTAGGCCTTGTTCTGATATCTGTTATGACCTGTAGCTTTCTTGACTATTCTTCTGCTCTCTGATTTGGTACCTTGCATATCTGATACACTGCTGCCGACCCGGCCTGTCTGACCTTCTGGCTGTCACCCCCCCTCAGGGTGGCCAGCCTTCCCGCAGGGGTCCCCTGCTCTACAGAGGGGACACTGCACCTTATCAGTCAGGGACTCCCTCTCCAGGTGTCCTTGACTGCAGTAGAGACTTCTCTACTTATTGGACCACCTGCTACCCCGGTGGTCCAAAGGTTACTGTTGCACCAAAACACTTACACACTCAGGTGTCTAGAGGTTAGACATATTTGATTATTGGCGATTCTGCAGATCCCCAATAATCAGGTATATTTGTATTCTTGGGGATACTGCAGATCGCCAAGAATCAGATTCTCTCTCTGGTTGCCGACACCTATCGTTACACAATGGTCCTAAAAGACCCCTTACTAAGATGTTAAGAAAAACAAAAGTTTGCTTTCTTAAAACAGAAAGAATTTGCGATAATTCAGGTTGGAGTGAGCTTGAGATGTCTCTCAGTGCATCACTGCTGAATATATGCAAATTAACCATTGTACCCTTAGAAGCTAAACACACCTCCAGAACCACTGGAATGCAATGATGTGTCAGCTTGTTAATTTGTACAGAGCCATAATAATCCAACATGCATACAGACTGCTTCGGCGTACTGGACCAACACATCATCGGCTTTTTTACATATTAAAAGAAAAACTATTTACACACATCACAAACTACAATAATACATGAATACACAGGAAGAATCACTTCTTCCTCCTCTCTTCTGCAAGCCAATCATTATACGCTATAACCACCATCCACCATGAAGTATCAACTTCATAGAAAGGACGCCCCTCTGACTCATATTCTTTCACTCTATTTTCTAACCATCTCGGAACACCAACACCCCTCAAGACCCTCTCACAACTATATCTAACCCTCTACAAAACTTATTTTTTTATAATCTTCGCTTATTCAGGCTTCAAAATTCTAAAATAATCTGTTGCTCTATTCATCAAAGCCTCCACTTCCCCCTCATGCCCATACCTGTATCTATGCTTCTGGACAGGACACCCCCAAGATTCATGACCCGACTCTCCACACACCCTACAAACACCCCTCACTCTCACAGTCTTCCTCACCACACTAGCCGGACTTGCTGCTAGACTTTCAGACACGGGTGGTTGCTGTATTTCCATTTCACTTTCTGATGAAGACAGCACCTCAAAGGGATTAGGAGAAATCAAAACCTCACTCCCCTCCCCCACCTTCATTTTCTTTACTTTGGTCTCCACCTTCTGAGCCTGCTCTCTCACTTTCCCTCTCTGTCCCGGAGTCAGCTGACTCCCTCCCACTTTCTGCCACCCCTCCTGCTCATTAGAATCACTCACCTCCAAATCTCTCTGCAACTCCATAAAACTCACCTCCGCCTCAACACACTGAACTTCTACCAACTCTACAATCTCTCCCCAATTTGATGGACCTCCCAGACTGCTAGAGAACGGAATCACCTCCTCCATCTGCACAGATTCCTTCATTACACCAGAGCAGCCCTCTCCTGCCCCCTGCTGATCACTATCACTCACTTCCCCTTTCTCCTGCCTACTCTGACTGACACCTAGCTCCAACCCTTTATCCTCCGTGGAACTATGAGTCCCAGCACTCCCACTCACCTGCTGCACTTCAATCTTGGCTTTCTCTACAGACTCCTCAGCACCTGCAACCACCCTGTCATCTTCACCAGCTTTCCGGGCAGCCATCCCCTCACCAGATGCCTCCACACTGCTCACACCAGCATCTGAGACCGTCACATCACCACGCCCACCACTTTGCATATCAGGAACCGCCTCCTGCTCCAGGCCACGTCCCCCACCATTTCCACTTGGCTTCACAGAGACTTCCACACTGTCAGACACAGTTTTATCCACCACACCTTTCTCTCCACCACTCACCCCAACATCCTCACCACGCACAGGATTCTCCACTCTCTCTACAACCACAGAATCAAACACACGGTCCTTGTCCACGCCCCCAGCCATTTTCAGACTCCTCAGGCGCCATCTTGCTTTCCTCACTCACTGCAGCCACACTGAAATCAGCAGCTAAATCACTCATTCCCTCACCAATCACCCCAACAGTCACTCCGCTCCCCACAACACTGTTACGCAACTCCACAGGCTCTGCAGCCAGCTCAGTCACACCCACACTCTCCTCAGCCGCCTGATCAGACACCGTCATATCTTCTGTAATTACAGTAGTAACATCGGTAGGTACAGAACGCTCACCCCACTTCCCAAACCAACTCCTCCCCTCCTTCGCAGCCTCAGCATAGGAGAAGAGACTCCTCCCCCTATTCAGCGAGCAGTCCTTGGCTAGATGTTCAGCCGTCCCACAAAGATCACACATACGGGGGGCTGAACATTAATAAGCCTGGTGACCCCTCTGCCTGTAGAACCTGCAGGTATCCTTGTTAGGGCAATGCTCCCTCATATGCCCGTACATATAGCAATAACGGCAGCACTTTGGCTGCCCCTGGTAGCTTATAGTGCACCTTTCACCCACCACTGTAAAAGCTGCAGGGGGGTGTACAGTACCACCATAACCATCCGGATCTGGCTTCAACTTCACCTCAAACTTCAATTTACTGCGATACATGCCATACAAATTCTTCAGCTTCACAGTATTCCCTATCTCACTGCAATATTGCTTCAGGAAAGACCTAATAACATGAGTCTCCAAGAAAGGATTAAACAGGTGAACAGTCAGGTATTTAACCCTTGCATCAAACAGTAAATCCACATCAATCTTCTCCAATACAGGATATCTCCCCTCAGCCTTCACCATCTTCCAATTTTCAAAAACAGCCAGGCAGCGTTCCTCCGAAAAAAGGAAATAATGTATTGGCCCATATCCACAAAATCTTGCATCGCATAAATATCCATTACCTGGACACCAAGAATCTCCGTCACGACATCAACAGCCACCATTCTCATCCCGATCTCCTTCTGATGCTCCTTTTGGACCCCAATCCTCAGCGAATTCCTCAGCGGCTTTTTAAAGTCTGCCATTTTCACAGCACACCAGACCACCGTTGCCTCTCTGATCTTCCTTGGCCCCCAAAAGGAGACCCCACACTAAACCCTATGGCCAAAACCAAGCAAGTACCAACTCACTTGGTCCTAGCCAATAGGCCAAGTGGTAATGTACAGCCTGATTCGGATTGTTTGATCATCATCAGTGCATGGCATAGATTAATTTGGCTCTATGCAGTAGGGCTTGTAACACCAAGAGGTACAGACTAACCAGCAAGCTTATGGTGACCCAGAACTCATTGGAGTGTGTAAGGGACTACAATGGTCCTAAAAGCCCCCTTACTAAGATGTTAAGAAAAACAAAAGTTTGCTTTCTTAAAACAGAAAGAATTTGTGATAATTCAGGTTGGAGTGAGCTTGAGATGTCTCCCAGCGCATCACTGCTGAATGTATGCAAATTAACCATTGTACCCTTAGGAGCTAAACACACCTCCAGAAGCGCTGGAATGCAATGATGTGTCAGCTTGTTAATTTGTACAGAGCCATAATAATCCAACACCATAAGTGTTTGGGGGGGGGGGGGGGGAGGTTACATTTTCCAACGGATTAATTAAATGCGTAGAATCCCTGATGTATGAGTTCAAATTTACCAAATGTGGTTGTAGATGGACATCAACAAATGTGCAGCATTTCTCAGTCAGACTTCCGACCCCAGAGACTATGGGTCTTCCTGGGGGACATGTGAGATTTTTGTGGACTTTAGGTAGTAAATATAGGGTTGGAATAATAGGTGTATCCACTGTAAGATATAGAAATTCCTTTGGGGTTATGATCTTATTCTTTACTCCATTTAATAAGATAGCATCTAATTTGCGTTTGTAAATCATGGTAGGATCTTAGGGTAGCCGACAATAGTAGCTCCCATTACTCAGTTGGCGTTGGGCCTCTGCCCTATACATTTTCTCAGGCCAAATCACAATGTTCCCACCCTTATCTGCTTCCTTAATAATCAATGTTTTATTTTGGGCCAGTTTCTTAGAGCCACCTGTTCTAATTTCGACAGGTTATTATTCTTCAATGGACTTAATTGTAGTGACCTTAATTCATCACACATGAGGTCAAAAAATATCTTTACAGCTGGGCAGTTCTCAAAGGGAGGCACAAAGGTGGAGGCTCTCTTGAATTGTACTGCTTGTGAAGGTTCATTCTCTTGATATCTTTTTTTTTTTTTTTTAACCAAAAGTAGAGTTTATTCAACAGATTTCTTAAGGTTACAACAAAGACAAAAATTTTTTTCATCAGCAGTGTATGCAAATGACAGTTCGCTATGTATCATGACAGCAAAAATGGAGTGAGAGTATGAAGTTTACATTGGACAGCTAAGGCAAACAGATACAAATGTAAAAAAAAGGTTATTAACATTGCATTACAGCCAGGGCCGGATTTAGGCCAAGGCCACCTAGGCTATGGCCTAGGGCACCACAGGAGCAAGGGCACCAAAGCAGCAGGCTAACCTGGTGCAGCATTTGCAAGTTTGCAAATGCTGCAATGCAGGGAGATCAGGTGAGCGCCTGACCGCGGTACTCTGCTGCTAGCTGCCTGTGCAGCAGCCACCTTGCTCTCTGTGCACGTTTGCATTGTAGCCGATGGCTATGGACTTGGGCAGCATTGGAGACAGAAAGGAAGAGAAAGCTTCTGCACTGGAGACGAGTTGAGAAATGATTGACACTGATGGCTGCTGTGGTGTGAAGGTGAGCTGGCTACCTATACTGAAGGGGGTGGGAAGAGGAGGGATTAAGGGAGTCATCTGGCTACCTATAATGGAGGGGGAGGGGTCCTCAGGCTACCTATACTGGAGGGAAAGGGGGGAGAAGTCATCTGGCTACCTATACGGGGGAGGGGTCATTTCGCTACCTATATTGAAGGGGGGCAGCTGGTGACAGTGGCCTTGGGCGGTAAAGAGTACAAATCCGGCCCTGATTACAGCGGTGCTTCATGGAGTATATTGTTATAACACAATTTAGGATATAGAAAAAGGAAAAAAAAGGAAGACCACTGCAATACATACATTCCATAGAGGCGTATCAGCAGAAAGTACAAGAGGGGACCAGTTAAATATTAGGCCCGTCTCAAGGCCTATGTTTCCACCTATCTCAGATTAAGGAGAATTGTTGTGGGCGATTTCTGTTCGTGTAGACAAGTTTTTTAAAGGGTAGAGTGTTATCTAAGCGCCTCTTCCAGCTTAATAGGGATGGTAATTATGTAGATAGCCATTTTAGGGCGATCTCTTGCCTTGCCGCAAACAAAGTTTCACTAATAAATGTTTTAGTGCATGGTTGAGTGTCTTCGTCTATCTGTAGCCCCAAAAGGCACATTCTGGAGTCCAGGGAGACCGGACAGCCCATCTTGTCGTGCAAGAAGTTGATCACCTGCAGCCAGAACGCTGCTACGGGCGGGCACTCCCACATAAGGTGGTAGGAGGGGTTGGTCAAATTACATTTGGGGCATTGTGCTGAGGAGTCAGGTTTATACTTAGCCACTCTAGTTGGTGTTAAATAAGCGTGGTGTAAAATACTGTATATTCTGGCGTATAAGACTACTTTTTAACCCTTGAAAATCTTCTAAAAAGTCAGGGGTCGTCTTATACACCGGGTGTCATTTATACTGGGTGATAAGCCCTATCTTGTTACCAACTCTCAGACCTCACTGCTGAGGATTGTAGTGAAGCGGTGAAGACGCACATGTGCGAGATTTGAGAGGCAGAGAAGGAGGTAATAGTACTTAAGGGTGGGCCAGAAGGGTGAAAGAGGCGTGCTTTATGGTCACAATGTGATCTATTCTTCCATACTGTTCTGATAAACAGGTATACAGGGAGAGTTGACCAATCCACTTAGGGAGAGGGAGAGCTGACCAATCCAACCAGTCAATCACCTATATACTGGGCACCACATACAGTACAGCACCAGTATCTGTTCATACCAGTATATGCTTTTTTTTTTTTTTGTTATTTGGTGTGCGTTGGAAGAAGGGTAGTCTTATACAGTGAGTATATCTCAAACTCTATATTTCAACTGGAAAAGTTGGGGGGTCTTCCTATACGCCCAGTCGTCTTATACGCCGGAATGTACGGTATATAACTGGGTGGCACGGTCTTTAATGCATATTGAGGCTTTTTGTACATTATTTAGAGCCTCCTCCCAGTCTTCATCATCTATGTCCAAACCTGATGCTGTCCAGTAGTTTTTGGATGCTATCGTGCGCTCCAGAGCTTTTGAACTAATTAACTCCTTGTACAGGTCCCTAATTTTTAGGTCCAGTTTTGATTAGTGTAAATAGTGGGTGTGCCAATAATTTTACAGGGACCTTACCGAATTGTTTGCAAAAGGCATGAGAAAACTGCAAATAGCAAAAATATTGAGATGCCAAGCTGGGAAATTGGGAGACAAGCATGTCAAAGGGCTTTAATTTACCTTGGTGCAAAACCACGCCTGAGCATTGCCAGAGCGGTACGTCTGGGATAGTTTTAAATTCTGGGAGTACCTTATTATTCCATAACGGTGTATGTGGATCCAGTGCTGGGCCGAAATTACGCATGAGCATAATTACGCATCGTAATTCAATGTAAATTTACGCGTAAGCGTTACGCGTAACTTACGGTCTTACGCGTAATTATTTACGCGTAAGACCGTAAGTGGTATCGTAATTACACTGTCTACCGTAATTGCTAGGCATGCGTAATTTTACGAACACTTACGCGTAATTTTACGTGTAATTACTAATGTAAAATCTCCCATTTTCTAAGAGTAGCCAATCAGTCACCATCCTAAGCAACCAATAGTATCTTCTCCCGCCCTTCAGTATAAGCGTACGTTTTGACGCATACGAATAATATGTACGCAATAACTGTCACATTGACGGCTATTGCGTACATATCGTCCGCATGCGTAAAAAAATACGCATTAATGGGCATTACGGCACTACGCGTAACATTGTAGTGTAAGCGCCTTCATTACGGTATCCTTACGCGTAATTGCGTAAGTTTACGCGTAATTACAGTGATGTACCGTAGATAATTTCCTATGCCGTAACCGTAATTGCGTAATGCGTAATAGCGTAAAATTACGCGTAATAATCCGTAAGCGTAGATTTTTCCATTACGACCAGCACTGTGTGGATCATATACCCCAGCGTCATTTATAAGGACACACCATTTTCCATATCAATTGGGCTTGAGTAAGTATAGTATTTGTGTGTTTACCAGTAGGGATATTATGACAGAGCATGTCCATAGCTACGTTTGCTTTGTAGGGGTCCAGGCTGTATCCCAGGGCCTCCGGGTTATATAGTGTATCCATAGTAAACCATGTTGAAATATGTTGAATTTGGGCTGCAAAATAATAGTGTTGCATCGATGGGAGTGCAAGGCCACCGAGACCATTTGGGTTAATAAGAAGCGCATATTTAAGACGAGCTCGCTTATTATTCCAAATAAATGCAATGAACAAGGATCTAATGCGTTTAAAGATAGTGAGCGGGACATATATAGGCGATTGGTGAAGTACATATAACAGCTTAGGTAAAAGAATCATTTTAATTAAATTAATTCTCCCTACTACCGTGAGACACAGCCTGGACCAGATTTTATACTTGGTCTGTACCAACTGTATAAGTGGGAGTATTTCCGCTTGCATATATTGTTGGGGGGGCAGATGGATTTTGACACCAAGATATTTAAATGATTGGACTGCTTCAAGTTGCATAGGTTGTGGAGCATTCGCATTGGAGGGCTGGTCCACATACATCACAACTGATTTTCCCTTATTTAGCTTAATTCCTGAATAGTATCCAACTTCTTCAATAGTGTCCAGAGCAGTTTGTAGGGATACAGTGGGGTCAGCCAAATAGAGGATAGTGTCATCCGCATAAAGGCCTATCTTTTCGTTGCGGGTGCGAAAGCCACATATCTGAGGGTGTGCTCTTATACGGCAAGCAGGCGGCTCCACAGCTAGTGCATATAACAAAGGAGAGAGCGGGCACCCCTGTCTAGTGCCTCGTCCTAAAGGGAAGGGCTGGGATATCCAGCTGTTAGTGCATACTCTGGCTGTTGGAAGAGTGTATAGCAGCTTCACCCATTTTATAAAATTGTCACCGATGCCAAACCTGGCAAGGACCGCTGTCAGATAGTGCCATTCTACTCTATCAAACGCTTTGGCCATATCTAAAGACGCCACTATTCTAGAGCCTGAGTTAGAATGTTCCGCTTGCAGGTTAGTTAAAAGACGGCGTATATTCATAGCAGTGTTCTTGTCTGGCATAAAGCCTGTCTGATCTTGATGGATAAGGGAAAGAATCACTGTATTAAGTCTATTGGCTAGAAGTTTCGCCAGTACCTTAATATCTGAGGGGAGAAGTGAGATAGGGCGATAAGAATCGCAGTGAAAGGGATCCTTGCCAGGCTTGGGGAGAACAATTATCAGGGCTTCCCGCATGGAGCATAGGAGGGAGCCTCTCTCAAAAGCGTCATTAAAAGTCTGTAGCAGGAGCGGTGCTATATTCTCATCGTACTTTTTATAAATTTCGATTGGCAGGCCGTCTAGGCCAGGAGCCTTTTTGGGGGGGAAACTAGCAATGGCAGTGTATAGTTTGTCTAGAGTCAATGATTTATCTAATGTTTCACGTTGCTCAGGGGAAAGTTTAGGCAAATAAATCTCTGATAGGTATATTTCAGAGTCAGACTGCGTAGCAGTGGTGTGACTAGTGTATAAGGAGGAGTAATAGGTATAGAAGACCTGATTTATTTCTTGGCAGCCGGTTACGGTTTGACCCTGTAAGTCTGCAATATGCGTAATTACTGGGGGGGGGGGGGAAGTATAAGTTTTGGAGATTTCGGCTAGAAGGGTGCCCGCTCTCTCTCCCTGTTCATAGAACGCCTGCTTGCTGAAAAATAGCTTACTTTTGGTAATTTCTTCAATGTGTTTTTTATGCTGCCTCTGTAGCCTGCACAATGCATCTTTATTTTCCGGCCCAGGGTCCCTAAAATATTGATCTTGTGCCTGAGAATGGCGGCAGCTCCCTCTTTTTTGAATCCCCCTTGCATGCTGAGATGGCTGCTATCATTTCCCCACGAAGGAAGGCCTTGAAGGCGTCCCATACCACATCTAGCTTCTCCTCATCCCTGTGCCTGAATATGAAATCATCTATATGAGTGGCTATCTCTTCATGTTTGTTTATAAGTTCAAGCCAAAAAGGGTTTAGTTTCCAAAATTGGAAGGGTGGTTTTTGACCCCAAGTTAGTACCAATTGTAGTGGAGTGTGATCTGAAGCCAGACGTGGTAACATCTCGATACGAGACACAATCGCAAGAGTGGCAGGTGCCACAAGAAAGTTATCTATGCGTGATCTGGTGGCTATAGTCGCAGAGAAGCATGTATATACCTGCATATTGGGGTTAAAGTGACGCCAGGCATCAGTCAGTTGGACTTCACATATAAGATTGTGGAAAGAGATGGGTTTATCTGCTTTAGGTGGGTATCTATCAAAAGCGGGGTTACATACAGCATTAAAATCCCCCATCTAAATAGCATGCTGACAGGGATATCTATTACAGAAAGCAGTGCCTTCTTTAAGGACAATTAAGCTATATGGAGGGGGGAGATATATATTTAAAATTAAAAGAGTAATACCGCTTAATGTACAGTGTAGAAATATGTACAGTGGTGTGAAAAACTATTTGCCCCCTTCCTGATTTCTTATTCTTTTGCATGTTTGTCACACTTAAATGTTTCTGCTCATCAAAAACCGTTAACTATTAGTCAAAGATAACATAATTGAACACAAAATGCAGTTTTAAATGATGGTTTTTATTATTTAGTGAGAAAAAAAACCCTCAAAACCTACATGGCCCTGTGTGAAAAAGA
Source organism: Hyperolius riggenbachi (assembly GCF_040937935.1). Classification (NCBI taxonomy): domain Eukaryota; kingdom Metazoa; phylum Chordata; class Amphibia; order Anura; family Hyperoliidae; genus Hyperolius; species Hyperolius riggenbachi. The sequence continues at coordinate 164,882,964 of NC_090650.1, forward strand.
AATTGCCCCCTGAACCTAATAACTGGTTGGCCACCCTTAGCAGCAATAACTGCAATCAAGCTTTTGCGATAACTTGCAACGAGTCTTTTACAGCGCTCTGGAGGAATTTTGGCCCACTCATCTTTGCAGAATTGTTGTAATTCAGCTTTATTTGAGGGTTCTCTAGCATGAACCGGCTTTTTAAGGTCATGCCACAACATCTCAATAGGATTCAGGTCAGGACTAGGCCACACCAAAGTCTTTATTTTGTTTTTCTTCAGCCATTCAGAGGTGGATTTGCTGGTGTTTTTTGGGTCATTGTCCTGCTGCAGCACCCAAGATTGCTTCAGCTTGAGTTGACGAACAGATGGCCGGACATTCTCCTTCAGAATTTTTTGGTAGACAGTAAAATTCATGGTTCCATCTATCACAGCAAGCTTTCCAGGTTCTGAAGCAGCAAAACAACCCCAGACCATCACACTACCACCATCATATTTTACTGTTGGTATGATGTTCTTTTGCTGAAATGCTGTGTTACTTCTACGCCAGATGTAACAGGACATGCACCTTCCAAAAAGTTCAACTTTTGTCTCCTCGGTCCACAAGGTATTTTACCAAAAGTCTTGGCAATCATTGAGATTTTTTTTTTTAGCAAAATTGAGACGAGCCTTAATGTTCTTTTTGCTTAAAAGTGGTTTGCGTCTTGGATATCTGCCATGCAGCCCATTTTTGCCTAGTCTCTTTTTTATGGTGGAGTCGTGAACACTGACCTTAATTGAGGCAAGTGAGGCCTGCAGTTCTTTAGATGTTGTCCTGGGGTCTTTTGTGGCCTCTCGGATGAGTTTTCTCTGCGCTCTTGGGGTAATTTTGGTCGGCCGGCCACTCCTGGGAAGGTTCATCACTGCTCCATGTTTTTGCCATTTGTGGATAATGGCTCTCACTGTGGATCGCTGGAGTCCCAAAGCTTTAGAAATGGCTTTATAACCTCTACCAGACTGATAGATCTCAATTACAGTACTTTTGTTCTCATTTGTTCCTGAATTTCTTTGGATCTTGGCAGGATGTCTAGCTTTTGAGGTGCTTTTGGTCTACTTCTCTGTGTCAGATAGCTCCTATTTAAGTGATTTCTTGATTGAAACAGGTGTGGCAGTAATCAGGCCTGGGGGTGACTACAGAAATTTAACTCAGGTGTGATAAACCACAGTTAAGTTATTTTTTAACAAGGGGGGCAATCACTTTTTCACACAGGGCCATATAGATTTGGAGTTTTTTTTCTCACTAAATAATAAAAACCATCATTTAAAACTGCATTTTGTGTTCAATTATGTTATCTTTGACTAATAGTTAACGGTTTCTGATGAGCAGAAACATTTAAGTATGACAAACATGCAAAAGAATAAGAAATCAGGAAGGGGGCAAATAGTTTTTCACACCACTGTATCTGCCCATAGGGTCAATTAGGATATTTAGCAGTTGGAATGCAAGGGATCTCCTGATAAGCAGGGAAACTCCTCTGGAGTATTGTGAGTATGTGGAATGATACATCCAGCCTATCCAGCTGCGTTTAAGTGCCTGCACTTTGTCACCTATAAGGTGTGTCTCCTGGAGACCCACCACGTCTGGCTTGTGCCTATTTAAATCATTTAGCAGCATTTGCCTCTTCAAGGAATCATTAATACCTCTTACATTCCAGCTGATACAGCTAAGTGCACTCACAGATTTTGCTTAATGTAAGTATATATACGTAAGTGTGAACCAAACAGTGTAAAGAACCGTCATAGTAGCATTGTAACCTTTTATAATCAGAATAATAATGCAGAAAAAGGAGGAACTGAACACAAACCCTAAAAAATAAAACCCTGTAAACACCCAACCCACCCTGACCTGAGAAAATTAACACCAGGTCCTTATAACCCTCTGTCTAGGCAGTAAACCTGAAAAAGCAGACTTATACCTGAAAGGTATTACAGTCTGCCTGGGGGAAACAACTTACTTACTGCAGCAGGAACACCAGCTATGAGTCTTCCCGCTCAGCATACAACCATCAACTTACGTTATACAAGGTACCGTCTTACATATGTGTGAAGAACATTTTTGGCAGAACTGAACGTAGTCCTTTTCCTTTTAATTGTATCATGTAAGTATTTAGCAGCTAGGTCATTACATCTTAGCAGAGATTTCCAGCAACACGTAGTTAAACGGCTGCACTGCCGCGTCATGCGTTATTGAGTCCACCATTTTGTGATTGACGGATATCATTAAGTGACTGACATACACATTAAACAATGTATACCCTGGAAGATGAACAAACCCCCCCAAAAGAGAGTTTTCCTGGGCAGATCATAAGTGAAGCGGTTTCACAAAGTAATTGTCTGTCACCAGAAGAGCTTGTTGTCTTGCAATAGGAGCAGTTCATTAACAGGGGTATAACGTGCGCACATTACGCCATCTTGTCGGTGGTAATGTTCTATGTGCTGCCCTTACAAAATCCAGAGAAGAGCAAAAAGTATAGCGGGAAATGCTAAAAGGTAGCTGTCAAAAGGAAAAACCCCATATGGGGAGTCAAGGGAAAAGGGCCACAGGATGTTTGTGTGGTCAAGACATCTTGGAGAGGGCCCGGTACTTTAAGCATGGACAGTACTTACAGCTTTATGACTCGTTTTCTTCTCTCCATGGCGAATGTACTGCCTTCGGCCTGGCATCCAGCCATGTCTGCGCTCCCTCGGGCGTAGTGAAGAAATGGGTGCTACCATCAGCTATCACACATAGTTTAGTTGGGTATAACATTGCATATTCAAGTCCCAAATCTCGAAGCCGCTTTTTAACATTATAAAATTGCGCTCTTTGCTTCTGCAGGTCAATTGAGAAATCAGGGTAGAAAGATAGTCGTGCATTCTCATACTTGACTTCACCTTTTACTCGTGCTGCCCTAAGTACAGCATCACGGTCGCGGTAGTTAAGTAGTTTGAAAATAAATGTTCTTGGTGCTCAGCCCGGCTTAGGGATCTTTGGGGACACCCTATGTGCCCGTTCAATAATAAATGCAGAAGAAAACTTAGGCCTGCCAAATAAATCCACCAGCATCTTTTCAGTGAAGTCTTCTGGGTCGTTACCTTCTACTTTCTCTGGAAGGCCAACTACACGCACGTATATTGGAACGGCGGTTCCTGTTCTCAATATCTTCCTGCCTTTCCCGAAAAACTTTAATGTCCTGCTGAGCTACTGTGGAGTCGCGTTGCAATGGTGGCAGCTGGTCTTCTACACGGCTAATACGTGCTTCCATCTCCATTACTCTGCTGCGGAGTGTCTGCATATCTACTCTCAGCAAGGAGACGTCCGTTTTAACTTCTTCCAGCCTTGCAGTTATAGCGGTAAGGGCCATCTGGCAAGAAGCTACCCCTTCCATTATCTGCTTCAGAGAGGGTTGTGGTTCTTCATCCTCCGAGGTCGCGTCGCCATCTTGTTCATGCCGGAATTTGCGCAGCTTGGCCGCTGCTTCCGAGCCACGTCTAGTGGTCATACTTAGCTTCTTCCAAGTGCCCAGAGGGTATGGGGTACAACTGGGGACCACACTTAAGTAGTTTACAATAGCGGGTTAGGATATAGACGGATATATAGGGATGTCGAGCGGGAGCTCCTCTCCAACACGTCCTACTCCATCGGCTTCCGGTCACGCCCCCCATCTACAAGGATATCTTGAATTTCTTTGTCACTAATATCCAGACCCAAATCTACATAATCTGTAGGTGAATGGGAAAACATTTTACTGTATGTAGTACCAGTTTCCTGCAAAATAAAAATAAATCCTTGAGTACTGTAACTTTGTCCAAAGGTGCTGTAGGGGCAAAAGTAAGTCCACGTTCCAGAACACTGCATTCAACATTGCTCAACTGGTAATCTGATAGATTTATGATCCTCAATTTTGTAGATATAGCCTCTTGGCCTGACTCAATGGAATTTGTGACTTGCGCTTCACCAATTCCCCTTGAAGAATTGCTAGCAATGGGTCATTTTCTGAGCGACCTCCTACCACCCCTTCTGGTTCGCTTTCTGGTTCGCTTATTTCGGATAATAAATCACTTGGTGTTTTCATACCCGACTGGCTATCATCAAATTGACTGTTGGGTTGAATTGGCCATGGATTGGAATCTTTAGGATTTCTAGGATTTTTAGGGGCACCCTGTGCTGGCCTAGGCCTGTCACCACCCCTAGGATTACCTGATTCCCCCTCCACGTGGTTTCCTGGGGCGACCCCGTCCATTTCCACAATGTTTCCATCTATATGCCTGTCCATCATCAAAATATTTACGATCTCTACTATATTTATTTTTCTTTCCATTGCTGATACGCCTCTCAAAATCCTCCAATTCCCTCTTGAACTTGTCAAGAAAGGGTTGGACCAATTTAGCCTCATCAAAGGTTTTTAGATCCATTTGTACAGATGCGATATCAGCTTTGTTTTTTTTTCTAATAATTGACTTTGATGAACAGAGGCGCCAGCAGAATAAAAACAATAATTCAAAGTTTTAAAATATGCTGGGGAGGCAGTGGTGGACTTACCTCCGAAAGCAGACTAGACTACTTGTCTGACATAAATAAACACTTTATTAGTACCCCAATAGATGCAACGCGTTTTGCAGGACCAAGCCCGCTTCATCAGGCAATAAAACAGGGGACAAAACTGTGGACAAAGGCAAAAATTACAGTACTGCAGTGAGCTACATAATATAAAAAGCATTCATACGGTGCATACAAATATATCAATTGCTAAAAACGTTGGGGGAAAAACGTTTTTTTTTTTTCAAACTGTGACATAAAAACTTGCATAAGGTTTGCATGCGGTTTTGTAAACAGGTGTTTGTAGTTAGTTGATGCGACTGCTCAAGGCAGCCAGACAGTGGGTACCCAGACTATGGATGCCCATGTGAGGTGTGGGAGCGGAGCCCAAATCATACCGTTATAAAGTGCACTGTGTAATAAATATTAAAGTGCAAAGTATGGTAAATAAAATACTGTGGCATAATGTATTAATCATAATGACAAATGTCCTGAAAAAGTAGTTAATAAGTGAATAAGAACAAGGGGATGCTTAGTAGCTGACCAGGGGCCAGACATGATCTCACTGAGTAACACATACTAATAAAAGGACATTTTAATGTGTAGTAATATGTAATAGCTTTAAAGCTTATAAAGCCAATAATAATAAAAACCAGTCCAACTAAAAAAGATGATGAAGTGTAAGGGAATGGCAGTCTTAATGAAAGGCAAACAGCAGAGTATAAGAAATGGAGTGTAGCTTACCAGTAGCTCTCAGGTAGCACGTATAGCGCCTCTGTACAGAGGTCAGGATGCTAGGTGCTATTAATGCAGTTGTGGACAGGTCTCATCTAATCCGGGGCAGCCACTGGAGTAAAGTGGGCGGGGCCAGTCAGTATGGAGGGAAAGAGTAGCAGCCAATCGGCATTGCGTGTGCCAAAAACGGCGCATCAATGCAAACAAAACTATGGATGGCATGCATATTTTTTATTAAGCTGTGTCTCGATGGTGTAATGGTCAAGTGCTCTGCCTCTGACATAGGAGACCTGGGTTCAAATCCCGGCTCTGCCCATTGCCTTGTTTAAGGGCAAATGCTGGGGGCACCTGCATTTTGAAGGAGTATAGCGAAAATCACTGCTGTACTTCAAAATTAAGGCTGCGTTGATGGACAAGGGAAGGGGGGGGGGGGGGTCCCTGTGGGGGATCCATGGATCAGGGCTCAAATATGTGGGGGAAAAATGGTATTATGTATAAAAAACAGGAAATTTATAAACAACACCTACAGCTGGAATCTTGTTGCCAACTAGTGATGGAAGTATAGAATTGCATCTTTGGGGATAAAGCTACTATATAAATACAATTTCACAAACACAAAACACAAGTAAAAAACAAAATCTAGTTAATGTAAGTAAAACATCTGGAAATAAAGTGCTTAAACATACCCAATTCAAAGTTACAGTCCCTTGGACGTCTCTTAGTCTACCGATAAATGATATGTAAGAGCATTCAAGTGACAAAATATAGTTTTCACAGAATATACATTGGTCTCTTTGCACACAAACAGTGATAATATATGGAAAAAGCGGTGCAATGAATTAAATTTGGTATAGATCATATAATTTTCATATTCAAAGTAAAATCGTTATGAGATGATAAAAAGAATTCAAAAACTAAAAGAGAGCGACCAGGATAAAAAGAGCGGATAAGAATATTGATAGGTTAGTGAAATTTCTCTAATTGTTCATTGAGGCCCTCTGGAACGAGGGTCCTCAGGATCTGGATCCAATACATCTCAGTTTTTTTTCAGTCTGTCAAAGGCATCAGGCAGGTATGCACGTACTGAATCAATAAGTGTTATGTAAAAGAGATCCGGGTCATTATTGTGGTGAGTGGAGAAGTGACGTGAAACACTGTGCAGGGGAAATTTGTTGATAATATTCCTTTTTTCTAATAATTGTTCATCATGTTCAATGAGCATATTTAGAATTATGACTGAGCATTTCCCCAAGCCGGTTTCCCATTTATCTTTCAAATGCGAGACCACCTCCCATGAAGGAAAGATCTGGACTCGCAAACCACGTGGGTAAATTCCCTACTTAATATAAATCTGCAAGCTGTGGATATTCCACTAAAGATGTTATAATTGATTAATTTGGTGGTGCAGCCTATTTGTATACAGGATTTCTTTCTCTCACATTTGTCTTGGACATTTCTTTTTACAGTTACAGTTTGCAGTAATTTAAAATCACACACAAATCGCTATGTATAGCGATTCATGAGTGATTTGCCAGCGATTATATACTTTACATTGAATCACAAACACTCCCAAAATGCTGCATGTCCTGCGATTGCAGTTTTGCTACTTGCAATTGCTACTGTGGAATTTGTTACATTTTTTTACATTTGCAGAGTATTTAGGGAAATCGCTAGCAATTTAAAGCGCTTCTTAAACGCTCAAAAAAGCGCAGTAGTGGGTTTCAGGTTGAGGGGCAGGGGGTTTGGTGGGAGGGAGGCCCATCTAAAGTTTTGCAGGTGGGCTCAGTGATTTCTAGTTACGCCCCTGATATGAAGTTATAACAATAAGATCTTATAAGTTAAAATGAATTTCAGTTTCTTTATGCATTTTAGATGGCTTTAGATGGCTTCCAATACTATACTATTTGGAAATAAAGGCTGTAGCTGTTATGACCAGTAAAATAACATTAAAATGTTTAACTTCTTGCCGACCGCTCCATGCCAATTGGCTTGAACGCGGCGGCAGCCCCAGGACCACTCCACGCTGATTGGCGTGAACGGTCTTCTATGGGGCTAGCAGGAGAACGTGGATGCTTATGTGCCTGCATCTCTGCTTAGAAGGAGGAGCTCCTCTCCGCCTCTAGTCTCCCAGCGGCGATCAGAGACTGGGGACACGGAAGCGATCGGCGGTGATAGGCTGACAGGGGGAGGGAAAATTATTACTGAAATACACATTTTTATTAAAAAATAAATAGGGAAAATATTTGTAAAAAAATTGCCTAGTTCCATGCTTGATGGACGTTCGCTGCATCCGCGGTGGGTCAGTGAAGTCCATTATCCAGATAGTTTGGATTCTGCCATCACCACGTAGGTGACTGGTAGTATTCCTGCTACTCTAGTTTCTGGGAACATAACTATAGGCTGCAGTTGCTATTAGTTACGTTATATCCTGTAGTCTTGCCTGGGTGGATGCTTGCTGGTAACTGTTGTTAGCCTGCTTGCTCTGCTTCTGTGGATGTGACTGTGAGCTGCGGTTGCTACTAGTTATGCTCCAATCTATAGTCCTGTCTTGTACCTGTCTGAATGCTTGCTATCGCTAAGGCAGCGCAACATCGCACTGTGCTGCCATTGTGTTTTATTTGTAGCTATATCGGAAGCCCAGAGCTGCAGTTGCTCTGGGCAGCCTGTGTAGCCTCTTCCATTATTCAGCTACCAGCCTAGTTTCTCTGAGTGGTCAAAGTATAACCCCCAAGCATTACATTATGACGGGCCAAACACAAAATCACATGGAGGAGGCCTCTAACACCGTGTGTTATGGTTCCCTGTCTTTTGAAAGATTTGAAAAGCTTGATTGTGAAACAGCAAGCAAATTTATGCCAGAATTGGTTAGATTTTTGTTAAATACAGATTTTCAGGCTTCAGCATTTCCTACCTGGGCTGATCAGATAGTTTGCACTCTGTTCAAGGGCAAGCTTTTTGATTGGGCAGTTGATGTTTTGAATCACACTTCTCTGAGAGAAAAGCCTTTAGAATTCATAGCTTTTGTGATCCATAACTGGTTAAGAATACGGATGATCGGAAAGTGCAATTTCCGGTTCCGCGGAAATCCATAATTTCATCAGAACGAATTTCCGTGACCATCACATTCCGACGGTATTGCACGGAATTCCGCGTTCCGGCGGTAGAATTTCAGTAATCTCATTTGAAACCTTGTTTTTTAAACATCGTAGGCCATAGGACCTAGTGGCTGTTCCACCAATCATTTTCTTTGGAGCAGCAGGAGAAGTTGTTGGCCATGGGACCTAGAGGTGGTTCCACGGCAGTCATTACAATTTTTGTTTGGAGAAGCAGAAGTTGTAGGCCATGGGACCTAGAGGTGGTTTCACAGCAGTCATTACAATTCTTTTGTGGAGCAGCAGAAGTTGTCGTAGGCCATGGGACCTAGAAGTGGTTCCACGGCAGTCATAAAAAATTGTTGTTTGAAGCAGCAGGAGACGGAGTTGTCGTAGGCCATGGGACCTAGAGGTGGTTCCAGGGTAGTCATAAAAAATTGTTGTTTGGAGCAGCAGGAGTTGTCGTAGGCCAATTATTGTAGTCAGTATCTTATTATTGTATTGTAGTAGTCATTATCTTATGAATCAGTGAGGGGGGCTTGTAATTGTCACTGATCCATGACTCGTTCATTTTTATGAACGTTAGTATGTCCACATTGTCTGTGGACAGATGGGTCCTTTGGTCGGTGAACACCCCACCTGCAGCGCTAAATACTCGCTCAGAAAGAACACTGGCGGCGGGGCATGCAAGAACCTCCAGTGCATACTGAGCGAGTTCAGGCCAGGTATCCAGTTGTTTTGTCCAATATTCCATGGGGTCATCATTACTCTCCATATTGTCTGGAGCACTGGAGGACCCTAAGTAATCATTCACCATACGGGCGGTGACCACTTTGTCCGCTGGTGGTGCTGCTGCTAGAAGGAGTATCTGGCATTGGCTGATAAAATTCCTTAAGCATACTCAGCAGGTTCACAGATTGGCTATTGATGCTGCTGCTGGGAGTGGGACCACCAGACCTTTGCTGAGTGTGATGAGGCTTGGTAGCTTGGGCCCGGGATACAGGTGAAGGAAATGCATCTTCTACCCAAGGAAGAAGGGCATCCTGGATCTGGCTCATCTTGGCATCTGCTTGGGAGGGGGGTATGAATTGGTGCATTTTCCCCTTGCACTGGGGATCTAAGATGGTGGCCACCCACATGTCGAGCCTTGATTTTAGAGTTTTAATCCACGTGGCGGCACCACCAGCTGAGATGCCCCAGATCTTGCACCCTCCTCAGCAGCACCATGGAGGGTAACCCAATGGGCGGTAAAAGTTAGATACTTTCCCTGCCCATTCCTGCTGCTCCAGCCATCCATAGTGAAGTGCACCTTGCCACCGACAGCGTGATCCATAGACCGGCCGACACACTCCACAATGTGCTGGTGAAGGGCAGGGATAGCATTCCTGGCAAAATAATGACAGCTGGGGATCCCCCCCCCCCCCCTGTGGAGCAACACTGTTAATCAGTCTGTGGAAGGGGGCACAGTCCACAAACTGGTAGGGCAGCAGCTGTTGGCCCAACAGCCTTGCCAGCTTGCCAGGAGCGCATTATTTTTGACAACAAAAGGATCACTTGCAGGGAGCATCCGCTTCCTCTGCAACATTTCTGGCACAGAAGCCTGACGCTGTCCTCTACCAGCCTAGCATGCAGAGGGATTTGAAGTAGAATGGGACTGAGCAGGTTGGATAGGCACAGGACGAGTAGAAAAAAATGAGGAGGGGCCTGTTGCTGCTGCTTTTCCTCCACCCATCTTATTGTAATTTTTTACATATTCAATCTCCCGTCTGTGGTGGTTGTGCAGATGGCTTATCAGCCCTGAAGTGCCGAACCCGGTGCCCGATTTGCCTCTGATCACCGATTTACGGCACACAGAACATACTGCCCTGGATTCATCCTCTTCCAGAACAGTAAAATAATTCCATGCAGGGGACGTGCGTGCACGTGGAACAGTGGTGCGACCTGTTCTAGCACCTCGATGCTCAGCATTGGACTGGTGGCGGGTACTGACAGATGGGAAAGTACTTGCAGGCTGTTGACCAACCGTCTGCTCTGTTTCTACTAGCTGCACACGCCTACTTGTGCCTAAACCAACAGGTGGCAACCACGTTCGATCAGCCACCTCATCATCCAAAATATCATCCAGTTCAATAAGTGACTCTTCCGGACCCTCCACCTGGCCACCAAACACCTCTGTAGTTGAGTGGTGGTGATGATGATGTTGACTGGTGACACTGGATGAAGAAAACACAGTGGCCATTTCTGTCACCACAGAACCCACCACATCTAGGGAGCTTGATTCTATGGTCTCCTCCAATTCCTCCTCCAAAACCTTCTCCACATCTCTCTCAGTGATGTAGGTGTGCTTTACTTCTGGAGCAGAGTACTGGGAGGAAGCAACCTCGTCAAGAGAAGCAGCTGCGGTCGGGTTCTGGTCATGAGGAACCTGGCGGCCACTACTGGTGCTGCTGCAACTAGCTTCAAGTTTCTCAGACTGGGTAGAGGGTTCCTGATCTAAATAATCCACAACTCTCTTTGCCTCCTGCTCTGTCAAAATGTTTCTGCGTGCTGCGAACACAGGGGGAAGGGGGGGGGGGGGTTGGGACGCTTCCTGCTGCTGCCGCCACCCTCAACCTGATCACGTACTTGACGTGATCCACCAACACCACCATCACTCCATTTCCTTTTAGGAGTGGCAGGAAATTGCTTCTGCTCTCGCTCCATTATTTTGGGGCCACAAACTTTATTGGGGAAGGGGTATGAGCAACAGAACAGATCAGAAAATAAGGGGGTGAAATAAAGAAAAAAAATTAAAAAAAAAACAAAATAAATAAATAAATAAATAAATAAATTAGAAAAAAAAAAAAAAACTTGCACTACACTCAACTAATCTATCACCTAACTCAAGCTATGTACACACATTCGACAACTATCGTTCATTATGAACGACAATCAAACTTTTGATAAAAAGTTCCATGGAGAAATAGCGAAATGTGCATGTCAAGCCTAGTACGAACGACCGTTTTCCAACGATGTACTACTACAGCGGATACATTGCAAAACAGATCTGGTGTGGCTGGGACTGATAGTCCACACAGGTTCAGAAGACAGAGGCAGATCTTTTATGACAGCCAGAAAGGTGTCAGCTGACCAAGCCGGTCAGCTGACAATTTTACCACTTCCCATTGATCCAGCACTTAGGGGAGGCGCTGGAGAGCACTAGGGTATATATACTGGATGCTGGTCATTTCTCTGGTGTCTGCCGTTGCGATCACTACGTGGTAGCACTCAGACCTTTTGCTATTCTGTGTTATTATCTTTCTGTTATACTCCAGACTAGCTCCAGGGTGTTGATGATCAAGGAACTCACACCCAAGACTAGGGAACTGTGTTATCATTCTGTTATACTTCAGACTAGTTCCAGGGTGTTGACGATCAAGGAACTCACACCCAAGATTAGGGAACTGTATTACTATCCTGTTATATATCAGACTAGTTCCAGGGTGTTGACGATCAAGGAACTCACACCCAAGATTAGGGAACTGTATTACTATCCTGTTATATATCAGACTAGTTCCAGGGTGCTGATGATCACGAAGTTCACACCTAAAGAATAGGCATTGTTTATATCTGTTATGACCTTCTGCTTTCCTGACTACTCTTCTGATCTCTGATTAGGTACTTCACTATATCTGATACTCTGTTGCCGAACTCGGCTTGTCTTAGGATTCCGCATCTGTCTCCTGTCTCTGTCCCTGACCTGTCTGTCTGTTGCCGACCTGGCTTGTCCGACCTTGAGAGCTATCTCCCCAGTCTAGAGATAGCTCACAGACCTGGGGGTGACACCCTTCCTTGGTGTCACTCACACTCTGTCCTTCCTACTCTTAGCCTGACCCCTCCCTCGGGAGAGTCTCAGGCTTACGGAAGGAACGTGTTCCTGTGCAGTACTCCTTACTGCTGTGCACCTGCTCCTCAGGTGCAGTCCTCAAAGTATTTCTGTTGCACCAAACACTCTTATTACTCAGGTGTCCAGAGGTTAGAGATATATCTGATTATCGGTGATACTGCAGATCATCAATAATCGGGTATATATCTGTATTCTCGGTGATACTGCAGTTCACCGGTAATCAGACCCTCTCTGTGTTACACTGATCGTTACATCATCGTTTGAAATGATTGGGGAACGATCTTTTCAAACGACTGTAGTCGCATGTGTGTACGCACCTTCACACTCACTCTGTCAAACACTAAGCCTATGGCCTGGCTGTCTCTGTCTAACCCTCTCCACACAGCAACTACTGTCTAGAACACTACACTACAATCTATCACTCAAATTAAAGCGGTTTAACACCCAGCATTACAACTTTGCTTTAAAAGATTGCTTACAGCTTACAAACTATTATGCCAGATTTTTTTTTAAGCAGAAATTCACTGAATGGGTTAAACATGACATTTTAGTGTTGGATTTAACTAGGAATCCGCATCCGTTCTTATCTGTAGTTACAAAATGTATCTTTATTTGATATACAAATAGACCTTTGAAAAGCCTGCCGGGGAAGCCCTCTTTGTTCTCTCAGAGCAGTGTTTGTTTGTTACATTGTAGATAGATACATTTGTAACTAAACAAGCAAGCACGAGGAGCATTTCTAGCTAAATGCAGCACTAAAATGTCATGTTTAATCCATTCAGTGAATTTCTGCTAAAAAAAAAATCTGGCATAATAGTTTATAAGCTGTAAGCAATCTTTTAAAGCAAAGTTGAAATGCTGGGTGTTAGACCACTTTAACAATCTATCTGTCACTCTCTCACAAATACACCTAGCTAGTACTATAGCTCACACTGTATTTAACACTCTCTCACAGAGTCTTTAAAAAGACTTTTGGTTTATATACAGTCTTTAAAAAGACTTTTGTTTTATGTTAAAACAACTAATATGGGTCTGTCTCTCCTCTCTCTCCAACACCAGACTGAAACCCACAAGCTTTGTGACTGCACACCTCACTTATATACAAAATGGGTGGGATAGCTGCTGATAGGTAGCTAGGGAGCTGGTTGCTAACGTAGGATTGGTTGGTATTCTTAAGACTCTAATTGGTGCAGAAATTCAGATTTTCATACAGAAATCCTGTTGTTTTCACTTATAAGCTTCAGTCTAGGGTCTTCCTTCTGATTGGCTTGAAAAAATTGCAGAAAGAAAATTTGCATATTCAATAGTTCAACACTTGTTACAAGTCCTGGACATTCTTAAGAATAGGAAATACTCTAGTAATGATCCAGTTAATCGAGTTGATTCTCTGTCAGGAGTAAACTAAGCCAAGTCCACTCCAGCTAGCTTCCTGCACAATGGTCCAACTGTAAATTATGCCCATAATAATTGTTTAGTTCCTGACAAGAATGAATGGGATCCTCAGTTTGTAAAATGGGAAATTGAAGCTTTGATTTATGAATTGGAGAATGATCGAAAATATTTCTATGAATTTTACATTGCTAAGAGTAACATAATTTTGCATGCATGCATTGAGTCTGCTTTTTCTTTGATTGAAATGAATCTGTGTGCATGACTTTGTGATTCTGTTAATGGATGCATGGAAGGAGATCTTGAATGATCGCTCTGGGAGTCAGCGTGAGCAACACTCAGTAACCAATGTCAATTCGGTCTCTCCGTTGCCCCTAGCAACGACATCACCTGCTAGCCTTGATCCAGATACACGCCTTGTTTCTCTAGCCCGTTATAATGGTGGCAATAAGTCTTTTTTGAATTTCTTGCAGAATTGCACAATTTTGAATTCATGTTCTTTCTTCAGATCAGCTACAATATTTCAGCTGTCCAGGTTTATTATCTTATACCTGCTTGATAGCAAGATGAGAACTTGGGCTGAAGAAGTTGCTGATGAAAACGAGGAGGTTTTTGATGACCCCCTGGAATTTGTTAAATTGATCGCAAAACATTTTGCAAAAAGATACAAACAAATTCCTACTGATTTGTTTTATGCATCCTGCAAACCATATGATCCAGCAGACACCAATAGATGCACTACATCAGTTCCTGAGTCTCAGCAATCATGTTTAGTAACCTTAGAACCCTCGCCCTGTACCAGGCCCGGATTTACATCACAGGAGCCTATAGGCACAAATGTCCTGGCACCCTAGACTCTGCCCCCTATGAACTTACAAACAACTGAACCACACCGCAAGGGCGCTGGCTGGCCCAGCTGTCACTTGTCCCTTAGTTCCCGTTCCCGTCATAGGTAGCTACAAGTGTCCCATAGTATTAGGAAGCCAGAGCTATCCTCAGTATTATGTAGCTAGAGATGACCCAAGTATTAGGTAGCTAGAGGTGCTCCTCCTGACTGAAAGGAGATTAGGTCACTGGAATGCCAAGACTCCGGTAAGTAATCTCTCATTTACACTCCGCTCTGGACTCTGCATAGGTAGAGGAGACACCTGGGGAGGGGAGTGAGCCGCCTTTTCATCATCAGGTGCCTGTAGGCATGTGCCAACAGTTCCTTATGGTAAATCCGGCCCTGCCCTGTACCATGAATTACTCAGTAGTTCTGTCCAATAAAGCTCAGGTCACAGAATCATTATGCTGTCCAGCAGGTGCTTCCATGGTTCTGCCCTGCAACATGGACTGTTCGGTGATTCTGTCCAATGAAGCTAAGGTCACAGAATCATTATGCTGTCCAGTAGGTGCTTTCATGGCTCTGCCCTGCACCATGGACTGTTCAGTGATCCTGTCCAGTGAAGCTGAGGTCGCAGAGTCTTATGCTTCATCCAGTACTTTGGATGCTTTAAGATCTCATTCTCTAGCAGAGGACTCAGAGGCTCTGCTTACTTCAGTTGGTGCTGCTGTAATATTCACCTGTTTAGCAGCTGTCTTAGAAGTACAGTCCACTCTAGTAAAACTTGATGAAAATCAGAAGCCATTGCAGCATTGTCCTCGTCAGCAAGTGTTTTAGATACCTTACCCTGTATAGAGTCCGATTTAGCTAATGTTGTTGAATCCATGTCTGATGTTGTAGCAGCCAGGGAAATCCAGCCCTGTCCTCTGAATGTTTCAGAAGTCTTGCCCTGTAACTTGGATAATTCTGACTCTCTGGTAAAAATAATAGAAGTCTCAGAATTTCAGTCCTGTTTAGTGAGTGTTCCTGAAATCCTGCCTTGTATCTTGGAAAGTTCAAGTTCTCTGTCCAGTGTGGCAGAGGTTCCGGGGTCCCCTTCCTGTCCAGTGAGTTCCTCAGCCTTGCCCAGTTCAGTGGGGGTTGCTGCAATACTGACTTGTTTTGCAGCTCTTTTGGAGCTCCAATCTAGTGTAGTAGATGATGAGTCTCTGTCTAGTCCAGAGGAAGTTGTGGAGACCCTATCTAGTTCAGTGCATACATCAGAAGATTTGTCCTGTCCTGTTAATGCCCCTGAACATGACTTGTTAATAACCTTGGTGAAATCAGTGACACTTATGTGACTGGATGGTGTAATGGTTAAGGGCTCTGCTTCTGACACAGGAGACCAGGGTTCAAATGTCAGCTCTGCCTGTTCAGTAAGCCAGCACCTATTCAGTAGGAAACCATAGGCAAGTCTCCCTAACACTGCTACTGCCTATAGAGCGCGTCCTAGTGGCTGCAGCTTTGGCGCTATGAGTCCGCCATGAGAAAAGTGCAATATAAATGTTATTTGTCTTGTCTGATTCTGCATTCTTTAGTGAGAGTCCAGTAACTGTAAAGTCTAGTCATGTTAATTTTCTGCCCAGTCCTTGCTTAGGTCCTATCAGGGCAACTATCAGGGGGGACAACTGACACTGCATTGAGGGGCCTAAGGCTTCTGGGGGCCCTGCCCCCCCCCCCCAAAAGCACTGGAAGGGCCGTATGTGCTGGCTGCGGTCTTGTGGCTCACTAACCAGCACACCACATTCCAGCACTCAGAGAAGAGTGACATCAGTGCTTGAACGTGGGGAGCAGATGAGTGAGCCTGCTACAGTGGACTTTCTATACTGGGGTTGCGGCACCACCTATATCTGGCTACAGGCTACCTATACTGGGCCACCACCTATACCTAGCTACCTAAACTGGGACACCACCTATACCTGGCTACCTATACTGAGGCACCACCTATACTTGGCTACTTATACTGGGGCACTTATAGCTTGCTACCTATACTGGGGACACCTATACCTAGCTAGGGCAGGGGGACTAGCTGAGACAGAAGGGGACAAGAGGTATCACAGGGGGATAAAAGAGGCACAGGGGGAACAGAGGTGGACAAAAGAGGCGCAGGAAGAAAAGAGATGAGATGGGAACAGGAGGTGAAACAGAGGGACAAAAAAGAGGCACAAACTGAGGTGAGACAGAGAGGGACTAAAGAGGCACAGGAAGAAAAGAGGGGGACAAGAGAGAACGAATAAAAGATAAGAACGGACCTACAAGTCCCTATCACATTTGTTAACCGGGTACTACCTGTATTTTGATAGTATTTGGCTCCACCCACAACATGCCATGGTCCCGCCCACTGTTTGCTGCATCATGATGTGCATGCCACTTTCTTCAGTGTCTGAGCCATGCACATTTTTTGCCACAGCGCACTTCGTGTGGCTAGTGGGTGGGCACAGCAACCAGTGGGTGGGCCCAGAGAGGGGGGGGCTAGGCCTGATGATGTGTGAGGGGCCCCAAAATTTCTGATGGTAGCCCTGGACCGTCCTATCATGACTGACTCTGAGGTCCGCAGTTCCTTGACATGCCCAGAATTTTCTCTTGTACCAGTGTGCCCAGATGTGCTCTGTGTGCCAGAATGCCCAAGTGTGTCTTGTGTGTCAGCGTACCCAGATGCTTCCTTAGTGGTGACATGTTCTGATATTGCCAGTCTGCCTGCATGCCCAGAGATGGTTCTGGTCCCTGAAAGCCCTGATCTTGATGTTTGTCCTTGTAACCCTTACTCTGGAATTGCCCTAGGTTCCATAGGAGTTCTTGATAGTTCTCCATGTGAGCCTAAAGGGTGTTCTAACCTCTAGGGATCTCTATGGAGCTTCAAAGTGTTCTGGGAGATTTCTGAGGAAACTTGTCCTGGTGCCTTGGACTGGTTCGACAGTGTGTACTGTGTTGGAAAGGATAATTCCAGTGGGCATTGCATTAAAAGAACCAAGTCCAATAGTGTCAGCGCTCATACGGTATCCCGGGGTGGTCTCTCACACAGTCTTAGTCTTTTGGTAACTCGACACGGTTCCAACCTGTGATGCTCGGGTGTGTCTCCATTCATTAATTCGGCAACCACAGCCGTTGTTAGAAAAAAAATCCACCTCCAGCATGATTGGTTCCGATTTATGAAATGCGTCCACGCCGCAACGCCGATTTTCGGTCGTGAATGAGGCAATCACGGCTGGACACACGGCTGGATCCGGATTTTCTTGTAACGTCAATAGCAAAGCCCCCATACATGCTACAATCCCCCAAATTGCAAGGATTATCAAGGTGATAAGGGGCTACAACTTAAACAAAAAAATTCCAAAAATAATTTTTTGGTTTTGAGAAAATGGATTTTAAAGTGAAATCAACACTTTAAATGGGGCTATTAATTGGTAATAAGTGGTTTTAAACAGGGAAATACACATTAAGCAATCACAGAGGTGAAGGTGAGTCCCAATGGCACTTGGCGGTGATGGTACCATTGGAGGAGGATGAGTGGCTGATGCCAAAAAGACCCAGAGAGGTTTTTGTATATATATATTTTTTTTTGCAACGATTAGCAATGAAATAGCAGCAGAGTCGTCAGTGGACCTTGGCAGTGTGAACTGTGAACGCAGACTTTAGTAGCGACTCAGTCAGGAAGTCAAAGCGGCCGGCCAGTGCGGCAGCACAGAAGGACCATGGCAACTCACTGCTAGTAGCACAGTGTAATAGTGCTGCCCAAAAAATTAGATGCGTCAGTAGACCCGGGCAGTGTGAACGCAGAGTGTAGTAGTAGTGACTGAGTTAGGAGGACAAAGCAGACGGTCAGTTCCGCAGCACAGAAGGACCATGGCAACTCACTGGTAGTAGCGTAGTGTAATAGTGCTGCCCAAAAAATTAGATGCGTCAGTAGACCCGGGCAGTGTGAACACAGAGTGTAGTAGCGACTGAGTGAGGAGGAAACAGCGGACGGTCAGTTTGGCAGCACAGAAGGACCATGGCAACTCACTGGTAGTAGCACAGTGTAATAGTGCTGCCAAAAAATTTAAATGCGTCGGGTGACCCAGGCAGTGTGAATGCCGAGTGTAGTAGCAACTGAGTTAGGAGGACAAAGCAGATGGTCATTTCGACAGCACAGAAGGACTATGGCAACTCACTGGTAGCAGCACAGTGTAATAGTGCTGCCCAAAAAATTAGATGCGTCAGTGGACCTGGGCAGTGTCAACGTAGAGTGTAGTAGCGGATGAGTCAGGAGGACAAAGCGGACGGTCAGTTCAGCAGCACAGAAGGACCGTGGCAACTCACTGGTAGTACCACAGCGGAAAAATGAGCCAAGGTAGCCAGGTAGTAACTTTCTTTAGAAAGACAGGCATAACACATTTCAGCAGCACTTCATGTCCCCCTGTGTCCGTCAATAGGGGCCAGGAACTCACCTTCCACCCGAGCCTCTTTGATTTTCAGGAAGGTGAGTTTGTCCACAGAGGCGTGGGAGAGCCGAGAGCGCTTCTCGGTGACCACGCCACCGGCCGCACTGAAGCATCTCTCGGAGAGGACAATGGAAGGGGGGCAGGACAGGAGTTCCAGGGTGTACGGGGCAAGCTCCCTCCAGATGTCCAGTCTCTTGACCCAGTACTCCAAGGGGTTCACGGGACTGTCGGTGTAATTGAGCCCGCTGAATGACCCCATGTAGTCAGCCAACATGCTGGTTAGTCGCTGCTGGTGCTAGGTGGAGGTGGATGCTGTGGCTGGCACCTCTGCTGTTGGCTGCTGCACTGCATACAGGCTCTTGCTTAGGCTCTTCAGATCTCCGGGGCGTCAGTTGCTGCTGCAGCTGGTGGTAGTTGTGCTGCTGGTGGCGATGTCAGGCACCTGTTGCTGGGTTGGCAGCAGAGCAGTTACAGTGGGGGTGGAAGGCTGAGGAAATGCTTCCAGTAGTCTGCGCACAAGGGCCCCCTGCAACTCCCTTGTGCGTTGCTCAGTGGTGGATTGCGTCATGAACTCTACCAGCTTCCCCTTCAGACGTGGGACAGGATCAAGGTGATCCAGATGTCCTCCCTTGAACGCATCTGGATCACCCGGGGGTCCCTGCGAAGGCAGCGCAACATGTGAACACCCATGGGAAACAAGTGGGCATTGGCAACAACATCTTCATCAGCCTCGTTGTCCCATATCACATGCCTGTCCTCTTCCTGTGCCATGTCGTTTTCCCCAAGCCGCCATCCCCGTACAACGCCTGCGGCGCTCTGCTCCTCCTCCTCCTCAGCATTCAGGTTAGGGACCTCCAACTCCTCCACCTCCTCCACTACCTGTGAGCCCTCTTGTGCTGCCATCTGCTCCTTTTCCAGCTGCCTCAGGGCTTCCTCCCCATGCTCAAATAAATTGCACATTGCCTGCTCCAGCAGGCAAACCATGGGCACCCACTGACACACGGAGGCCCGCTCCTCACTGACCATCTTGGTTGCCTCCAGGAAGGGACTCAGCACCAGGCATACTTGCCGCATCTGTGATCCCTGACTTGCACTAATGATGGGGACCTGCTGGTTGCTGGGGACAGTATGGTCTAACATGTAGGCCCTAACAGCCAGCCTGTGCTGACACAACCGCTCCAACATGGCCAGAGTAGAATTCCAGCGAGTTGGCATATCTATTATCAGGCAGTGTGGCTTGCTATATTGCTGCTGTAAGGTGGACAGGAGTGCAGAGGCAGTGGCTGAGTGGCGGAAAAACCGTATCACCTCCCAGGCATCTTGCAGCAGGTCGTTCATCCCCTGGTAGGTGCGCATGAAGCGCTGCACCACAAGATTCAGCACGTGGGACAAGGAGGGGATGTGCTGGAGGTTCCCCTGCTGCACTACGGTCACCAGGTTGGCCCCGTTATCGGCTGCCACATACCCCACTTCCAGGCCTCTGGGGGTCAGCCACCTTCGCTCCTGCTTCCTGAGGGCGGCCAGGACATTGGTAGCGGTAAGCTTCTCCTTCCCCAGGGTCACCTATTTTAGCAGCGCTTGGCAGGGCTGAGGCTTGGCGCTGCTGCTGCTGCGGGCTTGCTTTGCCGGTGTGGAAGGAGTGGGAAGGAGGAGCCTGCTGCATCCCCCCCTGATCCCGCGTGGTGGCACCACTAACTGGGCTGCTGCGCTCTTGTCTTCCCTCCCTTCCAGCAGTGTCACCCAGTTAGCTGTAAAGGACAGGTAGCAACCTGTCCCAAATCGGCTACTTCACGAGTCCATAGTTATGTGGACCCGCTTGCCCACAGAGTAGTCGAGCGAACAGGCCATGTTTTCCACTACAAACTTGTGGAGTGATGGGATGGTGTCCCTGGAAAAATAGTGGCGACCAGGGATTTTCCACTTGGGGATTCCAAATTGGAGCAGTGTCCGCATATCGCTCCTCTCCTGCACCAGGGTGTAGGGAAGGAGCTGTGATGCCATGGCCCGGGTCAGCAAGCCATTTAGTTTACTGATGCGCCTGTGGCTTGGAGGCAGAGGCTTGGTCAGACCCTGAAAGGTGTCGCTCAGCAGGGTCTGACGACGATGTGATGCAGGGGAGACAGAGGAGAGAGACGACAGGCTGCCAGCCTCAATGTCTGTGTCCTGAGTAGCCGAGGTGTAATAGCGCTTGCGTGCTAGTACTGCTGCTGTGGTGGGGGATTTACGACCCTGAGAGAGGGATGATGCTGCTGCAGTGGTGGGCCTTGTGCTCTCAGCACCCCCTGCTTGCAGTGCCTGCCTCCTCTTGAACTCCTCATACTGAGGCCAGTGGCAGCTCTTCAGGTGGCCCTGGAGGGATGAGGTACCCATCTTGGACATATTTTTCCCATGGCTTAATTTTTGGCTGCTTAAGTTGCACACGGCATATTTTTTGTTCTGGCTTGACACCTCAAAAATGTTCCATACCGGTGACTTCAATTTACTGTGGCCCTGTACGCTACTGCTAGCAGAGCGTGCAGCGGAACAATCTGTGCTTGGGGGTTGCATGGTGGTGGTGCCGGCTGAAGCAGTGTCCTGTCTACATCCTCCATGCCCACTGCTGTACCTGCCCCTGCCTGACATATGGCAATATCCTTGCCTAGGCAACTCATCATCCTGCTCCGACCATTCTTCCCCGGACTCAGGCTGCACATACGGAGGGTCCACAACATCATCATCATCGTCATCATCATAATCAAGCTCTTCCTCTGACTGGACCAACACCTCCTCTTCCGCCACTACATCCCCAGACACAGACCCCTCCTTATCAACCCCCTCCTCATCAACATTGTCCAATAACAGTTGTGATTCTGTTCCAAACTGAATCTCCTCCATATCAGTCCTCAGTAGGTCCTGAGCTTCAGCCATCAATATGTTCCCAGATACCGGACTGAGGGACAGATCGCTGTCGTCCTGGGAGGGCTGCTGACCACTGGCTGGTGGGGTGGATGTCACAGCAAGCGTGGAGCATTGGCTGCTGCTGCTTGGAGTGCTGCTCACAGTAGAGGTCTGGGATGCAGCCATGATGTCCATCAACACGTCAGGTTCTATCTGCTCAACCTCCACATGGGGACTAGAAGTTTTAAAATATTCTGATAACGGCGTCTGCTGACTCGGCCCAGGCTGTGCTGCCCTTTCTGCTGCACCACGACCCTGTACAGCTGGTTGTCCTCTCCCTGGCCGTGGAGCAGTCCCAGAAGTGGCTGAAGCAATGAAACTCCAGACGTGTTGCTAATGAATCACTGCAAAATGAGATGATTAATACCAGTGAGCAGAGTACACCGTAACTGAAGGGTATCACTGGGTAATGAGATGATTAATACCAGTGAGCAGTGAGAACAGTACAACCTAAGTGAAGGGTATCACTGGGTGATGAGATGATTAATACCAGTGAGCAGTGAGCAGAGTACAACATAACTGAATGAGATGATTAATACCAGTGAGCAGAGTACAACGTAACTAAAGGGTATCACTGGGTAACGAGATGATTAATACCAGTGAGCAGAGTACAATGTAAGTGAAGGGTATCATTGGGTAATGAGATGATTAATACCAGTGAGCAGTTAGCATAGAACAACTGAACTGAAGGGTATCACTGGGTGATGAGATGATTAATACCAGTGAGCAGTGAGCAGAGTACAACGTAACTGAAGGGTATCACTGGGTAATGAGATGATTAATACCTGTGAGCAGAGTACAATGTAAGTGAAGGGTATCACTGGGTAATGAGATGATTAATACCAGTGAGCAGTAAGCATAGTGCAACCTATCTGAAGGGTATCACTGGGTAATGAGATGATTAATACCAGTGAGCAGAGTACAACGTAACTGAAGGGTATCACTGGGTAATGAGATGATTAATACCAGTGAGCAGTGAGCAGAGTACAACCTAATTGAAGGGTATCTCTGCCAAATGAGATGGATAATAATACCAGTGAGCAGTGAGCAAAGTACAGCCTAACTGAAGGGTATCACACACTGGGTAATGAGATGATTAATACCAGTGAGCAGTGAGCAGAGTACAACCAAACTGAAGGGTATCACTGCCAAATGAGTTGATTAATACCAGTGAGCAGTGAGCAGAGTACAACCTAAGTGAAGGGTATTACATACTGGCTAATGAGATGATTAATACCAGTTAGCAGTGAGCAGAGTACAACCTAACTGAAGGGCATCACTGCCAAATGAGATGATTAATACCAGTGAGCAGTGAGCAGAGTACAACCTAAGTGAAGGGTATCACACACTGGGTAATGAGATGATTAATATCAGTGAGCAGTGAGCAGAGTACAGCCTAACTGAAGGGTATCACTGCCAAATGAGATGAATAATACCAGTGAGCAGTGAGCAGAGTACAACCTAAGTGAAGGGTATCACACACTGGGTAATGAGATGATTAATACCAGTTTGCAGTGAGCAGGGTACAACCTAACTGAAGGGTATCACTGCCAAATGAGATGATTAATACCAGTGAGCAGTGAGCAGAGTACAACCTATCTGAAGGGTATCACTGCCAAGTGAGATGATTAATACCAGTGAGCATTGAGCAGAGTACAACCTAATTGAAGGGTATCACTGCCACATGAGATTATTAATATCAGTGAGCAGTGAGCAGAGTACAACCTAAGTGAAGGGTATCACTGCCAAATGAGATGATTAATACCAGTGAGCAGAGTACAATGTAAGTGAAGGGTATCACTGGGTAATGAGATGATTAATACCAGTGAGCAGTGAGCAGAGTACAACCTAACTGAAAAGTATCACTGCCAAATGAGATGAATAATAATACCAGTGAGCAGCGAGCACAGTACACAATGTCACTTACGAAACTTAGTGAATGACCAGCACTGGCAGTGGCAGTGTGACTGTCTGTAAGTAGTAGCTGAAGTGTATGACTGGCTAGCTGAATACAAGTGAGCACTCTGAACCTGCCTGCCTGCACTAAACACACTAATCAACAGTACACTCTGACTACACTGACTACAGCAATGACTCACTGGCTAGCTAACCAAATACAACTGACAAGTACAATATAAGAGCACTGTTAAAACGCTGGGTTTTGACACAGAAAACGCACTTGCTGAGGGACCAATGGCCTGGAGATGATCCTCTCAGTACCAGAGTCTAGCAAGGACGAAGCTTTTCCATCATGGTCACCGCTTTATATGCAGGAGGGGGGGGGGGGGCATAGCCTCCTCTCATGTAATTGGTTGCTAGGGCCTGGCTGGGGGCCTCTGATTGGGCCAGGGAAGTCACTTCCGCCTACTTCCGCTTTCACGACCTAACCACCATTCACGGTCTGCCGAAGCGGCTTTTAGTAAATGAATATTGATCCATGGTGACGAATACCCATGGCGGATAGCTGAAAAATGGTTGTGTAATCACAGCAAGTCGTGTTTACGACCTGCATCCGAGCATCACTGGTTCCAACACTTCTATGCGCTCATAAATATAGTATAGAGAAAAAAAATATATAGTATAATACCGCCAGATTACGTTTGTAACCTCCACCTGCCCCACCACCAACCAGTGCAGCACACTACAAGGCAAATATAATGCGCTCACCAGATGATGTGGCTGCTTGGTCACAAATAGCAATGTAGGCCTGCTTTATAGACAATCAATCAACTCCCTTCTGCCTTGGCTGCAGTTACTTCTGATCCTGAGAAAACCTCCAATCTCACATGTATAGGGGAAAAAAAGCACAACATAGTGCTGTATCTTAAAACTCTGTGGCACCTCCACCACTTTCCCATGCAACACACCTCAACCTGTCAGAATTGTAGCGGTTTTATTTATGCAGGAAAAGCTGTCATATGTGTATGTGTTACGTTTTAATGTGCTATGCAAAATTTCATTGTAAACTGTAAAGTTAGAGTACTTTTTTAAAATATTGCTCTGTGACATCTCAGCATATTCCAAGCAGTAAAACTCATAATTGGATTATTCTAGTTACAGAGGCTAGAACATTCTTGTTTATGTTAGTGCGTGGCCTTGACATTTGAAAGATGCTTCTGTAAAAGACTGGGAACAAGTTAAACTCAAATTACTGCAGTAATTATATATACACATTTGTTCAATTATTAAACATAGATATTATTAATCTAAATATTAATAATCAATACAGTCCTTCTAAAGAAAGTAATAATTATTGTTAAACGATATATAATAGAATCTATTACTTTGAAATATATTTAAATGGTGAATTTTGCAGTGAAAGTTTCAAAACACATTAGAAGCATTCCACATGAATGTTTGGGTTAGGAGGTCTTATCATTCTGGAACGTCAATAGTTTTTTTCTATTATCCTGTATTTAGGACAAATGATGCCACCTGGCAGTTTTATAGTCTTATAATTAATATTATTAAAACAGATTGTTATGAAATGCTGACCTCTGCCGGTGGACATTATTATATTTATTTTATAAGAAAGACAAATATATATAGAGCATGATTTTATATTATTGAGATTTAATATGCAATTATTTATTATATGATTAATTGTTTTAAGAAGAATTATATAATAAGCTTTATATTTAAATAAGTATATTAGAAGGCCTGTATGTTTCAATAAGCCTTAAATTGCTGAAGGCTCTTACAGGTCTGTGTACAGTGTTATAGTGTCAACCTGACCTGGGAAAGTACCGAGACATTCCAACTTAATTAGCAGAGAACACTATCAGAAATGCGTCATGAATGACATTGTTTAGTCTCAATGTCTGGGGAAAAAAGTCAGCCAGCAGACAAGATGACTGGTGACGTCCATTTTTAATTAACTGCGTCAGAAATGACCTGATCAGAATTTGTAAACACTCCAAATGAGGTTAGTTCACACAGTTAAGATGATTAAGGTATTCAAAACAAAAAAAGTGTTATGGGTATTTTAAATGTCAAACATAGTGAGCTACGCATGGAAGCTTTAGCCAATCAGAACCTGGGATTCAGGGAAATTCCAGATTATGCAGCCATATTGCTTTCTATCCCTATAAAAGTAGGAGCTGAAAGCTCATAGTTTGCAGAAGCCCAACAATCTCCTGATAAGACACATGAGGCAGAAGCTACCTTCCCACATGTGGTTCTAGATGCTGAAGAGATGACAGAGAAGGGGTAATATGCTTAATATTCTGGTGATTTACTTTATTAATTTTTCAGCATTAAGTTTTGTTAAGATGTTAACAAGAAGTTTTTTCTAGAAGCTATTTTTTATGCTATTTCTTTAAGAAGATTACTACAAGTTTTACACAGTTATTATATACACAGCTATTGATACCGATGAGACTACTTTTGATCGTATTCTACATAACACAACTGTTATATTCTTTTTTTAATGTATTTGGAAGATTGATGCTCGCTTGGCTTTAAAGCCTTGATAAGATGGAATACTGTTAGAAGGAAACACTACTTGGAACTGTTTATATTTTGTATACAGTATATGCTGTATGATAAGCAAATACAATTTTTTATATAAAATCATATACTGAGTGCTCTGATTCATTTCAAGGTATACCGTCAATCTATAATTACTGTTATAGAGGGTTCAGACCCCGCTATGTCGGATTTATATGATAGCAACGCTTTAAAGGCTGGTCCTTTACTCAGTTAGCAATCATGAAAAAGGCAAGAACCGCTCAGGTTTTTGACAAACCCAGTGCAGCAGTGGTGCTCATCCGGATTCCAGATATCTGGGTAACCCGGATATCCAACCAATTTTCAGCTATCCGATTCGAATTCCGGATTTCTGTAGAAATCCGGATAGCTATCTGCGGATATTTGGGTGCATAACGTGGATATCCATGGATATTGCGGATATCCGGATCCAAAATACTGTAACTAAGGAGAAGACATTCTGGAGCCAGTCAGAGGGCTCCCAGCAGAAGCCCTAGCAAACCAATCACAGAGGGGAACCCTGGCCAGCCCCACCTGACCTCATTGAGCCAATCAGAGAGCTCCCAGCCTAAACCCTGGCACCCAATCACAGAAAGGAACACTGGCCAGCCCCCCTGTATGAAAAGGAGGGCTGCCATGATGAGACATATTGCCCTAGCTTGCTGAATGCTCACTGAGAGACATGCTCCAGTGCTGCTGACCTAGTAAGGGCTGTACACAGTTATAAACCTAAAGTTGTTCATTGATTAATCCCTTCACTATCACTACACTATTTTTAAATCGTTAATTAGCTTGATGTCATTGTGTGACAGTCATTGAGCCTGATTAACAAAGCGGTGATAACTCAGTTATCACGCCTAAAAGACTTTAGGCGTGATAACCTTTGCACTAGCAAAGTTATCACCGCTTTGCGCTCTAACTCGCGCGAAGTTCCCGCGCGTACGTGCGCGCGCAAAGTCCCATAGGGCGTAATGGGCACTTTGCGCAAAGCGCGGTGCGCTGCGCGCGTAGCGCACCGCGCTATGCGCGCAAAACTTTGCGCACGGGAGTTCGCGCGAATTCCTTCAGATCACGCCTAAACTAAGTTTAGGCGTGATAAAGGGCTTTTCACAGGCGTGCAAAGTGTTTGCACCGCTTTGTGAATCAGGCCCTTTGTGTGACAGTCAGAGTGAGTGCTTCAGTGCTGCAGTGCTGGCCTAGCAAGGGCTGTACACAGTGATAAACTGAAAGCTGTTCAGTGATTAACCCCTTCACTATCACTACACTATTGTTAAATCATTAATTAGCTTGATGTCATTGTGTGACAGTCAGAGTGTGTGCTGCAGGCAGCTGCTATGTGTCTGTGTGTGAGCTGTGCACAGATCAGGCCAGCTGCTGCCTGCTGGCCAGCTATTAGCCTTAGCTAGCTACAGTGTAGGTTGATTAGGTTAGGGATTAGGGGATAGGATTACTGTGTAATTGTGTAGTTAGTACTGTAGTACTGCAGTCAGTGCTAGTAGTTGTTAGAGTAGTAGGACTACTGTGTTAGCTTTCTACAGAACTGCTGTGCTGTGAGCAGTGCCAGTGTGACAGTTAGTGTGCAGTAGTGTCTTCTCCTCTGCTGTCTAACTGTCACTCAGCACTTGGCACGTGTCACATGGCACTTTGCACGTGGCACTTGGCACGTGACACGTGCCAAGTGCCACGTGACATGTGGAAAGTGCCACGTGCCGAGTGCCACGTGACACATGCCAAGTGACACGTGCCACGTTCCAAGTGCCATGTGACACGTGCCACGTGCCAAGTGCCAAGTGCCAAGTGACACGTCTGGCATGATCCTGTCACACGTTACACCTGCTGCTACTGCATTGCCCTGCTGCCTGTGCTGCTCAAACCGCCAGGGTGCCACAGGCCACTGCTGCTGTGCTGATACCACCTATATTTAACCCAAAACACAATTGCTGCATAATTTTTTGGAGGGGGGGATCTTATGCCCCCACATCATCAATTAGTGTTCCTCTTTAAAAAATAATGATGCTACATGCCTCATTTACCCTGAAAACTGTTTTTAAAGCAATTAAAAGGGCACTTCCGTTTTTTCTATCCGGATATCCGAATCCAGCCGGATTCCCCGGATACTGAGGTCGGATATCCGATCCGAATTCGGATTGGAAAATTTTGAAATCGGATATCCGACCCGGATTGGATATCTGGGTATCCGGATCCGAATCGGATCCGGATTTTGAAAAGGGGTATCCGAGCAGCAGTACAGTGCAGCACCTTGTGACATATATGCAGTGCGCTCACCAGATGGGGTGGCTGATCAATCACAAACAGCAGTAATAGCCTGATTAATGAAGCCAATCGACCATCATATATTTCACAAGGTGCTGCACTGGGCTGAGGTGTGTTGCACGGGAAAGTGGTGGAGGTGCCACAGAGTTTTAAGATACTGGACTACAGTGCTGCTCAGCAAGATTTCGGATATCTGAGTTACCCAGATAATCCGAACTTTTTCCACTATCCGAACCGGATTCGGATTTCGGATACCTGGGCCAAATCCGAATAGCACTATCCGAGTTATTGCAGATATCAATCTGAATATCCGGAATCCGTCGGATACTAAGGCCGGATATCCGAATACGGGTACTGTAGCCATGGAGAAGACGTCCATGACGTCATTGAGCCAATCAGAGGGCTCCCAGCCTAAGCCCAAGCAACCAATCACAGAGGGGAACCTTGGCCAGTCCCTCCTGTATATAATGAGGGCAGGGCCGGCCCGCTCATGAGGCGGGGTGAAACTTTTGCCTCAGGCGGCAAATTTCTAGGGGCGGCATCCGCCTATCGGAGGGTGCGGGGAGCCGGCCGCCCAGCTGGAGGGGTAGCGGGCAGGACGGGGGTATTGGGCCTAGCGGCGGGGAGGGGGGTCGGACCCCCCCCCTCCCTCGCCTGGGTCCCCGTCCTCCGCTCCCCTCCAGCCTTAAATACATCAGAACTAGCGCAACTCGTAAGAGGCAGTGGGCGGGGAGGACTCACCTCTTCCTCGCTCGATCCAGCGTGCGCTCCACTGACGTCACTTCCTGCACGCCGCCCACTGTATTGTAAATGGACGGCGCTGCAGGCAGTGGTGCTCAGCAGAGCTCGAATATTCGAGTAGCTCGAATATTCGAGCTCTTTTCCAGCTATTCGAGCTCGGTATTCGAGCTCCGAATAGCTGTAGCTATTCGAATGGGCTATTCGAGTACACTCGAATAGCCCATTCACTATTCGAGCTATTCGAGCAAAACGGCGCTATTCGAGCTCGGTACCGAGCTCGAATAGCGTCATAGCCCAGATTGATGTCCTTAGAGCCAATCAGAGGGCTCCCAGGCCCTCTGACGGCAGCCAATCACAGAGGGGAACCCTGGCCAGCCCCTACCCTATAAATAGCGGCCGCCATGTTAGGCTTCTCCGTGCTTGCCTGAGACTTGTACAGAGAGAGAATTGCTCCTTTGTGCTTTGGCTTAGCAAGAGCTCTATTGTGGTCATTTACCTAGCGTTTTTGCTCACATACACCTCCTATACACACCTATATTGTTGTTAGTTAGTTAGACATTGTATTTTAGTTAGTAGCTTTTGTGTTACATACTAGACAGAGACAGCTGCTGCAAGCTTACAGCTTTAGGCCTCAGGGCCTGCCTGTGTGGGCAGCTGTTCTCTCCTGTCCTCTGTTTATTTCTCTCTATTCTATACCAGTATTTCTGCTGTCCTTTACTACTGATTGTATTAGTATTGTAGTTATATACTGTAACTGTACTAGGACACTCACTGTCACTGTTCATAGGCTACTAGCTGCACCTGCGTGTGTGCACTCACTTTCTGTGTACACACTACACACACTCTATTTCCTTCTGATAACTGATTGATTATTGTAATTGATTATTGTAACTAGTTAGTTGTACTTACTGTTACTACTTACTGTACTAGGAGTCTAGGACACTCAGTCACTGTTCATAGGCTACTAGCTCCTGCGTGTGTGCACTCACTGTCTGTGTACACACTACACACACTCTATTTCCTTCTGATAACTGATTGATTATTGTAATTAGTTAGTTGTACTTACTGTTACTACTTACTGTACTAGGAGTCTAGGACACTCAGTCACTGTTCATAGGCTACTAGCTCCTGCGTGTGTGCACTCACTGTCTGTGTACACACACTACACACACTCTATTTCCTTCTGATAACTGATTGATTATTGTAATTAGTTAGTTGTACTTACTGTTACTACTTACTCTTACTGTACTAGGAGTCTAGGACACTCAGTCACTGTTCATAGGCTACTAGCTCCTGCGTGTGTGCACTCACTGTCTGTGTACACACACTACACACACTCTATTTCCTTCTGATAACTGATTGCTTATTGTAATTAGTTAGTTGTACTTACTGTTACTACTTACTCTTACTGTACTAGGAGTCTAGGACACTCAGTCACTGTTCATAGGCTACTAGCTCCTGCATGTGTGCACTCACTGTCTGTGTACACACACTACACACACTCTATTTCCTTCTGATAACTGATTGCTTATTGTAATTAGTTAGTTGTACTTACTGTTGCTACTTACTCTTACTGTACTAGGAGTCTAGGACACTCAGTCACTGTTCATAGGCTACTAGCTCCTGCGTGTGTGCACTCACTGTCTGTGTACACACACTACACACACTCTATTTCCTTCTGATAACTGATTGCTTATTGTAATTAGTTAGTTGTACTTACTGTTACTACTTACTCTTACTGTACTAGGAGTCTAGGACACTCAGTCACTGTTCATAGGCTACTAGCTCCTGCGTGTGTGCACTCACTGTCTGTGTACACACACTACACACACTCTATTTCCTTCTGATAACTGATTGATTATTGTAATTAGTTAGTTGTACTTACTGTTACTACTTACTCTTACTGTACTAGGAGTCTAGGACACTCAGTCACTGTTCATAGGCTACTAGCTCCTGCGTGTGTGCACTCACTGTCTGTACACACACTACACACAGTCACACACTCTATTTCCTTCTGATAACTGATTGATTATTGTAATTAGTTAGTTGTACTTACTGTTACTACTTACTCTTACTGTACTAGGAGTCTAGGACACTCAGTCACTGTTCATAGGCTACTAGCTCCTGCGTGTGTGCACTCACTGTCTGTGTACACACACTACACACACTCTATTTCCTTCTGATTACTGATTGATTATTGTAATTAGTTAGTTGTACTTACTGACTGTTACTACTTACTTACTTACTGTACTAGGGACACTCACTCAGTCACTGTTCATAGGCTAGCTCCTGCGCGTGTTTGCGCGTGCGTGCACTCACTGTCTGTAGTGTACACACACTAAATTTACTTGTGATTACTACTGATTATTGTAACTGCTAGTTGTACTTCCTGACTGTTACTACTTACTTACTGTACTAGGGACACTCACTCAGTCACCTCACCCACCAACCCACTCCATTAAAGTACCCCACTTTTCACCCGCCCTTTTAAAAAACTTTTGTCTATACGCCCAAAACATCGAAGATGTCTGGAAGTGGCAGCCAGCGCGGTTTGGGCAAGGGGAAGGGCAGCAAGGGAATCAGGAGGAGAGGGAGCAGCATTGTGGCAGGCCGCGGCCGCGCCACCATGCACAGTTCCGCAGCAGCAGCAGCAGCGTCAGTGGCTAACATTCCTCCCATAGCCACTGGCCGTGGACGCCTTGGGCGCCGCCCAGCAGGAGCATCTGCAACTCACGCTGCAGAGACACAGCAGCAGCAGCGTGTAGCACCTGCTCCGATTTTCCTCCAGCCGGGTCGGAAACGTCCCATTGAGGAAAAGCATGCAGACACTGTGGTGCAACTCATGACGGAGGATGAGCAGCCCGCCATCAGCTCTGCATCCGAGGCCTCCACCCTCACCACCACCACCACCACCCCTGTTCGCAGCAGCCGCCCAGCAGGGTCTGGGGAGGAGGCTAGTTCACCGTCACAAGTTGGCGACCTGTCACTCAGCAGTATTTTTACCCCAGGCACCATCAGGGTATTGTCTGCTGTTGTTGGCGATTTTGAGGAGGAGATGCTGATGGGCACTTTGGGGGATGAGGGATTGGACAGCAAGACTGTGGCGACAGTCAAGCAGCCCATCCATGCATCAGGAGAGGAGTTTGGGGGGTCATCATCCCAGCAGGACATGTTTCAGGAGGGGGAGGATGATGATGACCCGGTGACAGACAGAGACTGGGTGCCACCACCTCCAGGGGATGTCGTCCTCAGCAGCTCTGAGGAGGAGGAGGAGGATGCTCTTGTGGGCCTTGCAAGGAGGCGCATCATTGCAAGCATTGGCAGCAGTAGGCAGGTCCCACAGCCTGCTGGTGTCTCAGGCACAGCAGCAGCAGCAGCAGCATCTGCCAGTACCACCACCAGCCGCACCCAAGCCCCCCCCCCAACCACCACAGGGAGACAGGCAGCAGCGCTTCCATGCCGTAGGGGGATGTTTCTGTCACCAATCTGGCGATATTTCACCATGCCCACTGTGTACAGCAAGTACGCCACTTGCAACCACTGTCAGCGGAAGTTGAGCAGAGGTGCAGACCCCTTAAAGTTCAGCACCAGCTCGCTCATCAACCACCTTGCTGCGAAACATTTCCACCAGCTTGAGGAGTTCCAGAGGCTGAAGGCATCTGGTGCTGGCAGTGGCACCACACCCATCACTGCACAGCCTTCAGCAGCAGCAGCAGCAGCAACAGCAGCCACCCGCCCTCCTGCTCCTCCAGCAGCACCAGCAGGAGTGCGGAAACGCACTGCTCCTCCCCCCTCTGCAACTCCTCCCGCCGACACTGAGGCCTGTTCTGGCAGCCAGTCCTCAGTGGCCTCCTCCGCTGTGTCTGCTGATTCCCGTGCCAGCAAAAGGCCACGCCAGAGCCTTTTGAGCGAGTCCTTCCAGGGGGTGGTTAGGGCTCTGCCTCCCAGCAGCCGTCACGTGCGGCAGCTGAACGGCTTGCTGGCACGGGCCATGTGCTCCCAACTCCTGCCGTACACGCTTGTGCAGGAGGGGAGCGACATTCGTGCGCTGCTTGCTTGCGCAGCCCCAGACTGGCAGCTCCCCAGCAGACACTTTTTCTCCCGCAAGGCCATTCCTGCACTGCACCGCTTTGTGATGGCCAATGTGGAGCGAGGGCTGGAGCACGCGGTTGGTGAAAGGGTCCACGTCACCATGGACTCCTGGAGCAGCCGCTTCGGGACAGGCCGCTACCTGTCCTTCACTGTCCACTGGGTCAGCTTGGTGGAAGGGGGTGAGGATGGGAGAGCAGCAGCGGGCACAGCAGCAGCAGCAACACAGTGGGTGGTGCCACCCCGCAGGGTCAGGGGAACTGCAGCAGGTTCCTCCGATCCTCTGCCATCCTCCGGCACACCTGGCCAAACCCCCCGCCTCAGCAGCAGCGTGAAGGCCCGCCACTGCCAAGCGCTGCTGCACTTGGTCAGCCTTGGGAAGACCAAGCTGACGGCAACCCATGTGTTGGCCAAACTCCAGGAGCAGGAGAGGATTTGGCTGACCCCCAGAGGCCTCAGAGTCGGAGAGGTGGTGGCCGACAATGGGGCCAATCTGGTTGCCGCAATAGACAGGGGAAACCTGACCCACATCCCCTGTCTTGCCCACGTGCTGAACCTGGTGGTGCAGAAGTTCTTGCGCATCTACCAGGGGATGGGCGAACTGCTGGAAACGGCAAAGAACGTTGTGCGTCACTTCCGGCGCTCGGCTGCAGCCTGTGCGAGCCTGGAAGACGTGCAAAAGGAGCTGGAGCTGCCACGCCATCGGCTGATCCTTGACGTTCCGACTCGCTGGAACTCCACCCTGGCGATGTTGGAGCGTCTGGTTGAACAGAAGCACGCTGTCAACCAGTACCTTGCCCTGGCCACTGTTTCCGCCGCTCAGAGAAGGGACAAGACCAGCAACATCCCGTCCATCGTCCCCGATGATGACTGGAGGCACATGCAGCAGGTGTGCTTAGTGCTGGCTCCCTTTCTGCAGGCCACTAACATGGTGAGCAGGGACCATGCTATGGTCTGCGAGTGGGTGCCCCTGGTTTGTCTGCTGAACAGGGCCCTCGATGCTTTGCTGGAACAGGGAGCGGCAGCCTTGGACCAGCAGGAGCGGCAAGCAGCTGCACAGTCCACCTCTGAGGGGGAGGAGGAGGAGGACTTGGTGGAGGTCCCTGACCTTGCTGCTAATGAGGGGGAGCAGCACAGTGCAGCTGAGTTGGTGCGGGGGTGGAGAGAGGATGAGGCTGACGAGGCAGAGGAGGAGGAGGAGGATGAGGACAGCAGCACTGCCGTCGATGTGCCAGCAGACGTGGCCCGCCTCTTCCCAATGGCAGCGCACATGCTGAGGTGCCTGCGCAGGGACCCCAGGGTGATCCAGATGAAGCAGAGGGAGGACATCTGAATCAGCATGATGTTGGACCCACGCCTCAAGGGGAAGTTGAGCCAGTTCCTGCCGCCTGCAGGAGGAGACCCAGCGCAACAAATAAGGAGCTTGCAGCAGGCCCTTGTTGGGCGCTTGGAGGAAGCCTTCCCCCAGCCTTCCACCCCCACTGTCCAGCAGCCAGCACAGAGGCAGCAGCAGGTGCCTGCATCCAGCAGCAAGCGCCCCACAGACCTGCTGTCTCTCAGCCACGAGCTCTACAGGACTGTAGAGGCTCCGGCAGCAGTGACTAGAGAGGAGGTGCATGCAGCAGCATCCTCCTCCGGTCACAGCCAGCGCCTGACCCGCATGGTGGCTGACTACATGGGGTCCTACAGCGGGCTTGACAGCGATGCCCCTGTTGATCCCATGGAGTATTGGGTCAAGCGCCTGGAGATCTGGAGCGAGCTGGCGCAGTACGCCCTGGAAGTGCTGTCCTGCCCTTCCAGCGTGCTGTCCGAGCGCTGCTTCAGTGCAGCTGGTGGCGTGGTCACCGAGAAACGCTCACGTCTGTCTCACAAGTCTGTGGACAGACTGACGTTTCTGAAGATGAACCAGGCGTGGGTGGAAGGCGAGTTCCTGGCCCCTGTTGTCGGCGAGAGGGGGACATGAACTGGCTAAGAACCATCGTTAATGTGCCTTACCACCCTTTACCACCTCCTGGCTCCTGCTCACTAAGCCAGCCTGGTTCACTTTGACTATTACGTCGCCTGCAGCCACACATTTTACACCTACAGTGGGCTGCTGTGTACTGCCCTTCTGCTGTCTGTCTGTGTTTCCCACTGCCAGGGTACACAGAATTACCTTCTGCTGCCACTCTGCCACCAGCTATTACGTCAAATAATAGCTATATCTGTGTAATTGGTTGTAAAACCAAAACCAAAAAACCATTAAAAAAAAAAAGGTTTAATTTTTCTGAGGTGCCCGGGTTGAAAACTGTGTTGTCCCAGTTGTGTATTGGACATGATGTGGGCTGCACGACCGCTGTCTGGGACCTCCTGTTGTGTTTATTTACGGCCTGGTATCACCGCTAGGTACCAGGGCTATTATGTCACGCTGCCTACCTGCTGCCACACTCACACTACTCCTCCATTCCTCCTGCTGATGCTGCTGTCTGTCTGTGTTTCCCACTGCCATGGTACACAGAATTACCTTCTGCTGCCAGTCTGCCACCAGCTATTACGTCAAACAATAGCTGCTCACATTACTCCTCCATTCCTCCTGCTGCTGCTGCTGTCTGTCTGTGTTTCCCACTGCCAGGGTACACAGATTTACCTTCTGCTGCCACTCTGCCACCAGCTATTACGTCAAAAAATAGCTATATCTGTGTAATTGGTTGTAAAACCAACACTACAAAACCATTAAAAAAAAAAAGGTTTAATTTTTCTGAGGTGCCCGGGTTGAAAACTGTGTTGTCCCAGTTGTGTATTGGACACGATGTGGGCTGCACGACCGCTGTCTGGGACCTCCTGTTGTGTTTATTTACAGCCCTGGTATCACCGCTAGGTACCAGGGCTATTATGTCACGCTGCCTACCTGCTGCCACACTCACACTGCTCCTCCTCCATTCCTCCTCCTGCTGCTGCTGCTGCTGTCTGTCTGTGTTTCCCACTGCCAGGGTACACAGAATTACCTTCTGCTGCCACTCTGCCACCAGCTATTACGTCAAAAAATAGCTATATCTGTGTAATTGGTTGTAAAACCAAAACCAAAAAACCATTAAAAAAAAAAGGTTTAATTTTTCTGAGGTGCCCGGGTTGAAAACTGTGTTGTCCCAGTTAAGTATTGGACACGATGTGGGCTGCACGACCGCTGTCTGGGACCTCCTGTTGTGTTTATTTACAGCCCTGGTATCACCGCTAGGTACCAGGGCTATTATGTCACGCTGCCTACCTGCTGCCACACTCACACTGCTCCTCCTCCATTCCTCCTCCTGCTGCTGCTGCTGTCTGTCTGTGTTTCCCACTGCCAGGGTACACAGAATTACCTTCTGCTGCCACTCTGCCACCAGCTATTACGTCAAAAAATAGCTATATCTGTGTAATTGGTTGTAAAACCAAAACCAAAAAACCATTAAAAAAAAAAGGTTTAATTTTTCTGAGGTGCCCGGGTTGAAAACTGTGTTGTCCCAGTTGTGTATTGGACACGATGTGGGCTGCACGACCGCTGTCTGGGACCTCCTGTTGTGTTTATTTACAGCCCTGGTATCACCGCTAGGTACCAGGGCTATTATGTCACGCTGCCTGCCTCATTGACTGCCTGCTGCCACACACTCATCCTCCTTCTCCTGCTGCTGAATTTACCTCCTGCTGTCTGTGTGTTTCCACTGCCAGGGAGCACATACAATGGCGCTTCCAACATGCGTGCGCCCACCAGCTATTTGTTACGCTCAAAAATAGCTGCATTTCTTTAAAAAAAAAAATGGAAAGAGAAATAAGTGAAGAAGAAGAAGACGATATAG
This sequence comes from Hyperolius riggenbachi, assembly GCF_040937935.1. Taxonomy (NCBI): domain Eukaryota; kingdom Metazoa; phylum Chordata; class Amphibia; order Anura; family Hyperoliidae; genus Hyperolius; species Hyperolius riggenbachi. Next base: position 164,920,229 of record NC_090650.1, read on the forward strand.
AAAAAGAAGGAGAAGAAGAAGAAGAGGAAGAAGAAGAAGAAGAAGAAGATGAAGAAGATGAAGAAGATGAAGAAGAAGATGAAGAAGATGATGAAGAAGAAGAAGAAGATGAAGAAGAAGAAGAAGATGAAGAAGATGAAGAAGATGAAGAAGAAGAAGAAGAGGAAGAAGAAGATGAAGAAGAAGAAGATGAAGAAGATGAAGAAGATGAAGAAGAAGATGAAGAAGAAGAAGATGAAGATGAAGAAGAAGAAGAAGAAGATGATGAAGAAGAAGAAGATGAAGAAGATGAAGAAGAAGAAGAAGATGAAGAAGAAGAAGAAGATGAAGATTAGAAGATGAAGAAGAAGAAGATGAAGAAGAAGAAAAAGAAGAAGACAATATAGAAGAAGAAGAAGAAGATATAGAAGAAGAAGATATAGAAGATAAAGAAGAAGAAGAAGAAGTATATACAGTACTGAACAAAATTCTGGACACAACTTCTCTTTCCACCTTTTTTTTTTTTAAAGGAACATCCCCACATAATCACTTGCTGTTGTTACTTGGAAAAAAAGATGTTTCTTGCATCATTCACCCTCAAAACAAGTGTTGGAAGCTATTTAAGGCCAATTCGAATAGTCAGCTCGAATAATGAGCTCGAATACCGACTCGAATAGTCAGCTCGAAGTCCGAGGTCGAATCGAATAGTACAAATTATTCGACTCGAATATTCGACTGACCTCGAATAATTTACTATTCGAATTCGACCAAACTCGAATTTTAAAAAGGGGTATTTGAGCACCACTGGCTGCAGGAAGGGACGTCAGTGGAGCGCATGCTGGATCGAGCGAGGAAGAGGTGAGTCCTCCCCGCCCACTACCTCTTACGAGTTGCGCTAGTTCTGATGTATTTAAGGCTGGAGGGGAGCGGAGGACGGGGACCCAGGCGAGGGAGGGGGGGGTCCAACCCCCCTCCCCGCCGCTAGGCCCAATACCCCCGCCCTGCCCCCTACCCCTCCAGCTCGGTGGCGGCGGCGCCCCCCACGGGGGGGGGGAGCGGCGTCAGCAATAATTTTTTTTTAAATTTGCCTCAGGCGGCAAAAAGTCTAGGGCCGGCCCTGAATGAGGGGGGCCATGATGAAGAATCGTCCTTGCTTTGTGACTGCACACTGAAGAGACACTCCAGTGCTGTTTGGCTAAGCAAGTGCACTATCACACTGTGAAACCCAGTGTTTTTACACATAAACACCTTCACAACACTACTGTTATATTGTGTTGTAGTTAGCTAGCCTGTGTAATTTGTTAGTGTCAGTCAGTCAGACTTTGAGCTGCAGCATCTGCCTGCTAGTTAGGTCCTGTGTCTGTGTATGCTGTGCACAGTCCAGGCCTCTTGCTGCTGGCTGGCCTGCTATTAGCCTTAGCTAGCTATTAGTTACAGTATAGATAGGTAGGATTACTGTGTTATTGTGTAGTTACTGCAGTGCTATTAGTTGTTAGAGAGTCAGAGTAGTACTGTGTTAGCTACTACAGATTATTGCTGTGCTGCTGACTGAGCAGTGAGCAATGTCAGTGTGTCTTGTTCTACTCTGCTGTCTGTCACTCTGTGCTGATTCAAAGTCCAAGCCCGCTATTAATAAAGTACAAGTACCCCACACATCATCTGTGACATCACATATCTTGTACTATATCTGGCACTGGCAGCTGGGGGAGGGTCAGCAAGGTCAAGACAAGAGGGAGAAACATTGCGGCCTCCATCAGAAGTTCTGCCGCCTCAGTCTCCATTCCGCCGCTAGCCACTGGCCATCCAGCTGTTAGGGAGAGTCACGCTGCAGAGACGCAGCAGCGTGTAGTGGCCATTTTCAAGCAGGGTCGGCGGCGCAAATTGGAGGAGAAAGACGCCACGCTTGTGATGCAGCTGATGGTGGATGACGAGCAGGCCACCACCATCCCTACAAAACACATTCTGGACGTAATGGGCTTTGTGGAATCTGAGTCTGAGATGGTGACGGTGGTTATTGGGGGGGGGGGGGGGGAGTCCATCGATGATGTGTCAGCAGACGAGGAGTTTGAGGTAGGCTCATGATCCCAGCAGTTGTTCGATGAGGGGGAGTATGATGTTGATGACAAGATGAAGGACCAGGACTACCATCCACAGGAGGGGGATGTCAGCTTTGAGGAGGAGGAGAATGCATCACTGGGTCTGGCACGGAGGATCAGTATCGTTGACATTGGCAGGAGCAGCAGTGGGCATGGAATGCGTGATCCACAGCCTGCTGCTTCATCTGCCACTACTACCACCAGCCGCACCACTCAACCCCAGGCCCCAACCACCACAGGGATAAAATCATCAGCAGCATCCCATTCTGGGCGTAAGGGAAAATTGCACTCCCCAATCTGGCAGTTTTTTCATCTGCATTTGCTGGAAAGCAAGTTTGTGACTTGTAATGTGTGCCATGTGAAGCTGAGCAGAAGATCTAACCCCTCCGACTATGGCACCTCCAGCTTCATAAATCATCTGGAAAAAAAGCACAAACAAGAGCACGAGGCATTCAAGGGGCTGAAGGAAGCTGGTGCTAGCCCTTGCAGTGGTCAAGCACCATAACCCTCTTTGCCACTCCTGCCAACACTGAGGCCTTTTCAGGCAGCCAGTCCTCCTCAGTGGTCTCCTCTGCTCCCTCCTCGGCAAGCCAAAAATGCCACCAGACTCTGCTGAGCGAGTCCTTCCTGGTCAGGGCTCAGCCTCCCGGCAGCCGTTGCATACGTCAGCTGAACGGCCTGCTTGCACGGGCCATGTCCTCCCAGCTCCTCCCGTACTCGTTTGTGCAGGAAGGGAGCCAGATGCATGCGCTCCTGCAGTGTGCAGCGCCGGATTGGCCAATCCCCAGCCGACACTACTTTGCACGCAGGGCCATCCAGGCACTGCATCAATGTGTAAAGGCCAACATGGAACGTGGGCTTGACCATGGGGTGGGTGAGCGGGTCCATGTGACAATGGACTCATGGAGCAGCCGCTTCGGGACAGGCCACTATTTGTCCTTCACCACACACTGGGTCAGTTTGGTGGAAGTGGGTGAGGAGGGGACAGCAGCAGTAGCAGCATCATCACCACAGTGGGTGTTGCCACCCCGCAGCAGGGTCAGGGGAAGTGCAGCAAGTTCCAGCTCTAATCCAGTTCCATCCTCCGGCAAACCCGCCGCCAAACACCCCCGCCTCAGCAGCAGCGTGAAGGCCCACCACTGCCAAGCGCTGCTGGAGATGGTCAGCCTGGGGAAGAACATACTGATGGCACACCACATCCTGTCCAAACTCCAAGAGCAGGAGAGGAGTTGGCTGACCCCCAGAGGCCTAAAAGTTGGAGAGGTGGTGCCCGACAATGGGGCCAACCTAGTTGCCGCCATCCACCGGGGAAACCTCAACCACATCCCCTGTCTGGCCCACGTCCTGAACCTGGTGGTGCAGAAATTCCTGCCCACCTACCAGGGGATGGACACTCTTTTGGGAGTGGCAAGTAAAACCGTGGGTCATTTTCACTGCTCGGGTGGTGCCACAGCGTCCCTTGAAGCCGTGCAGCTGGAGCTGAACCTTCCACGGCACCGGCTCATCATAGACGTTCCAACACGCTGGAATACCACTCTGGCAATGTTGGAACGTCTGGTTGAACAGAAGCGGGCGAGACCGGCACCACCCACCTCCCGGACATCATCCTCAGTACTGATTGGGCAAAAATGCAGCTGGTGTGCTTGGTGCTGGCACCCTTCCTGGAGGCCACCAACATGGTCAGCCAGGACCGTGCATCGCTGTGTGAGTGGGTGACCATTAAGCGCATGCTAGACAAGGCCCTTTATGCTCTGCTGGAAGTGGGAGAGGCAGCATTGATCCAGCAGGAGCCGCAGCCACCTGCACAGTCCACCTCTGTGCGGCAGGAGGAGGAGGTTGAGGAGGACTTGCAGTTTGAGGAGTTGGAGGTCCCTGACCATGAAGATGAGGGGGCACAGCGGAGTGCAGCTGCAGTGGTGTGGGGGTGGAGAGAGCAGGAGGAGGTTTAGGAGTCAGAGGAGGAGGACAGCACTGTTATCATGAGGGGTGCTGAAGAGGTGTCAGCAGAGATGGTGTCCATGTTCCCCATGGCAGTGAACATGCTGCAGTGCCTGCACAGTGACCCAAGGGTGAAGCAGATGCGTACTCGGGAGGACATCTGGATCACGCTGATGCTAGACCTATGGCTGAAGGGGAAGTTGGCTCAGTTCCTGCCTGGAGGAGGAGACCCGGTGCACCGAATCAGGGACTTGCAGCGGATTCTGGTTCAGAGCTTGTCACAGTCCAGCCAGCACAGCAGCAGGTGCCTGCATCCAGCAGCAGCAGGCGCCCAACAAACCTGCTGTCTCTCACAAAGGTGCTGTACACCATGCCAGTACCGCTGCCTACAGAGGAGGTGGCTGCAGCAGCATCCGGCTCTCAAAGCCAGAACCAGCACCGGATGGTGGCCGACTACATGGGGTCCTACAGCTGGCTTGACACCGATACCCCTGTGGACCCCTTGGATTACTGGGTCAAGCACCTGGATATCTGGAGCGAGCTGCCGCAGTATGTCCTGGAAGTGCTGTCCTGCCTGCCTTCCAGCATGCTGTCAGAAAGGTGCTTTAGTGCGGCCGGTGGCGTGGTCACAGAGAAGCGCTCTTGTCTGTCCCCCCAGTCTGTGGACAGACTGACGTTTCTGAAAATGAACCAGGCTTGGGTGGTTGGTGAGTTCCTGGCCCCTGTTGTTGGCAAGCAGGGGCGGCGCCAGGGGGGTGCAAGGGGGTGCTCGAGCACCCCTAGAATTGTCCAAGCACCCCCAAAGCACCCCCTGGAGTGAACTGACTTCAGGCGTCTAAAAGACGCCAAGTCAGTTCACACAGCGGCAGCACGGAGCAGCAGGCAGGGCTACGGTAAGATGGCCGCCCGGAGCCCTGTTCTGCAGACTTCGAGTCTGCAGTGCATGGCTTCGGGCGGCCATTTTCCCGTAGCCCTGCTCTCTGCATGCAGGCAGGAAGTCTCGTCGTGACGTCGGGAAGGAAGAGGATCGTGGGCGCGCGGGCGCTGCGCGCCACAATGAAGTCGGGACTCGGGACAGGAGGTCGGGAAAGAAGGTCTTCTGGCTGTAGGTGAGTAAATGGGTTTTTCTTTTCTTTTTCAGTTGATGCTGATTGTGCATATTGGGGTCATATCTGCTACGGATTGTGCATATTGGGGTCATATCTGCTACGGATTGTGCATATTGGGGTCATATCTGCTACGGATTGTGCATATTGGGGTCATATCTGCTACGGATTGTGCATATTGGGGTCATATCTGCTACGGATTGTGCATATTGGGGTCATATCTGCTACGGATTGTGCATATTGGGGTCGTATCTGCTACGGATTGTGCATATTGGGGTCATTTCTGCTACCGATTGTGCATATTGGGGTCATTTCTGCTACCGATTGTGCATATTGGGGTCATTTCTGCTACCGATTGTGCATATTGGGGTCATTTCTGCTACCGATTGTGCATATTGGGGTCATTTCTGCTACCGATTGTGCATATTGGGGTCATTTCTGCTACCGATTGTGCATATTGGGACCATATCTGCCACCGATTGTGCATATTGGGACCATATCTGCTACCGATTGTGCATATTGGGACCATATCTGCTACCGATTGTGCATATTGGGACCATATCTGATAACGATTGTGCACATTGGGACCATATCTGATAACGATTGTGCATATTGGGGCCATATCTGCCACCGATTGTGCATATTGGGACCATATCTGCCACTGATTGTGCATATTGGGGCTATATCTGCCACCGATTGTGCATATTGGGACCATATCTGCCACCGATTGTGCATATTGGGACCATATCTGCCACCGATTGTGCATATTGGGACCATATCTGCCACCGATTGTGCATATTGGGACCATATCTGCCACCGATTGTGCATATTGGGACCATATCTGCCACCGATTGTGCATATTGGGACCATATCTGCCACCGATTGTGCATATTGGGACCATATCTGCTACCGATTGTGCATATTGGGGCCATATCTGCTACCGATTGTGCATATTGGGGCCATATCTGCTACCGATTGTGCATATTGGGGTCATATCTGCTACCGATTGTGCATATTGGGGTCATATCTGCTACCGATTGTGCATATTGGGGTCATATCTGCTACCGATTGTGCATATTGGGGTCATATCTGCTACCGATTGTGCATATTGGAGCCATATCTGATAACGATTGTGCATATTGGGGTCATTGGACGTGTTTTTTGTTAAAATCTGCTCACATTACATGTATTTTCTTGAGAAAACCTGCACAATTATGTGAATTTTCTGGGAAAAGGGTCACCAAAACTTGGGCCCTCTGTCTTTGCGTTGCACTTTTAAAGGGAACCCGAGGTGAGAATAATATTGAGGCTGCCATATTTATCTCCCTTTAAGCAATACCAGTTGCCTGGCTGCCGTGCTGGTCCTCTGCCTCTTATTCTTTCAACCATAGACCCTGAACAAGCATGCAGCAGGTCAGGGGTTTCTGACAATATTGTCAGAACTGACAAGATTAGCTGCATGGCTTGTTTCTGGTGTAATTCAGTTCACTACTACAGCCAAATAGATCAGCAGGGCTGCCAGGCAACTAGTATTGTTTAAAAAGAAATAAATATGGCAGCCACCATATCACTCTCACCCTGGGTTCACATAGTTACATAGTTACATAGTTACATAGTTATTTTGGTTGAAAAAAAGACATACGTCCATCGAGTTCAACCAGTATAAAGTACAACACCAGCCTGCTCCCTCACATATCCCTGTTGATCCAGAGGAAGGCGAAAAAACCCTTACAAGGCATGGTCCAATTAGCCCCTAAAGGGAAAAATTCCTTCCCGACTCCAGATGGCAATCAGATAAAATCCCTGGATCAACATCATTAGGCATTACCTAGTAATTGTAGCCATGGATGTCTTTAAATTACAGTTAGCCCCGCCTTCATCCGGTCATGACCACGCCCATTTTTTCGCCGCGGCGCGCTTTGCGCGCCGCAGGTTGTAGCCACACCCATTTTTTGCCGCGGCGCGCAGGTCGTCAGCTCCCCCGGAAATTGGTCCAGCACCTGCATAGCACCCCCGAAAAAAATTTCCTGGAGCCGCCACTGTTGGCAAGAAGGGGAAATGAAGTGGCTGAGTGGGAATCACTATGCCTGCCTTACCACCACCCTTTACCACCACAACCTCCTGGCTCCGTCTTCAGTAATAAGCCTGGTTCCATTTTTTTTTTTTTTACAGCCGTGGTACCAACACTAGGTGCCATGGTGATTTTCTGAACACAATTGCTGTGTAATTTTTTGGAGGTGTTTGGAATGATAACTGTGCTGTCCCAGTTGTGGGGAGGCCCCAACTGCGGCAGTACGACCACTTCTGGAACCTTTCCTTTGTAATGTTTTACCTATGCCGTGGTACCCATGGTGATTATTATCTTAACACAATTGCTGTGTGTGTAATTTTTTGGAGGTGTCCCAACTGCGGCAGTACGACCGCTTCTTGTCTGGAACCTCTCCTATGTAATGTTTTACTTGTGCCGTGGTACCCATGGTGATTATTATCTTAAAGCGGAATATAACCCTGCATTTCAACTTTGCTCTAAAACATTATTTACAGTATATTATATGCAACCAGCATTTTTTTACTAGACCAGCATTGGAAGGGTTACACACAGCTTTAAAGTTCCTTTAGATTTCTGCAGATGCATCCGAAGCTGACTTAGATACATTTTGTTTACATAAATGTATCTAAGTGTTGAATGTGACTCACTCTCTCTGACTGAGGAGCTGGAGAACAGCCAAAGAGTGTGTAACATTTATAACTTGTTACATTCTATTTAGTTAAAATGTATCTATCTGAACTTCTGCATATCTCTCCATGGAACTTTAAACCTCTGTGTTTAACCCTTCCAATGCTGGTCTAGTAAAAAAAAATGCTGGTTGCATATAATATGCTGTAAATAATGTTTAAGAGCAAAGTTGAAATGCAGGGTTATATTCCGCTTTAACACAATTGCTGTGTAATTTTTTGGAGGTGTCTGGGCTGATAACTGTGCTGTCCCAGTTGTGGGGAGGCCCCAACCGCGGCAGAACGACTGCTTCTGGAACCTGTCCTTTATAATGTTTTACCTGTACCTGTGTTTTACCTGTACCATGGTGATTATCTTAACACAATTGCTGTGTAATTTTTTGGAGGTGTCTGGGCTGATAACTGTGCTGTCCCAGTTGTGTGGTTGGAGTTTGGACACACTGTGGGCTGCACGACCGCTGTCTGGAACCAAGTCGCTGTCTGGAACCAAGATGTTAATTGACAGCCTTTTTTTGGGGGGGGGGGGGGATTTTAAGTCCCCACATCATCAATTAGTGTTTCCCTTTAAAAAAAAACATGATGACCCTCACTGATAAGAAATTCCCCTTTTTATCTCTTTCTTGCTCTCAGGCGCCATTTTCTGCTAGGAAAGTGTTTTATAGTTGGAATTTCTTATCAGTGAGAGTCACACTGTAGTCACTTCCTGTCTGAGTCAGGACTAAGTCAGCCACTTACATACCTGATATTTAACTCTTTCAGGCAGAGAAAGAAAAAAGGAACACAGCAGAGTTATTTGTGTGCTAGGCACTGTACATACACATGTCTATCTCATCATGTCACATGTCACTTCAGGTATCCTTTAAGACGGGGAACCCCAGATGCCTGCCCCCTCCCCAGGAGAAATTAGTATAGGGGTACACACCCCTTACCCATTTTCCACAAAGGGTAAAATGAAATAAAAACACAACAATGAGAAAAGTCCTTTATAAGGGCTGATTCACACCACAAGACCTTTTTAAATGCTAGTGATTTGAAATGCTCTTGCTAATGCAATGCTATGTGGGATTTTTACAAAATCACATCGCTCCAGTGAGAACACTCACAAAGAATAACATTAGCAAGAGCTTTTAAAATTACAAAACGGTTAGAAAAGCTCTTGTAGTGTATAAGGTCTTTCTGAATTTTCTCTTTTTGTCTCATTTTCCCATTGTCCTCCTAAACATACCCTGCAAATTTGTTGTTTCTAGCACTTATGGTGGCTTTTATATTAACCGCTAAAGTCGGCGGCTGTTCGCCTGCCGTTTAAGGGGAACCTTGTAACGATTGGTGTCAGCACGCAGAGAGAATCTGATTATTGGCGATCTGCAGTACCACCAAGAATGCAGATATACGCCTGATTATCGATGATCTGCAGAATCAGCGATAATACAGATGTATTGCTAACCTCTGGACACCAGAATAGTGAGAGTGTTTGGTGTAACAGTAACAACTCTGAGTGGAGACCACCAGAGGAGCTGGTGGCCTAAGACTCCTGAGGAATTCACTCCTGACTGTGGGTGATATTCCTGTAGCCTGTGGACCCCTGGGCGAGGGACCGAGGCTGGGTTGCAGGAAGCCCTGCAGCGAATATGAAAGGTATTGCCCTGGACTGGGCTAACGTAATACAGTAATAGCACAATCCTAGTCTGGGGTGTGAGGTCCGTAGTCACAACACCCTGGAACTAGTCTGGAGCATAACATAAATGATAATACAATTCCCTAGTCTTGGGTGTGAGATCCGTGATCATCAACACCCTGGAACTAGTCTGGAGTATAACATAAATGATAATACAATTCCCTAGTCTTGGGTGTGAGGTCCGTGATCGTCAACACCCTGGAACTAGTCTGGAATATAACACAAAGACAATACAGTTCCCTAGTCTTGGGTGTGAGGGCCTTGATCTCAACACCCTGGAACTATGCTAGAGAATACACAGAAGATACACAGTATTCCTAGTCTGGGGTGTGAGGGCCTTGATCTCAACACCCTGGAACTGGTCTAACAAATAAACAGTACAAGGTAATCTGGCTCAGTGTGAATTCCCAGGTCCACCTGGTTTAAACACACTGTAAGGATCTGACTATGGTCTGAATGCTTCCACAAAGTGTTTGCAATGACAGACCACCAGCAACTGACAAGCAAGCAGAATATATAGTAGCTGAACTCTGCTGCCCAGCCCAAGCCACTCAGCCAATCATGAGTCCAGCCGGAATCAGCTGATCGTCCTGATCAGCTGACACTTCCCCAGCTGGTATAAAGGTCCTTACTTCTGGCCCGCGCGCGCGTAGCTCTTCATCCATCTATGTGGACTAACAGACCCAGCCACTCCAAAGACACGCTGCTGCGTACAAACCGTTACCTTGGACGTGGAAACAGCTGCTTTGCTGCTAGAACGTGCGGCAACTTTTCCGCGTTCTGCCACACTACCAGACGCGTGCCTATGCGTGCAAACCGCTGCGTTGGACGCGGAATCAGCCGCCTTTCTTTCAGCACACGCGGCGGCTTTTCCGCGTTTTCTCACAGTACCCCCCTCCCCCCCCCCTGAGGAGTGGACTCCGGACATCTCCTTACTGACTTTCCAGGATGTAAGTTAGAGAATTCCCTTTTTATCTCATACTCAGGCCGGTCATCAATCAACACAGGGTGGGAAGGAGTGGAATCCACCTGCACTGCTGGCTTGAGCAGGGGCACCTGAAATGACTTTTTGTTAGCTTGTTTTTTCGGTGATAGAAAGATTTTGGGCCCAAAATCCCTGTCTAAAGCATCTGCTATCTGATTCATGCATGAGAGGTAACCGTGAGGAACAGGATCCATTAGAAATATCTGTACACTGTCCTGTCTTTCCTGCGACCTGTATCTTGGTATTATCTGCCTCACCCCTCTTTATACAGTGCTCCTGACAATGGGCTGACCAGTTCAGTAGCTGTCCTGAAGCCCAGTCAATCAGCGGCGAGTGAAGCCGTAACCAGGGCATACCGAGAACAACAGCAGAGCCCTTCATCGGCAGGACCAGGAACTGTAAGCTCTCTTCATGCACTGCCCCTAAACAACATGACAGAATCAGAATCAGGATCAGAAACTTTATTTCGCCAAGCACGACTGGGTCGTGCCCGGAATTGGGCTTGGCACGTACAGGGTACTGATACACGGTATACAGTAGTTACAGATAGAGGACATGCAGTAGTAACAGAACATTATACAGAAAAACAGAACATTATAGAACATGTATGCAGAGGGAGACAATGGCATAAGTTACAATACAATAAAAAAACAACCAAAGAAAAAAGTACACTTGAGCTATGTGCAAAATGCCTCAGTGCGTCTTGGTATTGTGGGGTGGGGATAGGCATTTCCATGGCGAGAGTTCAGGAGGTTGACAGCAGAGGGAAAGAAACTGTTCTTATGTCTTGAGGTCCTGATGTAGATGGATCGGAACCGGAGCTTCCGGCTCGAGGGGAGCTGATTAAAGAAGCGGTAGCCTGGGTGTGAGGGGTCGTTGGCGATCTTTAATGCTCTGGTGTTCAGCCTGGAGTGGTAGAGGAGGTCCAGAGTGGGAAGGGATCTCCCGATGATCCTCTCTGCAGATTTGATGACCCTCTGCAGTTTGAGCTTGTCGCTGGCGGAGGAGCTGGTGTACCAGACCAGGATGGAAGAGCATAGGACGGATTCGATCGTGGCTGAGTAGAAATTTGTCAGCAGTTTTTGGGCCATACCGAACTTTTTCAGTTGGCGAAGAAAGAAAAGTCTCTGTTGGGCTTTCCTCTGTGTTGAGGCAGTGTTGGTGTTCCACCTCAGGTCATTGGAGATAGTTGTGCCCAGTAGGCGGACACTGGGGACTCTTTCCACTTCCACGCCATCCATGTGGATTGGAGGCGGGGTAGAGGCGCGCCTCCTGAAATCAACAATCATCTCCACCCTTTTTGCTGTGTTTAGGACCAAACCGTTCTCTCTGCACCAGCTGCATATGCTTTTGACCTGGTGGTGGTACGCCTTCTCATCGTTTTTGGTGATGAGACCCACAATGGTCGTGTCATCGGCAAATTTGATTACTTTTACCGAGTCCGAAGTGGATTTGCAATTGTTCGTATACAGAGAGAACAGGAACGGCGACAGGACACAGCCTTGTGAGGCCCCTGTGTTGGTGATCCTAGGTTGTGAGGAGATGGTGCCTAACCTAACGACCTGGGACCTGTTGGTGAGGAAGTCCGTGATCCACAGGCGTAGGGTGGGGTGGACTCCTAGCGCAGCGAGATTGTCCTGAAGTATTTTGGGGCTGATAGTATTGAATGCTGAGCTGAAGTCCAGTAGGAGGATCCTGGCGTAGGAGTCCGGTCTATCCAGGTGCTCATAGACGTGCTCCAAGCAGATGTTGATGGCGTCATTTGTGGACCTGTTCGCTCTGTACGCGAACTGGTGCGGGTCCAGCAGTCCCTCAGTAGAGTGCTTAAGGAGAGGTAGCACCATGCTTTCAAAAGCTTTCATGATCACGGATGTAAGTGCCACGGGCCTGAAGTTGTTGAGGTCGAGGATGCCCTGCTTTTTGGGGACAGGGATAATGGCAGACCTGTTGAAGCACGCGGGAATTTTGCCTTCCTGGAGGGACCTCGTGAAGATGGAAGAGAGGGTGGAAGCGAGCTGGCGAGCACAGGTTTTCAGGCAGGCTGGCGACACACCGTCCGGACCTGAGGCTTTCCTAGCATTTAGCCTTAGCAAGTGTTTCAGTACATCCGCCTCCCTCACTGATGGTGGGGGTGAGTAAGGGCCTAGGGCTACAGTGGCAGATTGTGCAGGTAGCTGTGGGAGTCCTGCAGGTGCTGGCTGACTCTCGAATCTGCAGTAGAAGTCACTGAGACTCTCGGCAAGCTCAGAGCTCGGTGTGGCATGCTGAGGGGGGGGGGGGGGGCTTGTAGTTGGTGGCAGCCTTCAGCCCTTTCCACACGGCTCGTGAGTCCTTTGAGGAGAGGTTCTGTTCCAGCTTTTCCGCGTAGCCCCTCTTAGCGGACCTCAGTTCTCTGTTTAGGTCGTTTCTTGCCTTCTTGTATTCCACCTGGTTGCCGGACTTATGTGCGGCTTCTTTGCTACGACGTAGTTGTCGTAGTCTTTTTGAGAACCACGGTTTATCATTTGGATACAGTTTGAAGGTTTTTGTTGGGATACAGGAGTCCTCACAGAAGCTAATGTACGAGGATACATTGTCTGCCTACTCGTCCAGGTTAGGCGATTCCAGAGCCTTCCAGTCTGTGCAGTCAAGGCAGGCCTGAAGTTGAAGTTTAGCCTCACTTGACCACACTTTGGAGGACTTAGTGACAGGTTTTGAGGTTTCCAGGCGCCTTTTATAAGTAGGTACCAGGTGGATGATGCAGTGGTCAGATGAGCCTAGGGCTGCCCATGGTGTCGCTTTGTATGCATCCTTCAGGGCCGTGTAGCAATGGTCGAGGGTGTTAGCACTCCTGGTGGGGCAGGTGATGTGCTGATGGAAGCGGGGCAGCTCTTTGCGGAGGTTTGCCTTGTTAAAATCCCCCAAGATAATGAACAGCGAGTCCGGAAGGGCCGTCTCCCACTGCATGATGGTATCACTGAGATCACGCAGGGCAGCATTTACCTCTGCATCAGGAGGGATATACACACCCACGAGGACGTAGGAGGAGAACTCCCTGGGCGAGTAGGTTGGCCTGCAATTGATGAGGAGGAGTTCAAAGTCTGGTGTACATTTCTTGGCCAGTACAGAGGTGTTTGAGCACCAGGCGGAGCTGACGTAGAAGCAGATGCCACCCCCTTTCTTTTTCCGAGAGAGGGTGCTGTCCCGGTCTGCTCAGATGAGGCTGAAACCTGGGAGCTGGAGGGCACTCTCAGGGATGTCGTCATGGAGCCACGTTTCAGTAAAGCAAAAGACTGGGGTGTTGTTACCGAGTTCCCTCTTGTCGCTGAGGAGTCTCAGCTCATCTAGCTTGTTGGGGAGGGAGCGGACGTTAGCGAGGAGGACCGCAGGGATGGCTGACCGCAGGACCCTCCTCTTCAGCCTCGCCCGGACGCCTGATCGACAGCCCCTGCGGCGCTGGCTAAAGGGAGGCCAGGGCACAGAAGCAGTGATTTCCTGGACGTGGCTCCAAACAGAGTTGTACAAGAGCCCATCCTCCGGGTGTGCGGCTGTGATATGTTCCCATTCCAGGAGCTGCGCTCTGGAGTAGGTGGTACGAGGGGGGAGGGGTAGCATTTGGGGCATGGGTGGTAAGCAAAACTTGTGCAGGCGAGTGCAATAACAGTCTATCAGCAGTGTGACACAGATGTAAGAGGCATGTGCAATAACAGTCCATCAGTGGTGTGACACAGATGTAAGGGGCATGTGCAATAACAGTCCATCAGCAGTGTGACGCAGATGTAAGGGGCATGTGCAAAAACAGTCCATCAGCAGTGCGACACAGATGTAAGAGGAATGTGCAATAACAGTCCATCCGCAGTGCGACACAGATGTAAGTGGCATGTGCAAAAACAGTCCATCAGCAGTGTGACACAGATGTAAGGGGCAATAACAGTCCATCCGCAGTGCGACACAGATGTAAGGGGCATGTGCAAATAACAGTCCATCAGCAGTGTGACACAGATGTAAGGGGCATGTGCAATAACAGTCCATCAGCAGTGTGACACAGATGTAAGGGGCATGTGCAATAGCAGTCCATCAGCAGTGTGACACAGATGTAAGGGGCTTGTGCAAATAACAGTCCATCAGCAGTATGACACAGATGTAAGGGGCATGTGCAATAACAGTCCATCCGCAGTGCGACACAGATGTAAGGGGCATGTGTGGTAACAGTCCATCAGCAGTGCGACACAGTTGTACAAGGAGAGTGCAATAACGGTCCTAAAGCAGCAGTGTGACACAGACGTAAGGGGCGAGTGCAATAACAGTCCATCCGCAGTGTGACACATATGTAAGAGGCGAGTGCAATAACAAGTCCATCCACCGTGCGACGCAGATGTGGAGGCGAGTGCAATAACAGTCTATTAGCAGCAGTGTGACCCAGATGTAGGAGGCATGTGCAGCAACAGCCTAACCGCAGAGTGCCCCGGGTGCAAAGGAATGTGCACTAGATAACATGTGCAACACAGTCACTCATCAGTGGGACACCATCGCACGCATACCTAAAACAAAAACAACAGCCCATTCAGCAGTGCAGCACAATCCATAAACTGGTGCACCTTAGATGCCCACAGCAGTGCAAAAGGCAGTGATAGGTGCACTCAGCTGATCCCAGTGCTGATCCGGCCCCAGTACCCAGCAGTTCCAACAGAGGCCCCCGGAATGTGTGGCGGGGCCCAGAACCAGAAGTCTCACCTGTTTGCAGGAGTCTTGGTGCAGTGGAAAGTCGGATCCGCTGTGAGAGGTAGCCTCCCGAGATGTTTCGGCTACCTTGGAAGTGCAGGAGGCGGTGGGCCGCAAGTACAGCCAGATGTCGGCTGAGGAGCGGTCCTGGACTAGAGCACTGCGTCTGAGGTACGTGGCCAGCTGCGGAGGGGCATCCGTGGAGCTGCCGACCGGGAGGCTGACTGGCAGCGGGGACTGTGCTCTGCAGAGGAAGCCCCGGAGCTGTGGATCTGGCAGAGGCAGGGCTCGTGCCCTGCTAGTGGGGAGGTGAGCTTGGGCTGGTGCGGGTGAGCCTGGGGTGGCCGTGGATGGTGAGCGCCAGCACTTGAGCCTCCTTGTGCGGGTCTTGGGGGGCACCGTGCGAGGGAGCAGATCTGCGGCGCTGGCAGGGGAGAGACTCACGTGCACGGGTCGCTCCACGTGGGTGGCCTCCTCACGTTCTTGGGCTGGTGCGGGTGAGCTTGAGCTGGTGCCCGGCCGTGGATGGTGAGCGCCAGCAGATGCGGGCATCCCACTTGAGCCTCTTCGTGCGGGTCCTGGGGGGCACCGGGCAAGGGAGCAGATCTGCGGTGCTGCAGGGGAAAAAGCACACGTGCTCGGGTCGCTCCACGTGGGTGGCCTTTCTGTGTTCCGAGCCGGCCTCGAGCGCTGGGCTGCACGCTGGGGAAAAATTAATTCCTCACCCCTAAACTAAACTAACTAAAGTAACTGACTGACTAAACAAGAAAACACGAAGGAGAGAGGGAGAAAAACAGGGGAAAAAAAAGCAAAAAACAGAAATGTATAAGAGCCCTATGTGCCGTGGCAGCCTATCCAGCACCATCACAGAGCAACCAGGCCTGCAGGGGGGTTTGGGAAAGAAACTGGGCACTGCGCAATGGAGAGTCATCCACTGCGGTGACCGAAATCTGCCGGTCGGGTGCGGATAAAGGTATCCCCAAGCTTTTAGCAAAATCGTAATCTATGAGGTTCGCTGCTGAACGTTCTAGAACGGTCTAACAAATAAACAGTACAAGGTAATCTGGCTCAGTGTGAATTCCCAGGTCCACCTGGTTGAAACACACTGTAAGGATCTGACTATGGTCTGAATGCTTCCACAAAGTGTTTGCAATGACAGACCACCAGCAAGTGACAAGCAAGCAGAATATATAGAAGCTGAACTCTGATAGAACGTGCAGCGGCTTTTCTGCATTCTGCCACACTACCAGACGCGTGCCTAGGGTTGCCAGGTTGGCTGATGGAGAAAACCGGACAGGGGGTGGAGTTAGGGGCGGAGTCAGAAGCGCACTTTTATGTAGAGTGGGGCTAAGCAATGGGCTTTTTAAAAAATGTTTTTTACAGTATTTATATCGCACTGACATCTTCTGCAGCACATTACAGAGTACATAGCCATGTCACTAACTGTCCTCACCAGTACATGCACATAAGAGACCACTTTTCACCAGTAAATGCACATAATAAGAGACCGCTTTTCACCAGTAAATGCACATAATAAGAGACAGCTTTTCAACAGTAAATGCACATAAGAGACATCTTTTCACCACTAAATGCACATAAGAGACATCTTTTCACCACTAAATGCACATAAGAGACATCTTTTCACCACTAAATGCACATAAGAGACATCTTTTCACCACTAAATGCACATAAGAGACATCTTTTCACCACTAAATGCACATAAGAGACATCTTTTCACCACTAAATGCACATAAGAGACAGCTTTTCACCAGTAAATGCACATAAGAGACAGCTTTTCACCAGTAAATGCACATAATAAGAGACAGCTTTTCACCAGTAACTGCACATAATGACAAACAGCCAGTTGTCCCCAGTATATGTAGCCAGAGGTATATGTCCCCAGTATATGTAGGCAGGGGAATATGTCCCCAGTATATATAGCCAGCGGTATATGGGCTCAGTATATGTAGCCAGGGTGTATATGGGCCCAGTATATGTAGCCAGGGTGTATATGGGCCCAGTATATGTAGCCAGGGTGTATATGGGCCCAGTATATGTAGCCAGGGTGTATATGGGCCCAGTATATGTAGCCAGGGTGTATATGGGCCCAGTATATGTAGCCAGGGTGTATATGGGCCCAGTATATGTAGCCAGGGTGTATATGGGCCCAGTATATGTAACCAGGGTGTATATGGGCCCAGTATATGTAGCCAGGGTGTATATGGGCCCAGTATATGTAGCCAGGGTGTATATGGACCCAGTATATGTAGCCAGGGTGTATATAGGCCCAGTATATGTAGCCAGGGTGTATATGGGCCCAGTATATGTAGCCAGGGTGTATATGGGCCCAGTATATGTAGCCAGGGTGTATATGGGCCCAGTATATGTAGTCAGGGGGTATATATGCCCAGTATATGTAGCCAGGGTGTAAATGGGCCCAGTATATGTAGCCAGGGTGTATATGGGCCCAGTATATTTAGCCAGGGTGTATATGGGCCCAGTATATGTAGCCAGGGTGTATATGGGCCCAGTATATGTAGCCAGGGTGTATATGGGCCCAGTATATGTAGCCAGGGTGTATATGGGCCCAGTATATGTAGCCAGGGTGTATATGGGCCCAGTATATGTAGCCAGGGTGTATATGGGCCCAGTATATGTAGGCAGGTGTGTCCCCCCCCCCCCCCAGGAGGGAAGCAGTCAGCGCAGAGAAGAGGAAGAGCGTGGTGAAGAAGGGGGCCATCTCCCCCCCTTCGCTCACCTTAGGGTCCTCTCCCTCCCTCGCTGTCTCCTCCGATCGGTGTGTGCGGTGGCTGGCAGAGGGGCGGAACTTACCTTCCGTGTCTCCTCCGTCTGGTGACTGGTCTCGTCGCAGGCGCCGCGCGGGATGAGTTGCCACTACTCTGGTCTGATGCAGACCAGAGCAGCGGCTGCGGCACCAGAGCTTCCGGCCGGCGCATGGAGCGACACGGAAGGTAAGTCCCGCCCGCTGCCAAGCGCCACCGCCAGTCAGCCACACACAGATCGGAGGAGACAGCGAGGGACGGAAAGCATCTAAGGTGAGAGAAGGGGGGGAGATGGCCCCCTTCTCCGCCGCTGCCCACCGCTTTCCCTACACTGCGCTGCTCTCCTCCTGCTACAGGCGGCTGTCAATACTGACAGCCGCCGGAAAAGGCATAAAACCGGACATCTTAATTGTCCGGTTTAGCATGCCTTTTTGCACCGGACACAGCGGCCAAAAACCGGACTGTCCGGTCTAAAACCGGACACCTGGCAACCCTACGCGTGCCTACGCGTGCAAACCTTGCTTTCAGCACACGCGGCGGCTTTTCCGCGTTTTCTCACAAACCTAAACTGAGAAGCATATGGATTTTTCCTTTTAAAATAATTCCAGTTGCCTGACTCTCCTGCTGATCCTGTGTCTCTAATACTTTTAGCCACAGCCCCTCAACAAGCATGCAGATCAGGTGCTCTGACTGAAGTCAGACTGGATTAGCTGCATGTTTGTTTCAGGTGTGTGATTCGGCCACTACTGCCACCAAAGAGATCAGCAGGACTGGCAGGCAACTGGTATTGTTTAAAAGGAAACATCCATATCCCTCTCAGTTAAGGTTCCCTTTAAGGCTTTGGATCCCGCCGTGAACAGCCGGTTTGCAAACATTTGCAATAATTTTGCAGTCACAAAATTTGATGTTCGCTACATCACTACAAATGAATAGAGATGGCCCGAAACTCCGATTTTAGGTTCGTGAACCTGGTTCGCGAAACTCCCGCGAAAGTTCGATTTGCGCAAACTTTCGCGAACCGCAATAGATTTCAATGGGGAGGCGAACTTGGAAAACTAGAAAAATTTATGCTGGCCACAAAAGTGATGGAAAAGATGTTTCACGGGGTCTAACACCTGGAGGGGGGCATGGCAGAGTGGGATAGACGCCAAAAGTCCAGAGGAAAAATCTGGATTTGACGCACAGCAGCGTTTTAACCTCCTTAGCAGTAACCCCGAGTCTGACTCGGGATGGAAAGCGCAGTTCTTAGCAGTAATCCCGAGTTGGATCCATCGGTGGTGTGGAATGTGCAGGGCTGGCGCAGATCTAACTAGCGGTACGATTTTTAGCGTTTAAAAGCTTGTGAAAAAATTGCAGCACTTTTGTAAGAATGTTCGCCTGCCGTTTAAGGGGAACCTTGTAACGATTGGTGTCAGCACGCAGAGAGAATCTGATTATTGGCGATCTGCAGTACCACCAAGAATGCAGATATACGCCTGATTATCGATGATCTGCAGAATCAGCGATAATACAGATGTATTGCTAACCTCTGGACACCAGAATAGTGAGAGTGTTTGGTGTAACAGTAACAACTCTGAGTGGAGACCACCAGAGGAGCTGGTGGCCTAAGACTCCTGAGGAATTCACTCCTGACTGTGGGTGATATTCCTGTAGCCTGTGGACCCCTGGGCGAGGGACCGAGGCTGGGTTGCAGGAAGCCCTGCAGCGAATATGAAAGGTATTGCCCTGGACTGGGCTAACGTAATACAGTAATAGCACAATCCTAGTCTGGGGTGTGAGGTCCGTAGTCACAACACCCTGGAACTAGTCTGGAGCATAACATAAATGATAATACAATTCCCTAGTCTTGGGTGTGAGATCCGTGATCATCAACACCCTGGAACTAGTCTGGAGTATAACATAAATGATAATACAATTCCCTAGTCTTGGGTGTGAGGTCCGTGATCGTCAACACCCTGGAACTAGTCTGGAATATAACACAAAGACAATACAGTTCCCTAGTCTTGGGTGTGAGGGCCTTGATCTCAACACCCTGGAACTATGCTAGAGAATACACAGAAGATACACAGTATTCCTAGTCTGGGGTGTGAGGGCCTTGATCTCAACACCCTGGAACTGGTCTAACAAATAAACAGTACAAGGTAATCTGGCTCAGTGTGAATTCCCAGGTCCACCTGGTTTAAACACACTGTAAGGATGTGACTATGGTCTGAATGCTTCCACAAAGTGTTTGCAATGACAGACCACCAGCAACTGACAAGCAAGCAGAATATATAGTAGCTGAACTCTGCTGCCCCGCCCAAGCCACTCAGCCAATCATGAGTCCAGCCGGAATCAGCTGATCGTCCTGATCAGCTGACACTTCCCCAGCTGGTATAAAGGTCCTTACTTCTGGCCCGCGCGCGCGTAGCTCTTCATCCATCTATGTGGACTAACAGACCCAGCCACTCCAAAGACACGCTGCTGCGTACAAACCGTTACCTTGGACGTGGAAACAGCTGCTTTGCTGCTAGAACGTGCGGCAACTTTTCCGCGTTCTGCCACACTACCAGACGCGTGCCTATGCGTGCAAACCGCTGCGTTGGACGCGGAATCAGCCGCCTTTCTTTCAGCACACGCGGCGGCTTTTCCGCGTTTTCTCACAGTACCCCCCTCCCCCCCCCTGAGGAGTGGACTCCGGACATCTCCTTACTGACTTTCCAGGATGTAAGTTAGAGAATTCCCTTTTTATCTCATACTCAGGCCGGTCATCAATCAACACAGGGTGGGAAGGAGTGGAATCCACCTGCACTGCTGGCTTGAGCAGGGGCACCTGAAATGACTTTTTGTTAGCTTGTTTTTTCGGTGATAGAAAGATTTTGGGCCCAAAATCCCTGTCTAAAGCATCTGCTATCTGATTCATGCATGAGAGGTAACCGTGAGGAACAGGATCCGTTAGAAATATCTGTACACTGTCCTGTCTTTCCTGCGACCTGTATCTTGGTATTATCTGCCTCACCCCTCTTTAAACAGTGCTCCTGACAATGGGCTGACCAGTTCAGTAGCTGTCCTGAAGCCCAGTCAATCAGCGGCGAGTGAAGCCGTAACCAGGGCATACCGAGAACAACAGCAGAGCCCTTCATCGGCAGGACCAGGAACTGTAAGCTCTCTTCATGCACTGCCCCTAAACAACATGACAGAATCAGAATCAGGATCAGAAACTTTATTTCGCCAAGCACGACTGGGTCGTGCCCGGAATTGGGCTTGGCACGTACAGGGTACTGATACACGGTATACAGTAGTTACAGATAGAGGACATGCAGTAGTAACAGAACATTATACAGAAAAACAGAACATTATAGAACATGTATGCAGAGGGAGACAATGGCATAAGTTACAATACAATAAAAAAACAACCAAAGAAAAAAGTACACTTGAGCTATGTGCAAAATGCCTCAGTGCGTCTTGGTATTGTGGGGTGGGGATAGGCATTTCCATGGCGAGAGTTCAGGAGGTTGACAGCAGAGGGAAAGAAACTGTTCTTATGTCTTGAGGTCCTGATGTAGATGGATCGGAACCGGAGCTTCCGGCTCGAGGGGAGCTGATTAAAGAAGCGGTAGCCTGGGTGTGAGGGGTCGTTGGCGATCTTTAATGCTCTGGTGTTCAGCCTGGAGTGGTAGAGGAGGTCCAGAGTGGGAAGGGATCTCCCGATGATCCTCTCTGCAGATTTGATGACCCTCTGCAGTTTGAGCTTGTCGCTGGCGGAGGAGCTGGTGTACCAGACCAGGATGGAAGAGCATAGGACGGATTCGATCGTGGCTGAGTAGAAATTTGTCAGCAGTTTTTGGGCCATACCGAACTTTTTCAGTTGGCGAAGAAAGAAAAGTCTCTGTTGGGCTTTCCTCTGTGTTGAGGCAGTGTTGGTGTTCCACCTCAGGTCATTGGAGATAGTTGTGCCCAGTAGGCGGACACTGGGGACTCTTTCCACTTCCACGCCATCCATGTGGATTGGAGGCGGGGTAGAGGCGCGCCTCCTGAAATCAACAATCATCTCCACCCTTTTTGCTGTGTTTAGGACCAAACCGTTCTCTCTGCACCAGCTGCATATGCTTTTGACCTGGTGGTGGTACGCCTTCTCATCGTTTTTGGTGATGAGACCCACAATGGTCGTGTCATCGGCAAATTTGATTACTTTTACCGAGTCCGAAGTGGATTTGCAATTGTTCGTATACAGAGAGAACAGGAACGGCGACAGGACACAGCCTTGTGAGGCCCCTGTGTTGGTGATCCTAGGTTGTGAGGAGATGGTGCCTAACCTAACGACCTGGGACCTGTTGGTGAGGAAGTCCGTGATCCACAGGCGTAGGGTGGGGTGGACTCCTAGCGCAGCGAGATTGTCCTGAAGTATTTTGGGGCTGATAGTATTGAATGCTGAGCTGAAGTCCAGTAGGAGGATCCTGGCGTAGGAGTCCGGTCTATCCAGGTGCTCATAGACGTGCTCCAAGCAGATGTTGATGGCGTCATTTGTGGACCTGTTCGCTCTGTACGCGAACTGGTGCGGGTCCAGCAGTCCCTCAGTAGAGTGCTTAAGGAGAGGTAGCACCATGCTTTCAAAAGCTTTCATGATCACGGATGTAAGTGCCACGGGCCTGAAGTTGTTGAGGTCGAGGATGCCCTGCTTTTTGGGGACAGGGATAATGGCAGACCTGTTGAAGCACGCGGGAATTTTGCCTTCCTGGAGGGACCTCGTGAAGATGGAAGAGAGGGTGGAAGCGAGCTGGCGAGCACAGGTTTTCAGGCAGGCTGGCGACACACCGTCCGGACCTGAGGCTTTCCTAGCATTTAGCCTTAGCAAGTGTTTCAGTACATCCGCCTCCCTCACTGATGGTGGGGGTGAGTAAGGGCCTAGGGCTACAGTGGCAGATTGTGCAGGTAGCTGTGGGAGTCCTGCAGGTGCTGGCTGACTCTCGAATCTGCAGTAGAAGTCACTGAGACTCTCGGCAAGCTCAGAGCTCGGTGTGGCATGCTGAGGGGGGGGGGGGCTTGTAGTTGGTGGCAGCCTTCAGCCCTTTCCACACGGCTCGTGAGTCCTTTGAGGAGAGGTTCTGTTCCAGCTTTTCCGCGTAGCCCCTCTTAGCGGACCTCAGTTCTCTGTTTAGGTCGTTTCTTGCCTTCTTGTATTCCACCTGGTTGCCGGACTTATGTGCGGCTTCTTTGCTACGACGTAGTTGTCGTAGTCTTTTTGAGAACCACGGTTTATCATTTGGATACAGTTTGAAGGTTTTTGTTGGGATACAGGAGTCCTCACAGAAGCTAATGTACGAGGATACATTGTCTGCCTACTCGTCCAGGTTAGGCGATTCCAGAGCCTTCCAGTCTGTGCAGTCAAGGCAGGCCTGAAGTTGAAGTTTAGCCTCACTTGACCACACTTTGGAGGACTTAGTGACAGGTTTTGAGGTTTCCAGGCGCCTTTTATAAGTAGGTACCAGGTGGATGATGCAGTGGTCAGATGAGCCTAGGGCTGCCCATGGTGTCGCTTTGTATGCATCCTTCAGGGCCGTGTAGCAATGGTCGAGGGTGTTAGCACTCCTGGTGGGGCAGGTGATGTGCTGATGGAAGCGGGGCAGCTCTTTGCGGAGGTTTGCCTTGTTAAAATCCCCCAAGATAATGAACAGCGAGTCCGGAAGGGCCGTCTCCCACTGCATGATGGTATCACTGAGATCACGCAGGGCAGCATTTACCTCTGCATCAGGAGGGATATACACACCCACGAGGACGTAGGAGGAGAACTCCCTGGGCGAGTAGGTTGGCCTGCAATTGATGAGGAGGAGTTCAAAGTCTGGTGTACATTTCTTGGCCAGTACAGAGGTGTTTGAGCACCAGGCGGAGCTGACGTAGAAGCAGATGCCACCCCCTTTCTTTTTCCGAGAGAGGGTGCTGTCCCGGTCTGCTCAGATGAGGCTGAAACCTGGGAGCTGGAGGGCACTCTCAGGGATGTCGTCATGGAGCCACGTTTCAGTAAAGCAAAAGACTGGGGTGTTGTTACCGAGTTCCCTCTTGTCGCTGAGGAGTCTCAGCTCATCTAGCTTGTTGGGGAGGGAGCGGACGTTAGCGAGGAGGACCGCAGGGATGGCTGACCGCAGGACCCTCCTCTTCAGCCTCGCCCGGACGCCTGATCGACAGCCCCTGCGGCGCTGGCTAAAGGGAGGCCAGGGCACAGAAGCAGTGATTTCCTGGACGTGGCTCCAAACAGAGTTGTACAAGAGCCCATCCTCCGGGTGTGCGGCTGTGATATGTTCCCATTCCAGGAGCTGCGCTCTGGAGTAGGTGGTACGAGGGGGGAGGGGTAGCATTTGGGGCATGGGTGGTAAGCAAAACTTGTGCAGGCGAGTGCAATAACAGTCTATCAGCAGTGTGACACAGATGTAAGAGGCATGTGCAATAACAGTCCATCAGTGGTGTGACACAGATGTAAGGGGCATGTGCAATAACAGTCCATCAGCAGTGTGACGCAGATGTAAGGGGCATGTGCAAAAACAGTCCATCAGCAGTGCGACACAGATGTAAGAGGAATGTGCAATAACAGTCCATCCGCAGTGCGACACAGATGTAAGTGGCATGTGCAAAAACAGTCCATCAGCAGTGTGACACAGATGTAAGGGGCAATAACAGTCCATCCGCAGTGCGACACAGATGTAAGGGGCATGTGCAAATAACAGTCCATCAGCAGTGTGACACAGATGTAAGGGGCATGTGCAATAACAGTCCATCAGCAGTGTGACACAGATGTAAGGGGCATGTGCAATAGCAGTCCATCAGCAGTGTGACACAGATGTAAGGGGCTTGTGCAAATAACAGTCCATCAGCAGTATGACACAGATGTAAGGGGCATGTGCAATAACAGTCCATCCGCAGTGCGACACAGATGTAAGGGGCATGTGTGGTAACAGTCCATCAGCAGTGCGACACAGTTGTACAAGGAGAGTGCAATAACGGTCCTAAAGCAGCAGTGTGACACAGACGTAAGGGGCGAGTGCAATAACAGTCCATCCGCAGTGTGACACATATGTAAGAGGCGAGTGCAATAACAAGTCCATCCACCGTGCGACGCAGATGTGGAGGCGAGTGCAATAACAGTCTATTAGCAGCAGTGTGACCCAGATGTAGGAGGCATGTGCAGCAACAGCCTAACCGCAGAGTGCCCCGGGTGCAAAGGAATGTGCACTAGATAACATGTGCAACACAGTCACTCATCAGTGGGACACCATCGCACGCATACCTAAAACAAAAACAACAGCCCATTCAGCAGTGCAGCACAATCCATAAACTGGTGCACCTTAGATGCCCACAGCAGTGCAAAAGGCAGTGATAGGTGCACTCAGCTGATCCCAGTGCTGATCCGGCCCCAGTACCCAGCAGTTCCAACAGAGGCCCCCGGAATGTGTGGCGGGGCCCAGAACCAGAAGTCTCACCTGTTTGCAGGAGTCTTGGTGCAGTGGAAAGTCGGATCCGCTGTGAGAGGTAGCCTCCCGAGATGTTTCGGCTACCTTGGAAGTGCAGGAGGCGGTGGGCCGCAAGTACAGCCAGATGTCGGCTGAGGAGCGGTCCTGGACTAGAGCACTGCGTCTGAGGTACGTGGCCAGCTGCGGAGGGGCATCCGTGGAGCTGCCGACCGGGAGGCTGACTGGCAGCGGGGACTGTGCTCTGCAGAGGAAGCCCCGGAGCTGTGGATCTGGCAGAGGCAGGGCTCGTGCCCTGCTAGTGGGGAGGTGAGCTTGGGCTGGTGCGGGTGAGCCTGGGGTGGCCGTGGATGGTGAGCGCCAGCACTTGAGCCTCCTTGTGCGGGTCTTGGGGGGCACCGTGCGAGGGAGCAGATCTGCGGCGCTGGCAGGGGAGAGACTCACGTGCACGGGTCGCTCCACGTGGGTGGCCTCCTCACGTTCTTGGGCTGGTGCGGGTGAGCTTGAGCTGGTGCCCGGCCGTGGATGGTGAGCGCCAGCAGATGCGGGCATCCCACTTGAGCCTCTTCGTGCGGGTCCTGGGGGGCACCGGGCAAGGGAGCAGATCTGCGGTGCTGCAGGGGAAAAAGCACACGTGCTCGGGTCGCTCCACGTGGGTGGCCTTTCTGTGTTCCGAGCCGGCCTCGAGCGCTGGGCTGCACGCTGGGGAAAAATTAATTCCTCACCCCTAAACTAAACTAACTAAAGTAACTGACTGACTAAACAAGAAAACACGAAGGAGAGAGGGAGAAAAACAGGGGAAAAAAAAGCAAAAAACAGAAATGTATAAGAGCCCTATGTGCCGTGGCAGCCTATCCAGCACCATCACAGAGCAACCAGGCCTGCAGGGGGGTTTGGGAAAGAAACTGGGCACTGCGCAATGGAGAGTCATCCACTGCGGTGACCGAAATCTGCCGGTCGGGTGCGGATAAAGGTATCCCCAAGCTTTTAGCAAAATCGTAATCTATGAGGTTCGCTGCTGAACGTTCTAGAACGGTCTAACAAATAAACAGTACAAGGTAATCTGGCTCAGTGTGAATTCCCAGGTCCACCTGGTTGAAACACACTGTAAGGATCTGACTATGGTCTGAATGCTTCCACAAAGTGTTTGCAATGACAGACCACCAGCAAGTGACAAGCAAGCAGAATATATAGAAGCTGAACTCTGATAGAACGTGCAGCGGCTTTTCTGCATTCTGCCACACTACCAGACGCGTGCCTAGGGTTGCCAGGTTGGCTGATGGAGAAAACCGGACAGGGGGTGGAGTTAGGGGCGGAGTCAGAAGCGCACTTTTATGTAGAGTGGGGCTAAGCAATGGGCTTTTTAAAAAATGTTTTTTACAGTATTTATATCGCACTGACATCTTCTGCAGCACATTACAGAGTACATAGCCATGTCACTAACTGTCCTCACCAGTACATGCACATAAGAGACCACTTTTCACCAGTAAATGCACATAATAAGAGACCGCTTTTCACCAGTAAATGCACATAATAAGAGACAGCTTTTCAACAGTAAATGCACATAAGAGACATCTTTTCACCACTAAATGCACATAAGAGACATCTTTTCACCACTAAATGCACATAAGAGACATCTTTTCACCACTAAATGCACATAAGAGACATCTTTTCACCACTAAATGCACATAAGAGACATCTTTTCACCACTAAATGCACATAAGAGACAGCTTTTCACCAGTAAATGCACATAATAAGAGACAGCTTTTCACCAGTAACTGCACATAATGACAAACAGCCAGTTGTCCCCAGTATATGTAGCCAGAGGTATATGTCCCCAGTATATGTAGGCAGGGGAATATGTCCCCAGTATATATAGCCAGCGGTATATGGGCTCAGTATATGTAGCCAGGGTGTATATGGGCCCAGTATATGTAGCCAGGGTGTATATGGGCCCAGTATATGTAGCCAGGGTGTATATGGGCCCAGTATATGTAGCCAGGGTGTATATGGGCCCAGTATATGTAGCCAGGGTGTATATGGGCCCAGTATATGTAGCCAGGGTGTATATGGGCCCAGTATATGTAGCCAGGGTGTATATGGGCCCAGTATATGTAGCCAGGGTGTATATGGGCCCAGTATATGTAACCAGGGTGTATATGGGCCCAGTATATGTAGCCAGGGTGTATATGGGCCCAGTATATGTAGCCAGGGTGTATATGGACCCAGTATATGTAGCCAGGGTGTATATAGGCCCAGTATATGTAGCCAGGGTGTATATGGGCCCAGTATATGTAGCCAGGGTGTATATGGGCCCAGTATATGTAGCCAGGGTGTATATGGGCCCAGTATATGTAGTCAGGGGGTATATATGCCCAGTATATGTAGCCAGGGTGTAAATGGGCCCAGTATATGTAGCCAGGGTGTATATGGGCCCAGTATATTTAGCCAGGGTGTATATGGGCCCAGTATATGTAGCCAGGGTGTATATGGGCCCAGTATATGTAGCCAGGGTGTATATGGGCCCAGTATATGTAGCCAGGGTGTATATGGGCCCAGTATATGTAGCCAGGGTGTATATGGGCCCAGTATATGTAGCCAGGGTGTATATGGGCCCAGTATATGTAGGCAGGTGTGTCCCCCCCCCCCCCCCCCCCCAGGAGGGAAGCAGTCAGCGCAGAGAAGAGGGAGAGCGCGGTGAAGAAGGGGGCCATCTCCCCCCCTTCGCTCACCTTAGGGTCCTCTCCCTCCCTCGCTGTCTCCTCCGATCGGTGTGTGCGGTGGCTGGCAGAGGGGCGGAACTTACCTTCCGTGTCTCCTCCGTCTGGTGACTGGTCTCGTCGCAGGCGCCGCGCGGGATGAGTTGCCACTACTCTGGTCTGATGCAGACCAGAGCAGCGGCTGCGGCACCAGAGCTTCCGGCCGGCGCATGGAGCGACACGGAAGGTAAGTCCCGCCCGCTGCCAAGCGCCACCGCCAGTCAGCCACACACAGATCGGAGGAGACAGCGAGGGACGGAAAGCATCTAAGGTGAGAGAAGGGGGGGAGATGGCCCCCTTCTCCGCCGCTGCCCACCGCTTTCCCTACACTGCGCTGCTCTCCTCCTGCTACAGGCGGCTGTCAATACTGACAGCCGCCGGAAAAGGCATAAAACCGGACATCTTAATTGTCCGGTTTAGCATGCCTTTTTGCACCGGACACAGCGGCCAAAAACCGGACTGTCCGGTCTAAAACCGGACACCTGGCAACCCTACGCGTGCCTACGCGTGCAAACCTTGCTTTCAGCACACGCGGCGGCTTTTCCGCGTTTTCTCACAAACCTAAACTGAGAAGCATATGGATTTTTCCTTTTAAAATAATTCCAGTTGCCTGACTCTCCTGCTGATCCTGTGTCTCTAATACTTTTAGCCACAGCCCCTCAACAAGCATGCAGATCAGGTGCTCTGACTGAAGTCAGACTGGATTAGCTGCATGTTTGTTTCAGGTGTGTGATTCGGCCACTACTGCCACCAAAGAGATCAGCAGGACTGGCAGGCAACTGGTATTGTTTAAAAGGAAACATCCATATCCCTCTCAGTTAAGGTTCCCTTTAAGGCTTTGGATCCCGCCGTGAACAGCCGGTTTGCAAACATTTGCAATAATTTTGCATTCACAAAATTTGATGTTCGCTACATCACTACAAATGAATAGAGATGGCCCGAAACTCCGATTTTAGGTTCGTGAACCTGGTTCGCGAAACTCCCGCGAAAGTTCGATTTGCGCAAACTTTCGCGAACCGCAATAGATTTCAATGGGGAGGCGAACTTGGAAAACTAGAAAAATTTATGCTGGCCACAAAAGTGATGGAAAAGATGTTTCACGGGGTCTAACACCTGGAGGGGGGCATGGCAGAGTGGGATAGACGCCAAAAGTCCAGAGGAAAAATCTGGATTTGACGCACAGCAGCGTTTTAACCTCCTTAGCAGTAACCCCGAGTCTGACTCGGGATGGAAAGCGCAGTTCTTAGCAGTAATCCCGAGTTGGATCCATCGGTGGTGTGGAATGTGCAGGGCTGGCGCAGATCTAACTAGCGGTACGATTTTTAGCGTTTAAAAGCTTGTGAAAAAATTGCAGCACTTTTGTAAGAATAAACAGGAAATAATCATAGCGCCAGGGAGGTTAAGGGCCGAAATCACATTGATTGCTAAATTGCAGGCCTAAAGTGCTTTAAAACATCTTGCATGTGTATACATCAATCAGGGAGTGTAATTAGAGTACTGCTTCACACTGACACACTAAACTCACTGTGTAACGCACCACAAACAGCTGTTTTGTAGTGACGACCGTGCTGGACTGGTGCGCACCATGGCCAGAGTGCAGGCCGTGGTGGTTTTTAAGCCCATATGGTCGCCGGGCTGAGGTAGCTGAATGACAGAACAGTGACTTTCCAGCTGATCAAATTTGGTCTGTCCACAATGAAGCAACGACCTTATTATCTTGGGTGTGCCCCCTCCCCCCCCCAAGACACTCATATAGCTTCATTGTGATACGCAAGCCCCTTCACCGCGGCAAGGTAATGATCATGAAGGGGAATTGGCACATGTACATGCCTTTTGTTTTGTTGTTGCAGCCGCAGTGCAGCCAGAAAAATTAGGTAGGCATGTACATGCACCAGAAAAATTATTATAGCGGCCGCTAGCAGCGGCCTTAAAAATTTAAGACTCCGCCTGCACTCCTGGACCCTGTTGGTGGTGGCAGACAAGGCAGTCAAGTGGGCTGCAGGCAGAGATGCTGTATGGGGAGCGACTTAGTCTTGGGGCAGGCAGTCACACGGCGTGCAGGCAGAGATGCTGTGTGTGGGGACTGACTTAGCCTTCGGGCAGGCCTGACCGTGCTTTGCAGACCACGTGGTCAGATGGTCCCTTGACCCAACGCTATGTGCTAGAGATGACACCACTTTCAACATCACGGTACAGTTTGGGTATCACCTTTTTTTGAGAAATAATTGCGTATCTTCCACTGCGGTGTGTGGATTTGCTTTTGTGTGCTGCTTTCCCTCAGGTGGTCATCCCATTGCAGTTTGTGCTTTGTAATCATGTGCCTTCATATGGTAGTTGTCCCTATGCGGGTCTGTCAGAATCTCATATTAATGCAGAGAACTGATCATCCCTCTTGCCCAAATTGTGTACAAAATGTTAAATGGTTTGCAGATAAATTGAGTGAATTTCAAGATCCGTGAGTACGGGCAAAATCAAAATTAGATTGTGTACTTTTCAATGTTATTATTGGAAGTGAACTGTTTATTCCTACAAGGTTAAGAATGAGATAGTATTGAAGAAATGTTCATGTTATGTAGTATTGTTGTGTTAGTAAATCCAACCGTCTAAGGTCAAGATATACACTGCTTAAGCTAAGCCTATTTTATACGCAAGATGTTAATCACATAGTGTTCACACATATCTAATAAATTGATCAATAATATACACTTTATTTCAGATTGTATAAAAACAGTTAGGCCATAAGCCTTGTGTTGGCTACTACCACTTATAACCATAGGGGGCATCTCTTGTGCCTGCTACTAACACTTATTAACCACAAGGGGCCTCTATAGAACTCGATCTAAAAATAAAAATGAAATCATACCTGTATTTATAGAGATGTTATAAACAATTAAGTCATAGTTTGGAAAGTCCCTTATATCATTTCTTGGGAGAAATTCTCTATAAAAAGAGAGTTTTCAGGCTGTATATTTTGGTCTTTCTTGACGGGTCTTTCGGCTCAATTTTCGGTGGCAGAGAGTACAGATGGCATTGCTCTCATCTGAGGCAGACACACAGAAAAATTTCCACACCACTGAGCCCTGGGGTGATGGCACGTTGGTGGTGGCGGCCGACTGAGTGTTAAGTGGAGTGCCAGAATCAGAGCAGGAGGAGAAAGATATGTCACACTTCCGTGCAGAAGCTGAGAAAGATGAGGTGTTCTGAGTTAAATAATCAACTACGTCCACACAATATTGGGGTTTGATGGCACGTGCCTTCTTCTGAACACTGTACTTTGGTCGTGGACAGCACAAAATCACAACAGCGCGACCTTGAACAGACCTGCCAGGTAGCCTGTCTCTGCCTTTTGTTTTGTCCATATTGGGGGGGATGAAGTGAAAGGTATGCACTGATTTGACTAATACAATGTTCAGTCAGTCACACAGGTGCAGTTAACAGGTATGCACAGAGTGGTATTGTCAGAATTCTAGCGGTTTTATTTATGCAGGAAAAGCTGTCATATGTGTATGTTTTAAATGTTTATGTTCTATGCAAAATTCCATTGTGAACTGTAAGTTACAGTACTTTATATTAGATATATATAAGAAATAATTATTGTAAAACCCTATATAATAGAATGTAATACTTTGAAATATATTTCAAAGCCAGTGATGATTTGAGACAGTAAAACATTCTCGTAGGATTGTTTTGGTTCTGGAAGAATTGTTGACGTGTTCTAGGTACAAGGCTGTCTGTAACAATCGGTGTAACACAGAGAGAATCTGATTACCGGTGATCTGCAGTATCACTGGGAATGCAGATATATACCAGATTATTGATGATCTGCAGTATCACCGATAATCAGATATATATGCTAACCTCTTGGCCCCTTGAGTAGAGTAAGAGTGTTTGGTGTAACAGTAATACTTTGAGGACTGAACCTCAGGAACAAGTTCTGTACAGCAAGGAGTACAAATACAGATTCCTTCCGAAGACCTGGACTCTCCCGGGGGAGGAGTCAGGCTGAAGGTAGGAAGGACAGAACGGGAGTGACACCCTGGAGGGGGTGTCACTAACAGATCTGGGAACTGCCTCTAACAGTAAGGTCAGTTCTCGAGGTCGGACAAGCCAGGTCGAAAACACACCGACAGATAAAGTACAGATTCAGAAGGCAAAGGCGGAGTCTAAAGTACAGGCAGGGTTCGGCAACAGGGTATCAGAAATATCGAGGTACAAAATCAGGAGGCAGATGCAGAGTCTAAGGACGAGCCGGGGTACGGCAACAGAGTATCAGAATGGCAAGGTACAGGATCAGAGTTCAGAAGAATAGTCAGACAGGCAGAAGGTCATAACAGATAATCACAATCAAACTAGTACTTTATACTATCAATAGAATCTAGCTAAGTGTAGGATTACAGCTCCAGCTGGTCCCGGCACACTTTAGGATCTGACTCAGGTCTGAGTGCTACCACGTAGTGATCGCAACGCTAGACAACCAGCAACTGAACAGCCGGCAGCATATATACACAGACATTCTCCAGCACCTCCCTAAGTGCTGAACCAAAGGGAAGGAGGAGAGTCGTCAGCTGACCGACCAAGTCAGCTGACCTTTTTCTGGCTGCCATATAGGTTCTGCCTCTCTGCGCACACACACGTCATTCTGAACCTAGAGGGACTATGAGTCCCAGCCACACCGACACTGTTTTGCAATGTCTCTGCGGTCCCATGCGCGGGGTTGGTCGCACCGCTCGCAGCACATGTGGCGGCCTCCCCGCGCAGGGACAGAGTGTCAGTAACGGGGCTATGCGCGCTAACCGCTGCGTCAGACGAGGCGGTGTTTCCGCGTTCCACCCTGCCCTCCATAGAAGCAGCCGCCTCACGCTGAGCAGAGGCGGCTGCTTTTCCACGTTTCATCACACTGTCTCAGTTAGCTGAACACTGAAAGCTGATAACACATGATGTTTTGGGAACAAGTTTTATAAATATTAAACAAAGAAGGTGTTTTCCCAATTAGTTAAAGATGATTCAATGATGCCACCTGGCGGTTTAATAGTCTTATATAATTAATACTGTTTGTTATTTGTTATGAAATGCTGACCTCTGCCGATTGAAATTAGATATTTCTTCATCAGAAAGACAAATATATAGAAAATGATTTTATATTATTAAGATTTAATGTGCAATTATTTCTTATATGATTGTTTTAAGAAGAATTATATAATAAGCTTTATATTTAAATGAGTATATTAGAAGCCTTGTATGTTTCAATAAGCCTTAAATTGCTGTAGGCTCTCACAGGTCTGGTTACAGTGTCAACCTGACCAATCTAATGTCTGGGGAAGTACCAAGACATTCCAACCTAATTAGCAGTGAACACTTTATCAGAAATGCGTCATGAATGACATTGTTTAGTCTCAATGTCTGAGGCAGCCAGGAGACAAGATGGCTGGTGATGTCCATTTTTAATTAACTGCGTCAAATATGACCTTTTTATCAAATGTCAAAATGTCAGATGACGTTAATTCCCACAAGATAAGGTAATTAAGAATTTATAAACAATAATATTGTGGTTTAGGTATTCAAAACATAGATAGCGTTTGACGCACGGAAGCTTTAGCCAATCAGAACCGGGGATCCAGGGAAATTCCAGATTAGGCAGCCATATTGCCTCCTATCCCTATAAAAGTAGTGGATGGAAGCTCATAGTTTGCAAAAGCCCAACAATCTCCTGAGAAGACACATGAGGCAGAAGCTACCTTCCCACACGTGGTTCTAGATGCTGAAGAGCTGTTAGCAAGAAGTTTTTTTTTTAAGCTATTTTTATGCTCTTTCTTTGAGAAGATTACTACAAGTTTTACACAACTATTATATACACAGCTATTGATACAGATGAGACTACTTTTGATCCTTTTCTACATAACACAACTGTTATATTCTTTTTTTGAATGTGCTTAGAAGATTTATGACCACTTGGCTATAAAGCCTTGATGAGATGAAATACTGTTAGAAGGAAACACTACTTGGAACTGTTCATATTTTGTATGTATGCTGTATGATAAGCAAATACAAATTTTTATATAAAATCATATACTGAGTGCACTGATTCATTTCAAGGTATACCATCAATCTATAATTACTGTTATAGAGGGTTCAGACCCCGCAATGCTGGATTTATATGATAGCAACTCTTTAAAGGCTGGTCCTTTACTGAGTTAGCAATCATGAAAAAGGCAAGAACCGCTCAGATTTTTGACACACTGACCATCAAAATTTGGAGTACATTGACGGAGCTAAGAGACTCAACCCCAGACAGGCACGTTGGGCGTTGTTCTTCTCTCGCTTTAATTTTACCATTACGTATAAGCCAGGTACTAAGAGTGTGAAAGCTGATGCTCTGTCATGGTGTTTTGAACCAGAGATCTTTCAACCAGTGTCTCCTTAAAGGGACTCCGAGCAGTGCAGAAACTATGAAAAGATGCATATCATTTTCAAGCTCTCTTTCTCCTCTTTCCAATGATATATAAACCGCCGCCCTACGCCTTTTAGTTTTCGCTATTTTCGCGATTGAAATTGCCACGACCGCGATTTCAATCGCGAAAATAAAGAAAACTAAAAGGCGTAGAGAGACGATTTAGGTGTCACCAGAAAGAGGAGAAAGAGAGCTTTAAAATGATATCCATCTTTCCATAGTTACTTGTATTACACAGGACGACACTTTCCCCAGTGTCAGCAGCTCCCCATTTAGATGGTCTGTTTGTATTAAGGCATCTTAATGATGCATTTATGCTTGAAAAAAATATCTGTTTTCCCTTTTGATGTTGCATGTATATAAGCTGTCTGTACCACCAGCTTGCAAACTAACAGGATGTAAACCTGACGAAGGCTGCAAGGCTGAAAGCTTGTTCATTCTTATTCATTTGTAGTTAGCCAATAAATGGTATCATCCTGATTTAAAACGTCTTGCTTTTACTGATGGCTAACACGGTACAATACCCTACTGCTACTACTATGCTTGAAGATACCGCAATGTACCGCACTTTCCTGGAACTAAAGAAAGACCTTAAGAAACTTGCACAACTGGACAGCGACATCTTTTTCTTGACTACATGCAAAAAGGAAAAACTTATACCTCAAGGACTAAGGATACAGAATCCCACCCTGCATACATACAATAGCAGGTTTGCAGAAGAAATCTGCAGGAGGAGCTCGGAGAGAATACGGAATAACCTTTTAAGAGTCTGCTATAACCGTAAGAGGATTACAAAGGATGAGATACAGAGCCTGAAACTGTCTCTGAATGATGACCACACTGGATATACATGGGATCAACTACAGACCTTCTATGTGAAACTACAGAGATTCCTAATTAACAACAAAAAGAAAAAACTTCAGAGACTTAGAATTAAGAGTGGACGCCTGGATGCACAAGCAGCAGAAAAAGAGCAACCCACAGGTGTAATGAATCTTTCCTCTTATCAGGCTACTGAAGCTGAAATGTCAGTACTCTCCAAAGGCCTGTCATTCTGCCCTGCGAGACCCATAGACAGGATTGCACTCTGTGGAGATATGGAGGAATTTTTCAGAAAGCTGCGACTCAAGGAACACTACCATGATAAGGAAGCCTGTGATACAACGGATAATGGACCAAAACGCACCAGATCTAAAAAGAAAAAAAGATGGACCCCCAAAGAAGGAAAAAACCCGGCCCTGGATAAATACATAAACAAATTCAGACGCAGAATCTCTGACAGGATCCTGAGTAAAAGAAAGACACTGGCCCAGAACGTAACACCACAGGAGCGACAGGCCATCAGATCCCTTAAGGAGAATAAGGACATTATTATTAAACCAGCGGATAAAGGTGGTGCCATAGTCATAATGAACACCAGTGACTACATCCAGGAGGCACAAAGACAATTATCCAACACCGCTCACTATGCCCAATTACAGGGGGACCCCACAAAAGGCTACAGGATGGCACTTAATAGGATGGTTAACAGATTGCCTGCAAACATCAGACTACATGTAAGGACCCTTATCCCTGAAGAGCCTAGAACAGCCTGCTTTTACATGCTTCCCAAGATCCACAAAGAGGGAAACCCAGGCAGGCCCATAATCTCAGGGAGCGGAACTCTTACAGAGAACATCTCAGGGTGGCTGGAAAACATCTTGAAACCTCTTGTCTGTAAAAGACCCATCTACTTACAGGATACCACCCACCTCCTGAACAAACTGTCAGCCATCGGCCCAGTACCTGAGGGAACCATACTGGCCACGATGGACGTGGAGTCCCTGTACACGAACATTCCCCATGATGATGGTATTGCGGCCTGCCGTAAATATCTTCAGGGTCAGGGCATACCTGTAAAGCCTATTACTGGACTGATCAAATTCATTCTCACTCATAATTATTTCACTTTTGGACAGGTCCTCTATTTACAGCAGATGGGCGTGGCAATGGGTTCGCGATTTGCTCCACAGTATGCAAATCTATTCATGGCCAAAATCGAAGAGGAATACCTCAATGCATGTGGCATAAAACCCTTGGCCTACTTCCGCTTCATTGATGATATTTTAATCATCTGGTCCGCAAGTGAGGATGATCTTCTCCAGTTCCACAGGAACTTCAATGCCTTCCATCCTACAATCAAATTGAAACTTACCTACTCTCACACAGAGATTAACTTTCTGGACACCACCATATACATCAGGGGTAACAACATACAAACCTCTGTGTATCGCAAACCTA
The DNA here is from genome assembly GCF_040937935.1 of Hyperolius riggenbachi. Taxonomy (NCBI): domain Eukaryota; kingdom Metazoa; phylum Chordata; class Amphibia; order Anura; family Hyperoliidae; genus Hyperolius; species Hyperolius riggenbachi. Next base: position 164,957,154 of record NC_090650.1, read on the forward strand.
CAGACCGTCCCACATACCTAAGATATGACAGTTTTCATCCCAAGCACATTAAGAACTCTATAATTTACAGCCAAGCTATAAGGTACAACCGGATTTGTTCTGACAGGATGGACAGAGACAAGCACCTGGATCACCTTAAGAACACTTTCATTAAACAAGGTTACAGTCCTCCCATGGCTGAGGCCCAAATCAGGAAAGCCAGCAACATCCCCAGGACTGAACTCCTGAAATATAAGCAAAACCAGAAAGAGGAACGTGTCTGTAACGAAAAATCTGCAACGCCGGATGGATTGCGGAAATATGGTCGCATCCAGTCCGGCAAGCGGACCTTCCAACGCGGGATGCGGAAATTCGTCCGCATTCGCTGCGCACACCCGTCCGAGCACTCTGCTCCAAACTCACCAACATGCTGTTCACCAGGGTTCTGCCATCTTGCCTCTAGGGGGTGCGGCCGCACACCAGACACGCCTTTATACTCTTAGAAAGCGTGTCAGCTGACCTGGAGGTCAGCTGACATTTTAGCCTGCTCTGATTGGTTGCTGCCTGGGGTGGAGACTTCTCTCCCAGGCAGTATATAAGGAAGTGCTTTTCAGTCACACTTTGTCTGTGTTTGCGATACCCTGTGTCAGCACTCAGACCTTAGACTAGATCCCAGGTGTTGAAACCAAGGACTTCACACCTAGACTAGGAGATTATTATTATTGTTATTGATTCTCTGTGTATGATTCTGTGCCTGTCTTGACTTCTCTTCTGCTTCCTGATTCTGTACTCTGCCAGCCCGTACCGTTAACGACTATTGGCTTGGTTCCTGACTATTCTCTCGTCTCACGTCTCTGTACTGTTGCCGCCTGTACTGTTGCCGAACCTCTTTCTGTCTGACCTTGCTCCCTTCAGTGGAACGTCTCCTACTGTTGGGTTATTATCTGAGGCTTGCCTCCCTGAGACGCCAGCCCTAGCAGACCGTTACTGCCAGAGGCCGAGATTCCTCCACTGCCACTTTGGGGGATCTCACACACGGGGTTCCCATTCAGAGGTAACCACACCTCTGAGGAATTGCCGTGTGGTGGATATTTCCACAACTTTGTGAATATTTACTGCTTTGTATATTTTCATGTTGTTCGTGTGTCCACTGCTTTACATCTACCCGCATTATTAGCAATTCCGCAGATTGCTATATAATCGGGTCTATCCTTGTATTATTGGCGATACTGCGGATCCCCAATAATCAAGGTTCGGGGTGTGACACTGGTCTGAGTAGATCATTTCAGGCACTTACCGTGTTAGTGAGCCTTCCGCTGATTTACCATCAGGAAGATACTTACTATTTCACTCTAACATATCTGCATTAGTGGTGATTCTATATATCACCACTTAATCAGATATTTGTGCCTCTTGCTGACACCAATCGTTACAGAAACACAGACCATAAAGAAGTAAGATGGAGGGGGTGATAAACCAGCTTCAGACTGTAAGGGCAGAGTTAGAACAGCTGAAGATTACTGTAACTGCACAGCAGGCTCAGATTACTCAGTTAAATGAGACTGTCCAAAGGTTGCAATCACCACTTAACGTTCTACCTCCCCCGGCTCTTAGCGAGCCTAAAATGAACATTCCTGAGAAATTTTCAGGCACAAGGTCAGATTTCCAGAATTTCCGTCACAGAGTGCTGTCTTACTTTGAGATGAAACCTGTGTCCTCGGGAACCGAGGCTCAGAAGGTCACTCTTATCAAGACTCTATTGCATGCAGATTCCCAGACGTGGGCTTATGGCTTACCTGATGAGCATCCTGCTCTGTCTTCTGTCCAGGAGTTTTTTAAGGCCATGGCGGTCATCTACGATGATCCAGATAGTGCCGCCACGGCCGAACGTAAGCTCAAAAACCTTAGACAAGGACGCAGTACTGCTGAGGAGTATGCGTCAGAGTTTAGGAAGTGGGCTGTGTCCTCTAGATGGGAGCGATATGCACTCTTGGATAGATACCTAGATGGGTTGTCAGAAGCAGTAACTGACGTGATGGTTAGTCATCCGGAACCCAAAGATCTAGATGAGGCTATTACGCTGTCTATTAAAATAGATAGGCGTCTGAGGTACAACAAGAAGGGCAGGTACCCCATGTACTCTAGGACTTCTGGGGCCAGTAGCTCGGCAGCAGTTGAGACTGAGGAGCCGATGCAGTTAGGCCACGGGCGCCTCACGGAGGCGGAAAGGTCAAGAAGACGCAGAGAGGGTCTTTGCATGTACTGCGGGGAAAAGGGCCACATTGCACAAAACTGTGGTAGGAAGTCGGGAAACTCCTCGGCTTAGGTGTGGTAGGGGGTACCACCCTAAGCGGAATTGTTTTACCTCCAAAACAAGAAAAAATTTTATTGCCCTGTTCCCTAAATTGGGAAGGGAAGAACTTTCCTACCACAGCATTTGTAGATTCCGGGTCAACAGCTAACTTTTTAGATTTAAGCTTTGCTTTAAGTTTAAATATCCCTGTACTTCCGGTAGGAAGACATTTATATGTTACAGCGATTGATGACACTCCTTTGCAAGGAAAGTCCCCACTGTGTCAGACACCTCCCCTCTCGCTGCAAGTGGGAGCTCTGCACAGGGAGGTCATACAGTTTTTCGTTTTAAAGATGTCTACCTCTACGGTGATACTAGGGTTGCCCTGGTTACGATTACATTCTCCTCAGTTTGATTGGGGGAATGGGCAGTTGATTACTTGGTCGCCTTATTGTACACAACATTGTTTACAGAATGTAGTTTTGTGTTCTACTAAGATTCAAGTGGAAGGAGTACCTCCACAATATCAGGAATATGCTGATGTCTTTTGTCCTAGGGCAGCAGATCAATTACCTCCCCATAGACCTTTTGATTGCCCAATAGATTTGAAACCAGGAACCATGCCACCCAGGGGCCACCTATACAACCTCTCGTCCCCGGAAAAATTGGCCATGGACGAGTACATTCAGGAGAATTTGCAGAAGGGTTTCATCCGCCCTTCAAGATCTCCTGCAGGAGCGGGATTCTTTTTCGTTCAGAAAAAAGATGGTGGTTTGCGCCCCTGTATTGACTACAGGGGTCTAAATAAGATCACGATTAAGAATCGGTATCCACTACCGCTAATCGACGATTTATTTACACAGGTTCCCGGGGCTTCTGTTTTCACTAAGTTGGATCTAAGGGGGGCCTACAATTTGATCCGTATCAGGGAGGAAGATGAATGGAAGACGGCATTCAACACTCCCAAGGGGCATTACGAATACTTGGTGATGCCCTTTGGGTTGTGTAACGCTCCTGCAGTTTTTCAGGAGTTCGTCAACGAGATTTTTAGGGAGGTACTGGGTCGCTTTGTAATCGTCTACTTAGATGATATCTTAATATTTTCTAAAAATATCACGGAACACCGCCAACATGTGAAGTATGTGTTACAAAGACTCAGGGAGAATCAATTGTTTGCGAAATTAGAGAAATGTGTTTTTGAGGTAAAGGAGATTGCCTTTCTTGGTTACATTATCTCTACATCAGGGTTGTCCATGGATCCCAAAAAGGTCTCTGCTGTAAGGGATTGGCCACAACCATCTGGGCTTAAAGCACTACAGAGATTCTTGGGATTCGCAAATTATTATAGAAAATTTATCAAGGGGTTCTCTTCGGTGGTGTCTCCGCTTACTAATTTGACAAAAAAAGGGGCTGATGCCACTCATTGGTCAGAAGAAGCAGTTGTGGCATTTTCCTCTCTGAAAGAGGCATTCTGTTCTGCTCCCATATTACGTCATGTAGATGTTGCTTACCCATTTATAGTGGAGGTGGATGCCTCGGAGGTTGGAGTAGGAGCAGTATTGTCTCAACGTTCAGGACTTCAGGGCAAGCTTCATCCCTGTGCTTTTTTTTCCAGAAAATTCTCTCCTGCCCAGAGAAATTATGATGTTGGAAACAGGGAATTATTAGCCATCAAGCTTGCTTTTGAGGAGTGGCGCCACTGGTTAGAGGGGGCGGAGCATGTAATTACTGTGTACACGGATCATAAAAATTTACAGTACATTGAAAAAGCTAAAAGACTCACCCCCAGACAGGCTAGATGGGCTCTCTTTTTCTGCCGTTTTAATTTTATAATTACATTCACACCAGGGAGTAAGAACGTTAAAGCGGACGCCCTTTCTCGTTGTTTTGAACCTGAAACTGCTCCATCTCCTTCCTCAGAAAGTATTCTGTCGAAAGAGATCATCCTGGCAGCCACTGAGATAGTTGAAGACCTTCCTAGCCTCTTAAGTCCTTTTCAATTAGAAGTGCCAGAAGGGAAACCAAGAGGGGTTCTTTATGTCCCTTGTACTTTACGTCCCAAAGTGCTGCAGTTGTTTCATGGACACAAGAATGCTGGACACCCTGGCATTACCCGAACCCAAGAATTGTTGTGTAGATCTGTCTGGTGGCCATCTCTACAACAAGATTGCAAGGAATTTGTTAAGACCTGTACCGTCTGTGCCAGGAGCAAACCCTCCCGACTGGCTCCAGTTGGAACTTTGCAGTCTCTGCCCTCCCCTCAGGAGCCATGGACACATATTTCCATGGACTTCGTGGGAGAACTTCCAGATTCCAATGGAAAGACTGTCATATGGGTGGTCACAGACAGATTCAGTAAGATGGCCCACTTTGTGCCTTTGAGTGGTTTCCCTACTGCTCAAAAATTAGCAGATCTTTTTATTCAAAATATCTTTAAATTACACGGCATTCCAGAGAATGTTGTCTCAGACAGAGGGGTCCAGTTTGTCTCTAGGTTCTGGCGGGCCTTCTGTAAGGGGATGGGTATGTCGTTGTCCTTTTCATCAGGTTACCATCCACAGACCAACGGCCAGACAGAGAGGACCAATCAATCTTTGGAACAGTTCCTGAGATGTTATGTGGCGGACGCCCAACACCAGTGGGCGGAGTTTCTACCATTTGCTGAGTTCGCACATAACAATCTCAGGAATGAGTCCTCTGGTTATGCGCCTTTTCAAATTGTCAATGGGAAATCTCCCAAATTTTCTCCTTTGCCAGTGTCGACCTCTCCATTCCCTGTCCTGGAGGAGTGGCAGGAATCTTTCAAGAGGATTTGGGCTAATGTCGGAGAAAATTTAAAAAAGGCTTTCATCATACAGAAGAGGCAGGCAGATAAGAGACGGTCTGCGGAGTGGGAGTTTAAACCAGGAGACAGAGTTTGGATATCAACTCGTCATATAGCTCTGAGGCAGCCATCCGCGAAACTGGGGCCCAGGTATATTGGACCATATCCAATTTCCGAAAGGGTTAATCGTGTTACTTACAGAGTCAGGTTACCGCAGTCTCTAAAGGTGGGGAAAGCCTTTCATGTGTCACTCCTGAAACCAGCTGTTCAGGTGGATTCCCCCCCTCCTCACCCTGTCATGGTTGATGGTGAGCCTGAATGGGAGGTTGAGGAGATCTTGGACTCCAGACGAGTTCAGGGTTCAGTGCAGTATTTGGTGCATTGGAGAGGGTACGGTCTAGAGGAAAGATCCTGGGTCAAAGCAGGTGATTTACATGCTGATAAACTTAGGAGACGGTTCCATGAGCTCCATCCTGACAGGCCAGGTGGGACGTGTCCGGAGTCCACGCCTAGAGGGAGGGGTACTGTAACGAAAAATCTGCAACGCCGGATGGATTGCGGAAATATGGTCGCATCCAGTCCGGCAAGCGGACCTTCCAACGCGGGATGCGGAAATTCGTCCGCATTCGCTGCGCACACCCGTCCGAGCACTCTGCTCCAAACTCACCAACATGCTGTTCACCAGGGTTCTGCCATCTTGCCTCTAGGGGGTGCGGCCGCACACCAGACACGCCTTTATACTCTTAGAAAGCGTGTCAGCTGACCTGGAGGTCAGCTGACATTTTAGCCTGCTCTGATTGGTTGCTGCCTGGGGTGGAGACTTCTCTCCCAGGCAGTATATAAGGAAGTGCTTTTCAGTCACACTTTGTCTGTGTTTGCGATACCCTGTGTCAGCACTCAGACCTTAGACTAGATCCCAGGTGTTGAAACCAAGGACTTCACACCTAGACTAGGAGATTATTATTATTGTTATTGATTCTCTGTGTATGATTCTGTGCCTGTCTTGACTTCTCTTCTGCTTCCTGATTCTGTACTCTGCCAGCCCGTACCGTTAACGACTATTGGCTTGGTTCCTGACTATTCTCTCGTCTCACGTCTCTGTACTGTTGCCGCCTGTACTGTTGCCGAACCTCTTTCTGTCTGACCTTGCTCCCTTCAGTGGAACGTCTCCTACTGTTGGGTTATTATCTGAGGCTTGCCTCCCTGAGACGCCGGCCCTAGCAGACCGTTACTGCCAGAGGCCGAGATTCCTCCACTGCCACTTTGGGGGATCTCACACACGGGGTTCCCATTCAGAGGTAACCACACCTCTGAGGAATTGCCGTGTGGTGGATATTTCCACAACTTTGTGAATATTTACTGCTTTGTATATTTTCATGTTGTTCGTGTGTCCACTGCTTTACATCTACCCGCATTATTAGCAATTCCGCAGATTGCTATATAATCGGGTCTATCCTTGTATTATTGGCGATACTGCGGATCCCCAATAATCAAGGTTCGGGGTGTGACACTGGTCTGAGTAGATCATTTCAGGCACTTACCGTGTTAGTGAGCCTTCCGCTGATTTACCATCAGGAAGATACTTACTATTTCACTCTAACATATCTGCATTAGTGGTGATTCTATATATCACCACTTAATCAGATATTTGTGCCTCTTGCTGACACCAATCGTTACAGTGTCCCTTTGGTTGTCACCTACAACCCACACCTGGAAATCTTAAGGAGGATTGCTAAGGAACTTCATCCCATTTTACACAAGGATCACAGACTGAGAACGATATTCCCTAAACCTCCACTCTTGTCATATCGGCAACCACACAATCTAAAACAGATGATTGTCAGGAGCTCTTTGAATAGGCCTCAACAAAACGGAACATCACCCTGCCGACAAAAAAATATGTGGGACCTGCAGACACATTTACTCCACTGACAGGGTAACGATACCAGGTTCACAACAGGAGTACAGAGTACAAGGTAAATTTTCTTGTGGGTCCACCAATCTGGTATATCTGATCATGTGTGCTAAATGCCCCAATGTCATGTACGTGGGAGAAACTGGACAAACTCTGCGCAAACGTATGAATGGACACAGGCACACTATTAATGATACCAAATCTGGACTCCCAGTTGCTACACACTTTTGGTCCAACGGACACAGCATGGATGATCTTCGTGTCACTGCCCTGAAGGGCGGCTTCAAAACATCAAATGACCGATTAATAGCAGAAACAAAATTTATAAATTGTTTCAAAGCTGTGCAGAAGGGTTTGAATAAGGACAACAACTTTCTATATTGGTATGAGATTGATGATATATGAACTGTCTCAGCCACCCTAGCTGAACTTGTGAACTAAGAATTTATGATACCTCTGGGTCAATCCTAATACCAGGTCTGTGAGCAATAAAGTAAACAAGGATCCTTATCTTACCCTATTTAGATGGTCTGTTTGAATTAAGGCATCTTAATGATGTATTTATGCTTGAAAAAAATATCTGTTTTCCCTTTTGATGTTGCATGTATATAAGCTGTCTGTACCACCAGCTTGCAAACTAACAGGATGTAAACCTGACGAAGGCTGCAAGGCCGAAAGCTTGTTCATTCTTATTCATTTGTAGTTAGCCAATAAATGGTATCATCCTGATTTAAAACTTCTTGATTCAGCAGAAAAAGTCGGCCTGTGTAATACAATGTAACTATGGAAAGATAGATATCATTTTAAAGCTCTCTTTCTCCTCTTTCTGGCGACACCTAAATCGTTGCCCTATGCCTTTTAGTTTTCTTTATTTTCGCGCTGCAATTTCAATGGCGAAAATAGCGAAAACTAAAAGGCGTAGGGTAGCAGTTTATATATCATTGGGAAGAGGAGAAAGAGAGCTTTAAAATGATATGCATCTTTCAATAGTTTCTGCACTGCTCGGAGTCCCTTTAATCCATTTTGCCTAAACGTTGTGTGATGGCTGCAACAGACACTCTGGCATTCCCTGATTTGTCAGATGCTCTGTTGCCCTTCCAGGAGGAGAATCCTCCAGGGAAGCCTCACAATGTTGCATATGTTCCACTTCACCTTCGGATACAGATCCTCCAAAAGTTCCTTGATTCAAAATTGGCAGGTCATCCAGGTGAAACCAAGACTTGGCTACTACTGTCCAGAGCCGGATTAAGGCCAAATGGGGCCCTAAGCAAAGTAGCAGATTTGGGCCCCCCCCCCCCCACCTCCCCTTCATGAACTGTACAAACTACTTTGTATGTAAATTATACATATATATATATATATATGTATATATATATATGTATATCATATTCATCAGTAATGTATACCCCCAGGCCGTTCATGATACAACTCACTTCTACCTCAAGAACTACTCACTGTTATGGCGCCTGGACTGCACTGTCACTTTGAGCCTGCAGCACGTTCAAGAGGAGGGAGGGGGAGGGCCAATGAGGTCAGCAGCGTCTGCCAGCCACAGTGAGAACGCTGACATGAGTCACATGGTGCAGGGCGCACGCTGACTCTGCGGGCTGGAGTGGAGAGTGTCTTGTTACCGTAGTAATGGCGACGCTCAGCCTTTCGGAAACCGTTCAGTGCTGCCACTGCGGCAGGCAGCCAAATGATTACATGCTGCTAAGTGCAGTAAAGTTTTGGGGACATAGCTATCTTGACATTGGGCATTAATAGGCTGATCGAGCACGTCATAGGGAAATCTAGCAGCATGTCTGATCGATACATGCAACCTATTTCGACCCCAAACTGGTTGCATTGTCGGTTATGCTCTTGGCGGCAGGGCAGCATTGCCAACCAGATTTAAAAATGTTGATGGACAAAAAGCTCAAAAAATCTGGAAACTCAAAATTTTAAATGGACAAGGGCAGAGATAGTGGATGGAGCTAAACCAGTGTATGACACTTTTTAAATTTTTTTTTTACCTTTTTACGCTTAAAGGACAACTAAAGTAAGAGGGATATAGAGGCTGCCATAATTATTTCCTTTTAAAGGAGTCATCAGGCATTAATAAAGAAAATACGTGCTACTTACAAGCTCCCAGCATGTCCCTCGCCACAGCTCTCCCTTCAGCCGTTTGCCGCAGCTCTGTCCTGGTCCCCGGTGATGACGTCAGGATGACCTCCAGGTCGGCCTGTACTGCACCTGCACGAGTGGAGCTGTCAATCACCGCAGTCCGCTCCGGCCCACGTGGTGGTGATTGACGGTGCCGTTCGCGCAGGCGCAGTACAGGCTGACCCGGAGGTCATCCTGACGTCATTGCCGGGGACCAGGAGCGAGCTGCGGCAAACGGCCTTAAGGGAGAGCTGCGGCGAGGGACATGCTGGGAGCTTGGGGCTGGAGGAAGCCCCCGGTAAGTAGCACTTATTCCCTTTAGGATTGCCTGATGACTCCTTTAAGCAGTACTAATTTCATGGCTGTCCTGCTGATTCTCTGCCTCTACGTTCAGCCATAGACTTTAAACAAGCATATGCCAATCAGGTGTTATTAAGACACTAGTGCAGCCAAATAGACCAGCTGGGCTGCCAGAAAAAATGGTATTGCTTTAAGTGTACCGGAGTTGTGGAAATAAAAAGATTTTATACTCCCTCGGGGCTTCCTACAGCCCCATAAGTGTCGTTGCGTCTTTCACCGTCCTCTCGAGTGCCTCCGTTCCGCTGCAATCAGCCCCGGTAATCTGGCTCAGTTGTGCCAGCCGGCTCTTCTATGCATGTGCATAAATTCCGACTGGTGCAACTGAGCCAGATTACCGGGGCTGATTGTGGCAGAACGGAGGACGGCAAGGGATGCATCAGTGATTATGGTGCTGGAGGAAGCCCCCGGTGAGTATAAAATCTATTTCCACATTTCACTTTTACTTTTAAAGGAAATATGGCATCCTCTGTATACCTCTGCCTAAAGTTGTCCTTTAAAGGTTGCGGTAGGGATTTTCACATCTATCAGGCATGAGGCATCTGGGAGCAGGAGAGATCACACTGAATGCTACATAGACAGGGAATACAGGAGATCACAATGGGTGCTGCTGGTAGAAAGGGCAACATTATATGCATGCAACAATATGAAAAAATGCAATTGTAGGATTAAATGGTCCAAAAAATAAATATGGCTTTAACAAATGGAGTCACAAGTAATCCCAATAAGGCTAGACTGTTACATATGCTGATAAAGTAAATGTAATGCCAGAGGCAGAGCCTTGAAAACACCACATCTAAGTTGGTGAAAGGGTTAAGTACCCCTCCCCCATATAACCAGAGAGCAGCCAGGAGGGGAATGCATAAGATAATAAGCTCCTCACCGCTGTGTGTGCAGAGCCCAGTTCTCTCTTGTGAGGAGGGGGGATGCGAGTGAAGAAATCCAGGACAGCCAGCGAGGGAAACTGCTGTTTGAGCCTGCCGCCATGGAGGAACGAGGAGCTATCAGAGCAGAGTAAGGAGATAAGGTGGGCGGAGCTTATGTCACAGAGGGAGACGCTCAGCCAGTCAGCACACGAGTGACACTCACAGGCAGCGCAGCCCACAGTGCTTAGACTCTGCAGATGCTGCGGTGCCAAGAGCTTTTTGACATCCTGGTTTCCCTGAAAACCCGGAGCGCTCCGCCCATTGTGCGCACTATAGAAGCTTCAAATTATATTGTGATGGGGCCCTTTAGACCCCAAACGGGGCCCCAATCAGGTGCTTGAGGTGCCTGGTTGAAGATCCGGCTCTCGTCATGTCTGGTGGCCCACACTTAGGAGAGATTGTAAAGCTTTCATAGGTGCCTGTGGTGTCTGTGCTAGAAATAACGTTTCTAGAGTTGCTCCCCGGGGTAACCTTATACCTCTACCCATCCTGCAGGGATGCTCGGATGTGCCTCATCCACGAATTCGGCAATCCGCGTGGTTGCAAAAAAAAATCCGCATTCGGCCCCGCCGCATGCGGATTTTCGTCCGCGTCCACGCAACCACGCGGATTTTCTGCCGTGAATGGCGTAATCACGCGTGGATTCCCGCCCGGAGGCGGATTTTCTTTTAACGTTAATAACAAAGCCCCCATACATGCTACAATCCCCCAAATTGCATTATCATTATTGATTATCGAGGTGATAAGGGACAACATAACTTCAACATAATAAATTCCCAAATTTTTTTATTTTTTTTTAATGGCTTTTAAAGACAAATCACCACTGTAAATGGGGCTATTAATTGGTAATACGTGGTTTTAAAAAGGGATATACGCGTTAAGCAATCAAAGAGGTGAAGGCGAGTTCCAATGGCACTTGGCGGCGAAGGTACCGCTGGAGGAGGATGAGTGGCTCACGCCAAAAAGGCCCCAGAGGGGTTTTTGTAATTTGTTTTTTTTTTTTTGCAGCAATTAGCAACGACATTGCAGCAGAGTTGTCAGTGGACACGGGCAGTGTGAACGCAGAGTGCAGTGGTGGTAGCGACTGAGTCAGGAGAAGGACTATGCGGGCGGTCAGTTCAGCAGCACAGAAGGACCACGGCAACATACTGGTAGTAGTAGTAGCAGCACAGCGTCATAGTGCTGGCCAAAAAATTAAATGCACCCGGTGACCCGGGCAGTGTGAACGCAGACAGAGTACATTGGTGGAAGCGATTGAGTCAGGAGGATGAGGACAATGCGGGCGGTCAGTTCAGCAGCACAGAACAGAAGGACCATGGCAACATACTGGTGGTAGTAGTAGTAGCACAGCGTCATAGTGCTGGCCAAAAAATTAAATGCACCCGGTGACCCGGGCAGTGATAACGCAGATAGAGTGCATTGGTGGTACCGTGGTAGCGACTGAGTCAGGAGGAGGACAAAGCGGGCGTTCAGTTCAGCAGCAGCACAGAAGGACCATGGCAACATACTGGTGGTAGTAGTAGCAGCACAGCGTCATAGTGCTGGCCAAAAAATTAAATGCACCCAGTGACCCGGGCAGTGTGAACGCAGAGTGCAGCAGCGGGAAGCGACTGAGTCAGGAGGAGGAGGACAATGCGGGCGGTCAGTTCAGCAGCAGCAGCACAGAAGGACCATGCCAACATACTGGTGGTAGTAGTAGTAGCACAGTGTCATAGTGCTGGCCAAAAAATTAAATGCACCCGGTGACCCGGGCAGTGATAACGCAGACAGAGTGCATTGGTGGTACCGTGGTAGCGACTGAGTCAGGAGGAGGAAGAGGACAAAGCGGGCGTTCAGTTCAGCAGCAGCAGCAGCAGCAGCACAGAAGGACCATGGCAACATACTGGTGGTAGTAGTAGCAGCACAGCGTCATAGTGCTGGCCAAAAAATTAAATGCACCCAGTGACCCGGGCAGTGTGAACGCAGAGTGCAGCAGCGGGAAGCGACTAAGTCAGAAGGAGGAGGACAATGCGGGCGGTCAGTTCAGCAGCAGCAGCACAGAAGGACCATGCCAACATACTGGTGGTAGTAGTAGTAGCACAGCGTCATAGTGCTGGCCAAAAAATTAAATGCACCCGGTTACCCGGGCAGTGATAACGCAGACAGAGTGCATTGGTGGTACCGTGGTAGCGACTGAGTCAGGAGGAGGACAAAGCGGGCGTTCAGTTCAGCAGCAGCAGCAGCACAGAAGGACCATGCCAACATACTGGTGGTAGAAGTAGTAGCACAGTGTCATAGTGCTGGCCAAAAAATTAAATGCACCCGGTGACCCGGGCAGTGATAACGCAGACAGAGTGCATTGGTGGTACCGTGGTAGCGACTGAGTCAGGAGGAGGAAGAGGACAAAGTGGGCGTTCAGTTCAGCAGCAGCAGCAGCAGCAGCACAGAAGGACCATGGCAACATACTGGTGGTAGTAGTAGCAGCACAGCGTCGTAGTGCTGGCCAAAAAATTAAATGCACCCAGTGACCCGGGCAGTGTGAACGCAGAGTGCAGCAGCGGGAAGCGACTGAGTCAGGAGGAGGAGGACAATGCGGGTGGTCAGTTCAGCAGCAGCAGCAGCACAGAAGGACCATGCCAACATACTGGTGGTAGTAGTAGTAGCACAGTGTCATAGTGCTGGCCAAAAAATGAAATGCACCCGGTGACCCGGGCAGTGATAACGCAGACAGAGTGCATTGGTGGTACCGTGGTAGCGACTGAGTCAGGAGGAGGAGGAGGACAAAGCGGGCGTTCAGTTCAGCAGCAGCAGCAGCACAGAAGGACCATGGCAACATACTGGTGGTAGTAGTAGCAGCACAGCGTCATAGTGCTGGCCAAAAAATTAAATGCACCCAGTGACCCGGGCAGTGTGAACGCAGAGTGCAGCAGCGAGAAGCGACTGAGTCAGGAGGAGGAGGACAATGCGGGCGGTCAGTTCAGCAGCAGCAGCACAGAAGGACCATGCCAACATACTGGTGGTAGTAATAGTAGCACAGTGTCATAGTGCTGGCCAAAAAATTAAATGCACCCGGTGACCCGGGCAGTGATGACGCAGACAGAGTGCATTGGTGGTACCGTGGTAGCGACTGAGTCAGGAGGAGGAGGAGGAGGACAAAGCGGGCGTTCAGTTCAGCAGCAGCAGCAGCAGCAGCACAGAAGGACCATGGCAACATACTGGTGGTAGTAGTAGCAGCACAGCGTCATAGTGCTGGCCAAAAAATTAAATGCACCCAGTGACCCGGGCAGTGTGAACGCAGAGTGCAGCAGCGGGAAGCGACTTAGTCAGGAGGAGGAGGACAATGCGGGTGGTCAGTTCAGCAGCAGCAGCACAGAAGGACCATGCCAACATACTGGTGGTAGTAGTAGTAGCACAGTGTCATAGTGCTGGCCAAAAAATTAAATGCACCCGGTGACCCGGGCAGTGATAACGCAGACAGAGTGCATTGGTGGTACCGTGGTAGCGACTGAGTCAGGAGGAGGAGGAGGACAAAGCGGGCGTTCAGTTCAGCAGCAGCAGCACAGAAGGACCATGGCAACATACTGGTGGTAGTAGTAGCAGCACAGCGTCATAGTGCTGGCCAAAAAATTAAATGCACCCAGTGACCCGGGCAGTGATAACGCAGACAGAGTGCATTGGTGGTACCGTGGTAGCGACTGAGTCAGGAGGAGGACAAAGCGGGCGTTCAGTTCAGCAGCAGCAGCAGCACAGAAGGACCATGGCAACATACTGGTGGTAGTAGTAGCAGCACAGCGTCATAGTGCTGGCCAAAAAATTAAATGCACCCAGTGACCCGGGCAGTGTGAACGCAGAGTGCAGCAGCGGGAAGCGACTTAGTCAGGAGGAGGAGGACAATGCGGGTGGTCAGTTCAGCAGCAGCAGCACAGAAGGACCATGCCAACATACTGGTGGTAGTAGTAGTAGCACAGTGTCATAGTGCTGGCCAAAAAATTAAATGCACCCGGTGACCCGGGCAGTGATAACGCAGACAGAGTGCATTGGTGGTACCGTGGTAGCGACTGAGTCAGGAGGAGGAGGAGGACAAAGCGGGCGTTCAGTTCAGCAGCAGCAGCACAGAAGGACCATGGCAACATACTGGTGGTAGTAGTAGCAGCACAGCGTCATAGTGCTGGCCAAAAAATTAAATGCACCCAGTGACCCGGGCAGTGATAACGCAGACAGAGTGCATTGGTGGTACCGTGGTAGCGACTGAGTCAGGAGGAGGACAAAGCGGGCGTTCAGTTCAGCAGCAGCAGCAGCACAGAAGGACCATGGCAACATACTGGTGGTAGTAGTAGCAGCACAGCGTCATAGTGATGGCCAAAAAATTAAATGCACCCAGTGACCCGGGCAGTGTGAACGCAGAGTGCAGCAGCGGGAAGCGACTGAGTAAGGAGGAGGAGGACAATGCGGGCGGTCAGTTCAGCAGCAGCAGCACAAAAGGACCATGGCAACATACTGGTGGTAGTAGTAGTAGCACAGTGTCATAGTGCTGGCCAAAAAATTAAATGCACCCGGTGACCCGGGCAGTGATAACGCAGACAGAGTGCATTGGTGGTACCGTGGTAGCGACTGAGTCAGGAGGAGGAGGAGGACAAAGCGGGCGTTCAGTTCAGCAGCAGCAGCAGCACAGAAGGACCATGGCAACATACTGGTGGTAGTAGTAGCAGCACAGCGTCATAGTGCTGGCCAAAAAATTAAATGCACCCAGTGACCCGGGCAGTGATAACGCAGACAGAGTGCATTGGTGGTACCGTGGTAGCGACTGAGTCAGGAGGAGGACAAAGCGGGCGTTCAGTTCAGCAGCAGCAGCAGCACAGAAGGACCATGGCAACATACTGGTGGTAGTAGTAGCAGCACAGCGTCATAGTGATGGCCAAAAAATTAAATGCATCCAGTGACCCGGGCAGTGTGAACGCAGAGTGCAGCAGCGGGAAGCGACTGAGTAAGGAGGAGGAGGACAATGCGGGCGGTCAGTTCAGCAGCAGCAGCACAAAAGGACCATGGCAACATATTGGTGGTAGTAGTAGCAGCACAGCGTCATAGTGCTGGCCAAAAAATTAAATGCACCCAGTGACCCGGGCAGTGTGAACGCAGAGTGCAGCAGCGGGAAGCGACTGAGTCAGGAGGAGGAGGACAATGCGGGCGGTCAGTTCAGCAGCAGCAGCACAGAAGGACCATGCCAACATACTGGTGGTAGTAGTAGTAGCACAGCGTCATAGTGCTGGCCAAAAAATTAAATGCACCCGGTGACCCGGGCAGTGTGAACGCAGACAGAGTACATTGGTGAAAGCAACTGAGTCAGGAGGAGGAGGACAATGCGGGCGGTCAGTTCAGCAGCACAGAAGGACCATGGCAACATACTGGTGGTAGTAGTAGTAGCACAGCGTCATAGTGCTGGCCAAAAAATTAAATGCACCCAGTGACCCGGGCAGTGTGAACGCA
Organism: Hyperolius riggenbachi; assembly: GCF_040937935.1. NCBI lineage: Eukaryota > Metazoa > Chordata > Amphibia > Anura > Hyperoliidae > Hyperolius > Hyperolius riggenbachi. The sequence continues at coordinate 164,973,053 of NC_090650.1, forward strand.
GAGTGTAGTAGTGACTGAGTCAGGAGGACAAAGCGGGCGGTCAGTTCAGCAGCTCAGAAGGAGGACCATGGCAACTTACTGGTAGTAGTACCATAACACCAAAAAATTAACCAAGGTAGGCACTAGGCAGGTAGTAACTGTCTTTATAAAGGCAGGCATAGTTAACAACAGCACATGCAGCAGCCACTTCATGTCCCCCTGTGTCCAACAATAGGGGCCAGGAACTCACCTTCCACCCAAGCCTGGTTGATTTTCAGGAAGGTGAGTTTGTCCACAGAGGCGTGGGAGAGCCGAGAGCGCTTCTCTGTGACCACGCCACCGGCCGCACTAAAGCATCTCTCTGAGAGGACACTGGAAGGAGGGCAGGATAGGAGTTCCAGGGCGTACTGGGAAAGCTCACTCCAGATGTCCAGTCTCTTGACCCAGTACTCCAAGGGGTCCACGGGGCTGTCGGTGTCATTGAGCCCGCTGGATGACCCCATATAGTCAGACACCATGGTGGTCAGTCGTTGCTTGTGCTGGTTGGTGGTGGATGCTGTGGCGGGCACCTCTGTTCTGGGCTGCTGCACTGCATACAGGCTCTTGCTTAGGCTCTTCAGGTCTCCGGGGCGCCAGTTGCTGCTGCTGCTGCTGCTGGTGCTGGTGGTGGTTGTTGTGCTGCTAGTGGCAATGGCAGGCACCTCTTGCTGGCTTGGCAGGGCAGTTACAGTGGGGGTGGAAGGCTGGGGGAATGCTTCCAGTAGTCTGCGCACAAGGGCCTCCTTCAACTCCCTTGTGCGTTGCTCGGTGGTGGATGGCGTCATTAAGTCTCCCAGCTTCCCCTTCAGACGGGGATCAAGCATCAAGGTAATCCAGATGTCCTCCCTTGAACGCATCTGGATCACCCGGGTGTCCCTGCGAAGGCAGCGCAACATGTGCACAGCCATGGGAAACAAGTGGTCCCTGCCAGCAAGATCTTCCTCGTCCTCGCCATTGTTCCATAACGCATGCCTGTCCTCTTCCTGTGCCATGTCGTTGTCCTCCTCAAACCGCCATCCACGTACAACGCCTGCTGCACTCTGCTCCTCCTCCTCCTCATTCAGGTTAGGGACCTCCAACTCTTCCACTACCTGCTGTGAGCCCTCCTCTGAGCTGGACTGTGCTGCCATCTGCTCCTGTTCTTCCAACTGCCTCAGGGCTTCATCCCCACGCTCAATTAAATTGTCCATTGCCTGCTCCAGTAGACAAACCAAGGGCACCCACTGTCACACAGAGGCCCGCTCCTCACTGACCATCTTGGTTGCCTCCAGGAAGGGACTCAGCACCAGGCATACTTGCTGCATCAGTGTCCACTGAGTGGCAGTAATCATGGGGACTTGCTGGTTGCTGGGGAAACTTGGGTCTAGCATGTAGGCCCTAAGAGCCAGCCTGTGCTGACACAGCCGCTCCAACATGGCCAGAGTCGAATTCCAGCGAACTGGCATGTCGATGATCAGCCGGTGTTGTGGCCTTCCATACTGCTGCTGTAAGGTGGACAAGAGTGCAGAGGCAGTGACTGACAGGCGGAAAAAGCGTACCACCGCCCGGGCATCCTGCAGCAGCTCTCTCATCCCCTGGTAGGTGCGCAAGAAGCGCTGCACCACAAGATTGAGCACGTGGGCCAAAAAGGGGATGTGCTGGAGGTTTCCCTGCTGCACTGCTGCCACCAATCGGCTGCCACATACCCCACTTCCAGGCCTCTGGGGGTCAGCCACCTCCGCTCCTGCTTCCTGAGGGCGGCCAGGACGTTGGTGGCCGTAAGCCTCTCCTTCCCCAGGGTCACTAATTTTAAAAGGGCTTGGCAGTGCCGAGGCTTTGTGCTGCTGCTGCCGAGGCGGGCTTGCTTTCCGGGTGCAGAGGGAGTGTCGTGACAGGACCCTTCTGCATCCCCCCTGATCCCGCGTGGTGGCACCACTAGCTGGGCTGATGCGCTCTTGTCCTCCCTCCCTTCCATCAGTGTCACCCAGTGGGCCGTAAAGGACAGGTAGCGATCTGTCCCAAATCTGCTACTCCACGAGTCCATGGTCACGTGGACCCGCTTGCCCACAGAGTAGTCCAGGGAACAGGCCACGTTTTCCACCACAAACTTGTGGAGTGCTGGGATTGCGCTCCTGCTGAAATAGTGGTGACTGGGGACTTGCCACTCGGGGATGCCAAATTGGAGCAGCGTCCGCATGGCGCTCCCCTCCTGCACCAGGGAGTAGGGAAGCAGCTGTGATGCCATGGCCCGGGCCAGCAAGCCATTTAGTTTGCGGGTCCGCCTGTGGCTTGGAGGCAGAGGCTTGGTCAGACCCTGAAAGGTGTCGCTCAGCAGGGTCTGACGACGCTGGGATGCAGGGGAGACAGAGGAGAGAGACGACCACTGGCTGCCAGCCTCAATGTCTGTGTCCTGAGTAGCCGAGGTGGAAGAGCGCTTGCGTGCTACTACTGCTGCTGCTGTGGGGGATTCAGGACCCTGAGGGAGGGATGATGCTGCTGCGCTGGTGGGCCTTCTGCTCTCAGGAACCCCTGCCAGCAGTGCCTGCTTCCTCTTAAACTCCGCATACTCGCAGCAGTGGCGGCTTCTCAGGTGGCCCTGGAGGGATGAGGTACCCATCTTGCTCAGACTTTTCCCATGGCTCAATCTTTTGCTGCATAACCTGCACACTGCATACCTTTTGTCATCAGTACATTCGTCAAAGCAATCCCACACTGGTGACTTTAATTTACTGCGGCCCCCACTAGCAGATTGTGCAGTGGAACAATGTGTGGTAGTAGTTGCCGGGGGTTGCGTGGTGGTGGTGCCGGCTGAAGCAGTGTTCTGTCTACTTCCTCCACGCCCACTGCTGCCGATGCCCCTGCCCTTGCCTGACATATGGCGATATCCTTGCCTAGGCCGAGGTGACTCGTCATCCTGCTCTGACCATTCTTCCCCGGACTCAGCAGGCTGCGCACAGTTAGGGTCCACAACGTCGTCATCATCAGCAGCATCATCATAATCCAGCTCTTCTTCTGACTCCCCCGCCTCCTCTTCTGTCCCTACATCCCCAGACACAGACCTCTCTTCTTCATCACCAGAACTCAACAACGCTTGTGATTGTGGCCCGATCTCAATCTCTGCCACATCAGTCCCCAGTAAGTCCTGAGCTTCTTGCATCAGCAGGTTCCCAGATGCCGGACTGCGGGACAGAACGCTGTCATCCTGGGAGGGCTGCTGACCAGTGGGTGCTGGGGTGGATGTCACAACAAGCGTGGGACGTTGGCTGCTGCTACTGCTTGGAGTGGTCCTCACAGTAGAGGTCTGGGAGGAAGTCATGATGTCCATGAGTACGTCAGGTTCCATTTGCTCAACCACCACACGGGGACCAGAAACTTTAAAATATTTGGACAATGACGTCCGCTGACTCGGCCCAGGCTTTGCTGCCCCCCTTTCTGCTGCATCACGACCACGTACAGCTGGGCGTCCTCTCCCTGGACGTGGAGCAGTCCCAGAAGTGGCTGAGGCAATTGAACTCCCTTTCCTCTCACCCCGCAAAACCCTGCCAGACATGTTGCTAGTAATGAATCACTGGATGCAGTGGGCACAGTACAAGGTCACTGAAGGATGCACCAGGCACAGTACAACGGCACTGAAGGATGCAGTGGGCACAGTACAAGGTCACTGAAGGATGCAGTGGGCACAGCAGTGGGCACTGGATATACAACTAGGTCACTGAAGGATGCAGTGGGCACAGTACAAGGTCACTGAAGGATGCAGTGGGCACAGCAGTGGGCACTGGATATACAACTAGGTCACTGAAGGATGCAGTGGGCACAGTACAAGGTCACTGAAGGATGCAGTGGGCACAGCAGTTGGCACTGGATATACAACTAGATCACTGAAGGATGCAGTGGGCACAGTACAAGGTCACTGAAGGATGCAGTGGGCACAGCAGTGGGCACTGGATATACAACTAGGTCACTGAAGGATGCAGTGGGCACAGTACAAGGTCACTGAAGGATGCAGTGGGCACTGGATATACAACTAGGTCACTGAAGGATGCAGTGGGCACAGTGCAAGGTCACTGAAGGATGCAGTGGGCACAGCAGTGGGCACTGGATATACAACTAGGTCACTGAAGGATGCAGTGGGCACAGTACAAGGTCACTGAAGGATGCAGTGGGCACAGCAGTGGGCACTGGATATACAACTAGGTCACTGAAGGATGCAGTGGGCACAGTACAAGGTCACTGAAGGATGCAGTGGGCACAGCAGTGGGCACTGGATATACAACTAGGTCACTGAAGGATGCAGTGGGCACACAAGGATGTCACACTGTGTAATGAGATGCTTATATGCCAGCGAGCGAGCAGTGGGCACTGGGCACGGCACAAGGTCACTGACAGAATGAATGAACAGCGCTGGCAGAGAGTGGCGGCGCCAGCGGTGTGACTGGCTGCCTGCAAATAGTACAAGTGTATAACTGTCACTGGAATATACAAGTGAACACTGCAGCTGCACTAACCTGCCTGTCTGCACTCTACACACAGATAATCCCCACTCCCACTACACTGCAGCACTGAACCTGCCTGCACAGCACTACACACAGTTAAATAATCACTAGACTCCCACACTCCCACTACACTAGTGAACACTGCAGCTGCACTAACCTGCCTGCCTGCACTACACACAGATAATCCCCACTCCCACTACACTGACTACACTGCAGCACTGAACCTGCCTGCACTACACACAGTTAAATAATCACTAGACTCCCACACTCCCACTACACTACACTGACTACAACTTACTACAGCAATCACTCACTGACTAGCTAACTGTGTACAGTATAAGAGCAGTGTTAGCAAAAAAAACGCTTTGTTTTTAACACAATAAATGCACTTGCTCAAACAACAATGGCCTGGAGATAATCCTCTCAGCACCACAGTCTAGCAAGGACAGAGCTTTTCCATCATGGCCGCCGCTTTATATTCAGGAGGGGAGGGCATAGCTCCCCTCCTGTGATTGGTTGCTAGGGCCTGGCTGGGGCCCTCTGATTGGCCTGCAATGTGTCACTTCCGCATAGTTTGACGCATTTCCGCTAACCACGACTTCAGTGCCGGGTTTTACGAGCGTGAATGCGGATTTCTGTCCGCATTCACGCGAAGCCGAAGCAGATTTTCATGGTTGAAAATCTATTCACGGCTTAGCGTGTCCGAGGCGGAATGCGTCAAAATGGTCGTGAATCCACGCGTAAGCGTGATCACGACCTGGCGGTGAGCACCACTGGATATAGGTAGTTGTTAACAGATTCAGCAAGATGGCATATTTCGTTCCATTACACAAATTACCTTCGGCTAAGGAGTTGGCCAATTTGTTTGTGGAGCATATTTTTCGCCTGCATGGCATTTTAGAAAATGTTGTTTCAGAGAATTTACTTCACAATTCTGGCGTGAATTTTGCTCTCATTTGGGGATATCGTTGTCTTTCTCCTCAGGGTTTCACCCTGAGACCAACAGTCAGACTGAAAGAACCAATCAGTCTCTGGAGCAGTATCTCCGGTGCTTTGTCTCCAATAATAAAGAGACTTGGCTTACATTTTTGCCATTTGCTGAGTTTGCATTTAACAATCTTCCTAACTCACCCACCAAGTTGTCTCCTTTTCAAATAATCACTGGTCAGAGTCCTAAATTTTCCTCGATTTTTACCTCGCACTCTACTTTTCCTGCACTGGAAGACTGGATTTCTCATATGAATTCAGTCTCGTCTCAGGTGCAACAAAATTTATAAAAGGCTGTTGCACAACAAATGATCCATGCTGATCATCACCGGTCTCCTGAATTTGAATTTTTGCCTGGGGATCTCGTTTGGGTTTCTACTCGAAACATTCCCCTGCGCCAGCCTTACGCTAAATTGGGGCCTAGGTACATCAGCCCTTGTCCTATTTTGGAGAAAATCAATAATGTTGTTTATAGAGTAACTTTGCCTCAGTCCATGAGGGGAGTTTATTTCATGTATCTTTACTGAAACCTGTGGCCAATGTTGTACAATCTTCTGCTCCTCCACCTTTTGCAGAAGTGGATGGCGAGCCTGAGTATGAGGTGGAAAGAATTCTCGATTCTCGAAGGGTTCGTAATTCACTACAGTATTTGGTGGATTGGAAGGGTTATGGGCCTGAGGAAAAATGTTGGGTTCCGGCACGTCAGGTTCATGCAGATGTGTTGGTTCATGAGTTTCAATGTAAACATCCTGATAGGCCAGGTAAAGAGTGTCCGGAGGCCACTCCTCGAGGGGGGGGGGGGTAATGTAACGCTCTTACCTCCTAATGGTCCCAGCGAGGGCTCATGAAGCACTGGGCTGCTGCAGGAAGCTTCGTCTTCTGATTTCTGCAGTGGCATCCCCAGTACCCCTGCTGCTGTGACTTAGCATGTACGTTTCTTCAGCCACCCCAGGGGGACGCGCTCATCCCAGAGCAGTTCTTATAGGTTGAGGAGGCGGGTCTAGTGGGTGTCAGCTGACACACTGGTCAGCTGAAACTTTTCTGCTGGAATCTTTTGCTAATTGGCCAGTTCCTTTTCTGGGCTGGTCTGTGATCTTTTCCACCTGTATATAAGCTTTCTTCATTCAGTTGCTCACTGCCCGTAATAGCAATCAGTACGCTGTTTTTTCTGGGCACTTTATCACTCCATGATAATCATATTGTATTTCAATGCGACTTTCATTATTATATTTCAATGCGACTGCCAGACTGACTTAGATATGACCTTAGCTTTACTGACCACTCTCTCGCCTAGTCCTTTGTACTGCAGCCATCTGATCTAACATGTATGACCTTAGCCTGTTACCGACTCCGATTCTGCCTAGCCCTTGTACTGCAGCCATCTGATCTAACGTGTATGACCCTAGTCTGTTAACGACTTCGATTCTGCCTATCTCACCGTACTGCAGCTAGCTGATATTGTGTATTGGTTCACATAGCACCTAGCATGATAATTATCTTTTCTTTATTACAGTAGCTCAACAGTAAAATAAATGATAATTCATTAAGAAAATTAGGATTGCATAAGAGTACAAGGCTTTTAAGCAGGAAGCACAGATATACTGTATATGCACACCTACTTAGGATGTTGGCGCTTTATAAATACAATAAATAAATAAATAAATAAATACCAATCAGAATCAAAGATAACTGGAGCAGATTTATCACAACCAAAAATAAATTAAAACCAGCACACATCAATTGTAGAGATGGCTCGAACCTCCGATTTTAGGTTCGCAAACCGTGAACGCGAACTTCCGCAAAAGTTTGCGTTCGCGCGAACTTTGCAAACCGCAATAGACTTCAATGGGCAGGCAAACTTTCAAAGCTTTAAACATTTATTCTGGCCAGAAAATTGTTGGAAAAGATGTTTGAAGGGGTCTAACACCTGGAGGGGGGCATGGCGGAGTGGGATACACGGCAAAAGTCCTGGGGAAAAAATCAGGATTTGACGCACAGCAGAGTTTTAAGGGCAGAAATCACATTGCAATGCTAACCATATTGATCCTCCGAGATCTGTCCCAATGCATTACCATTAAAGGGCTTTTATAAGTGTGGAAAATGCAAGGGCTGTAAAACATGTACACAAACACAGAGGAAGACCTTTACGTTCTCAGGTAATGATGCTGCTGAGCCTTTTAAAATTAGGCATCTCCTCACATGTGAGAGTAGTATTGCAGTATATTTGCTTGAGTTTCCTTGTGGTTTAATATATGTGGGCAGGACCACAAGGGCATTCAAGGAACGCTAGGGGGAACATGTTTACTTGATTGGGAAAGGATTTGGGGGCCATTCCGCTTCTAAACATTTTGCGGAAAAGCATAATAAGGACCATACCCTTTTAAGATTCTGTGTAATTGACACCATTAGAATCAACTGGAGGGGTCAGAATCGCACAAGGGATGTATCACGCAGCACGCTTGGAGACTAAGTGGATTTTTAAACTGCGGACATTTGCAACCAGTTGGTTTAAACGTGGAGTTTGATGTCAATTGTTTTATTAATAGCTCATGACCTGCTTATTGTTGCTATTTTATTAATTATGATTTTAATATCTTTGTGATTGTGCCTGTATGTTGGTCCATATTTTACCTGTTTTAAGGGCACAGTTAAAGTTAATTAAATTACCGTGATTGTGGTTGTTCCCCTTTCATTTTGGATTCCATAATTTTTGGGATCCTTGCGAATTGTGGACCAACTACCTTCACTTATATAATCCATTTCACTTATCTTGGGCACTAGCTCACTCATATAAATGTATGCACTTTTTGTCATTCGCTCCACAGCGTTAATTTATTTATTCATTGGTTTATCTTTGTTTAGTATTTTAGATACAGTCACTGTCCCGGTATGGGATATAATAAGCACTGTTGCGATAGTGTTGCAGGATATGTTAAAAAGATACTGGGAAACAATATTTAAAAAAAAAATTAAAACATTTTATTAATTTTTTAAATTTTTTTCTTATGGTCTGAGTGTGGGAATTTTTTTTGAAAAAAATGACGTGGGGTCCCCCCTGCCGAGCCTCTGTAACCCCTTGTCTCCCATGCAGGCGGGGATAGCCAGAATGCGGAGCCCCGGCCGGCGGGGGCTTCGCACCCTGAGCTATACCAGCCTGCATGGTCCATGATATGGGGGTGCTCCGGGGGGGAGGGGCGGCCAAGCCTCCCCCTCCCCCGGTGCCCTTTTCCAATCCATGGACAAGGGGCTTTTCTCCACCTCCCTTGCTCCAGGTGGAGGCGGGGGCGACGACTCCCCGGGGGGTTTATGGTAGCATCAGGGAGTCCCCTTTAAGAAGGGGACCCCCAGATGCCCACCCCCCTCCCAGGAGAAATGAGTATAGGGGTACAAAGTACCCCTTTACCCATCTCCACAAAGGGTTAAAAGAAATAAAAACACAACCACGAAAAAAGTCCTTTAATGTTCTTAATTAACCAGAAATACTTACTTGTACCTTTAAAAAAAATGTTCCCACGCCCATATCCTCGGTTAACGATCCAACAAATACAATATCCTCTTACAATACAATACAATAACATTTCTATAGCGCTTTTCTCCCATAGGACTCAAAGCGCTTAGGCTCTCTCAGATTCAGTAATTGGTAGTAGGATGAAGTATTCACACAACAAAAGTTATATTTCTGCAAATGCCAAACTGAACAGGTGGGTTTAAACACGTCCAGGGATGGAGCTGTCCTGATCTGTTGAGGTAAGGAGTTCCAAAACGTAGGGGCAGCATGACAGAAGGCTCTGGGACCAAAAGTTTCCAAGTGGACTCTGGGTATGACTAGATTATTAGAACCTGTGGATCAGAGAATTCGGGGATTGCTACGCAGCTGCAACATTTCTTTCATGTATCCAGGGCCCAGATTATTCAGTGATTTAAATGTCAGTAGGCCGATCTTGAATAGAACTCCCCAGGTGGAGGCGGGGGCGACGACTCCCTGGGGGGTTCACGGTGGCATCTGGGAGTCCCCTTTAAGAAAGGGACCCCCAGTTAAAATAAATTGGACTAAATCCATGGAGCAACTAACTGCCTCTCTAAGGAACACAGAAACTAATTTCCATAGAATATGGGACCCCTGGGAGCACTTCTCCCCAGACAACTTGCCCCCCTGACTCGTAAATGCTATTTAAAAATAGGGAGTATCCAGAGGAACTAGACCAACTTATATCTGTAAAGAGGTAAAACGGTTTCAACTGCCTGCTGGTCCTAATAAAAAGGAAACCGACTGTATGAGACCCTTTCACATTTACTACACTTTAACTGACATAAATATAAGCAAACTACCTGAACACCGTGACCCATCACCAATTTCCCTTCTTTATGAATATATGTTTTTTACCTTTTATGTTCTTCGCTCACTGATATACTCACCTGATATATGTGGCTATGTCTCATGACTGGAATCTCTCCTCCCTCTCCTCCTGAAGGACTCACCCTGAGTACGAATTCCATCTCGACAACCTGAGGACGCTGTCTACACCTTTTCTAAGATACTTTTATCAATTCGGGGCGTGACCCTCGTATGCTAGAAGATAAACTAACAAAAGCTATTATCAGCTTCTGGATGTATTTAAGGGAAAGCAAAAGCAAAAACAAAAGGGAGACGCATATATCAGTATCTGCTTATTTGTTCATTTCTATATGTTTATACTGCCTTGTAACTCTCTTGTTGAATGAAGCAATAAAAAACAGTGTTACAAAAAAAAAGAAAGGGACCCCCAGATGCCCACCCCCCTCCCAGGAGAAATTACCCATTTCCACAAAGGGTTAAAAGAAATAAAAACACAACCACAAGAAAAACATTTTTATTAATCTTTATTAACCAGAAATACTTACAAATTTGGTATTTCTATCTTTTAAGGGGGCTGTGCTATTAAAGGTTAAAGTCGGCGGGCAGACATTTTCCAAATGGCAGCAATATCGTTCAGGCAGGACAAAAAAAAAAGCAGGTTTTTAAACGATAAATATCGTTTTGACGGTCGGCGCCGTTAAAACGATAAATATTGTTTTAAACAAATATCGGGCAGAAGCAGGCGCCATTATTTAACCAGCGCCATTTTTCACTGGACGCATAAATTTGGTGCCAGCCGCCTGCACTCTTGATCCCCTGATGACGCAAGACTGCAAAACCGGTCGGGAAAGAGACAGGCGGCACCTTTTTTACTGTCTTGCTGGTTGTGGACCAGCATACAAGCGCAAAATTTATCCGGGATTCCCATTGCTTGGGCCTTGTATGTAAGTTTTACTGACTTTTAAATTCCTTTTGTGACCATTTGCTATGTTTTACCAATAAACGGGTTACACTTAGATCTGCAGTTTATTTGCATGTTTTGTCGATCCTGGCCTTCCAGATGGTATGCATGAACTGAAATAAGGATTGCTGGAAGCTAGATCCTGGTAGTTGTTTGGTTCCTTTACCACTGATTGTGAGACATACAACCTTATAATTTGGATTGTCAGCAGCTGGTAAGCTCCCTTTAATCCTTTGGGTTATGGTCTACCACTTGGATATTGGAGTCGGATGACCACTTGGGTGAAACAGTGGATTCACTTATGATCTGCGCTGACTTTTTAATCATTTTATTTGTGTGGACTTTTGGACATTATGGCCTCAATTCACTAAGCTTATCTCCTGTCTTTAATAACGTTTCTAGAGTTATCACCATGGTGATGAGGCATGTTGTATTCAGGAGACATTTTACCTCAGGCAAACCTAAAGTTAACTCTTCTGTCTTTAAATTAACTCTTCAATACTTAAAATAACTCCAGAGTTAAAGACAGGCTGTTTATTAACTGCGTGTGAAAATAACTACAGAGGAGGTAAATTAACTACAGAGGAGGTAAATTAACTATAGAAGAGGTAACTTAAGGAATGAAGAGATAAAAGAGATAAAATAACTCTCTCACTGTGTGGAGGTAAGTTTTCTCTTGCCTTATTATCTCCAGTATGATCTTAGTGAATTGAGGCCAATATTGTCTTTCCTCAGCATCGATCGATTCCCCTGGCGCTGATTCTTTGTTTGTATCTAAACTGAGTAACTGATACCTGGCTACCATCTGGTAGCAGGAGAAGGTACTGTGAGCGCCAACCTCTGATATTGTATATAAAATAAAATGTGATTTTGTCAGAGCATGTACTATAATTGACAAATCATGTATCAATTTTTGAACTAAAAATGCATTTAATTAAACAGCATAAGGCCCCCTGCACATTGCAAATCTGATTTGCAATTCCGATTTTTCCCTGGATGCTATCAAAAGAAAAATGCACAAAAAACTCAGCATGCACTACCGATTAAAAATCGCAAATCAGAATCGCAGGTAAAATTGTGTCAAAATCACAAATCGGAATCGCATGCAGTGTGCAAGAGGCCTCACTGTGGTTTTCATTATTCCCTTCCTGCCAATTGCCACCAGAGTAAGCTTTCTGTAGCTCCAGTGCTGCTGACTATGTATAAAAGATTTAGATAAACTGGAAGCACAGGCACATTCACAGTCAGGAAAGTATGACAATGCCCCTCACCAATGGAAGGAAATGTAATCTGGGAAAATATGTAAAAAGTTGTAATGATGATATGCTGCATTTACACGTATTGACTGGATGCTGGGCACTAGTCTCCTATTTATCAGCGGTGTGATAGCTATGAAATCTTTCCCGCTCAATAATTTTTCCTTCTTTTTTTTTTTCTAAATACAAATCCAGATCCTCCAGCTGGAAATGGCTGGTAATTACTCCTGCAATTCCAGCAGCTCCCACAACTGCCAAACTGCTGGAGTGAAAAATTTCATCCCACACTTCTGATTTTTTACATTACTACTGCATAATCATCTTTGCCGAATAATTAACCTAAGTTAATACTTTAGGGAGGCATTTGCAAGTAAATTGATAAGGCGAGCATTGTAAAGTGCTAGAAAGCTTATGACATATTTCCACTATCAGCATCATGAATAAGAATTTTTAACCCATAAGAAACATAAATTCTAATGTTTTGCTCACATTTTTTACTGGTTTACTTTTTCATTTACCTGTGGTGTTATGACAACTAGAGATGGCCCGAACCTCTGATTTTCGGTTCGCGAACCGGGTTTGTGAACCTACCGCGAAAGTTCAGTTCACGCGAACCTTTGCAAACCGCAATAGACTTCAATGGGGATGCGAACTTTGGAAACTAGAAACAAAAAGTGATGGAAAAGATGTTTCAAGAGGTCTAACACCTGGAGGGGGGCATGGCGGGGTGGGATACATGCCAAAAGTCCCGTTTTGTTTACCTGGACACAGTTTAAGCGATTTTCGCGTCACTGTATTAATGGGTGGCTTCAAATCGGGAAACATGAGACTAACACAAGAAACTAAGTTTATACATTGGTTTAAAACTGTAGAAGATGGTTTAAACAAGGACTCTAACTTCTTGTGCTGGTACGATGGGTTTTAAATGCCACAATTCTTTTAATTTTAATTTTTCTATCTTTTCATTCATTTTTGTGCCATATGCTGTGTAAGATGGAATTCACTGTCACTATTCATTTTATTTGCTTTCAGGTGCTGGCTTTAAATGCCACAATTCTCTTAAGCTTAGAATTAATGGTGCGTGTAACCAGGCCAGTTACCATTTGAATTCGGAATTTACGATGTCTCCCCATCACCAGAGTCTGCTTTATGTCATGTTGAGGATTCTATTGATCTTATCAATTTAGATAGGATGCCTGGGAAAGCCTCCTCAGTAACAGTTAAGGCATCTAATTACATTTATGTTTGCTAAAGAATGTTTCTCCTCTGTATGTCAGTGTATATAAGCTGTGTTTTTCAGTTTTGGTAAGGAACCAGTCCGACGAAGGCTTTTTATAAGTCGAAAGCTCACTGTTTATCCATCTCTAAGTTAGCCAATAAATGGTATCATCCTGATTCAAAACTTCTCACAATGAAGCAACAAGCTTATTATCTTTGGTGTGCCACCCCCTGAGACACTCATATAGCTGGCGGTCATTGCTTCATTGTGATACGCAAGCCCCTTCACCGCGGCAAGGTAATGATCATGAATGGGAATGGGCACATGTACATGCCTTTTGTTTTGTTGTTGCAGCCGCAGTCCAGCCAGAAAATTAGGCAGGCATGTACACGCACCAGAAAAATTAGTATGGCGGCCTTAAAAATTCAGGAATCCGCTTGGAGTCCTGGACCCTGTTGGTGGTGGCGGAGAAGGCAAGTGGTCTGCAGGCAGAGATGCTGTGTGGCACTGGGGAGCAACTTAGTCTTGGCCGGCAGTCAGTCACACGGCGTGCAGGCAGAGATGCTGTGTGTGGGGACTGACTTAGTCTTCGGGCGGGCAGTAGCCCTCCGGGATCCATGCCTCATTCATTTTGATAAAGGTGAGGTACTGAACACTTTTGCGACTTAGGCGACTTCTCTTCTCAGTGACAATGCCTCCAGCTGCGCTGAAGGTCCTTTCTGACAGGACGCCTGAGGCAGGGCAAGACAGAAGTTGGATGGCAAATTGGGACAGCTCTGACCACAGGTGAAGCCTGCGCACTAAGTAGTCCAAGGGTTCATCGCTGCTCACAGTGTCTACATTCACACTTAAGGCCAGGTAGTTGGCTACCTACCGGTCCAGGCGTTGGTGGAGGGTGGATCCGGAAGGGCTAAGGCGAGGTGTTGGACTAAAGAATTTCTGCATGTCCATCATCACCATGAAATCACTGGAGCGTCCTGTCCTTTCCTGCGTGGACATGGGAGAAGGATTACTGGCAGTGGTACCTTTATTGCGTTGTGCTGTGACATCACCCTTATATGCATTGTAAAGCATACTTGCCAGCTTGCTCTGCATGTGCTGAATCCTTTCTGTCTTCAGGTGAGTTAGTAACCTTTCCGCCACTTTGTGCCTATACCGAGGGTCTAGTAGCGTGGCCACCCAGTACAGGTCATTCCCCTTGAGTTGTCCCTCAACAGCCATCTTCAAAAAGTTGTATTCAGACGTAATATCCATCTCCTCTTGTTCTTCCTCGGTGACATCAGGTAAGTCCTCCTCCTCCCCCCAGCCACAAAGAAATACCACGGGAACGTTGAGCAGCACAAGCCCCCTGCGACGCCTGCTGCGGTTGTTCTTCTGCCGCCGTCTCCTCCTCCTCCAAAAAAACCCTTCCTCATCATCTGAGTCTGACTCCTCTTCCCCACACGACTCTTCCTCCTCCTCCCCCCTCTGTGCTGCCGCAGGTTTTGAGGAAACATCTGGTTCTGATGAAAATTGCTCCCACAACTGTTCCTGCCGTAACTGTTCCTCTTCACACTCCTCCACAGCTTGATCCACCACTCTACGCACGGCACGCTCCAGGAAGTAAGCATACAGGATCAAGTCGCTAATGGTGCCTTCACTGCGACTCACCAGATTGGTCACCACCTCAAACGGCCGCATGAGCCTGCATGCATTTCGCATCAGTGTCCAGTTGTTGGGCCACAACATCCCCATCTCCCCAGATTGTGTCCTTTTACTGTAATTGCACAGGTACTGGGTGACGGGTTTCTTCTGTTCTAGCAGGCGAGAGAACATGACCAGGGTCAAATTCCAGCGAGTCGGGCTATCACATATCAAACGTCTCACCGGCAACTTATTTCTCTGCTGAATGTCCCCTTCCATGCTCCCATGGGCCTCCAATTAAGGCACCACAACTCCCAGCATGCAATTACAGCTCCTTGCATGCCTCCATAAAGGCATTACAGCATCTATCAATACATCACAGCACCCAATATGCCCACAGAGGCACCATAGCACCCAGAATACCCCCCATTGCTGTGAGCTGTGGTGCCATGCTAGGTGCTATGGTGTCATGCTGGGTGTTATGGTTCCTCTATGGGGCTTGCTTGGTACTGGAAAGCCATGCTGGGTGCTGTGTAGGGCCATGCTGGGTGCTGTGGTGCCTCTGTGGGGAGTGGTGCTCGGATACCCCCCAATCATGGATTCGACTATTCGGCCGTGGTTGAAAAAAAATCCGGAAATGGTGTGATTAATTTCCGGATTTGAGCTGGACTCATGAATTCGACTCGGATTATTCCCGTGAAAGAGGCAATCATGGCTAAACATGGCCGTGATCACTGAATAGGCTTTCAGCTATTATTAAAGCCCCCATCCATGCTACAATCCCCCAAATTGCATGGATTATAAAGGTGATTAGGGGCTACAACTTAAACAAAAAAATACCAAAAAGAACTTTTAGTTTTTGAGAAAATGGACTTGAAATTTAAATCAACACTTTAAATGGGGCTATTCATTGGTAATGATTGGTTTTAAACAGGAAAATACACTTTAAGCAATCACAAAGGTGATGGCGAGTCCCACTGGCACCTGGCGGTGGTGGTACCACTGGAGGAGAATGAGTGGACAGTGCCGCGATGCCACAAAAACACCCAAAGAGGTTTTTGTAAATGTTTTTTTTTTCTTGCATCAATAGCAGTGACATGGCAGCAAGGTTGTCTGATAAATCAGAAATAATTAATCAAAAAAGGCCTGCACACCTGATGCACACGAATTGCATTATATAGCGTTTAAGCGTAGAAAAATTTGCATGGGTGCTGGGTCGTAATAGGACACTAGTCCTGAACTTGTAAATCAAAGTAGAGTAACCCGCACACCACGTATTGATTTGATCATAAATTTATATATTCAAAAGAGTAGAGCACAAGGCAAAAATGACAGGCATACATAGCTGTGATAGCCCATAAACATCAAGAGCTACAAACACTGGATATATACAAATTACATTGGAATGCAACTGGTTCACAAAAGCATGATAAATGGTAAATGCATAAAGTGCTTAAGACCACCGCAGTATGTGCATGTGGAGCACAATAGTTCAATGAATAAACAGCATACAAATGAACCAAGCTTAAGAGTCCAAAAACTTGTTTTTGGACTCTTAAGCTTGGTTCATTTGTATGCTGTTTATTCATTGAACTATTGTGCTCCACATGCACATACTGCGGTGGTCTTAAGCACTTTATGCATTTACCATTTATCATGCTTTTGTGAACCAGTTGCATTCCAATGTAATTTGTATATATCCAGTGTTTGTAGCCCTTGATGTTTATGGGCTATCACAGCTATGTATGCCTGTCATTTTTGTCTTGTGCTCTACTCTTTTGAATATATAAATTTATGATCAAATCAATACGTGGTGTGCGGGTTACTCTACTTTGATTTGTCTGATAAATCAGCCCAAAAATTGTAGCATCCGTGGACCCTGGTGGTGGGTACACAGACTGTTGTTGTCGTTCAATACAATATGAGAGGCGGCAGCAGGAGGATTAAGCAGCACTCTGCGGCAGCATAGAAGAAGAGTATGGCACTGCATTGGTGGCACCACAACACAATAAATTATCAGGCCAAAAATTGTAGCATCCGTGGATCCTGGTGGTGGTTACACAGACTGCTGTTGTCATTAAATATGAAATGAGAGGAGGCAGCAGGAGGACTAAGCAGCACTCTGCGACAACACAGAAGAAGAGAATTGCACCTCACTGGTGGCACCACAGCACAATAAATCCGCCCAAAAATGTTAGCATCCATGGACCCTGGTGGTGGGTACACAGACTGCTGTTGTCGTTCAATACGACATGAGAGGCGGCAGCAGGAGGACTAAGCAGCACTCTGTGGCAGCACAGAAAAAGAGTATGGCACCTCACTGGTGGCACTACAGCACGATAAATCAGCCCAAAATTGTAAGTATCCGTGGACCCGGTCAGGGCCGGATTTCTACAAAGGCCATGGCCTAGGGCGGTAAAAAATCAGAAGGATAAAAGGGCGGCAGGACTTGAGAGAGATAAGAGGCTGAATGTCAAAATAAATCATTTCTCCTGCTCCGAAGCCGCCCGGCTTTGCTGCACACAGTCAGAATTCCAGAGCTCTGTGTATTTTCCTTACTTCGTGTTGTGTGTGATGAGACAGTGCTATCTCCTGAACATACAAGCTTCAGTTTAATGCCAGTGGTGTAGAGAAACCTGGATCACCATGGGCTTGCTGCGCAGTCTGTGACTCCAGTAAGGTAAACATATTAACAGAATTATTTCCACTTTACAACTCAAGCTGGGCTAAACAATGTATTGCTGGTCAGACTCTGTTAATGACATCTGGGAGACATCTCAAGCTCACTCCAACCTGAATTATCGCAAATTCTTTCTGTTTTAGGAAAGCAATTTTTTGTTTTTCTTAACATCTTAGTAAGGGGGCTTTTAGGACCATTGTAGTCCCTTACACACTCCAATGAGTTCTGGGTCACCATGAGCTTGCTGGTTAGTCTGTACCTCTCGGTTTACAAGCCCTACTCCATAGAGCCAAATTAATCCATGCCATGCACTGATGAGGATCAAACAATCCGAAACAGTCTGTATGCATGTTGGATTATTATGGCTCTGTACAATTTAACAAGCTGACACATCATTGCATTCCAGTGGTCCTGGAGGTGTGTTTAGCCTCTAAGGGTACAATGGTTAATTTGCATATATTCAGCAGTGGTGCTCTGGGAGACATCTCAAGCTCACTCCAACCTGAATTATCGCAAATTCTTTCTGTTTTAGGAAAGCAATTTTTTGTTTTTCTTAACATCTTAGTAAGGGGGCTTTTAGGACCATTGTAGTCCCTTACACACTCCAATGAGTTCTGGGTCACCATGAGCTTGCTGGTTAGTCTGTACCTCTCGGTTTACAAGCCCTACTCCATAGAGCCAAATTAATCCATGCCATGCACTGATGAGGATCAAACAATCCGAAACAGTCTGTATGCATGTTGGATTATTATGGCTCTGTACAATTTAACAAGCTGACACATCATTGCATTCCAGCGGTCCTGGAGGTGTGTTTAGCTTCTAAGGGTACAATGGTTAATTTGCATATATTCAGCAGTGGTGCTCTGGGAGACATCTCAAGCTCACTCCAACCTGAATTATCGCAAATTCTTTCTGTTTTAGGAAAGCAATTTTTTGTTTTTCTTAACATCTTAGTAAGGGGGCTTTTAGGACCATTGTAGTCCCTTACACACTCCAATGAGTTCTGGGTCACCATGAGCTTGCTGGTTAGTCTGTACCTCTCGGTTTACAAGCCCTACTCCATAGAGCCAAATTAATCCATGCCATGCACTGATGAGGATCAAACAATCCGAAACAGTCTGTATGCATGTTGGATTATTATGGCTCTGTACAATTTAACAAGCTGACACATCATTGCATTCCAGCGGTCCTGGAGGTGTGTTTAGCTTCTAAGGGTACAATGGTTAATTTGCATATATTCAGCAGTGGTGCTCTGGGAGACATCTCAAGCTCACTCCAACCTGAATTATCGCAAATTCTTTCTGTTTTAGGAAAGCAATTTTTTGTTTTTCTTAACATCTTAGTAAGGGGGCTTTTAGGACCATTGTAGTCCCTTACACACTCCAATGAGTTCTGGGTCACCATGAGCTTGCTGGTTAGTCTGTACCTCTCGGTTTACAAGCCCTACTCCATAGAGCCAAATTAATCCATGCCATGCACTGATGAGGATCAAACAATCCGAAACAGTCTGTATGCATGTTGGATTATTATGGCTCTGTACAATTTAACAAGCTGACACATCATTGCATTCCAGCGGTCCTGGAGGTGTGTTTAGCTTCTAAGGGTACAATGGTTAATTTGCATATATTCAGCAGTGGTGCTCTGGGAGACATCTCAAGCTCACTCCAACCTGAATTATCGCAAATTCTTTCTGTTTTAGGAAAGCAATTTTTTGTTTTTTTTGTGTTTCTGTTAATGACTTGAGCCATTCCTTCTCCTCTCTCCCCCTGGATTGTAAATCTTAAACAGAAAGATAAGGTTTTTTTTTTTCCTTTAGAGAGATTTATGACAGCCCCTTCTAAGCTTAATCTTAACCTCTTGCTGGCTCATTGTAAGGCAGCAGTACTATCTGCAGTAGTATGAGATAGACAACTTCTCTATAATTATAATTGCAAATGTTCTGTTGTATACCTTTGTATTGTTACATTCTGTTTTGTATACCAAAAGTAATAATATACACTAAAAATTAAAAAAAATATTTGTACCGTGTTGGCAAACAGTAAAAAAACACCTGTGAAAGAATCAGTAAAATAAATAATAGAAAATAAATGCAACAGATCTGTGATTACAGAAGAGCAGCAAGGGAAATGAACTGCTCTGCTACTTCATGTCTGGTACACACCATGCAATTTCCCATCAGATAGACGGGTCGAATCAATTATTTCTGACAGGTCCAATCAGATTTCTGATCATTTTTCTAATCGACTTTGTATAAGTGATCGGAAAATCGATTCAACCCATCTATCTGGTGCATACCAGGCATTAGGGACTCACTGCTCTGACAGGAAAAACAATCATGCATCATTTTTTAGAGAGAAAACATTCATAGGTATACACGAGTCACTAAAACAGGCATTTCCTCCTGCAAACAAGTGATCATTAGGGTGCATACACACATCAGACCATAGTCTTTGGAAAATGAAAGATCACAGACCTATCTTACCACCCTTCATGTAGTATGAGAGCCATATCTTCACAGTCTATTCTATGGAGCTGAACTCCCCATCAGAAAAAATCTTTGCAAGATGCTGCACACACAGATGCTGTACACATGCAACAGATCAGTATCTGCAAAAGATCTGTTCCTGCCAACGATCCGTTCCTGCAAATTGCATTCATAGTCTATGAGATATGCAGATCATCATACACACCTTGTTTAACTGACATTCATCTGCAGATCAGATCCACCAGGATGGATTTGCAGATCTGCAGATGATTGTCTGATCTGCAGATGAATGTCATTTAAACAAGGTGTGTATGAGGATCTGCAGATCTTATAGACTATGAATGCATTTTGCAGGAACAGATCTTTGGCAGGAACAGATCTTTGGCAGATACTGATCTTTTGTGTGTGTACAGAATCTGTGTGTGCAGCATCTAGCAAAGATTTCTGTCTGATGGGGAGTTCAGCTCCATAGAATAGACTGTGTAGGTATGGCTCTCATACTACATGGAAGGGGGTAAAATTGGTCTGTGATCTTTCATTTTCCAAAGACTATAGTCGGATGTGTGTATGCCCCTTAAGTCAGGGTGTTGGACAGAATGATATTGAGTGAAGGTGCATACACACATCAGACCATAGTCTTTGGAAAATAAAAGATCACAGACCAATTTTACCCCCTTCCATGTAGTATGAGAGCCATACCTACACAGTCTATTCTATTGAGCTGAACTCCCCATCAGACAGAAATCTTTGCAAGATGCTGCACACAAAGATGCTGTACACTTTCAAAAGATCAATATCTGCAAAAGATCTGTTCCTGCAAAAGATCTGTTCCTGCAAAAGATCCGTTCCTACAAAATGCATTCATAGTCTATGATATCTGCAAATCATCATACACACCTTGTTTAACAGACATTCATCTGCAGATCAGACAATCATCTGCAGATCTGAAGATCCATCCTGGTGGATCTGATCTGCAGATAAATGTCTGTTAAACAAGGTGTGTAAAAACAAGGTCTGCAGATATCATAGACTATGAATGCAATTTGCAGGAACTGATCTTTTGCATGTGTGCAGCATCTTTGTGTGCAGCATCTTGCAAAGATTATTATCTGATGATGAGTTCAGCTCCATAGAATAGACTGTGTAGGTATGGCTCTCATACTACATGGAAGGGGGTAAAATTGGTCTGTGATCTTTCATTTTCCACACACACAAGCAATAGAACACAGCAATACATGCATGCAGCTACATTTAAGTCGTCAGCAGATGCTCGTCAGCCAATCAGGATGCACCCTTTACCTGCCATACCACATCTAGCAGCCATTAGCATTCAGGTGGGAGGCTTCAGTTGGACGCAAATCGCAAGATTGCGTCGCTAGCAGGACCGCCCCGTGCAGGCATTCCTCCCACAGGGGTCCCTCCCTAACTGCTCACCTGTCTGCCATGTCCTAGAGCTGAAAAAAAAATGTTTAAAAACACACAATTGGTTCGCACGATGGCCATTTTCCAAAGACTATGGTCTGATGTGTGTATGCACCCTGAGTGAGTGTGTGTGTGTGTGTGTGTGTGTGTGTGTGTGTGTGTGCGGGGGGGGGGGGGGGGGGGGGGTTGGTGGTACCGGGCCTAGGGCACTGAGAAGTCCAAATCCAGTCCTGGACCCGGTAGAGCTGGACACCAGCAAGAAAAGAAAATTGGACGCCCTGTTGGGAGTTATCGGCATCGTGGGACCTGCGTGTCTGCCGCTGGGGCCGCTCTGCAAAATAGCCATTGAGCGTCCTCAGAAGCTCAATGACTATTTTGCAGAGTGGCCCCAGCGGCAGACACGCAGGTCCCAAGATGCCGATAACTCCCAACAGGGCCTGACAGGCGAGACCACACAGGCACTCTCTGATCAGCAAACATCCCAGCTGGCTGCAGAGACTCCGATTACACCCTCTACAGAGCTCTCCCCTTCCTCCAGCCCAGCAAAAAATAAACCTCGGATGGAGCTTGTGGAAGACAGAAGCATGGTAAGCCAGCCAAATACACATGCTGAGCAAAATACCTCGCTCTCCACTCTTAAAGAGACAGCTACTATTGAAACTTTTCCTGCAACCGAACAGGCAGCTTCTCAGGCTTACATCAAAGATATTTTACTGTCTTTTAAGGCATCCCTGTTCTCTGAACTGGCTACTATCACTTCTAATCTACAATCTGATCGAAATTCCTTAGGAGACAGGGTGGATGCTGTGGAATGTAAAGTGAGTGATTTAGTGAGAGAACACAATACTATGGTAGATGTTTCTGACTCACAGACAAATGATATCAACTGGCTCAAAACTAAAGCTGCCGACTTAGAAGACAGATCACGCTGAAATAATCTTTAAGCTGATAGGTATTCCCAGAGCTGGGACAAGGTCCTCCAGCACCCAAGGCTGAGACACCAAAGTGCACCCCCCCCCCCGAATCCTCCCACCCCAGCCGTCACACACTGATTGCTATTAGAGTAAGAGGTAACCCCAGGGCCCCCAACCCTCCCCAACACCTTAATCTCTAGTTATCTGGCTTGCAGTCACTGCCATGTATCCCCTTTTCTTATTTCTCTCTGCTTTAAACACAATAGAGAAATGATAGCTGAGTGAGCTGTGCGCCCCCTCCTACACTGCGCCCTGAGGCTGGAGCCTCTCTTGCCTCGGCCCGGCCCTGGGTATTCCGGAATCAGTTCTGCCCTGTGATTTGAAGCCTTAAGCCCAATCTACACGATACGATTCTTTATACGATTCGATTACGATTCTATTTACGATCTGATTAAATCCGACATGTCCGATCGGGATTCGATTCGATTCAATTCGATTTGCCATTGTTCTGCAATGGCAAATCGAATTGAATCGAATCGAATCTCGATCTGACATGTCGGATTTAATCGGATCGTAAATAGTAATCAATCAATTCGTATAAAGAATCGTATCGTGTAGATTGGGCTTTACATACAAAAATTAACCAAAGCAGCTTTACCAGATGCTTCTGAAACTGAACTTATTATTGATAGGGCTCATCATCTTCCTAAAGCTCCACATCTTGCTAATCACCTACGACGGGATGCTATTGTGAGATTTTTGTGCTACCATGTGAAAGACAACCTATTGTTTTCCTTGAGGAAGAAAGGTACCCTGCCTGCAGGGTTGCTCACCAGGACCCCGAATGCAAAGTTTACCCGACAATTCGGGTGATTTTTCAGGGATGCCGAATGCGAAGCCTAACCCGAATAGTAAAAACCATGCCGAATCCAAAGGTGAAATTTACCGAATGTGCGCACTCGAATTCGAAAATAGTTAGGTAGTAATTTGATTGTTTGTAGTCAGCTAGTGTATAGTGTATACTGTGCTAGGCTAGTGTTAGTCTGTGTGCAGGCTAGGCCTGCTGGGTCCATCTGAAAATGTCGCCTGCGAATAATGGCGCATGGTGTTGCCGCTAATCCGTTTGACGCTTATCGCTATTTAACGTTAAAGCTTTATCGCTATTTAACCTTATTGTTATTTAGTGTTAACACACAGAACCCTCTCTGTACCTATCCCTAACCCTAAGACCCCCCTGGTGGTGCCTAACCCTAACCACCCCCCTGGTAGTGCCTAACCCTAACCACCCCCATGGTGGTGCCTAACACTAACCACCCCCCTGGTGGTGCCTAACCCTAACCACCCCCCTGGTGGTGCCTAACCCTAACCACCCCCCTGGTGGTGCCTAACCCTAACCACCCCCTGGTGGTGCCTAACCCTAACCACCCCCCTGGTGGTGCCTAACCCTAAGGATCCCTCTGGTGGTGCCTAACCCTAAATCTCCCCTGGTGGTGCCTAACCCTAACCTTGAAAGTGTTACATTAAATCCATTCACTGTTTTGCAGTTAAATAACTTCTGCAGTTTGGCTTATGTAGGGCGCTATTGATAAATAACGTTACTGTGCACAATAACATCTGCTGTTTGGCATATGAACAGCGCTATTGATAAAAAATGTTACTGTGCATACTAACGTCTGCTGTTTGGCATATGAACAACACAATTGATAAATAACGTTACTGTGCACAATAACGTCTGCTGTTTGGCATATGAACGGCACTATTGATAAATATCAATACTGTGTGCCGTTTTTCTTCTTTTTTCCCTGTGCGCCATTATTATGCAGTACTAACGATAAATAGCGATAAGCGTATCTTTTTAATGCAGCGCCATTTTTATGCATAGGCACTGTGCGCCATTATTCACTGATCCGAGGCCTGCTTGCCTAGGGCAGCCTTAGCCTACTACTAGCTTAGGTAGGTTAGGGATTCTAGCTAGTTGTGTACTTACTTAGTACTAGTGTAGTTATTTATTTAGTACTGCTGTAGTCTGTTTATTAGCTTCAGTACTGTGTTAGTTAGTTACTGACTGTGTACACTGTACAGGCCAGCAAACATCTGTTGTGATCTGTGACAGTCATCAGCCCGACCCTATTGATTGACTGCGTCTGACCGTGTGTAACCGACAGTATTTGTCACCAATAGAGTTGGGCCGAACGGTTCGCCTGCGAACGGTTCCATGCGAACTTCAGTGGTTCGCGTTCGCATCCCGCAGGCGAACTTTTGCGGAAGTTCGGTTCGCCCCATAATGCACCATGAGAGTCAACTTTGATCCTCTACATCACAGTCAGCAGGCCCAGTGTAGCCAATTAGGCTACACTAGCCCCTGGAGCCACTCCCCCCCTAATAAAAGGCAGGCAGCGGCGGCCATTACGCTCACTCGTGTGCCTGCGTTAGTGAGAGTAGGGCGAGCTGCTGCAGACTGTCTCTCATAGGGAAAGATTAGTTAGGCTTAGCTTGTTCCTGGCTGCATACCTGTTCTGTTCAGTGAGCCCACCATACCTGTTCTGTTCAGGGAGCCCACTGGATACCTGCATACCTGTTCAGTGAACCTGCCACTGCATACCTGTTCTGTGAACCCACCACTGCATACATGTACTGTGAACCCACCACTGCATACCTGTTCAGTGAACCCACCACTGCATACCTGTTCAGTGAACCCACCACTGCATACCTGTTCAGTGAACCTGCCACTGCATACCTGTACTGTTCAGTGAACCCGCCACTGCATACCTGTTCTGTTCAGTGAACCCGCCACTGTATTCCTGTTCAGTGAACCCGCCACTGCATACCTGTTGTGTTCAGTGAACCTGCCACTGCATACCTGTTCTGTGAACCCGCCACTGCATACCTGTACTGTTCAGTGAACCCGCCACTGCATACCTGTTCTGTTCAGTGAACCTGCCACTGTATACCTGTTCTGTTCAGTGAACCCGCCACTGCATACCTGTTCTGTTCAGTGAACCCGCCACTGTATTCCTGTTCAGTGAACCCGCCACTGCATTCCTGTTGTGTTCAGTGAACCCGCCACTGTATACCTGTTCAGTGAACCTGCCACTGCATACCTGTTCAGTGAACCCGCCACTGCATTCTTGTACTGTTCAGTGAACCCGCCACTGCATACCTGGTCTGTTCAGTGAACCCACCACTGCATACCTGTTGTGTTCAGTGAACCCGCCACTGTATACCTGTTCAGTGAACCTGCCACTGCATACCTGTTCTGTGAACCCGCCACTGCATACCTGTACTGTTCAGTGAACCCGCCACTGCATACCTGCTCTGTTCAGTGAACCTGCCACTATATACCTGTTCTGTTCAGTGAACCCGCCACTGCATACCTGTTCTGTTCAGTGAACCCGCCACTGCATACCTGTTCTGTTCAGTGAACCCACCACTGCATACCTGTTCAGTGAACCTACCACTGCATACCTGTTCAGTGAACCTGCCACTGCATACCTGTACTGTTCAGTGAACCCGCCACTGCATACCTGTTCTGTTCAGTGAACCCGCCACTGCATACCTGTTGTGTTCAGTGAACCCGCCACTGTATACCTGTTCAGTGAACCTGCCACTGCATACCTGTTCTGTGAACCCGCCACTGCATACCTGTACTGTTCAGTGAACACGCCACTGCATACCTGTTCTGTTCAGTGAACCTGCCACTGCATACCTGTACTGTTCAGTGAACCCGCCACTGCATACCTGTTCTGTTCAGTGAACCCACCACTGCATACCTGTTCTGTTCAGTGAACCTGCCACTGTATACCTGTTCTGTTCAGTGAACCCACCACTGCATACCTGTTCAGTGAACCCACCACTGCATACCTGTTCAGTGAACCTGCCACTGCATACCTGTACTGTTCAGTAAACCCGCCACTGCATACCTGTTCTGTTCAGTGAACCCGCCACTGTATTCCTGTTCAGTGAACCCGCCACTGCATACCTGTTGTGTTCAGTGAACCCGCCACTGTATACCTGTTCAGTGAACCTGCCACTGCATACCTGTTCTGTTCAGTGAACCTGCCACTGTATACCTGTTCTGTTCAGTGAACCCACCACTGCATACCTGTTCAGTGAACCTGCCACTGCATACCTGTTCTGTGAACCCACCACTGCATACCTGTTCTGTGAACCCACCACTGCATACCTGTTCAGTGAACCCACCACTGCATACCTGTTCAGTGAACACACCACTGCGTACCTGTTTAGTGAACCTGCCACTGCATACCTGTACTGTTCAGTGAACCCGCCACTGCATACCTGTTCTGTTCAGTGAACCCGCCACTGTGTTCCTGTTCAGTGAACCCGCCACTGCATACCTGTTGTGTTCAGTGAACCCGCCACTGTATTCCTGTTCAGTGAACCCGCCACTGCATACCTGTTGTGTTCAGTGAACCCGCCACTGTATACCTGTTCAGTGAACCTGCCACTGCATACCTGTTCTGTGAACCCGCCACTGTATACCTGTTCTGTTCAGTGAACCTGCCACTGCATACCTGTTCTGTTCAGTGAACCCACCGCATCAGTGCGCATACCTGTGCAGTTAAGTGAACCCACCTACCTACGTGAGTGCACGCAGTGTGATATACCACTCCGTGCATACCCGATATGGACAAAACAGGTAGAGGAAGAGGTAGTGCCAGAGCCAGAGGAAGGCCACCCGGCAGGTCTGTGCGAGGTCGTGTAAATGTAATTTTGTGTGGACCTGGCCCACAGTACAGTGCTCAGAAGAAGGCACGTCCCATCACCTCCCAAGATTGTCAGGACGTGGTTGAGTATTTAGCGACACAGAACACCTCATCTTGCTCAGCCACCAGCGCTACTACTAGCACCACTTCCGCTGCATTTGACACTTCGCAAGAATTATTTAGTGGTGAAATCACTGATGCACAGCCATTGTTGTTACAGCCAGATGAATTTTCACCAGCTCATATGTCTGAGTTACGCGCCAACACTATGGATGTAACGTGTGAGGAGGATGAAGGACCTACTGATGGTGCATGTTTGGATTTTTCTGAGGCAAGCGAAGCTGGGCAGGATGATTACGATGATGACAATGATACGGATCCTCTGTATGTTCCCAATAGAGGAGGTGAAGAGGGGGACAGTTCAGAGGGGGAGTCAGAGAGTAGTAGGAGGAGAGAAGTTGCTGAAAGAAGCTGGGGCAGCTCTTCGTCAGAAACAGCTGGTGGCAGTGTCCGGCACCATGTATCGCCACCTATGTACAGCCAGCCAACTTGCCCTTCAGCATCAGCTGCTGAGGTCCCCATAGTGCCCACATCCCAGGGTGGCTCAGCGGTGTGGAAATGTTTTAATGTGTGTGCCTCAGATCGGAGCAAAACCATCTGTTCGCTCTGCCAACAAAAATTGAGCCGTGGAAAGGCCAGCACTCACGTAGGGACAAGTGCCTTACGAAGGCACCTGGAGAAAAGGCACAAACAGCAATGGGATGGCCACCTGAGCAAAAGCAGCAGCAGCACACAAAAGAAAAGTCACCCCCCTTCTCCTCTTCCTCCTTCAGGTGCATCATCTGCTTCTGCCGCTTTCTCCCTTGCACCTTCACAGGCACCCTCCTCCACTCCGCCTCTGCCCTTGAGCGGTTCCTGCTCCTCTGCCCACAGCAGCAGTCAGGTGTCCGTGAAGGAAATGTTTGAGCGGAAGAAGCCAATTTCGGCCAGTCACCCCCTTGCCCGGCGTCTGACAGCTGGCGTGGCGGAACTGTTAGCTCGCCAGCTGTTACCATACCGGCTGGTGGACTCTGAGGCCTTCCGTAAATTTGTGGCCATCGGGACACCGCAGTGGAAGATGCCAGGCCGCACTTATTTTTCTAGAAAGGCCATACCCCAACTGCACCGTGAAGTTGAGAGGCAAGTGGTGTCATCTCTTGCGAAGAGCGTTGGGTCAAGGGTACACCTGACCACGGATGCCTGGTTGGCCAAGCATGGGCAGGGCCGCTACATTACGTACACAGCCCATTGGGTCAACCTGGTGAACGATGGCAAGCAGGGCGCAGCGGACCAAATTGTGACACCTCCACGGCTTGCAGGCAGGCCTCCTGCCACCTCCTCTCCTCCTGCTACATGCTCTTCGCTGTCCTCCTCCTCCTTGGCTGAGTGGCAGTTCTCCTCTCCAGCTACACAGCCCCAGCTCCGCAGGGCCTATGCTGCATGCCAGGTACGACGGTGTCACGCCATCTTAGACATGTCTTGCCTCAAAGCGGAGAGTCACACTGGAGCAGCTCTCCTGGCGGAAGCAGTAGATTTGGGCGCATGAGACAAGTGGACAAAAAGGGCGCCCCATTCACTTTCATTATAAATATCGTTTAATGGGCGCTGAACGGGGAAAATAAGGCGCCGGAGATTTTTAAGGATTTATAACGGCGCCCGGAGATTTTTAAGGATTTATAACTATGTTTGTGATGATTTAAGTTTACAAAATGAGCCCGTGACGAATAACGTTTATGAAGATAATAAATCACTATTTCTAAAACATTTCTAACACATTATTATCCACCCAAAAAAATAATTTACATTTTTTTTCTTTACATTCTTTATTTATTCATGTCTGTAAAACATTATTATCCATAGGGGGTTTTAGGTTTAGGCACCAACAGGGGTGTCTTAGGTTTAGGCACCAACAGGGGGGTCTTAGGTTTAGGCACCAACAGGGGGGTCTTAGGTTTAGGCACCAACAGGGGGGTCTTAGGTTTAGGCACCAACAGGGGGGTCTTAGGTTTAGGCACCAACAGGGGGTCTAGGGGTTAGGGATAGGTACAGGGAGGGTTTTTAATAAACGAAAATATAAGTTTCACTTTACAAACAGGGAAGATTAACGTTTTAAGAATTGCCGATCTCATACACATTATTTAGTGATTTATACATTTTTAAAACACTATTTATAAACGAAGTTCTACACAATAATTTCTATAAACGATATTTCCATTTATCGTTTATGCCACGCGCCCTTTTTTCCCGACGCCCTTTTCGTACGTACGCCTCCTGGCTGCTCTTAAGAAACAGGTGGATGAGTGGCTGACCCCGCACCACCTGGAGATAGGCAACGTGGTGTGCGACAACGGCAGCAATCTCCTTGCCGCTTTGCATATGGGGAAGCTGACACACATACCCTGCATGGCACATGTCATGAATCTAGTTGTTCAAAGATTTGTGTCAAAGTACCCTGGCTTAGCGGATGTCCTGAAGCAGGCCAGGACGTTCTGTGGGCATTTGAGGCGGTCTTACACAGCCATGGCACACTTTGCGGTAATTCAGCGTAAAAACAACTTGCCGGTGAGACGCCTGATTTGCGATAGCCCGACTCGCCGGAATTCGACCCTGCTCATGTTCTCCCGCCTGCTAGAACAGGAGAAAGCCGTCACCCAGTACCTCTACAACTACAGTAGAACGAAACAGTCTGGGAAGATGGGGATGTTCTGGCCCGACAACTGGACACTGATGAGAAATGCATGCAGGCTCATGCGGCCGTTTGAGGAGGTGACCAACCTGGTGAGCCTCAGTGAAGGCACCATCAGCGACTTGATTCCCTACGCTTACTTCTTGGAGCGTGCTGTGCGTAGAGTGGCGGATGAAGCTGTGAATGAGCGTGACCAGGAACAGTTACGGCAGGAACAGGCATGGGACCAATTTTCATCAGACCCAGCTGTTTCCTCAACACCTGCGGCAGCACAGAGGGGGGAGGAGGAGGAAGAATAGAAGTCGTGTGCAGAAGACGAGTCAGACTCAGAGGATGATGAGCAAGGTGTTTCTTTGGGGGAGGAGGAGGAGGGGATGGCGGCAGGAGAACAACCGCAGCAGGCGTCGCAGGGGGCTTGTGCTGCTCAACCTTCCCGTGGTATTGTTCGCGGCTGGGGGGAGGAGGTTGACTTACGTGACGTCACTGAGGAAGAGCAAGAGGAGATGGATGGTACATCTGGATCCGACATTGTGCAGATGTCGTCTTTTATGCTGTCCTGCCTGTTGAGGGACCCCCGTATAAAAAACCTCAAGGGGAATGAGCTGTACTGGGTGGCCACACTACTAGACCCTCGGTACAGGCACAAAGTGGCGGACCTGTTACCAACTCACCTGAAGGTGGAAAGGATGCAGCACATGCAGAACAAGCTGTCAGCTATGCTTTACAATGCCTTTAAGGGTGATGTGACAGCACAACGCCAGCAAGGTACCACTGCCACTAATCCTCCTCCCGTGTCCACGCAGTCAAAGACAGGACGCTCCAGCGATCTCATGGTGATGTCGGACATGCGGACGTTCTTTAGTCCAACGCCTCGCCGTAGCCCTTCCGGATCCACCCTCCACCAATGCCTGGAACAGCAGGTAGCCGACTACCTGGCCTTAAGTGTGGATGTAGACACTGCTGTGAACAGCGATGAGGAACCCTTGAACTACTGTGGCCAGAGCTGTCCCAATTTGCCATCCAACTTCTCTCCTGCCCTGCCGCAAGCGTCCTGTCAGAAAGGACCTTCAGCGCAGCTGGAGGCATTGTCACTGAGAAGAGAAGTCGCCTAAGTCACAAAACTGTTAAGTACCTCACCTTTATCAAAATGAATGAGGCATGGATCCTGGAGGGCTGCTGCCCGCCCCAAGACTAAGTCAGTCCCCGCACACACAGCATCTCTGCCTGCACGCCATGTGACTGGCTGCCTGGCCTGCCCCAAGAAGACTAAGTCGCTCCCAGTCCCTCCACACAGCATGTCTGCCTGCAGGCCGCTTGACTACCTTCTCCGCCACCACCAACAGGGTCTGGGACTCCAGGCGGATTGCTGAATTTTTTAGGCCGCTGCTAGCAGCGGCCGCTGTAATAGTTTTTCTGGTGCGTGTACATGACTGCCTAATTTTTCTGGCTGCACTGCGGGCAGCTGCAACAACAAAAGAAAAGGCATGTACATGCGCCCATTCCCCTTCCTGATCATTACTTTGCCGTGGTGAAGGGGCTTGCGTATCACAATGAAGCAATGACCGGCGCCTAGATGAGTGTCTTGGGGGGCACACCCACGATAATAAGGTCCTTGCCTCATTGTGGTCAGACCAAATTTGATCAGCTGGACAGTCACTGTTCTGTCATTCAGCTACATCAGCCAGGCGACCATATGGGCTGTAAAGCCACCAAAACCTGCACTCTCGCCATGGTGCGCACCAGTCCAGCACGGCCGTCACTACACAAACAGCTGTTTGCGGTGCGTTACACGGTGAGTTTGGTGTGTCAGTGTGAAGCAGTACCTTAATTACACTACCTGATTGATGTATACACATGCAAGATGTTTTAAAGCACTTTAGGCCTGTCATTCAATGTGATTTCTGCCCTTAAAACGCTGCTTTGCGTCAAATCCAGATTTTTCCCGGGGACTTTTGGCATGTATCCCACTCCTCCACCTGGGGGTCCAGGTGTTAGACCCCTTGAAACATCTTTTCCATCACTTTTGTGGCCAGCATAATTTTTTTTTTCAAAGTTCGCATCCCCATTGAAGTCTATTGCGGTTCGCGAACTTTTACGCGAACCGAACCTTACGCGGAAGTTTGCGAACCCGGTTCGCAAACCTAAAATCGGAGGTTCGGCCCCACTCTAGTCACCAACTGTCTGCGCCGCACAACTTAGTTATTTGACGTATGCTAGGGATTTATTAGTTACCTGCGTACCACTACTAGTACCCGTTCACTTAATTTTTTGTACTGTTAGTGTGCAATTTTATTAACTTCTTCTGTACTGTGTGTAAATAATAGTTAGTCACATCACAGGCCAGCATCCGTTGAGTGACCTGTGACTGTCACTTGCCCGACCGAATTGATTGATTGCGTGCGTCTGACCGTATGTGACCAGCTTTAATTGTATTTGTCACCAACTGTCTGTGCAGCACAACTTAGTTATTTGAAGTACGCAAGGAATTTATTAGTTACCTGCGTACGACTACTAGTACCCGTTCAGTTAATTTTTTGTACTGTTAGTGTGCGATTTTATAAGCTTCTTCTGTACTGTGTGTAATAAATAGTAGTCACATCACAGGCCAGCTTCCGTTGAGTGACCTGTGACTGTCACCTGCCCGACCGAATTGATTGATTGCGTGCGTCTGACTGTGTGTGACCGACTTTAATTGTATTTGTCAACAACTGTCTGCGCCGCACAACTTAGTTATTTGAAGTACGCTAAGGATTTATTAGTTACCTGCGTATGACTACTCTACGAGTACCCGTTCAGTTAATTTTTTGTACTGTTAGTGTGCGATTTTGTAAGCTTCTTCTGTACTGTGTGTAATAAATAGTAGTCACTTCACAGACCAGCATCCGTTGAGTGACCTGTGACTGTCACCTGCCCGACCGAATTGATTGATTGCGTGCGTCTGACCGTGTGTGACCGACTTTAATTGTATTTGTCACCAACTGTCTGCGCCGCACTACTTAGTTATTTGAATTACGCGAGGGATTTATTAGTTACCTGTGTACGACTACTAGTACCCGTTCAGTTGATTTTTTGTGCTGTTAGTGTGCGATTTTATAAGCTTCTTCTGTACTGTATGTAGTAAATAATAGTTATTTACATCACAGGCCAGCATCAGTTGAGTGACCTGGCTGTGACTGTCACCTGCCCGACCGAATTGATTGATTGCGTGCGTCTGACCGTGTGTGACTGAGTTTAATTGTATTTGTCACCAACTGTCTGCGCCGCACTACTTAGTTATTTGAAGTACGCTAGGGATTTATTAGTTACCTGTGTACGACTACTAGTACCCGTTCAGTTAATTTTTTGTACTGTTAGTGTGCGATTTTATAAGCTTCTTCTGTACTGTGTGTAGTAAATAATAGTTATTTACATCACAGGCCAGCATCAGTTGAGTGACCTGGCTGTGACTGTCACCTGCCCGACCGAATTGATTGATTGCGTGCGTCTGACCGTGTGTGACCAGCTTTAATTGTATTTGTCACCAACTGTCTGCGCCACACAACTTAGTTATTTGAAATACGTGAGGGATTTATTAGTTACCTGCGTACGACTACTAGTACCCGTTCAGTTAATTTTTTTCTACTGTTAGTGTGTGATTTTATTAGCTTCTTCTGTACTGTGTGTAATAAATAATAGTTAGTCACATCACAGGCAAGCATCCGTTTAGTGACCTGGCTGTGACTGTCACCTGCCCGACCGAATTGATTGATTGCGTTCGTCTGACTGTGTGTGACCAGCTTTAATTGTATTTGTCACCAACTGTCTGCGCCGCACAACTTAGTTATTTGAAGTACGCAAGGGATTTATTAGTTACTGGCGTACGACTACTAGTACTGGTTCAGTTAATTTTTTGTACTGTTAGTGTGTGATTTTATTAGCTTCTTCTGTACTGTGTTATAAATAATAGTCACATCACAGGCCAGCTTCCGTTGAGTGACCTGTGACTGTCACCTGCCCGACCGAATTGATTGATTGCGTGCGTCTGACTGTGTGTGACCGACTTTAATTGTATTTGTCACCAACTGTCTGCGCCGCACAACTTAGTTATTTGAAGCACGCTATGGATTTATTAGTTACCTGCGTATGACTACTCTACGGGTACCCGTTCAGTTAATTTTTTGTACTGTTAGTGTGTGATTTTATAAGCTTCTTCTGTACTGTGTGTAATAAATAATAGTTAGTCACTTCACAGGCCAGCATCCGTTCAGTGACCTGTGACTGTCACCTGACCGACCGAATTGATTGATTGCGTGCGTCTGACCGTGTGTGACTGAGTTTAATTGTATTTTGGCCCATACTCACGAGGGACTTTTGTCGCCTCAACACGCGGCGCGCGCGTGTTGCGGCGACAGGTCGCCCGTGAGTATGGGCCGTCGCACGCCCGCGCGCCCCCGAACTGTCGCCCGTCGCTATGTCGCCATGCGATTGAAACTTTCAATCGCATGGCGACAGTCGCCGCTGCCCCCCCGCCGCAACTGTCGCTAGTCCGCGTGAGTACGCGGACTAGCGACAGCAACCTCCATTGAGGTTCACAGACCTTCCGGCGGGGGGAGGAGGAACGTCAGCGACAGCTTCCGCCTTGCCGCTGGTCCCTCTTCCGCATGTGTACGCGGAGGGACCTGGCGAGAAGCTGTCGCCGGCCTGTCGCCCACACGCTCACGTGTGCTGGCGACAGGCGAGTTTTGCAGCCCGTGAGTACGGGCCTTTTGTCACCAACTGTCTGCGCCGCACTACTTAGTTATTTGAAGTACGCTAGGGATGTATTAGTTACCTGTGTATGACTACTAGTACCCGTTCAGTTAATTTTTTGTACTGTTAGTGTGCGATTTTATAAACTTCTTCTGTACTGTGTGTAGTAAATAATAGTTATTTACATCACAGGCCAGCATCAGTTGAGTGACCTGGCTGTGACTGTCACCTGCCCGACCGAATTGATTGATTGCGTGCGTCTGACCGTGTGTGACCAGCTTTAATTGTATTTGTCACCAACTGTCTGCGCCACACAACTTAGTTATTTGAAGTACGTAAGGGATTTATTAGTTACCTGCGTACGACTACTAGTACCCGTTTAGTTAATTTTTTTGTACTGTTAGTGTGTGATTTTATTAGCTTCTTCTGTACTGTGTGTAATAAATAATAGTTAGTCACATCACAGGCAAGCATCCGTTTAGTGACCTGGCTGTGACTGTCACCTGCCCGACCGAATTGATTGATTGCGTTCGTCTGACTGTGTGTGACCAGCTTTAATTGTATTTGTCACCAACTGTCTGCGCCGCACAACTTAGTTATTTGAAGTACGCAAGGGATTTATTAGTTACTGGCGTACGACTACTAGTACCGGTTCAGTTAATTTTTTGTACTGTTAGTGTGCGATTTTATTAGCTTCTTCTGTACTGTGTTATAAATAATAGTCACATCACAGGCCAGCTTCCGTTGAGTGACCTGTGACTGTCACCTGCCCGACCGAATTGATTGCGTGTGTCTGACTGTGTGTGACCGACTTTAATTGTATTTGTCACCAACTGTCTGCGCCGCACAACTTAGTTATTTGAAGCACGCTAGGGATTTATTAGTTACCTGCGTATGACTACTCTACGAGTACCCGTTCAGTTCATTTTTTGTACTGTTAGTGTGTGATTTTATAAGCTTCTTCTGTACTGTGTGTAATAAATAATAGTTA
The DNA here is from genome assembly GCF_040937935.1 of Hyperolius riggenbachi. Classification (NCBI taxonomy): domain Eukaryota; kingdom Metazoa; phylum Chordata; class Amphibia; order Anura; family Hyperoliidae; genus Hyperolius; species Hyperolius riggenbachi. Next base: position 165,008,594 of record NC_090650.1, read on the forward strand.
GTCACTTCACAGGCCAGCATCCGTTCAGTGACCTGTGACTGTCACCTGACCGACCGAATTGATTGATTGCGTGCGTCTGACCGTGTGTGACTGAGTTTAATTGTATTTGTCACCAACTGTCTGCGCCGCACTACTTAGTTATTTGAAGTACGCTAGGGATTTATTAGTTACCTGCGTACGACTACTAGTACCCGTTCAGTTAATTTTTTGTACTGTTAGTGTGCGGTTTTATACGCTTTTTCTGTACTGTGTGTAATAAATAATAGTTAGTCACATCACAGGCCAGCATCAGTTGAGTGACCTGGCTGTGACTGTCACCTGCCCGACCGAATTGATTGATTGCATGCGTCTGACCGCGTGTGACCAGCTTTAATTGTATTTGTCACCAACTGTCTGCGCCACACAACTTAGTTATTTGAAGTACGCGAGGGATTTATTAGTTACCTGCGTACGACTACTAGTACCCGTTCAGTTAATTTTTTGTACTGTTAGTGTGTGATTTTATTAGCTTCTTCTGTACTGTGTGTAATAAATAAAAGTTAGTCACATCACAGGCCAGCATCAGTTGAGTGACCTGTCACTGTCACCTGCCCGACTGAATTGATTGAATGCGTGCGTCTGACTGTGTGTGACCGAGTTTAATTGTATTTGTCACCAACTGTCTGCACCGCACAACTTAGTTATTTGAAGTACGCTAGGGATTTATTAGTTACCTGCGTACGACTACTCTACTAGTACCCGTTCAGTTAATTTTTTGTACTGTTAGTGTGCGATTTTATTAGCTTCTGTACTGTGTAATAAATAATTGTTACATCACAGGCCAGCATCCGTTGTGAGTGACCTGTGACTGTCACCTGCGCGACCCTATTGATTGATTGCGTCTGACTGTTTGTGACTAACTTTAATTGTCACTAACTGTCTGCCACACAACTTAGTTATTGTAGTACGCTAGGGATTTATTAGTTACCTGCGTGCGTACTACTACTACTACTGTCTTCTACTACTACTACTACTACTACTACTACTACTACTACCCGTTCAGTTAATTTTTTCCACTGTTACTGTGTGATTTTATTAGCTTTTGTACTGTGTAATAAATAAGAGCTACATCACAGGCCAGCATCCGTTGTGAGTAACCTGAGACTGTCACCTGCCCGACCCTATTGATTGATTGCGTCTGACCGTGTGTGTCCGACTTTAATTGTCACTGTCCGTTAGTTAGTACTGTAGTATACTACACTACTGCTGTTAGTAGTAGTACTACTACAATTTAATACTACTGTAACGATTGGTGTCAGCAAAACAGATGTCTGATTATTAGGTGATCTGCAGTATCACCAATAATCCAGACGCTATTCCTGATTATGTGGTGATCTGCAGAATCACCAATAATGCACGTATAGCAAGCTACTGAATGATAGCTAAATGCAAAGACAGGCGTTTGGTGCAACAGTAAGTACTGATAGGTTTGTACATACCTCACCAGAGGAGCTGGTGGGTACTAGCAGTACAGAGGTTCCTCACCAGTGACAAGGGCTCACTGGTGAGTGTAGAGTGGTCAGACTAATCGAGTTGGCAACAGACAGGTAATAAGGTACAAAATCGGAAGGCAGAGGCAAGGAGGTTAAACTAGCAGAGTCGGCAGCAAGATCAGATGGGCAAAGGTACAGGAGCGATAAGCGGAAGAGAAGTCAGAGCAAGCCAGAGTCATACACAGATAATATACAGTCTTTCAATGCTTTACAATTACAGCTATCAAAAGGTCTGAGTGTTAACACGAAGTATTCGCAACAGCAGACAAGTTGCAAGTGATTCTGCTCAGCTTAAGAAGTAGAGGAGACCCTTCTGGCATGCCCACCCCTATCAGCCAATTGGGAGCTGCGAGCGTCTACTCTGACGTCAGCCGTAGTGTTGGGCGAACACCTGGATGTTCGGGTTCGGGTCCGTTCGCCGAACATGGGCCAGATGTTCGGCATGTTCGGCCCGAACCCCGAACTCCCCGAACATCCCGCTTTTGGGGGCCCTATGGGGTCGCAGGCATAAGGGGGGAGCATGCCCCGGTCGCGGGGGGGGGTCGGAAATTCCCCCCACCCCCTCCGCTAGCGCTCCCCCCTCTGCCCGCTTCCCCATACAAAAATTTTCCGTAAAGTTCAATAGTACCTTCAGTGGCTGGCCTGGCTGGCACTGTGGTGTGAGGGAGGAGGAGTCCGAGTAGGACGCGTTGAGGCCGGGCAGCGGGCGGTTCATCGGTAGTACCCTTGTGGTACTTCCGCCCTTTCTCTGACCTCACGTCCTCTGCATACGAGGGTACGCGTCACGCGTACCCTCGTATGCGTCATCACGTAGAGGACGTGAGGTCAGAGAAAGGGCGGAAGTACCACAAGGGTACTACCGCTGAACTGCCCCTTGCCCGGCCTCAACGTGTCCTACTCGGACTCCTCCTCCTCCTCACTCACACCACAGTGCCAGCCAGGCCAGCCACTGAAGGTACTATTGAACTTTACGGAAATTTTTTGTATGGGGAAGCGGGCAGAGGGGGGAGCGCTAGCGTAGGGGGTGGGGGGAATTTCCGACCCCCTCCCCCCCCCCCCCGCGACCGGGGCATGCTCCCCCCTTATGCCTGCGACCCCGTAGGGGGGCAGTATTCGGCCGAACAGGGCCCTGTTTGGCCTGTTCGGCTGGGCATTGAGCTGTTCGGGCGAACCCGAACTAAAAAGGCCGAACACCATGAGGTGTTTGGCCGAACTCGAACATCACCCGAACAGGGTGATGTTCTGCAGAACCCGAACAGTGGCGAACACTGTTCGCCCAACACTAGTCAGCCGACCGGCCGGTCAGCTGACGCGCCTCCTCCCCGTTAAAAGGTCCTGTCTGTCCTGTCCTGCGCGGCTTCTCAGGATGTAACTCATGAAATCTCTGCTTCAACTCCTCAGCATGCATACGATGACCCGGTACCCAAGATCTCTCCTCAGGCACATACACCTTCCAATGAACAAGGTACTGTACTGAGTTACGCACCCAACGGGAATCCAAAATCTGTTCAATCTTATATTCAGGCTCTCCATCAATCACCACAGGAGGGGGGGAGAGGAATCCACATGCACAGCCGGTTTCAATAAAGACACATGGAAAGACTTCACACCTCTCATACTAGATGGCAGCGCAATCACATAAGTCACATCATTGATCTTTTTGGATACAGGGTATGGGCCTACAAATTTGGGACCTAACTTTACTGAGGGTTGTTTCAATGCCAGGTGCCGGGTTGAAACCCACACCATGTCCCCTGGTACAAATTCCCATTCCATGGACCGTTTCCTATCAGCCTGCCTCTTCTGAGTCTGAAACGCTCTTTTAAGGTTATTTTTGACCATAGTCCAAATCTCCCTCAATGATCCCTGCCAATCTTCCAAAGAAGGGAAAGGAGAAGACACCACTGGCAACCGGGAAAATTTGGGAGATCTCCCTGAGACCACCTGGAAGGGAGAAAAACCCGATGAGGTACTTTACAAGTTATTGTAGTTGAGCATCAGCCACATAGCACCTAAGGATTTGTTCCAATGACTGATTAACTCTCTCAGTTTGCCCATTGGTCTGTGGGTGGTAGCCAGACGAAAATGACAGACTCATCCCTAAATGATGACAAAAGGCTCGCCAGAACTTGGACACGAACTGGACTCCCCTATCTGACACTACATTTTCCGGTATACCGTGTAAATGGAAAATGTGCTGGGTGAAGAGATCTGCCAGTTCCTGAGCAGAGGGGAGTCCTTCCAGAGGAATAAAATGAGCCATTTTGCTGAATCTGTCGACTACCACCCAGATGACCGTTTTACCCTCGGACCTGGGGAGTTCACCCACAAAGTCCATGGATAAATGGGTCCATGGTTCCGCAGGTACTGGCAGTGACTGGAGTGTACCTGCAGGAGCCTGTCTGGACGGTTTGTTCCTGGCTCATACTGAGCAATCTCTCACGAATTCCCTACAATCTAGGGCCAGGGATGGCCACCAAACACATCTAGACAACAGGTCCTGTGTCCTCGCAACCCCGGGATGCCCTGCATTCTTATGTGCATGAAATAACTGTAAGATTTGCAGACAGAAGTGTATAGGTATAAACAGAACCCCATCAGGTTTCCCCTCGGGAACATCTTGTTGATAGGGACCCAATGTGAGTGACCAATCTTCCCCTATTTCGGTGGCTGCTAAAACAACCTTCTCGGGCAGGATGTTTTCGGGGGTTGGTGGCTGCACTGTCTCGGGCTCAAAACATCTAGATAGGGCATCTGCCTTAACATTTTTACTACCTGGCTTGTAGGTAATAATAAATCTGAATCTCAAAAAGAATAAAGACCAACGGGCCTGTCGGGGGCTGAGCCTCTTGGCCCCCTCAATGGATTCCAAATTTTTATGATCAGTATAAACTGTAATCACATGTTCTGCCCCCTCGATCCAATGACGTCACTCCTCAAACGCGAGTTTAATGGCCAATAACTCCCTGTTTCCGATATCGTAATTTCTCTCGGCGGGAGAGAATTTACGTGAGAAAAAAGCACAGGGGTGCAATCTGCCCTGAAGACCAGACTGTTGAGACAGTACAGCCCCAACCCCGATCTCTGATGCATCCACTTCCACTATAAAAGGACAAGTGACATCCACATGCCGTAAAATAGGGGCGGAGCAAAACAAATTTTTCAATGATGAAAAGGCAGAATGTGCTTCTTCTGACCAGTTGTAGGTATCCGCCCCTTTCTTGGTGAGATCAGTGAGAGGTGACACCACAGATGAGAATCCCTTAATAAATTTTCTATAATAATTGGCAAAGCCCAGAAATCTCTGGAGTGCCTTCAGCCCCATGGGCTCTGGCCACTCCAGGATGGCAGATACTTTTTTGGGGTCCATGGAGAGTCCAGAAGTAGAAATAATGTATCCTAAGAAAGGAACTTCAGACACTTCAAAAAGACACTTCTCGAGCTTTGCATACAAGCAATTCTGTCTAAGCTTCTCCAGGACAAACCTCACATGTTTTCCATGTTCTGATAGATTTGGTGAGAAAATCAGTATATCGTCCAGTGAAACTAGAATGAACCGTCCTAGGACCTCTCTGAATACCTCATGAACCAACTCTTGGAAGACAGCGGGCATGTTACACAACCCGAAGGGCATAACAAGGTACTCATAGTGCCCATCGGGTATGTTAAACGCTGTCTTCCATTCATCCCCTTCCCTGATGCGTAACAGGTTGTATGCCCCTCTCAGATCTAATTTAGAGAAGATACAAGGGAGTGGGTAGCGATTTTTTATGGTAATTTTGTTCAGTTCCCAATAGCCAATACACGGGCGAAGCCCACCGTCCTTTTTCTGTACAAAAAAGAATCCTGCTCCGGCCAGAGACTTAGAAGGACGGATAAAACCCTTGGCCAAATTTTCTTTAATGTAATCCTGCATAGCAAGTTTTTCAGGACCAGAAAGGTTGTATAGATGACCTCTAGGGGGCATACAACCTGGTCTCAATTCAATGGGGCAGTCACAACTTCTGTGCGGAGGAAGTTTGTCTGCTGACTTGGGGCAGAAAACATCAGAGAATCCAGCATACTGTGGGGGCAAACCTTCCAACTGAACCTTGGTGGCGCAAACGGCAATTCTCTTCATACAATGATGATGGCAAAAGGAGGACCAGCTTAACAACTGGCCGGAGCTCCAGTCAATCTGAGGAGAGTGTTTTTGCAGCCATGGCATACCAAGGATCACGGTGGAAGTGGCCATTTTAAGGACAAAAAATTGCAATTTCTCTTTATGCAACACTCCTACGTGACACAAGAGAGCTGGAGTCTGAGAGAGGGCCTGGCTATCCTGCAATGGGGAGTCATCGACTGCTGTGACAAAAATTTGTCTATCTAAAAGAACAAGTGGTATTCCCCATTCCTTAACAAAATTATAATCAATAAAATTATCTGCAGAACACGAGTCTACAAATGCCTGGGTAGACAAAACTTGGCCCTCCCAGGTAATAGAACAAGGGAGAAGTAAACGATTATCAGGTAGAGGTAAAACTGGCTCGCCTAGGGTAGTACCTCTAGCTACGCCTAGGCGGCAGAGTTTTCTGACTTCTTAGGGCTGTTTTGTACCAAATGACCTTTTTCAGTATAAACAAAGCCTCTCCGCCCGTCTCCGGTTTTTCTTCACCTCCGATAATTTTGAATGTCCGATCTGCATCAGTTCATCCTGAGGAGGAGAAAAGGAAGGAGAGGCGACGGGAACATTCCTCACTGAGTGTCTACCATGGGTTTGCTTTTGATACCAAATGTGGCGATCAATTTTCACTGCTAAAGAGATTGCCTCGTCAACTGTCTTAGGCTCAGGGTGACTAAGCATTACATCAGACACAGGGTCAGACAAACCCGTTAAGAAGCAGTCTAACAAAGCAAACTGTCCACATCTAGCTGACACAGCCCACCTCCTGAATTCTGCGGCATAAGTTTCCACCGTGTTATGTCCCTGTCTGAGGGTCTTAAGCTTCCTCTCAGTAGTGACTGCGATGTCTGGATCATCATATATAATAGCCATGGTTTTAAAAAATTCCTGAACTGACGATAATGCCTCATGACCACTAGGAAGACTGTAAGCCCATGACTGTGAATCCCCTGATAATAAAGTTTTAATAAAAGTCACTCTCTGGCTCTCGGAACCTGACGAAATAGGTCTTATCTCAAAATATGACATGCAGCGGTTTCTGAAATTCTGGAAATCAGACTTGTGCCCTAAAAACTTTTCAGGAAGGGGCATTCTTGGCTCCATGACCATAATGGATTGCACTGATGCAGCCGGGGCCTGAAGGGTCCGAACAGCCTCAGACAACTGGTTGATCTGTGTCTGTTGAGAATTAATCGTCTTAGTCAATTCATTAACGGCCGTGGTCAAAACTTCGACCTGGCTGCACAGTGCATCCATAGACATATTGGTCTGCTGTTTTGTAACGATTGGTGTCAGCAAAACAGATGTCTGATTATTAGGTGATCTGCAGTATCACCAATAATCCAGACGCTATTCCTGATTATGTGGTGATCTGCAGAATCACCAATAATGCAAGTATAGCAAGCTACTGAATGATAGCTAAATGCAAAGACAGGTGTTTGGTGCAACAGTAAGTACTGGTAGGTTTGTAGATACCTCACCAGAGGAGCTGGTGGGTACTAGCAGTACAGAGGTTCCTCACCAGTGACAAGGGCTCACTGGTGAGTGTAGAGTGGTCAGACTAATCGAGTTGGCAACAGACAGGCAATAAGGTACAAAATTGGAAGGCAGAGGCAAGGAGGTTAAACTAGCAGAGTCGGCAGCAAGATCAGATGGGCAAAGGTAAAGGAGCGATAAGCGGAAGAGAAGTCAGAACAAGCCAGAGTCATACACAGATAATATACAGTCTTTCAATGCTTTACAATTCGCTCTTCTCTCCAGAGACTGTGACCATGTACAGGGATGTTTTGGAGGAAGGGCGTGATGCAGGGGATGTTGGGGTAGAAGAGTTAGTTGAGGCGGGCTCACAGGAGATGTTTGGGGATGATGATGATGACTTGCTGGATCCTTCCTATGTGCCACCAGTACCACCAGCAAAGTTGGTTGAAGGCAGTTCGTCATCGGAGGAGGAGGAGTCTCTGGCACAGAGGCGCGGCAGCAGCAAGGTGGCCAGCACAGGGCGTGGAAGGCAGGAGCCACAGCCTGCTGCTTCAGCCGCTACCACCACCCGCAGAAAACCTCCAACTAAAACGAAAAAGGCACAATCCTCAGAGGGTACAAAAAAACCCCAGCCCTCAAGCTCAAAGACCAGGTTGAAGTCCCCAGTCTGGCGGTACTTCACCCAGTGCCCAGTGGACGCAAGCCGCGCAATTTGCAACAGTTGCGGTGTCAGTCTCAGCAGAGGTCACGATCTGCTCAAGTTGGGTACCTCGTGCCTGCAGACCCACTTACAGACCAAACATTTGGATGAGTTTACTGAGTATCAGAAGCTGACGGAGAGTGGCGCAGGCAGTGGTGTAACCCAGACAGCCACTGCACAGATTTCAGCAGCAGCAGCAGCAACATCCAACCCTCCAGCCCATCCAGCAGCAGCAGCAGGAGCACGGCAGAAACTCACTGTCCCCCCCCCCCCCCCCTCCGGGCAGCCAGTCCTCAGTGGCCTCATCAGCTCCCTCCACAGTGGCCTCCTCATCCTCCCGTGCAGGCAAAAGCTGCCAGACCCTGCTCAGCGACTCATTCCCCGGTGTGACCAAGGTGCTGCCTCCCGCCCACAGGTGCATCCGGGTGCTGAACGGGTTGCTTGCCCGGGCCATGTGCTCCCAGCTCCTGCCATATTCCTTTGTGCAGTAGGGGAGTGACATGAGAGCGCTGCTGCAGGTTGGGATCCCAGAGTGGCAAGTCCCCAGCCACCACTACTTCTCAAGCAGGGTGATCCCTGCACTGCACCGCTTTGCCATGGTGAACGTGGGCCACGCGCTCAATCACGCCATGAGTGTGCAGATCCACATCACCATGGATTCATGGAGCAGCCGTTTTGGGACAGACCGCTATCTGTCCTTTACGGCCCACTGGGTCAGCCTGGTGGAAAGCCCGAGCGAGGAAGCAGCAGGTCCACCCTCGGGCGTAGAAGCGGCAGCAGCAGCGGCACCAGTCACCCACTATGTGGTGCCACCTCGCGGCTCAGGGGAGAAACAGCAGCTCCCGCCTCCAAGCGATCCTGTCTGAACAGCAGCGTGAAGGCCCGCCACTGCCAAGCACTGCTGGAGATGAAAAGCCTGGGCAAAAACAGCTTGACGGCAGCCAATGTGCTCCGGTACCTCAGGGAGCAGGAGAGGACAAGGCTGACCCCCAGAGGCCTCACTGTGGGATTGGTGGCGTCCGACAATGCCGCCAACCTGCTGGCTGCCTTCAGCAGGGGAGACTTGGTCCACGTCCCTTGCTTGGCCCACGTCCTGAACCTGGTGGTGCAAAAGTTCATGCACACCTACCAGGGGATGGAGGAGCTGTTAGAAGCAGCGCGGAAAATTGTGCGCACTTTCCGCCACTCAGCAGCTGCCGCAGCAAAACTGACAGACGTCCAGCAGCTAGAGGGCTTGCCACAACACCGCCTCATCATAGATGTGCTAACTTGCTGGAACTCCACCCTGGTGATGTTGGAGTGGCTGGTTGAGCAGAGGAGGGCTGTCCATCGCTACATCTATGATGCCACTGTCGCCGACACCGGCAGCACCACCAAACTCCAGCTACTCACCAACACACAGTGGGGGCAGATGCAGCAGGTCTGCTTGGTGTTGGCTCCCTTCCTACAGGGAACCAAAGTGGTGAGCGAACAACGGCCATCCCTCTGCCAGTGGGTGCCCTTTGTTTGTCTGCTGGACAGGGCACTTGGCGATTTGGTGGATTTGGGAGAGGAGGCCATGAAGCAGCTGGAACAGCAGCCGCCTGCACAGTCCACTGCTGCACAGGTATTTGAGTCCCTGGAGGAGTATGAGGAGGAGTTGGAGGTGCTGGACGTTGCTGCTGGGGGGGGGGCATCGGAGTGCAGCAGCAGTGGTGCGAGGGTGGAGAGAGGAGGAAGAGGCTCAGGGGCCAGAGGAGGAGGAGGACGCTGACCCTGATGTCTCTGTTAGACGGTACAACCTGTTCTCCATGGCAGCGCACATGCTGCGCTGCCTGCGTACAGACCCCAGGGTCAAGCGGATGCGAGCGAGGGAGGACGCCTGCATCAGCATGATCCTGGACCCACTGAGGGGAGGTGGGATCCGTTTCTGCCTGCCAGTGAGCAGCGAGCAAGGGAGTTGCAGGAGATCCTTGTTAGGTGACTGGAGGAAGCCTTCCACCCGCCTTCCACCCCCTCTGTCCCTGTCCAGCAGCCAGCACAGCAGCCCATGCCTGCGGCCAGCAGCAGCGTCAGGCACCCAGGAGACCTGCTGTCATTGACGCAGGCATTCTACATGATGGTACAGCAGCCGAGAGAAGAGGTGCGTGCAGCAGCCACCTTCACTAAGAGTCACAGTCAGCGCATGACCCGGATGGTGGCCGACTACATGGGGTCCTTCAGTGGGCTTGACACCGGCAGCGCGGAGTCTGTGGACCCCATGGAGTACTGGGTGGAGTGCTTGCAAATCTGGAGGGAGCTGGCGCAGTACGCCCGGAAAGTATTGTCATGCCCCCCTTCCAGCGTGCTGTCCGAGAGGTGCTCCAGTGTGGCCGGTGGCATGGTTACCGAGAAGCGCTCTCATCTATCCACAGAGGGCATGGACAGACTGACATTTTTGAAGATTAACCAGGCCTGAATAGAAGGCACGTTCCTGGCACCTGTTGTCGGCAAGAGAAGGACATGAGTTGCCTGGGAATTACAATACATTGCCTGCTGCCATATACGTAACTCCTCCTCCTGCTGCTGCTGTATTTATTTATTTATGAATTTATGAATGTATTTATGTATTTATTGCATTTATACGTGACTCCTCCTCCTCCTCCTCCTCCTGCTGCTGCTGCATTTATTTATTTATGAATTGATGAATTTATTTATGTATATATTGTATTTATACGTGACTCCTCCTCCTCCTGCTGCTGCTGCTGCATTTATTTATGAATTTATGAATTTATTTATGTATTTATTGTATTTATACGTGACTCCTCCTCCTCCTGCTGCTGCTGCATTTATTTATTTATGAATTTATGAATTTATTTATGTATTTATTGTATTGATACGTTACTCCTCCTCCTCCAACTGCTGCTGCTGCTGCATTTATTTATTTATTGTATTTATAAAGCGGCAACATATTACGCCACGCTGATTTTCACCCTCCTGCTGTCTGTGGTCCCACCGCCAGGGTCCACAACACACAATACATTGCCTGCTGCCAGTGCCACATGTCACTTCTCCTGCTGCTGCTGTATTTATCCTCCTGCTGTCTGTGGTCCCACCGCCAGGGTCCACACAATACATTGCCTGCTGCCAGTGACACACGTCACTCCTCCTCCTGCATTTATCCTCCTGCTGTCAGTGGTCCCACCGCCAGGGTCCACACAATACATTGCCTGCTGCCAGTGCCACACGTCACTCCTCCTCCTGCTGCTGCTGTTGCTGTATTTATACTCCTGCTGTCTGTGGTCCCACCGCCAGGGTCCACACAATACATTGCCTGCTGCCAGTGCGACATGTGACACGTCACTCCTCCTGCTGTATTTATCCTCCTGCTGTCTGTGGTCCCACCGCCAGGGTCAACACAATACATTGCCTGCTGCCAGTGCCACACATCACTCCTCCTCCTGCTGCTGTATTTACCTTCCTGCTGTCAGTGGTCCCAACGCCAGGGTCCACACAATACATTGCCTTCTGCCAGTGCCACACGTCGCCCCTCCTCCTGCTGCTGCTGTATTTATCCTCCTGCTGTCAGTGGTCCCACCGCCAGGGTCCACACAATACATTGCCTGCTGCCAGTGCCACACGTCACTCCTCCTCCTGCTGCTGCTGTATTTATCCTCCTGCTGTCTGTGGTCCCACCGCCAGGGTCCACACAGTACATTGCCTGCTGCCAGTGCCACATGTCACTCCTCCTCCTGCTGCTGCTGTATTTATCCTCCTGCTGTCTGTGGTTCCACCCCCAGGGTCCACACAATATACTGCCTGCTGCCAGTGCCACATGTGACACGTCACTTCTCCTGCTGTATTTATCCTCCTGCTGTCTGTGGTCCCACCGTCAGGGTTCACACAATACATTGCCTGCTGCCAGTGCCACATGTGACACGTCACTCTTCCTGCTGTATTTATCCTCCTGCTATCTGTGGTCCCACCGCCAGGGTCAACACAATACATAGGCCTGCTGCCAGTGCCACACGTCACTCCTCCTCCTGCTGCTGCTGTATTTATCCACCTGTTGTCTGTGGTCCCACCGCCAGGGTCCACACAATACATTGCCTGCTGCCAGTGCGACATGTGACACGTCACTCCTCCTGCTGTATTTATCCTCCTGCTGTCTGTGGTCCCACCGCCAGGGTCAACACAATACATTGCCTGCTGCCAGTGCCACACATCACTCCTCCTCATGCTGCTGTATTTACCTTCCTGCTGTCAGTGGTCCCACCGCCAGGGTCCACACAATACATTGCCTTCTGCCAGTGCCACACGTCGCCCCTCATCCTGCTGCTGCTGTATTTATCCTCCTGCTGTCAGTGGTCCCACCGCCAGGGTCCATACAATACATTGCCTGCTGCCAGTGCCACACGTCACTGATCCTCCTGCTGCTGCTGTATTTATACTCCTGCTGTCTGTGGTCCCACCGCCAGGGTCCACACAGTACATTGCCTGCTGCCAGTGCCACATGTCACTCCTCCTCCTGCTGCTGCTGTATTTATCCTCCTGCTGTCTGTGGTCCCACCCCAGGGTCCACACAATATATTGCCTGCTGCCAGTGCCACATGTGACACGTCACTCTTCCTGCTGTATTTATCCTCCTGCTATCTGTGGTCCCACCGCCAGGGTCAACACAATACATAGGCCTGCTGCCAGTGCCACACGTCACTCCTCCTCCTGCTGCTGCTGTATTTATCCTCCTGCTGTCAGTGGTCCCACCGCCAGGGTTCACACAATACATTGCCTGCTGCCAGTGACACATGTGACACATCACTCCTCCTGCTGTATTTATCCTCCTGCAGTCTGTGGTCCCACCGCCAGGGTCCACACAATACATTGCCTGCTGCCAGTGCCACACGTCACTCCTCCTCCTGCTGCTGCTGTATTTATCCTCCTGCTGTCAGTGGTTCCACCGCCAGGGTCCACACAATACATTGCCTTCTGCCAGTGCGACATGTGACACGTCACTCCTCCTGCTGTATTTATCCTCCTGCTGTCTGTGGTCCCACCGCCAGGGTCAACACAATACATTGCCTGCTGCCAGTGCCACACATCACTCCTCCTCCTGCTGCTGTATTTATCTTCCTGCTGTCAGTGGTCCCACCACCAGGGTCCACACAATACATTGCCTTCTGCCAGTGCCACACGTCGCCCCTCCTCCTGCTGCTGCTGTATTTATCCTCCTGCTGTCAGTGGTCCCACCGCCAGGGTCCACACAATACATTGCCTGCTGCCAGTGCCACATGTCACTCCTCCTCCTGCTGCTGCTGTATTTATCCCCCTGCTGTCTGTGGTCCCACCACCAGGGTCCACACAATACATTGCCTGCTGCCAGTGCCACATGTGACATGTCACTCCTCCTGCTGTATTTATCCTCCTGCTGTCTGTGGTCCCACCATCAGGGTTCTCACAATACATTGCCTGCTGCCAGTGCCTCATGTGACACGTCACTCTTCCTGCTGTATTTATCCTTCTGCTATCTGTGGTCCCACCGCCAGGGTCAACACAATACATAGGCCTGCTGCCAGTGCCACACGTCACTCCTCCTCCTGCTGCTGCTGTATTTATCCTCCTGCTGTCAGTGGTCGCACCGCCAGGGTTCGCACAATACATTGCCTGCTGCCAGTGACACATGTGACACGTCACTCCTCCTGCTGTATTTATCCTCCTGCAGTCTGTGGTCCCACTGCCAGGGTCCACACAATACATTGCCTGCTGCCAGTGCCACACATCACTCCTCCTCCTGCTGCTGCTGTATTTATCCTCCTGCTGTCAGTGGTTCCACCGCCAGGGTCCACACAATACATTGCCTGCTGCCAGTGCCACATGTGACACGTCACTCTTCCTGCTGTATTTATCCTCCTGCTGTCAGTGGTTCCACCACCAGGGTCCACACAATACATTGCCTGCTGCCAGTGCCACATGTGACACGTCACTCCTCCTGCTGTATTTTTCCTCCTGCTGTCAGTGGTCCATCCGCCAGGGTCCACACAATACATTGCCCCACCCATTGGAGGTCAGTGTGTGTGTGGCTGCCGAGGAGAGAGGATCTCTTCTGCTGAGCTCCAGCAGATCCGGCTGCTGGAGTGAATTTCCTTGATTTCTACCCAGGACCTGGGACCCTGTCAAGGCTGAGCATGTGCGGAGGGGAGAAGGACTTTGTGTGTGGAGGTTTTGGGCTCCCCTGGGCTGGACGGCTCTGGGGGGCCTGGGCCCTGAGAAGGCATCCCTGTCCTCCAAGATGGAGGCTCATAAAGCTGGGGACAGTGTTCCAATGGCTGGCGGAACTGTGAGTACGGTAGTGGAGTGGCACAAGAGTGTCAAATCTGTGCAGGAGACTTTGGACTCCTTACAATATGACTTGAAAAAGCGCATTAATAAGTACGGTCAGTCCTGGAAACCGGCGTTTTTAAAAACGAATCCGCAGTTATTGAAGCTGCAGGAGCAGATTGAGCTGAAGAAGAAGCAGTTGGAGGAGTTAATGGCAGGCGGTGATATGTTTGCCGAAGGGTTAAAAAACCAGATGCGGTTTGCTGCAATGGAGACCGGGAAAGCGAATGCGAGTGTGCAAAGCGCAAGTGGAGGGCAAAAGCCAAGTGCTGTGCAGGTTGCAGATGGTTTGGAAGGAACTGAGTTTCCTGTAATGCCTGGAAGCAGCAGTATGCATTCACATGTTGTGCAGGACTCTGCTGGTTCAAATTACATGCAACAGAGTTTTAACAGTGTTTTTTCCCCTCAGTATGGACAGAATGTACAGCAATTTCCTGGTCAGTTACAGCAATACGGAATGTATCCTAATTTACATTATCAAAGTTATGTTAATAGTACGAACCATCAGTTGTTGCAGCAAAGTTTGTCTTTGTCCCAATCCCCTTCCCCTTTTCCTAATGTGTCTCCAAACCTATTTCCCAGTGTAAAATGTTTCAAATCTGTACCTTGCGAGTCCTTCCCCTGTGTGTATGTAATAATCCAGTGATGTCCAGCATTGGTGCAAATTTTGGTTTGGTAGGGAATGGGCAAGCTTTGCCCTTAACCAAGATGGCGAAGGTCCCTGGAATCGGTGTGGGGGCGTGGCCTAATGACGGAGGGGGCGTGGCCTAATGGCAGCGACCAGGAAGGGGGGGGAAGCATGTTTTTTGTGGTGGGGGGCTGGGGGAGCATCTGCAGAGGTGCTGGCAGGTGGGCAGAGCTCCCCCAATGCCCCAGCAGTGGCGGAATGTGCGGAAATTGGGCATGCTGAAACAGGAAGTGATGTCAGCGCTGCTCCACTGGTCACTTCCGGTTCAGCAAACAGCAGGGAAGTGAAGGCTGATGGACTGCAGGAAGGAGGCATGAGTGGTATGGTGCCTGCTCCTCCCTGCGGGCTGCTGGAAGTGAGGATGGAAGGTGGAGGCATTGAGAATAGGGCAGCATCATCTGATGCTGCTCTGGAAGCTCACAACACAGCGTAAAAGGTAATGGGCATTACTGCAAAAGGGGTTATACAGGCAGCAAAGAGAAGGAGGGAGGATGGTCTGGAGGGGGTAAGCAAAAAGAGTGTAGAAAGTGTACAGGGGGAGGAGGAGGGTGGGAGGAATCTTAATGCCACTGATAAAATGCCTGTAAATAAACAAAATGTGGTAGCAGTGTCTGGTGTGAAAAATGTGTCGTATGCAAATATGTTAAAGAAAAATGCGAGTAATGAAATATCAAAACAGTCTGTGCATGATGTGGCTGGTCAGTCAGCAGGGAATAGAAGGAATGTGGAGAGAGTGAGCTACAGAAGGGGAGATAGTGTGACATACACACGGAAAACATTTATTCAGCTGCTGTTGAAGATGGGTTTCAAGGCGTTGGACTTCTATGCCATCTTGGCTCCTGAAAGCCCCCCTTCCTTTTTCGATGTCAGCTTTTTGTCCCCGACTGGCCTGGACACATTCTGGGAGAAGTATGAAAAAACCTGGAAAGCAAGCGAGGAGTGGTCTGGATTAGTTCCCCAGTCTGTGTCTGGTCGGTCGCTGGACAAAAGAGTGACGATCGTGGTCCCAAATTAATCCATATCTGTGCATGATCTCATGGTCTGGCTAAGAAACTATGGGAAACCATTGAATGAGCCAAAAAGGTGATGGATGAGTTCGGGATCTGGGGGGAGGTTGGGATCTGATGGTAAGATTGGACAGGGTGGGGAATGTGGTGAAACACATCCCTACCTCTGTCTTTATCGGAAAAGACAGAGTGGCGGTCTACTATCAGGGGCAGCCTCGTGCGTGTTACAAATGTGGCTCTCGCAGTCACTACAGTATCTCCTGTGTTCACGTTGCCATGCTTTAGGGCACTTAGCAAAAGACTGCAAGGATATTCGTTGTAGCATATGTCTTAAAGAGAATCTGTACTCTAATATTCTTACACTAAAAAGCATACCGTTCTATTCCTTATTTTCTCCTGTGCCCCTCTGTGCTGGTTCTGCCACTCTCTGCTGCAATCCTGGCTTGTAATGAACAGTTTTAGGCAGTGTTTACAAACAAACTAACCAGCTTGTGATAGGCTCACATAAACAGAGTGTGTGAGTCATACATAGTGTGCAGGGGGCCTGCAGAGGATGTGTATCACTTCTATCCAATCACAAGCAGCCCTGCACATTCCACACATTCAAGCCTTAGCCCGACAGACACAACAGAGGAAAGGAGATAAGATTTATTACAGAGACAGTGCAATTAGGAAAGGCTGCAGTAAGCCAGAGCACATTAGAACAGGCATAGGAACTTATAGGATAGAAGAACTAAGGCTGAAAAATTTGTTACAGAGTCTCTTTAAGTTGGGTCACCCATACTTGCGGTGTCCTGAAGCATGGGCCAATGTGGATGAGGAAGTTGTGAAAGAGATGGAGAAAATTTTAGAGGAGGACTGTGAAGAGATGGCCACTGGTAGTGGACCGTCACAATCGGGGTCCGCCACCTTGGAATCGCAGGGTGTGTTGGCGCTTTTTATATCAGTGTTGAAATCAATCCCTCTACCTTCTCCTCCTCCTTCCCTGGTTCAGGTGGCTGCCAGGATGAGGGAGGCGGCTCTGGGAGCTGAGGCAATTTTTAAGATTGCAGAACCTGGTGGAGGGAAAAACATATTTTCTGTGTACAAAGAAACGTTTTCTCAGGAGGGGAAAGAGACACCTTCTGGGAAAAATAATAACATGGAAGAAGTTTCTAAAGGGGAGGAGGGTGAGAAGGAGAGGAAGGCTAATGCCAGAGCCCCAAAAGAAACAAAGGAAGAAGGTGTAGGCAAAGGGAGAGGGAGGAATAAACAAAGTGGGGAGGTGAAGGAGAAGGAGGTGGATAAGTCAGAGAATTTCACAGTGGTCAAGTCTGCAAAAGAAAGAAGGAAGGAAAGAAGGAGGATGGTGACGGAAAAAAAAGCAATTGAAAAATTAGAGGAGATTAAGAAAAAGAAATCTGTTTCGGTCAAAAATAAGTTTGATGTGTTATCTGATCAATCTGATGTATCTGAAAGTAATACTGTAAATAGTGAAGCAGAAGGTGAATTTGATGGTGATGGGAAAATGGAGGGTATGGAGATATCCTCTGGTAGGGAGGCGGGAGAGGCAGTTTAAGGAAGGCTAGGCAATCTCTTTTCATTTATTCTGATGGAGGTCCCCCCCCCCCTTTCCCCCTTTGAAACTGGCAACCATTAATGTTGCTAGTATGAGATCTGTAAGTGCTCGAAGGGAAGACATATTTTTTCTCGGTCAGTTTGATGCCGACATTTTATTTTTGCAAGAGACCAGGTTGCAAACGTTAGGTGACATACATGAGGCTAAGAGGGATTGGCACCATGGTCCCTCTTACTGGTCTCTTGCGGCTGAGCCTTACCCTGGGATGGCGGTCCTTTTTAAGACCGACATGGTAACTTTCCGGCGGGTAAGTGAGATTGAGATGGGGCGATGTTTGGTCATGGACGTCTCTGTGAGGGGGCAGAATTTGAGGCTGATTAACATCTATGGGCCTCAGTCTGAGAGAGAGAGGAAGCGCCTCTTCACAGAGATCAAGCCATTCCTGTTTACAGCCCAGGAGGTGGTCTTTGGTGGTGATTTCAATACCGTAGTCAGGTTAAGGGACAGGAGAGGTTCAAACACCCGCCTGGGCTATGATAGCAATTTTTTAAATAATATGGTTAGGGATGCTGGTCTGGTAGATGTGCATATAAAGCACATTCAGTGGAGAGCGTAGGAGTAGGATAGATAGGTTTTTTGTTAAAGAGGAACTGAACTCAAAATACCTAAACAGACCAAAAGAATCCTATTTAAAAATGATAGGCAAAAAGAGATGTAATTAAAAAAATGTAAATAAAATGTATAACATAAATCATTTATTAAGCCTGTCCCATCTGTGACGTTGCCTGCCGCGGCACTGTCTGGCAGGCTCCCAGAGATCAGTGGGAGAACTTGTATGTCAGGAAATTCTGCCTACTGCTTGCGAGAGTTCCTGTGGGCATGTTGTTTACATTCTGCGTCATCAGGTGGCGCCCCTGAGACACATGAATAATGCTAACAGTAGGAATATGAAGGCTAGAGCGAGCAGATAGCGGAGGGGAGAGAAAGGGGAGCAGAAGAGTGAAGGGAAGATCTCCGTGGAGGGAAGAATAAGGGATAGCAGAGCTGCAGAGTAGACAGTGGATGTAGCAGAGAAAGACGAGCAGACAGTGGACTGAGGCTAGAGAAACAAGCAGAGGAGTGGAGACAGACCTGCACATCTGAGAGAATAGGAGAGACCCCCCAGCTAGGATTGCCACCAGGCCAGTATTATTATTATTATTTATTAGATTTATATAGCGCCAACATATTACGCAGCGCTGTACAATAAATAAGGTTACAGACAATAACAGGGGTGACAGAACAATACAGGTAATAGACAATAGATACAACTAAATACAGGTAATAGCAAAAAGATACACAACACAATGCAGACAGTAGTACAATGCCAGATCATAAACTGGAGTGGTAGTGGTAACAAGTTCCAAATTCTGGGTAAAGTGCTCACAGTTATGTATGATACACAAGGGGAGAGGGCCCTGCCAAAGGCTTACAATCTAGAGGGAGGGGTTGGTGACACAAAAGGAGGGGGGTGACACAAAAGGAGGGGTATCTCAGTATCTCAGAGGCACACAAGGAAAATTATTTGAAAAGCCTCTGCCTGTAAAATGTTTTTACCGGCAACGTATCTGCCCAGTACTGTTCCACGAGAGCAGAGGGGGAGATGCCAGGTCTGTTACAGTAATACTTTTACTAACTTAGATGAGGCTACAACCTTGTTCTACCCCTCCCTCCTGAGAGATGCACACAGCTCCCTGCCTTCCCTGACTGTGGAGCTGATAAGCTAAACACTTCACTGTGGAGAGGAATGTCCAACCCCCCCCCCCTCCTTCTCTCCAAGACGGTCAGAGAGAAGGAGAGACACAGATACTTGGAGCTGCAGCTGTGACAGAAGGTGCTACTTCTATAGGAGAGGTGCTGACTGTGTTTGTATGGTTGCAGTGTGTGTATATGTCTGGCATTTGTATGAGGTGATGTATGGAGTGTGTGTGTGTGTGTCTGTGATCTATGTGTGTATACAAAGCATGTGTGTATGTATATAGTGTGTTTGTGATGTGATCTGCATGTGTATATGCAGAGTATGTGTGTATGTATTAGAGTATGTGTGTGTATGTTGTGTGTGTGTGTGTAAATATAGAGCATGTGTGTGTGTATGTTGTGTATGTATATAGTGTGTGTGTGATGTGATCTGATCTGCATGTGTATATACAGCGTATATACAGAGTGTGTGTGTGTATGTGATGTGATCTGCATGTGTGTATATAGAGAGCATGTGTGTGTGTGTATGTTGTGTGTGATGTGATCTGCATGTGTGTATATATAGAGCGTGTGTGTGTGTTGTGTATGTATATAGTGTGTGTGTGTGTGTGTGTGTGTGTGTGTGTGTGTGTGTGTGTGTGTGTGTGTGTGTGTGTGTGTGTGTGTGTGTGTGTGTGTGTGTGTGTGTGTGTGTGTGTGTGTGTGTGTGTGTGTGTGTGATCTGCATGTGTGTATATATAGAGCATGTGTGTATGTATGTATATACAGGGAGTGCAGAATTATTAGGCAAATTAGTATTTTGACCACATCATCCTCTTTATGCATGTTATCTTACTCCAAGCTGTATAGGCTCGAAAACCTACTACCAATTAAGCATATTAGGTGATGTGCATCTCTGTAATGAGAAGGGGTGTGGTCTAATGACATCAACACCCTATATCAGGTGTGCATAATTATTAGGCAACTTCCTTTACTTTGGCAAAATGGGTCAAAAGAAGGACTTGACAGGCTCAGAAAAATCAAAAATAGTGAGATATCTTGCAAAGGGATGCAGCACTCTTAAAAGCTTCTGAAGCGTGATCATCAAACAATCAAGCGTTTCATTCAAAATAGTCAACAGGGTCGCAAGAAGCGTGTGGAAAAATCAAGGCGCAAAATAACTGCCCATGAACTGAGAAAAGTCAAGCGTGCAGCTGCCAAGATGCCACTTGCCACCAGTTTGGCCATATTTCAGAGCTGCAACATCACTGGAGTGTCCAAAAGCACAAGGTGTGCAATACTCAGAGACATGGCCAAGGTAAGAAAGGCTGAAAGACGACCACCACTGAACAAGACACACAAGCTGAAACGTCAAGACTGGGCCAAGAAATATCTCAAGACTGATTTTTCTAAGGTTTTATGGACTGATGAAATGAGAGTGAGTCTTGATGGGCCAGATGGATGAGCCCGTGGCTGGATTGGTAAAGGGCAGAGAGCTCCAGTCCGACTCAGACGCCAGCAAGGTGGAGGTGGAGTACTGGTTTGGGCTGGTATCCTCAAAGATGAGGTTATGGGGCATTTTCGGGTTGAGGATGGAGTCAAGCTCAACTCCCAGTCCTACTGCCAGTTTCTGGAAGACACCTTCTTCAAGCAGTGGTACAGGAAGAAGTCTGCATCCTTCAAGAAAAACATGATTTTCATGCAGGACAATGCTCCATCACACGCGTCCAAGTACTCCACAGTGTGGCTGGCAAGAAGGGGTATAAAAGAAGAAAAACTAATGACATGGCCTCCTTGTTCACCTGATCTGAACTCCATTGAGAACCTGTGGTCCACCATAAAATGTGAGATTTACAAGGAGTGAAAACAGTACACCTCTCTGAACAGTGTCTGGGAGGCTGTGGTTGCTGCTGCACGCAATGTTGATGGTGAATAGATCAAAACAAAGGTGGCTATATTGGTCACTGATTTGTTTTTGAATGTCAGAAATGTATATTTGTGAATGTTGAGATGTTATATTGGTTTCACTGGTAGAAATAAATAATTGAAATGGGTATATATTTGTTTTTTGTTAAGTTGCCTAATAATTATGCACAGTAATAGTCACCTGCACACACAGATATTCCCCTAAAATAGCTAAAACTAAAAACAAACTAAAAACTACTTTCAAAAATATTCAGCTTTGATATTAATAAGTTTTTTGGGTTCATTGAGAACATGGTTGTTGTTCAATAATAAAATTATTCCTCAAAAATACCACTTGCCTAATAATTCTGCACTCCCTGTAGAATATGCATGTACATATGTATACAGAGCATCTTGAAGAAAGAAGAGATACGGGCACTGCTGCATAAAATCCCTTTATTGTGGCCGGGTTACAGAGTGGTCAGCAGTGGGGGAGAGGGTTTGCCTGACAGCTGTTTCGCAAGTATACAACTTGCTGCTTCAGAGGCATCTGCAAACCAGTGCGGCGGTTTGCACGCGGAAGCGTGTGTTTGATAGCAGGGCAGAACGTGGAAAAGCCGCCACATGCAACAACAGTAAGGCGGCTGGTTCCGCGTCCAGCGTGGCGGTTTGCACGTGGCAGCGTGTGTCTGGTGTGGCTGAGTCTGTTAGTGCACATAGACTTAGGAATACACGCGTGCGTGCTGAGAGGCAGAATTCTTATACTAAGCAGGAAGAGTCAGCTGACCACGCCAATCAGCTGACTCCTGAGCGGGATACTATTGGTTGAGCAATTAGGGGTGGTGCTGGAGAGCACTACTCCATATATAGTTCCTGCTGGTCACTTGCAAGTTGTCTGCCGTTGCGATCACTAAGTGGAAGCACTCAGACCTAGTCAGATCCTCAGTGTGTATGAACCAGGTGGACCTGGGAATACACACTTAGCCAGATTATTTGAATTGTATTCTGTTTATGCTTAAGCTAGTTCCTGGGTGTAGAGACCAAGGACCTCACACCCAGCTTAGGGAACTGTGTTATCATCTGTGTTATACTTCAGACTAGTTCCAGGCTGTAGAGACCAAGGACCTCACACCCAGCTTAGGGAACTGTGTTATCATCTGTGTTATACTTCAGACTAGTTCCAGGATGCTGAGACTACGAACCTCGCACCCAGTCTAGGGAATACTGTATTATCATCTGTGTATTCTTCAGACTAGTTCCGGGGTGCTGAGACCAAGGACCTCGCACCCAGAATAGGCATTGTTTGATATATGTTATGACTTATAGCTTTTCTGACTACTCCTCTGTCTTCTGATTCGGTACCTCGTATATCTGATATTCCATTGCCAGACCCTGCTTGACTTGGATACTGAATCAGCCTTCTGTCTTTGTACTTTATCTGTCAGTGTGTTGCCGACCCAGCATGCCCGACCTCGAGAGCTATCTCTCCCCTTAAAAGAGATAGTCTCCAGATCAGATAGTGACATCCATCTTAGGTGTCATTCACTCCTAGGTCCTTCCTGTCTCCAGCCTGACTCCTCCCCCCGGAGAGCTTCAGGCTGCTGGAAGGTTCCTGTTCTCCCAGAGCTGTGTCTCTATATTGTATACCACCTGCTCAGCAGGTATATTACTCAAAGTATTACTGTTACACCAAACACTCACTTATCCTTAGGAGTCCAGAGGTTAGCAATATATCTGCTTATCGGTGATACTGCAGATCATCAATAATCAGGTATATATCTGCATTCTTGGTGATACTGCAGATCACCAATAATCAGATTCTCTCTGCGTGCTGACACCAATCGTTACACACCCCCTCCATTACCCCTATAGCAAGCATGAGCAGTAGACCTCCATGCTCCCTCTGGGTTGGTTGTCCTGCTATACCCTCCCTCACCCGCCCCTGTTCCTCGACAGACCTGAACCCCATTCTCTTAACTGATTAAGGCTCCCTGCACACTGCAAATCCTTTTTCCGATTCCGATTTCCGTTTCCGATTTTCAATTCCGATTTTCCCTTAATACATTCAACAGAAAAACGGATCAAAAAATGCTGTGTGCTGTAAAGATTAAAAATCGGAATCGGATGTAAAACCCGATTAAAAATCGGAATCAGAAATGCATGCAGCGTGCAAGAGGCCTAAAGGAGTACTGTACTGGGCAAAGGGAAAAAAAGAGATGAACTTACCCGGGGCTTCTAATGGTCCCCCGCAGACGTCCTGTGCCCGCGCAGCCACTGACCGATGCTCCGGTCTCTCACGGCGGTTCACTTCCGAAATTTTCCACTGCATCTGTGCACCCTTCTCTTCGCTCCCACTGGTGTTACAGGATCATACTGCGCAAGCGCAGTATGTCCAGCGCAGTGCAAACCCTGAGACGTCAGCGGGAATTAAGAAAAGGCGCAGTGGTTTTGCGACTTTAAAGTCGCAAATTCCGGAAGTAACCAGCAGGGGAACTGGAGCATTGGCAGATTTACCTGCCAGATCAATTATTTCCAACATGTCTGATCTGAAGATTGATTTTTGAATCGAATTTAGATCGATTGATTCTCCATTTTTTTTATCGTATTGTTTTTTCAACCGTTTTTTTAATCAATTTTCATAGAACTGAACAAAAATCGATTGAAAAAAAAGAGATTGAAAAATCAATAGAAATGTGGACCTGTTGGAAATAATCGATCTGGCAGGTAAATCTGCTAGAAAATTATATGGTGCGTACCTAGCTATTTAGCTATTAGTATCATCTCAACAAAATAAATAAATAAATAAATAAACTCTGCCAGCAGAGAAATGACAGGCTGGGCAAACTTCACATACACAGGCGCAGCCAGATGACATCACTGTAACTGTACACTACCACAGGCTAATTTGCATACTGCACAGTGATTGGAGAAAGGAGCTGCTTGAGGAAAGAGGGGCTGAAGGAAGTAGAAATCAGCTGGATGGCACTGTAAAATTGCCAACCAACATATGGCTGCAGACACTGCACTAGAATGCAGTAACGGAAATAAGGACATCTGACAGGTATATTACAGCAAACATATATTTTTATTTATTTAAGAAGTATTAAGCAGCACATCAGAGATTTTTACAGTATCACATTTTAAGGTCAGTTTCACTTTAAGGAGAGCTCTGCTTCCTCATCTCCAAAGGTGCAGGTGGTGGAGTTCTCCGATCACTGTATTCTGTCTGTGGTGTTGAATGTTGCAGATGTCCCTCCAAAAGGAAAGGGTATCTGGAGATTAAATTCATTGCTGTTGAAAGAGGAAAGTGTAAGACGATCTTTCAGGGATTTTTTTCAGGCACAGGTTACTTTGCTGGACTGCTGCAGGAGTAGGTCTGAGTGGTGGGAGATGGTTAAAAGGCGAGCAGTAGGTCTTTTCAAGAATATAGCAAAAAGGAGAGCTTTTGGTAAATATGTTACCTACCAGCGTCTGAGGCGGAAACTTGAAATCACAGTCTCGGGGGATGGTGATCCCGGTGAGATCAAAAGGATCAAAGATTTGTTGCGCAAGAGTCAGTATGACTGGCATGCTTCTTTGCTTCTGGAAAGTGATTACGATAAAAGTCGTGTATGGTCTCAAGGATAGTACAGGATCTCTGGTGCAGTCCAGAGCAAGGATTCTGGAAATCGTGAGATCCTTTTATGCTGAACTGTTGGGTAGCAGACCTCTTGATGAGACAGAGATGGAATCTTTCTTGTGCGATATTGCAGGACTGGTGAATTTAGATGTTTCTCTTACGTGTTTGACAGAAAGAATTTCTGCTGAGGAAGTGGCGAAAGCCATAGAGCAACTTGCTATTAAAAAGACTTCAGGGCCTGATGGCTTGACGGCTGAATTTTATAAGGTTTTCAAGGACATTCTGGCACCTGAATTAGCAGAGGTTTACAATCGCAGTCTTGCAGAGGATGAGCTTCCTTCCTCTATGAGAGAATCAGCAGTTATTCTTTTGTCAAAGGGTAAAGATTCTTCAAGGATTGAGAATTGGCGTCCTATCAGCCTTCTCAATGTTGACCGAAAGATTCTGGCCAAAATAATTTTCTGGCGTCTGAGTCAGGTGGCAAATGTGGTGCTTTCTCGCCAGCAGCATTGTTCTGTCCAGGGGAGAAGCACTTTTTCAGCCGTATTAACGGTTCGGGAGATTCTGAAGAGATGCAGGGTTGCTGGTTGGGGAAAGTACTTACTGGCGTTGGATCAGGCAAAGGCATTTGATCGTGTCAATCATGAGTATCTGTGGATGCTCCTTAGTAAGTATGGTCTGCCGGGGAGGTTTATCAATTGGCTTAAAGTTTTGTACAAAGGTTCTGAAAGTTTCCCGCTTGTCAATGGTTGGGTTGGACAGACCTTTGAGGTTAGATCTGGGGTGCGCCAGGGGTGTCCTTTGAGTCCCCTGCTATATGCTTTTGCCATTGATCCTTTATAAGAAGGATTGAGGGTGAAGCCTTGTGTGGGGTGCCGTCGGGCATTGCTGGTGTGCCTCCTCTTAGGGTTGTGGCTTATGCTGATGATGTGACTGTAGTGATCTCTGGGCAAGAGGAGGCAGAGGGTGTTTGTGCAGAGATTGCCCGTTACTCATTGGCATCAGGTTCCAAGATCAATCAGGATAAATGTGAGGTTTTCTGGATGGGTAAGGAAAATGAGAACTTCTTGCTTCCGGTCTCTTTTCCAGCACCAAAGGAAAAGATCAAAGTACTTGGCATAGAATTTGGCTCGGGTGACTATGGTCACCAAAATTGGGAAAGCAGACTAAAGTGTGCTGAGGCTAAGGTGGTCTGCTGGAAAGTGTGATGATTTGCTCAGCTGCCTGTGCAGGCAGGCAGCTTTTTGACCATTGTGTAGGTTTGCATGCTGCAGGACTCTGGAAAGAAGAGCTTCTGTCAGTTTTGCAGCTTGTGCTTGCTGAGGAATTTGCATACGTTGTCATGCAAATTGCCTGGCCACATTCATTGGAGGCGTGTACTATAAGTACTATGTGTTTCCCACAATGCTTTGCTGTTCATATGGATTCCTTCCTGTGAAACACTTTGGAGAGTGTCAGCCATGCTCTTTGTTTGAAGATCAGCTTAGAGTAATTCCTGGAAACTGTGCTGGGCAGGTTCCCTAGTGCAGTTAGGATTGTTTATCTGTTTTGTTTGTCTGTTGCCATTGTCCTGTCCCAGCGGTGGTCGACAGGAAATCATTCTGATCTCTGTTCTTGGAGTATAGCTGGTGCAGCGGTTGCTACCAGCTATCTCTTCTGTTCTGTCTCATTTGGATCACGCTAGCCACTTTTCGCTAGCGCTGTGGATCCTTCTGTTCTGTCTCTTTGGATCGCGCTAGCCACTTTCCGCTAGTGCTGTGGATCCTTCTGTTCTGCCTCTCTGGATCGCACTAGCATCCTGCGCTAGTGCTGTGGATCCTTCTCTTCTGTTACTCTGTCCCTGGATCGCACTCGCTTCGCGCTAGTGCTGTGGATCCTTCTGTTCTGCCTCTCTGGATCGCGCTAGTCACTTTCGCTAGTGCTGTGGATCCTATCTCTCGCTTGTCCCTGTTTTCGTGTGTCTGTCTTGTCTGCTACGGACGCTTGCTGGAGGCTCGGTGAGGTAACCGTTAAGCAAGCGTTCGCGTCCTCTGTTTCATGTTTGTCTGTCGATGGTTAGTTAGGCGTGCTTGTCTCTATTGTGCTTATCATGTGGAGACCGCGCACGAACGCGTGCACTGTTGCGAATGAGTGCGGTGTTCGCGTTCAGTTAGCATTTGTTATTTTCCGCATCTCCTCATTGTATGATTTGCTGTGCCTTTGCTATCCTCGTATTCTGTTCTGATCTGCCTTGTGTCACTTCTGGCAATCGCCTTTCTTGCGGTTGCGTTTCTGTTTCGTATCTGCTGTTGTGTGTGCGCGGTCGCGGGGTGGCGACTAGATTGGCGCACACACATACAACCTGTCCCTTTGCTCGTTCTAATTCGCAATCGCTTCTCTTGCGATTGCGTTCTGTGCTTCGTACAATTCCTGTCTGGCATTTGTGGAGGTACAGAGGATTGGTTCCTCTGCACTCCCCAGCGCCATCTGCTGACAGGAATTTCCCTCTACGAGTGCGTAGCACCTTTTGCTGGGTGCCTGCAAATATACGCTTGTGGAGGATTTCCGCCGTATCAGCGCACGCGTTGTGCGCTGCTCACGGAGAAAGTTCCACAATCGTTACAGAAAGGTTGGCGATTGACTTTCAGAGATTGACATAATCAAAACCTATCTGATTCCAATTATGTTGTATGTCAGTTTTGTCTGTATTTTGCCAGTGTCTCTTCACACAAGGAACTACAGCTTGTTTTTTCAGATGCTCTGGGGAAATAAGATGAACTACCTTAAGAGGAATGTCACCTATCGATCAAGGCAGAAGGGTGGCTTAGGGATGGTCAACCCGGTGGTTTTCTTTTCTCTGTTATTTATTAAGTACAATTTTGGTAATATGTATGCGGAGGAACTGCCTGGATGGATGGGTATTTTCCAGTCCTGGTTTAAACCTTTTCTCAGGCAATGGGAAAGTGGTGGTTTGGTGAAAAGACTGAGAGCTGGTCCTGATTATCTCCCGGCCTATGTTGCACCTTGTCTGAAAGTGATGAGGCAATGGGAACTGACTAAGGAGGAGATTATCTCAATCCCTAGGAAAGTCCTAGAGGAGAGAGTGATTGAAACTTTTTTTCAGGACCCATTGGCCCTGAAAGATTGCCCAAGCCCAATTATGGAGGAGGGTTTGCACTTGCTATGTTCTCCTAGGATTCCTAACAAATTTAGGGACTTGGCTTGGCTTTCCTTTCATGGCAGACTCTTTGTTAGAGGAAATTTGAATTTGGATAGGGATTGTGGCTGTCCTCATGAGGAGTGTGGTGGTGTGGAGGAGACCATGGACCATTTTCTGGTGGACTGTTCCTTTAAGAAAGAAGTATACAAACAGGTGGGTAGGGCTTTATTCCTTTCCTTGAGCGGCTTAGTTACGCAGAGTGGACTTATGGAGCATTCAATAACCGCGGGTCATTTAATTTGGACACTTTATTTTTAGTCAGTTTAGTGATTCGGTATTACACTTGGAATGCACGGTGTCAAATTACGATCCATCAGAAAGTCCTCCCTGTCCAGGTGGTGGTGCATGGCATTATTGGTGAGGTTGGGAAAATTCTGGGTCTTGAGGAGGGAAGGTTGAGTTGGGGGCAATGGTGTCTGCTTTGGCGGAGCATCAAGCCTCCATGACTTGGCCAAACCTTCTCTTTGGTGAGCTTTTCTTTCTCTTTTCACTTAGTTAGATGACCTAAAAATAAGGACTGGTTTGCAAGCATAAGCAGGAGTAAGATTGCCTAGTCTTTCTTGCTGTAATATGTAAATAGGGGACAGTGTTGTTGTATATAGTGTATATAGTAAGCCAGAATGGCATGATTTATGTTTTCAGTCTTTCAGTTGGACTTGATATGGACTAAATAATGAAGCCAGAGTGGCATGATTTAAGTTGTTTTGAATGTTCAGTTCTTTTCTAGGTATAGACTTATTATGGACTAAAGTACTAAGGTACTTAAGGTGATTAGCCTAATGTTTTGTTGTTTATTTACTTGGGTATTTTATAATTTTTGTATATATGTTGCAGTATTTTTAATAAAAGAGTTACAATACATTGCCTGCTGCCAGTGCCACACATCACTCCTCCTCCTGCTGCTGCTGTATTTATCTTCCTGCTGTCAGTGGTCCCACCGCCAGGGTCCACACTAGTGTTGGGCGAACACCTGGATGTTCGGGTTCGCGAACGTTCGCTGAACATGGCCGCGATGTTCGGGTGTTCGCGCCGAACTCCGAACATAATGGAAGTCAATGGGGACCCGAACTTTCGTGCTTTGTAAAGCTTCCTTACATGCTACATACCCCAAATTTGCAGAGTATGTGCACCTTGGGAGTGGGTACAAGAGGCAAAAAAATATTTGAAAAAGAGCTTATAGTTTTTGAGAAAATTGATTGTAAAGTTTCAAAGGAAAAAATGTCTTTTAAATGCGGAAAATGTCATTTTTCTTTGCACAGGTAACATGCTTTTTGTCGCCATGCAGTCATAAATGTAATACAGATAAGAGGTTCCAGGAAAAGGGACCGGTAACGCTAACCCAGCAGCAGCACACGTGATGGAACAGGAGAAGGGCGGCGCAGGAGGAGAAGGCCACGCTTTGAGACACAACAACCCAGGCCTTGCATGAGGACAAGAAGCGTGCGGATAGCAAGGCATTTTGTCGCCTTGCAGTCATAAATGTAATACAGATGAGAGGTTCAATAAACAGGGACCGGAAACACTAACCCATCACAGATGTTCATTGTTCATGTTACTTGGTTGGGGTCCGGGAGTGTTGCGTAGTCGTTTCCAATCCAGGATTGATTCATTTTAATTTGAGTCAGACGGTCTGCATTTTCTGTGGAGAGGCGGATACG
Organism: Hyperolius riggenbachi; assembly: GCF_040937935.1. Lineage (NCBI taxonomy): Eukaryota > Metazoa > Chordata > Amphibia > Anura > Hyperoliidae > Hyperolius > Hyperolius riggenbachi. The sequence goes on from NC_090650.1 coordinate 165,038,150, forward strand.
CCGATCTGTGACGATGCCTCCGGCAGCACTGAAACAGCGTTCCGACATAACGCTGGCTGCCGGGCAAGCCAGCACCTCTATTGCGTACATTGCCAGTTCGTGCCAGGTGTCTAGCTTCGATACCCAATAGTTGAAGGGTGCAGATGGATTGTTCAACACAGCTATGCCATCTGACATGTAGTCCTTGACCATCTTCTCCAGGCGATCGGTGTTGGAGATGGATCTGCACGCTTGCTGTTCTGTGGGCTGCTGCATGGGTGTCAGAAAATGTTCCCACTCCAAGGACACTGCCGATACCATTCTCTTTTGGGCACTAGCTGCGGCTAGTGTTGTTTGCTGCCCTCCTGGTCGTCCTGGGTTTGCGGAAGTCAGTCTGTCGACGTACAACTGGCTAGAGGAGGGGGAGGATGTCAATCTCCTCTCTAAAGTCTCCACAAGGGCCTGCTGGTATTCTTCCATTTTGGCCTGTCTGACTCTTTCTTCAAGCAGTTTTGGAATATTGTGTTTGTACTGTGGATCCAGAAGGGTATAAACCCAGTAATTGGTGTTGACCAGAATGCGCACAATGCGTGGGTCGCGTTCAATGCAGTCTAGCATGAATTGAGCCATGTGTGCCAGAGTCCTGCCAGAATCCTCATCATCCTCTTGTGAGCGTTGTGATAGTTGTGATGCATCATAGTCGTCACCTTCTTCCTGGTCTGCTTCTGCTGACCATTCGCGCTGAATTGTGGAAGTCCAACGTGCACCGCTCTGGCCCTCGTCAGTGGTGGCATGAAATTCCTGCTCCAACTCCAGCTGTTCCTCCTCCTCTTCTTCGTCATAGCTGCTGGGGCCAGCGTTTCCTGAGGCAGATGGCCTGATGTTGGTATCATCAGGCTGATCGTTTTCTCCTTCAGATTCCCGCAGTGGCATTATGACAGCTGTTTCCTTGATTTTCAACATTGACTTCTTCAGTAAACACAGCAGTGGTATGGTAATGCTGACTGAAGAGTTGTCACTGCTCACAAGCAATGTGGATTAATCAAAATTTTGGAGGACTTGGCAGAGGTCCAACATGTTGGCCAAATCGGATCCACAGAAGCTTGGCAGCTGTCCGGATGCACCTCGGTACTGCGCCGTCATGTACTGGACCACTGCACTCTTCTGCTCGCAAAAGCGGGCTAGCATGTGCAGCGTAGAATTCCAGCGCATAGGGACATCACACAGCAAGCGATGGTGGGGGAGATTGAAGCGCTCCTGCATCTTGGCGAGTGCCCCCGAAGCAGTACTGGAATTTCTACAATGTTTGGCCACTCATCGCACCTTCAACAGAAGATCGGCCACGCCTGGGTATGTCCTCAGGAACCGCTGAACTACTAGGTTCATCACGTGCGCCAGGCAAGGGATGTGTGTCAGCTTAGCCAACCTTAAAGCGTGAATGAGATTACTCCCATTATCACACACAACCATGCCCGGTTTCAGGTCCAGCGGTGCCAGCCACAAATCCGTCTGTTCCTTTATTCCCCTCCAAATTTCCTCCCCTGTGTGCTGCTTATCCCCAAGGCACATCAGCTTCAGCAACGCTTGCTGACGCATGCCAACAGCTGTGCTGCACTGCTTCCACTATCCTACTGCTGCTGGGTTAGCGTTTCCGGATGAGGTACAGCTTTGAGATGCGTTGGAGCAGAAGGAGTCAGAGAGGTAGGTGCTGTTGTTGTTATCCAGTGGGAGGGACGGCGGTGCAGCTGTTTGTGGCGTGGGCAACACCCGTGCCGTAGCAGGTGAGGAATCGCTGCCAGGCTCCACAAGGTTCACCCAGTGTGCGGTAAGGGAGATGTATCGACCCTGGCCGAACGCACTCGTCCAGGTATGGTGGTGAGTGGTGAGGTGAACCTTGCAGGCAACGGCATTCTTCAAGCTTCGGGTTATTTTGCTGACCACGTGCTCATGCAACTCAGGCACTGCAGAGCGCGCAAAGTGGTAGCGGCTGGGAACCACGTAACGTGGGATGGCCACTGACATCATGCCCTTGAAGCTGTTTGTCTCCACCACTCGATATGGCAGCATTTCGCAGGCCAGAAGCTTGGCTATGCTGGCTGTTAGTGCCACGGCCCGGGGGTCATTTGCAATTTCCTCTTGCGCCATCTCCGAGACAGACAACTGAACAGTAGGGCTGCACACTGAAGGGCTGTTGGTTGTTGTGTTTGATGAAGACTGGGAGACCTCAAGAGCACTATTCCAGAAAGTGACAGTGTCAGCGTCGTCTGATGTTTGTAAATGTTGTTGTGAACCACGCAATGGCTGGGCTACTGCTGCTGCTGAGGAGGGTCTGGTGGTGAGTCTGGTGACCCCAAGGGAGGCAGTGTTGCTGGTACCCTGTCCTGCCTCGTTTGCCCACAGATTGGGATGTTTGGATACCATGTGGCGGGTCATGCTGGTGGTGGAGAGGTTGTTAATATTTTTCCCCCTGCTCAGGCGGGTCTTGCACACCTTGCAAATCACCATGGTACCATCCTCACTGCAGTCTTCAAAGAAAGGCCAGACTTTGGAGCACCTGCCTTGCTGGCGATTTCTGTTTGCGCCTCTTTTGCGTCTCACTTGAACTTCCACGCTTGTGGTGCCTGAAATTTCGCACCACCTACCTTGTGGCACAAGGCGAACTCGTGCAGCAGTGGGTTCTTCAACAGACTCATCTGTGCTGCTACGACGGCGATGTTCTCCTTCACATACAAAATCTGGGTCTGTGTCCACATTGTCCAAACCCTCCTCTTCCATCTCTTCAAACTCGTCATATGTGATTGTGGGCCTCCGCCGTGGAGTAGAGCTCCCCAGAACAACCTCTGCGCAGCTCACTCCAACGTCGTCTTCCAGATCTTCTCGGCCGACCTCCTGCAATTGAAACCCCTCCTGCCCAACTTGCTCTGGGATTTGGGTTTCAAAGTCCTCGGACTCGCCTTGCATTTCAGTGCGCGGTGCATTTCCCACAGTAAATGGTTGTGAATCCGGGCACAACATTTCTGGCTGTTCCATTGACCTTTGAAAGGTGGAAGTTTGTTGGGCTGGGAATAGCTGCTGCGAATACCCCATTGTGTCCTGAGGAAATTCTTTGGACTGGTTATTTGGCAGTTGTGTGCGTGGTGTCGCTGCCGGTTGTGTCAGCTTTGTGCCCACTGGCTCCTTGTAACTGGCTGAGGACTCGGACCTCGTGCGTGATGTGCTGGTGCTGCTTAACCCACTGCTGGACGCTTGAGAGGTCATCCAATTAATTATCTGGTCCTGTTCTTTTGGATTTGTGAGGGTTGATTTCCTGGACAACATGGGCGGTATTGAGTGGGTTTTCTTCGGTGCTCCACTGTGGCCTGTACGTGAACCGTCAGGGGAAACACCTCTTCTCTTGCCCCTCCCTCTTTCACAGGATTTCTTCTTCATTTCACTTATCCTTAAAGTACACGCTGACTGGCAGCAGTACAGTGGCAGTACAGAAATGCTATACAGTGGTGGGTGAGCGGTGTACTACTATTCCCAGCAGCGACACAGAGCACAATGCTATACAGTGGTGGGTGAGCGGTGTACTACTATTCCCAGCAGCGACACAGAGCACAATGCTATACAGTGGTGGGTGAGCGGTGTACTACTATTCCCAGCAGCGACACAGAGCACAATGCTATACAGTGGTGGGTGAGCAGTGTACTACTTTTCCCAGCAGCGACACAGAGCACAATGCTATACAGTGGTGGGTGAGCGGTGTACTACTGTTCCCAGCAGCGACACAGAGCACAATGCTATACAGTGGTGGGTGAGCGGTGTACTACTATTCCCATCAGCGACACAGAGCACAATGCTATACAGTGGTGGGTGAGCGGTGTACTACTATTCCCAGCAGCGACACAGAGCACAATGCGATACAGTGTTGGGTGAGCGGTGTACTACTATTCCCAGCAGCGACACAGAGCACAATGCTATACAGTGGTGGGTGAGCGGTGTACTACTATTCCCAGCAGCGACACAGAGCACAATGCTATACAGTGGTGGGTGAGCGGTGTACTACTATTCCCAGCAGCGACACAGAGCACAATGCTATACAGTGGTGGGTGAGCGGTGTACTACTATTCCCAGCAGCGACACAGAGCACAATGCTATACAGTGGTGGGTGAGCGGTGTACTACTATTCCCAGCAGCGACACAGAGCACAATGCTATACAGTGGTGGGTGAGCGGTGTACTACTATTCCCAGCAGCGACACAGAGCACAATGCTATACAGTGGTGGGTGAGCAGTGTACTACTATTCCCAGCAGCGACACAGAGCACAATGCTATACAGTGGTGGGTGAGCGGTGTACTACTATTCCCAGCAGCGACACAGAGCACAATGCTATACAGTGGTGGGTGAGCGGTGTACTACTATTCCCAGCAGCGACACAGAGCACAATGCGATACAGTGGTGGGTGAGCGGTGTACTACTGTTCCCAGCAGAGACACAGAGCACAATGCTATACAGTGGTGGGTGATCAATGTACTACTATTCCCAGCAGCGACACAGAGCACTACTGTTCCCAGCAGAGACACAGAGTGGCAGTAAACACAATGCTATACAGTGGTGGGTGAGCGGTGTACACAGAGTAGCAGTAAACACAATGCTATATAGTGTGGGTGAGCGGTGTACTACTGTTTCCAGCAGCGACACAATGACTGGGGGGACCCTGGCTAGCCTGGCTGAAAAGAGAACTACCCTGCCTGCCTACCCAAAGCTAAACCCACAGACAAATGGCGGAGAAATGACGTGGATCGGGTATTTATTTACCCAAACCACGTGACCCGTTCGGCCAATCAGAGCGCGTTCGGGTCCGAACCACGTGACCCGTTCGGCCAATCACAGCGCTAGCCGAACGTTCGGGGAATGTTCGGCCATGCGCTCTTAGTTCGGCCATATGGCCGAACGGTTTGGCCGAACACCATCAGGTGTTCGGTCAAACTCGAACATCACCCGAACAGGGTGATGTTCTGCAGAACCCGAACAGTGGCGAACACTGTTCGCCCAACACTAGTCCACACAATACATTGCCTTCTGCCAGTGCCACACGTCACTCCTCCTGCTGCTGCTGTATTTATCTTCCTGCTGTCAGTGGTCCCACCGCCAGGGTCCACACAATACATTGCCTGATGCCAGTGCCACACGTCACTCCTTCTCCTCCTGCTGCTGTTGCTGTATTTATCCTCCTGCTGTCTGTGGTCCCACCACCAGGGTCCACACAATACATTGCCTGCTGCCAGTGCCACATGTCACTCCTCCTCCTGCTGCTGCTGTATTTATCCTCCTGCTGTCTGTGGTCCCACCACCAGGGTCCACACAATACATTGCCTGCTGTCAGTGCCACATGTGACACATCACTACTCCTGCTGTATTTATCCTCCTGCTGACTGTGGTCCCACCGCCAGGGTCCACACAATACATTAGCTGCTACCAGTGCCACACGTCACTCCTCCTCCTGCTGCTGCTGTATTTATTCTTCTCCATGCGTCGTTGTGTGAGTGGGTGACCATGGTGTGCATGCTGGAAAAGGACCTCCATGCTCTGCTGGAAGTGGGAGAGACAGCCTTGATCCAGCAGGAGCAGCAGCAGCAACCTTCACAGTCCACCTCTGTGCGGCAGGAGGAGGAGTTTGAGGACTTGGAGGAGTTTGAGTTCCCTGACATTGAAGAGGAGGGGGCACAGCGGAGTGCAGCTGAAGTGGTGAGGGGGTGGAGAGAGCAGGATGAGACTCAGGAGTCAGAGGAGGAGGACAGCACTGGGGGTGATGAAGATGAGTATGTGTCAGCAGAGATGGCAGCCCTCTTCCCCATGGCAGCACACATGCTGCAGTGCCTGCCAGGGTTGCTCTCCAAATCTGGGAATAGCACCCGTGATCACGGATAGATTTTCATGCTTGCCGAATTCGAATCCGAATTCGAATGGTGAACCTGCTCCCGAATTCGAAGTCGAAGTTACCCGAATAGTCCTCTTGAATTTGGCCGTGATCACGCGGTTTTTAACCCGTGATCACGAATTCGGCTTCGGTATCCAGGTGATGACGTCATTGGGCCTATCAGAAGGCCCCTAGCCGAGGCACTAGCAACCAATCAGAGGAGCCTGGCCCTCCCCTCCTCTATATAAGGCGGCGGCCATTTTGCGGAGCCCGTCCTTGCATTTGACTGAGCAGTACTGAGAGCATCTCCAGTGCTGCTGCGTGTCTAGCAAGTGCTTTTCAACTGTTAAACCTAGCGTTTTGCCTCCTATACACATTCTCTACCCATATATAATATTGCTGTATAGTTAGATAGTGATTTGAGTGTTATAGTTCAGTTAGCTCGTGTAGTGTATACTGTGCTAGGCTAGTGTTAGGTTTGTGTGCAGGCTAGGCCTGCTAGCCTAGGTAGCCTTAGCCTACCACTAGCTTTAGGTGGTTAGAGATTATAGTTAGTTAGTACTATTTTACTTAATTTCTACTGTTGTTCTGTGAGTTTATTAGTTTCAGTACTGTGTTAGTTACTGTGTGCAGGCCAGCATCTGTTGTGATCTGTGACTGCCTGTCACATCTCTGCCTGACCCTATTGATTGCGTCCATGTGTGACAGACTTTGATTGTCACTCTCAGTCACACGAGTTACTTATCGACTACTAGTCTACTACACTACTACTACTAGGTATTATAGTTAGTTGTTATTTTCCTACGTACTACTTTACTTAATTTCTACTGTTAGTCGTTGAGTTTATTAGCTTCAGTACTGTATTAATTACTGTACATGCCAGCATCTGTTGTGATCTGTGACTGCCTGTCACATCTCTGCCTGACCCTATTGATTGCGTCTGTGTGTGACAGACTTTGATTGCCACTGTCGGTCACACGCGTTAGTTATCGACTACTAGTCTACTACACTACTACTACTAGGTATTATAGTTAGTTGTTATTTACCTACGTACTACTTTACTTAATTTCTAATGTTGTTAGTCGTTGAGTTTATTAGCTTCAGAATCAGTACTGTGTTAGTTACTGTACAGGCCAGCATCTGCTGTAATCTGTGACTGCCTGTCACATCTCTGCCTGACCCTATTGATTGCATCCGTGTGTGACAGACTTTGATTGCCACTGTCGGTCACACGAGTTAGTTATCGACTACTGTAGACTACACTACTAGTACTGTCTGTCTACTAGTATTTAAGAAAAAATAAAAAATAAAAACCTTTCTTTTTTTTTTTGTTCACTCACCCACCAGCCCAGACTCTTTCTACATATATATATTTTTTGTTTTTATGGCTGTATTTGTATAATTGTACGATGCCTGGCAGAGGTAGAGGCACCAGCAGGAAAGGCAGTGCCATTGCCAAAGCCCCTGCTGGCAGGTCTGTGACTGGTCTGCCGCCAGCCACTGACCACAGAGTTGTGGAGGAGGGAGCAGGGGCACAGCAGCAGCAGATTGCGCCCATCTTTGCCTTGGGTCGTCATCCTCGGCCCATTGCGGAGAGTCAGGCACAGGCTGTGGTGGAAATGATGGTGGAACAGCAAGCCACTATTTCCAGCCCGACCTCCAGTGCCAGTGACACCAGTGCCACCTCCAGCACTCTGGTCCACAGCAGCAGCCGCCCTCCACCACCGCTAGAGGTCACGTCGACCCCAGCGGACAGCCTGCCCTCACTGAGTGCGCTCTTGACACCCGGGATCGCGAGAGACTTGATGGATGTGGTTGCCCAGCTTGAGGAGGAGATGTTAGGGGAAATGCCAGGAGGAGGAGGAGGAGTTTGAGGTGGAGAAGGTTGTTGTTGGTGGCGCACAGCAGGTGGAATTTCAGGATGAGGAGGGGCCTGATGCAGGGGATGTTGAGGCAGAGGAGTTCGTTGAGGGCTCAGAGGAGATGTTTGGGGATGATGATGATGATGAGGTGGGGGACCTTCCCTATGTGTCACCACCAGCAGAGTTGGGTGAAGGCAGCACGTCATTGGAGGAGGAGGCGTCTCCGGCACAGAGGCGTGGCAGCAGCAAGGCGGCCAGCACAGGGCGCGGAAGGTAGGATCCACAGCCTACTGCTTCAGCCGCTACCACCAAAAGCTCCTCCCAAAAAAAAGAAGCCCTCCAAAGCCAAAAAAGCTCCTCAGCCCTCAAGTGGGAATGGCAAGTTAAAATCCCCAGTCTAGCGGTACTTCACTGTGTGCGAAGACGACAAGACCCAAGCCGTTTGCCACAGTTGCGATGTCCGCCTGAGCAGAGGTCGTGATCTCAACAAGTTGGGTACCTCGTGCCTTCAGACCCACTTGAAGACCAAACATTTTCAGGAGCACAGTGAGTTTCTGAAGCTGAAGGACAGTGGCGTAGGAAGTGGTCAGAGCCAGATAGCCACTGCACAGACTTCAGCAGCAGCAGCATCCCACCCTCCTGCTCATCCAGCATCAGCAGCAGGAGTGCAGAAAGTCACTGCTTCCCCCCGGGCAGCCAGTCCTCAGTGGCCTCACCTGCTCCCTCCACAGTGGCCTCCTCATCCTCCCGTGCAGGCAAGCGCCACCAGACCCTGCTCAGCGAGTCCTTTCTCGGTGTGACCAAGGTTCTGCCTCCCACCAACAGGCGCATCCGGGTGCTGAACGGGTTGCTTGCCCGGGCCATGTGCTTCCAGCTCCTGCCATACTCCTTTGTGTAGGAGGGGAGTGACATTAGAATGCTCCTGCAGTATGGGATCCCGGAGTTGCAAATCCCCAGCCGCCACTACTTCTCCTGCACAGCGATCCCAGCACTGCACCAGTTTGCTATGGCGAACATGGGCCGCTCGCTCAATCACGCCGTAAGTCAGTGGATCCACATAACCATGGACTCCTGGAGCAGCCATTTTGGGACAGACCGCTACCTGTCCTTCATGGCTCACTGGGTCAGCCTGATGGAATGCACCAGCGAGGAAGCAGCAGGTCCATCCTCGAGCGAATCAGCAGCAGCAACAGCACCAGTTGTCCACTATGTGGTGCCACCACGTGGGGTCAGGAAAGAAGCAGCAGCTCCCACTGCCAAGCGACCCCGCATCAACTGCAGCGTTAAGGCCCGCCACTGCCAAGCGCTGCTGGAGATGAGAAGTCTGGGGAAAAACGGCCTGACAGCAGCCAACGTGCTCCGATACCCGAGGGAGCAGGAGAACATGGGGATGACCCCCAGAGGCCTCAGAGTCGGATTGGTGGTGTCCGACAATGCGGCAAACCTGCTGGCTGCCATCAGCAGGGCAGACTTGAGCCACATCCCCTGCTTGGCCCATGTCCTGAACCTGGTGGTGCAGTAGTTCATGCGCACCTACCAGGGGATGGATGATCTGTTGGAAGCGTCTCAGAAAATTGTTCGCAGTTTCCGACACTCAGCCGCTGCCGCCGCAAGCCTGGCCGACATTCAGCAGCGCGAGGGCCTGCCATGACACCGCCTTGTCATTGATGTGACAACTCGCTGGAATTCCACCCTGGCGATGTTGGAGTGGCTGGTTGAGCAGAGGAGGGCTGTCCACCGCTACATCGTTTGAGGCCACTGTCGCCGGCACCACCAAACTCCAGCTCATCTCCAACGTGCAGTGGGGGCAGATTCAGCAGGTCTTTGTAACGAATGGTGTAGCAACACAGACGTCTGATTATGTGTGATCTGCAGTATCACTGATAATACAGACGCTATACCTGATTATGTGGTGATCTGCAGAATCACCAATAATGCAAGTATAGATAGCAGAATGACTAGACCTCACCAGAGGAGCTGGTGGGTACTATCAGTGAGCACCTCACCAGTGACAAGGGCTCACTGGTGAGTAGAGTGGTCAGACAGGCTAGGATCGGTAACAGATAGGCAGGTACAATACAAAGTCGGCAGGCAAGAGAGTAGTGATAATTCAGGCAGAGTTCAGCAACAGAGTCAGATAGGCAGAGGTACAGAATCGATTAGCAAGAGCAAGGTCAGAGATAAGTCAGAGTCATACACAGAATATCACAATATATATTACAATAATCCTAGTCTTGTGTGAAATCCCTGGTTTCCTCCCAGATCAAAGCACACCGGATACTGTCTAAGGTCTGAGTGCTAACACTGATGTATTCGCAACAGCAGACAGGTTGCGAGTGAATACCGAAGACTTTTGAAGCAGAGGAGACCCCACGGCCGCGCCCACTCCAATCAGCCAATCCGGAGCGCCGTGAGTCTCATCTGACGTCAGCCGACCGGCAGGTCAGCTGACACGCCTCCTCCCAGCATAAAGGTCCTGTCTACGCGCGCGCCCACACGATACAGCAACCCTCTGGGCAAATGACAATCCCGTCCTCGGCGCACTAGACGCCAGAGGAGCGGGCGAACTCACCGAGCAGGAAAGCGAGGTGGCTGCGGAGACACCCTGCGTGCCTGCAGCCGCAGCTTCAGCGGATGTTACAGTCTGCTTGGTGTTGGCTCCCTTCCTGCAGGGAACCAACCTGGTGAACCAGGAATGTGCATCCCTCTGCCAGTGGGTGCCCTTTGTTTGTCTGCTGGACAGGGCACTGTGTGATTTGATAGATGTGGGAGAGGAGGCCCTGAAGCAGCTGGAACAGCAGCCACCTGCACAGTCCACTTCTGCGCAGGAATTTGAGTTGTTGGAGGAGGAGGAGTTGGACGTGCTGGATGTTGCTGTTGAGGGGGAACAGTGAAGCGCAGCAGCAGTGGTGAGTGGGTGGAGAGAGGAGGAAGAGGCTCAGGGGCCAGAGGAGGAGGAGGACAATGAACTTGAGACCACTGACTATGATGTCTCTGCTGGAAGGACCGCCCTGTTCACCATGGCAAGGCACATGCTGCGGTGCCTGCGCACAGATCCCAGGGTTAAGCAAATGCAAGCGAGGGAGGACGCCTGCATCAGCATGATCCTGGACCAACAGCTGAGGGGGAGGGTGGCTCAGTTCCTGCCTGCTGGAGACCGTAAGCAGCGAACAAGGGAGTTTCGGGAGATCCTTGCTCGGCGATTGGAGGAAGCCTTCCCTAAGCTTTCCACCCCCTCTGTCCCTGTCCAGCCAGCACAGCAGCAGCAGGCGCCCAGGAGACCTGCGGGCCTTCACAAAGGCACTCTACCTGATGGTAGAGCAGCCGAGAGAGGAGGTGCATGCAGCAGCATCCTCCTCTCAAAGTCACAGGCAGCGCCTGACCCAGATGGTGGACGACTACATGAGGTCCTTTAGAAGGCTTGACACCGGCGACGAGGAGCCTGTGGACCCCTTTGAGTACTGGGTGGAGCGCGTGCAGATATGGAGTAAGCTGGCGCAGTATGCCCTGGAAGTCCTGTCTTGCCCCCTTCCAGCGTGCTGTTAGAGAGGTGATTCAGTGCGGCCGGTGGCGTGGTCACTGAGAAGCGCTCTCGTCTGTCCACAGAGTCCGTGGACAGACTCACATTCCTGAAGATTAACCAGGCCTGGATTGAAGGCACGTTCCAGGCACCTGTTGTCATTGACAGGAGAACATGAGGTGCCTGAGAATTATTTTTAAACAACATCAACCTTCAGTCCCCTGCTACTTTGGCCTGGTTTTTCTTTAGGTGCTGTGGTACCACCGCTAGGTGCCATGGCCTAGGCTGCCTGCTGCCATGTATGTCCTTCTGCTGCTGCATTAAACCTCCTGTCTGTGTTCCAACCACCACCATGATGATGAAGAAGAAGAAGAAGACGAAGAAGAACAAGGTGAAGAAGGAGATGCCAAACCAAGTGAGGATGACCCAGAAGAAAAAGAAGAAGAACCAGGTGCCAGTGAAGAATGGTAGAACAGAAAAAGAAGATGGTGAAGAAAAAGATGGAGAGAAGAAAAAGTAGAAGGTGATGAAGAATAAACAAGAAATGCAGAAAAAAAATTTCCTTTTTTTTTTTTTCTTTTTTTTTTTTATTACACCTATTTAATAGTGATTTCCCTTTAAAAAATAGCTTTAAATCCATCCAAATTTGTGATCACGAATTCAAAATCCAAATTCAATTATCGACCACGGTCCGAATTCAAATCAAATTCTACTGGTCATGATCACGGCCGAACCCGAATTTGACCCGGACCCAAATTCGAATGTACTCAAATCGAATTTGGGTACATTCAAGCATCACTGGTGCCTGCGCAAAGACCCAAGGGTGAAGAAGATGCGTGCTCAGGAGGACATCTGGATCACCCTGATGCTGGACCCATGGCTGAAGGGGAAGCTGGCTCAGTTCCTGCCTGTAGGAGGAGACCCTGTGCGCCGAATGAGGGACTTGCAGCGGATTCTGGTTTGGTGCTTGGAGGAAGCCTTCCCCCAGACTCGCCCCCCCCCCCTGCTGTCACAGTCCAGCCAGCACAGCAGCAGGTGCCTGCATCCAGCAGCAGCAGGTGCCCAACAAACCTGCTGTCTCTGACAAAGGCGCTCTACGCCATGCCAGTACCGCTGCCTACAGAGGAGATGCCTACAGCAGCATCCGGCTATCAAAGCCAGAACCAGCACCTGACCTGACATGGGGCCCTACAGCGGGCTTGACACCGACACCCCTGTGGACCCCTTGGATTACTGGGCCAAGCACCTGGATATCTGGAGCAAGCTGGTGCAGTATGCCCTGGAAGTGCTGTCCTGCCCGCCTTCCAGCGTGCTGTCAGAAAGGTGCTTCAGTGCGGCCGGTGGCGTAGTCACCGAGAAGCGCTCTTGTCTGTCCACCCAGTCTGTGGACAGACTGACTTTTTAAAAAATGAACCAGGCTTGGGTGGTTGGTGAGTTCCTGGCCCCTGTTGTTGGCAAGAGGGAGAAATAAAGTGGCTGAGTGGGAATCACTATGCCTGCCTCATCACCCTTTACCACCATAACATCTTGGCTCCATCTTCATTAAGCCAGGCTCAATTTTTTTTTTTTACAGCGGTGGTACCAACACACTGAGTGCCATGGTGAACTATGTAAACACAATTGCTGTGTAATTTTTTTGGAGGTGTCTGTGCTGTCCAAGTTGTGGGGAGGCCCCAACTGTGGCTGTACGACCGCTTCCTGTAACCTCTCCTTTTGTAATGTTTTACCTGTGGCACACTAGGTGCCATAGTGATTATCTGAACACAACTGCTGAGTAATTTTTTTGGATATGTCCGTGCTGTCCAAGTTGTGGGGAGGCCCCAACTGCGGCAGTACAACAGCTTCTTGGAACATAGTCCTGATGGGCAGCACGGTGGCGTAGTGGTTAGCTCTCTTGCCTTGCAGCGCTGGGTCCCTGGTTCGATTCCCAGCCAGGGCACTATCTGCAAAGAGTTTGTATGTTCTCTCCGTGTCTGCGTGGGTTTTCTCCGGGCACTCCGGTTTCCTCCCACATTCCAAAAAAACATACGGATAAGTTAATTGGCTTCCCCTAAAATTGGCCCTAGACTACAGTACTTACACTGCATAATATAGACATATAACAATGGTAGGGATTAGATTGTGAGCTCCTTTGAGGGACAGCTAGTGACAAAACCATATATATATGTACACTGTACAGCGCTGCGTAATATGTCGGCGCTATATAAATACTAAATAATAATAATAATAATGTTAATTGACAGCCATTTTTTTTTGGGGGGGGGGGATTTTAAGTCCCCACATCATCAATTAGTGTTCCCCTTTAAAAAATAATGATGCTACATGCCTCATAAACCCTAAAAAATGTTTTAAAGCAATTTAAAGGACACTTCCGGTTTTTCTATCCAGATATCCGAATCCGGACGGATATCCCGGATACTGGTGTTGGATATCCGATTCGGATTCGGTTTGGAAAATTTGAAACTCGGATATCCGACCCGGATCAGATATCTGGGTATCCGGATCCGAATCGGATCCAGATAGTGAAAAAGGGTTTCCGAGCAGCACTGTTGGTAACATGTCCGCCACTTTGTGCCTATACCGAGGGTCTAGTAGCGTGGCCACCCAGTACAGCTCATTCCCCTTGAGTCTTTTTTATACGGGGGTCCCTCAATAGGCTGAACAGCATGAAAGACGCCATCTGCACAAAGTTGGATCCAGACGTACTAACCATCTCCTCTTGCTCTTCCTCAGTGATGTCAGGTAAGTCCTCCTCCTCCCCCCCATCTATGAACAATACCACGGGAGTTTCGAGCAGCACAAGCCCCCTGCGACGCCTGCTGCAGTTGTTCTTCTGCCGTCGCCTCCTCCTCCTTCAAAGAAACACCTTCCTCATCATCCGAGTCTGACTCCTCTTCCCTACATGACTCTTCCTCCTCCTCCCCCTCTGTCCGCAAAGCGTGCCATGGCCGTGTAAGACCGCCTGAAATGCCCACACAATTTCCTGGCCTGCTTCAGGATGTCCTCTAAGCCTGGGTACTTTGACACAAATCTTTGAATGACTAGATTCAGCACATGTGCCATGCAGGGTACATGTGTCAGCTTTCCCAAATTCAAAGCGGAAAGGAGATTGCTGCCGTTGTCACACACCACGTTGCCGATCTTCAGCTGGTGTGGGGTCAGCCACTGATCCACCTGTTTGTTAAGAGCAGCCATAAGAGCTGCTCCAGTGTGACTCTCAGCTTTGAGGCAAGACATGTCTAAGATGGCGTGACACTGTCGTACCTGGCATGCAGCATAGGCCCTGGGGAGATGGGGCTGTGTAGCTGGAGAGGAGATCGCAGCACCAGTAGAGTTGAACTGCCACTCAGCCAAGCAGCCAAGGAGGAGGAGGATGATGACAGTGAAGAGGATGTAGCAGGAGGAGAGGAGGTGGCAGGAGGCCTGCCTGCAAGCCGTGGAGGTGTCACAAGTTGGTCCGCTGCACAGCCACGTACTCCCTGCTTGCCATCGGTCACCAGGTTGACCCAATGGGCTGTGTAAGTAATGTACCTGCCCTGAACGTGCTTGGCAGACCAGGCATCCATGGTCAGGTGGATCCTTGACCCAACGCTGTGTGCCAGAGATGACACCACTTGCCTCTCAACTTCACGGTACAGTTTGGGTATCGCCTTTTTAGAGAAATAATTGCGGCCTGGTATCTTCCACTGCGGTTTCCCAATAGCCACAAATTTACGGAAGGCCTCAGAGTCCACCAGCTGGTATGGTAACAGCTGGCGAGCTAACAGTTCCACTAAGCCAGCTGTCAGACGCCAGGCAAGGGGGTGATTGGCAGAAATTAGCTTCTTCCGGTCAAAGATTTCCTTCACAGACACCTGGCTGCTGTGGGCAGAGGAGCAGGAACCGCTCAAGGTCAGAGGTGGAGTGGAGGAGGGTGACTGTGAAGGTACAAGGTAGAAAGCGACTGAAGATGCTGCAGCTGATGGAGGAAGAGGAGAAGGGGGGTGGCTTTTCTTTCGTGTGCTGCTTTTCCTCTGGCGCTCTTCCCATTGCAGTTTGTGCCTTTTCTGCATGTGCCTTCGTAAGGCAGTTGTCCCAACGTGGGTGTTGGCCTTTCCACGGCTCAATTTTTGGAGGCAGTGAGAACAGATGGCATTGCTCTGATCTACGGACGACACACTAAACAATTTCCAAACTGCTGAGCCACCCTGGGGTGATGGCACTATAGTGGCATCAGCAGCTGATGTTGAAGGGCATGTTGGCTAGCACCGGACACTGCCACCAGCTGTTTCTGACAACGAGCTCCCCCTGCTTCTTTCAGCAACTCGTCTCCTCCTACTCCTCTCTGGCTCCCCCTCTGAACTGTTCCCTTGGTCATCTTGTCTCTTAGGATCCCACGTGGTATCTGTATCATCGTCATCATCATAATCATCCTGCCTAGCTTCGCTTGCCTCAGACACCTCCAAAACTGCACCAACAGCAGGTACTTCATCATCCTCCTCCTCTCACGTTACGTCCATAGTGTCGCCGCCTAACTCAGACATATAAGGTGGTGTAACTTGCTTAGCGCTTTCATCTGGTTGTAACAATAATGGCTGTGAATCAGTTAATTCCCCACCAATTAACTCCTGCGAAGTGTCAAATGCAGCGGCTGTGGTGCTTGCAGTAGCACTGGTGGCTGCAAAAGATGAGGTGTACTTTGGGCCAGGGCCGCACGAAATCACATCAACATGACCTCGCACAGACCTGCTGGGTGGCCTTCCTCTGGGTCTGCCTCTACTTCCGCCTCTACCTGTTTTGGCCATTTTGTCCATATCGGGGGAGATGAAGTGAAAGGTATACACTCACACATCTGCAGTTAACAGGTATGCACGGAGTGGTATATCACACTGCGTGCACTAAGGTAGGTAGAGATGGCCCGAACGGTTCGCCGGCGAACGGTACCTGGTGAACTTCCGGGGTTCGCGATCGCAGAGAACTGCGAACTTTACCGGACGTTCTATTCGCCCCCAGAGTGCATCATGAGGGTCAACTTTGACCCTCTACACCACAGTCAGCAGGCACATTGTAGCCAATCGGGCTACATTCCCTCCTGGAGCCCCAACCCCCCTTATAAAAGGTAGGCAGCGTCAGGCTTTTCACTCACTTGTGTGCCTGCAGTAATTAGAGAAGGGAAAGCTGCTACAGACTCTCGTAGGGAAAGATTAGTTAGGCTCTTGTAGGCTTGTTAGCTTGCTCCTTGCTGATTCTTATTGCTAAAAAAGCACCCCTGAACAGCTCTTTTGAGAGCTAATCTTGTTCTTTTGATCTTTTTTTTTGTGTGTGTGTGTCCCACTGACACTTGTGTTGCATAGACAGCCTTGGTAATTCCTACTGTGTGTGCCACTGCCAGGCCCAGCACATTCAGTGACTACTACCTGTGTGTGTGACAGGTGCACATTGTAATACCAACTGCATATACCTACCTGTTGTTCACTGTGCACCCACCCACCTACGTGAGCGAACGCAGTGTCACTGTGCCTGTCTGGTACCTGTCTGTGTGTGACAGGTGCACATTGTCATACCCATCACTGCATATACCTACCTGTTGTTCACTGTGCACCCACCCACCTCCGTGAGCGCACGCAGTGTCACTGTGCCTGTCCGGTTCCTGTCTGTGTGTGACAGGTGCACATTATAATACCCACTGCATATACCTACCTGCTGTTGTTCACTTAAGTGCACCCACCCACCTACATGAGCGCACACAGTGTCACTGTGCCTGTCCAGTACCTGTCTGTGTGTGACTGACAGGTGCACATTGTAATACCCATCACTGCATATACCTACCTGTTGTTCACTTCAGTGCACGCACCTACCAACGTGAGCGCACGCAGTGTCACTGTGCCTGTCTGGGACCTGTCTGTGTGTGACAGGTGCACATTATAATACCCATCACTGCATATATCTACCTGTTGTTCACAGTGCACCCACCTACCTACGTGAGCACACGCAGTGTCACTGTGCCTCTCCGGTACCTGTCTGTGTGTGACAGGTGCACATTTTAATACCCACCACTGCATATACCTACCTGTTGTTCACTTCAGTGCACGCACCTACCAACGTGAGCGCACGCAGTGTCACTGTGCCTGTCCGGTACCTGTCTGTGTGTGACAGGTGCACATTATAATACCCATTACTGCATATACCTACTTGTTGTTCACAATGCACCCACCTACCTACGTGAGCGCATGTAGTGTCACTGTGCCTGTCCAGTACCTGTCTGTGTGTGACAGGTGCACATTATAATACCCATCACTGCATATACCTACCTGTTGTTCACTTCAGTGCACCCACCTACCTATGTGAGTGCACGCAGTGTGATATTTAATACCACCAGTCACTGTACCTGTTCACGGTACGGGTGTGTTACAGGTGCACATTTGTAATACCTATCACTGCATATACCTACCTGTTGTGTTCAGTGCACCCACCTACCTACGTGAGTGCACGCAGTGTGATATACAGTGGAGGAAATAATTATTTGACCCCTCACTGATTTTGTAAGTTTGTCCAATGACAAAGAAATGAAAAGTCTCAGAACAGTATCATTTCAATGGTAGGTTTATTTTAACAGTGGCAGATAGCACATCAAAAGGAAAATCGAAAAAATAACCTTAAATAAAAGATAGCAACTGATTTGCATTTCAATGAGTGAAATAAGTTTTTGAACCCCTACCAACCATTAAGAGTTCTGGCTCCCACAGAGTGGTTAGACACTTCTACTCAATTAGTCACCCTCTTTAAGGACACCTGTCTTAACTAGTCACCTGTATAAAAGACACCTGTCCACAGAATCAATCAATCAAGCAGACTCCAAACTCTCCAACATGGAAAAGACCAAAGAGCTGTCCAAGGATGTCAGAGACAAAATTGTAGACCTGCACAAGGCTGGAATGGGCTACAAAACCATTAGCAAGAAGCTGGGAGAGAAGGTGACAACAATTGTTCGAAAATGGAAGGAGCACAAAATGACCATCAATCGACCTCGCTCTGGGGCTCCACGCAAGATCTCACCTCGTGGGGTGTCAATGGTTCTGAGAAAGGTGAAAAAGCATCCTAGAACTACACGGGAGGAGTTAGTGAATGACCTCAAATTAGCAGGGACCACAGTCACCAAGAAAACCATTGGAAACACATTACACCGCAATGGATTAAAATCCTGCAGGGCTCGCAAGGTCCCCCTGCTCAAGAAGGCACATGTGCAGGCCCGTCTGAAGTTTGCCAATGAACACCTGAATGATTCTGTGAGTGACTGGGAGAAGGTGCTGTGGTCTGATGAGACCAAAATAGAGCTCTTTGGAATTAACTCAACTCGCTGTGTTTGGAGGAAGAAAAATGCTGCCTATGACCCCCAAAACACCGTCCCCACCGTCAAGCATGGGGGTGGAAACATTTTGCTTTGGGGGTGTTTTTCTGCTAAGGGCACAGGACAACTTAATCGCATTAACGGGAAAATAGACGGAGCCATGTATCGTGAAATCCTGAACGACAACCTCCTTACCTCTGCCAGGAAACTGAAAATGGGTCGTGGATGGGTGTTCCAGCACGACAATGACCCAAAACATACAGCAAAGGCAACAAAGGAGTGGCTCAAGAAGAAGCACATTAAGGTCATGGAGTGGCCTAGTCAGTCTCCGGACCTTAATCCAATAGAAAACCTATGGAGGGAGCTCAAGCTCAGAGTTGCACAGAGACAGCCTCGAAACCTTAGGGATTTAGAGATGATCTGCAAAGAGGAGTGGACCAACATTCCTCCTAAAATGTGTGCAAACTTGGTCATCAATTACAAGAAACGTTTGACCTCTGTGCTTACAAACAAGGGTTTTTCCACTAAGTATTAAGTCTTTTATTGTTAGAGGGTTCAAAAACGTATTTCACTCAATGAAATGCAAATCAGTTGCTATCTTTTATTTAAGGTTATTTTTTCGATTTTCCTTTTGATGTGCTATCTGCCACTGTTAAAATAAACCTACCATTGAAATGATACTGTTCTGAGACTTTTCATTTCTTTGTCATTGGACAAACTTACAAAATCAGTGAGGGGTCAAATAATTATTTCCTCTACTGTATCACTCCGGGCATACCTGTTAACTGCACCTGTGTGACTGTGCATTGTATTAGTCAAGTCAGTGCATACCTTTCAGTTCATCCGCTGATTCACAGCCATTATTGTTACAACCAGATAAAGGCGCTAAGCAAGTTACACCACCTCATATGTCCGAGTTAGGCGACACTATGGACGTAACGTGAGAGAAGGAGGATGATAAAGTACCTGTTGTTGGTGCAGTTTTGGAGGTGTCTGAGGCAAGTGAAGCTGGGCAGGATGACTATGATGATGACGATGATACAGATGCCACGTTTGTTCCCTATAGAGGAGATGAACAGGGGAACAGTTCAGAGGTTGAGTCAGAGAGGAGTAGGAGGAGACGAGTTCCTGAAAGAAGCAGGGGGAGCTCGTCATCAGATACAGCCGGTGGTACTGTTTGGCTCCACGTATCACCACTGGACAGCCAGCCAACATGCCCTTCAACGTCAGCTGCTGATGCCACCATAGTGCCATCACCCCAGGGGGGCTCAGTGGTTTGGAATTTTTTAATGGGTCTTCCTCAGATCAGAGCAATGCCATCTGTTCTCTCTGCCTCCAAAAATTGAGCCGTGGAAAGGACAATACCCATGTAGGGCCAACTGCCTTACGAAGGCACATGCAGAAAAGGCACAAACTGCAATGGGAAGAGCACCAGACAAAAAGAAGCACACAAAAGAAAAGCCACCCTCCTTCTCCTCTTCCTCCTTCAGGTGCAGCATCTTCAATCGATTTCTTCCTTGCACCTTCACAGCCACCCTCCTTCACTCCGCCTCTGACCTTGAGCGGTTCCTGCTCCTCTGCCCACAGTAGCCAGGTGTCTGTGAAGGAAATCTTTGACCGGAAGAAGCCAATTTCTGCCAGTCACCCCCTTGCCCGGTACCAGGCCGCAATTATTTCTCTAAAAAGGCGATACCCAAACTGTACCGTGAAGTTGAGAGGCAAGTGGTGTCATGGATTCCTGGTCTGTCAAGCACGGTCAGGGCAGGTACATTACTTACACAGTCCATTGGGTCAACCTGGTGACCAATGGCAAGCAGGGAGTACATGGCTGTGCAGCAAACCAACTTGTGACACCTCCTCAGCTTGCAGGCAGGCCTCCTGCCACCTCCTCTCCTCCTGCTACATTCTCTTCGCTGTCGTCATCCTCCTACTCCTTGGCTGAGTGGCAGTTCAACTCTACTGGTGCTGCGATCTCCTCTACAGCTACACAGCTCCATTTCCCCAGGGCCTATGCTGCATGCCAGGTACGACGGTGTCACGCCATCTTAGACATGTCTTGCCTCAAAGCGGAGAGTCACACTGGAGAAGCTCTCCTGGCTGCTCTTAACAAACAGGTGGATCAGTGGCTGACCCCGCACCAGCTGGAGATTGGCAACGTGGTGTGTGACAACGGCAGCAATCTCCTTTCCGCTTTGAAAGCTGACACATGTACCCTGCATGGCACATGTGCTGAATCTAGTCATTCAAAGATTGGTGTCAAAGTACCCAGGCTTAGAGGACATCCTGAAGCAGGCCAGGAAGTTGTGTGGGCATTTCAAGTGGTCTTACACGGCCATGGCACGCTTTGCCGATATTCAGCAGAGAAACAAGTTGCCGGTGAGACGCCTGATTTGCGATAGCCCGACTCGCTGGAATTTGATCCTCCTTATCAGGGTTGCTCGGGTAGTACTTTTTAAAACCTGCCCGGATCCGGGTACCCAGATATCCAGATCTGATTCGGATATCCGGGTCCGACCTTGCGGATAGCCACGTGAATTCGGATATCCGACCAAATTACCCTCGGGTACCTGACCTATTCGGGTATCTGGATAGAAAAACCAGAAGTGCCCTTTAAATAGCTTTAAAAAGGGTTTTTAGAGTAAATGATGCATGTAGCATCATGTTTTTTTAAAGGGAAACACTAATTTATTATTTAGTTAACATAAATTAAAACAAAAAAAAGGCCTGTAAATTATTAACATCAGGATAGGTTCCAGACAGCAGTCGACGGTCGTGCAGCCCACATTGTGTCCAAAGTCCAACCGCAGCAGTGGGACATCGAAGTTTTCAGCTCTGACATCTCCAAAAAAGTAAAGCTATTGTAGTGGCGTGATAGCTGGTGGCAGGCTATTGTATTTGTAGTGGTGTAATAGCTGGTGGCAGCAGACAATGCAGTTTAGTGTGGACCCTGGTGTTGGTGGGTACCACAGACAGGAGCATCAGGAGCAGAATGAGTGGGTCGATACAGCTATAGGAGTGGCATAATAGCTGGTGGCAGCAGGCGATGTAGTTTAGTGTGGACCCTGGTGTTGGTGGGTACCACAGAAAGGAGCAGCTGGAGCAGGATGAGTAGGTCGATGCAGCTATTGGAGTGGCGTAATAGCTGGTGGCAGCAGAAGAAATAGTTGTGTGGACCCTGGTGTTGGTGGGTACCACAGACAGGAGCAGCAGGAGCAGGATGAGTAGGTCGATGCAGCTATTGGAGTGGCATAATAGCTGGTGGCAGCAGAAGAAATAGTTGTGTGTACCCTGGTGTTGGTGGGTACCACAGACAGGAGCAGCAGGAGCAGGATGAGTAGGTCGATGCAGCTATTGGAGTGGCGTAATAACTGGTGGCAGCAGAAGAAATAGTTGTGTGGACCCTGGTGTTGGTGGGTACCACAGACAGGCGCAGCAGTAGCAGCAGGATGAGTAGGTTGATGCAGCTATTGGAGTGGCGTAATAGCTGGTGGCAGCAGAAGAAATAGTTGTGTGGACCCTGGTGTTGGTGGGTACCACAGACAGGAGCAGCAGCAGCAGCAGGATGAGTAGGTCGATGCAGCTATTGGAGTGGCGTAATAGCTGGTGGCAGCAGACGATGTAGTTTAGTGTGGACCCTGGTTTTGGTGGGTACCACAGACAGAAGTATCAGGAGCAGGATGAGTAGGTCGATGCACCTTGGCGGTGGGAGCAGCACAGGCAGCAGGAGACAGGAGGAGGAGAAAAAGTTTAACGTCTGGCAGGCAGCATAGATAGTTCACCATGGCACCTAGTTTGTTGGTACCACGGCGCAGTTCAAAAATTAGGAGAGGTTCCAGGAAGCGGTCGTACTGCCGCAGTTGGAGCCTCCTCACAACTCGGACAGCACAGACACATCCCAAAAAAATTACACAACAATTGTGTTTAGATAGTTCACCATGGCACTTGTAGGCACCACGGCAAGTTCAAAAATTAGAAGAGGTCCAAGGAAGCGGTCGTACTGCCGCAGTTGGGGCCTCCCCACAACTCGGACAGCACAGACACATCCAAAAAACATTACACATCAATTGTGTTTAGATAGCTCACCATGGCACTTATAGGTACCACGGCAAGTTCAAAAATTAGAAGAAGTTCCAGGAAGCGGTCGTACTGCCACAGTTGGGGCCTCTCCACAACTCGGACAGCACAGGCACATCCAAAAAAAATTACACATCAATTGTGTTTACCAATGGCACCTAGTGTGTTGGTACCATGGCTGTCAAAATTTTTTGAACCAGGCTTATGCAGAGCCTGGAGGTTGAGGTGGTAAAGGGTAAGGTAGGCATAGTGTGATTTCCAGCCAATTCATTTCCCCCTCTTGCCAACACCAGGGTCCAGGTATTCACCAACCACTCAAGCCTGGTTTATTTTCAGAAACGTCAGTCTGTCCACAGACTGGGTGGACAGACGAGAGCGCTTCTTGCCTTTGATGGCCTTCCCCCGGCTGCCAGTGCCAGCAGACATAGTGCACGTTTGATGATGTCACCAGATGGATAATCCTCCTAACTGTTTAGCTAAGGCAACAGCAGGCCTGGCCTATGTGCACAAACAGCACACAAAGACACAGACACCTAACTAGCAGAGCTGCTGCAGGCTGCAGCAGAGACTGTCACTGCTCACAGACAGCACAGACTGACACACACTAAATACAACAATATAAAACACTACTAGCTAAACTACAATATACAACAGTGTTATATACAGCAGGTGTTGGTGTGTAAAAAGGCTGTGTTTATCACTGGGATAATGCACTTGTTTCAGCCAATTACGCTGGACAAACTATCTCAGTGGCAGTCAAGCAAGGATGAGATTCTCATCATGGCCCCCTCCTTATATACAGGAGGGACTGGCCAAGGTTCCCCTCTGTGATTGGTCTCTGTGATTGGTTGTTAGGGCTTCTGCAGGGAGCCCTCTGATTGGCTGAATGACATCATCTCCTTAGTTACACTACCCGGATCTGGATATCCGATGGATATCCGGGGGTATCCACGAGTATCCGGATTATGCAGCCAGATATCCACATAGAGGTATCCGGATATTGGCCCAGGTATCCAATATCCCGATCTGACCGGATAGCGGTAAAATGGTCGGATACCCAGGTTTACCTAGGTACCTGGGATCTGGATGAGCATCCCTGCTCCTTATGTTCTCTCGCCTGCTAGAACAGGAGAAAGCCGTCACCCAGTACCTCTACAACTACAGTAGAAGGACACAGTCTGGGGAGATGGGTATGTTCTGGCCCAACAACTGGACACTCATGCGAAATGATGCAGGCTCATGTGGCCGTTTGAGGAGGTGACCAACCTGGTGAGTCGCAGTGAAGGCACCATCAGCGACTTGATCCCGTATGTTTACTTCCTGGAGCGTGCCATGCGTAGAGTGGTGGATCAAGCTCTGGAGGAGCATGAACAGGAACAGTTATGGGAGAAAGCATTGTGGGATCAATTCTCATCACATGTTTCTTCAACACCTGCGGCAGCACAGAGGGGGGAGGAGGAGGAGGAAGAGTCATGTAGGGAAGAGGAGTCCAACTCGGATGATGAGGAAGGTGTTTCTTTGGAGGAGGAGGCGGCGGCAGAAGAACAACCGCAGCAGGCGTCGCAGGGGGCTTGTGCTGCTCAATGTTCCCGTGGTATTATTCGTGGCTGGGGGGAGGAGGAGGACTTACCTGACGTCACTGAGGAAGAGCAAGAGGAGGTGGATGGTATGTCTGGATCCAACTTTGTGTGGCATCTTTTATGCTGTCCAGCCTGTTGAGAGACCCCCGTATAAAAAAACTCAAGGGGAATGAGCTGTACTGGGTGGCCACGCTACTAGACCCTCGGTATAGGCACAAAGTGGCGGACATGTTTCCAAATCACCAGAAGGCAGAAAAGATGCAGCACTTTCAGAACAAGCTGGCAACTATGCTTTACTATATGTATAAGGGTGATGTCACAGCACAACGCAATAAAGGTACCACTGCCAGTAATCCTCCTCCCATGTCCACGCAGGCAAGGACAGGACACTCCAGCGATCTCATGGTGATGTTGGACAGGCATGCTCAACTTCTACCCGGGAGAAATCCGGATAGTTGCTATCCGGATATCTCCCGGGAAAGTTGTGCGGGGGGGGGTCAATTTTACCTGAATGACGTCTTCATCGGGTCCATACGCGTCGCCTCCCACCATGCGTTCCAAGAGCCGCATTCGCCGGTCACGTGACACAAACACTTCGTCCTTCAACCCGGAAGGAGGAAGTGTTTGTAGTTACGTGACCAGCGAATGCGACGCTTGGAACGCATGGTGGGAGGCGACGCGTTTGGTCTGGCAGTGTAAAGAAGTACACTAATTATACTACCTGATTGATGTATACACATGCCATGGTGTGCACCAGTCCAGCACTGCCGTCACTACACAAACAGCTGTTTTCGTTGCGTTACATGGTGAGTTTGATCTGTCAGTGTGAAGAAGTACACTAATTATACTACCTGATTGATGTATACACATGCAAGATGTTTTACAGCACTTTAGGCCTCCAATTTAGCATGCTATGTGATTTCTGCCCTTAAAACGCTGCTGTGTGTCAAATCCTAATTTTTCCTCTGGACTTTTGGCATGTATCCCACTCTGTCATGCCCCCCTCCAGGTGTTAGACATCTTTTCCATCACTTTTGTGGCCAGCATAAATGTTTGTAATTTTCAAAGTTTGCCTCCCCATTGAAGTCTATTGCGGTTTGCGAAGTTCGCGCGAACCCGAACTTTTGCGCGTTTGAGGTTCGCGAACCTAAAATCGGAGGTTCGAGCCATCTCTAAGCAGATGTTGTCGCCCACTCTCTGATTGGTAGGCGGTGAGTCTGGCGGTGGTGACTTTCTAGGTCCCATGTCTCTGTGTAAACAGAGCATGAATGTAATGCTGGGGGTCATACTTTCTGACCACCCAGCACAACAAGGCTAAGAGCTGGATAATGGAAGAGGCTACACAGGCTGCCCAGAGCAACTGCAGCTCTGGGCTTCCGATATCGCTACAAATAAGACGCAATGGCATCGCAGTGCGATGTTGCACTGCTCTTGCGATGGCAAGCATTCAGACAGATACAAAACAAGACTATAGATTGGAGCGTAACTAGTAGCAACCGCAGCTTGGAAGAGGCTACACAGGCTGCCCAGAGCAACTGCAGCTCTGGGCTTCCGATATCGCTACAAATAAGACGCAATGGCATCGCAGTGCGATGTTGCACTGCTCTTGCGATAGCAAGCATTCAGACAGATACAAAACAAGACTATAGATTGGAGCGTAACTAGTAGCAACCGCAGCTCACAGTCACGTTCACAGAAGCAGAGTAAGCAGGCTAATGAAAGTCACCAACAAGCATCCACACAGGCAAGACTACAGGAAAGAATGTAACTAATAGCAACACAACTATGCTAGCTAAGCATGGGTGGTCACGATAAGCGCAACCTAACGAAACTTGCTAAACTGACTAGCTAACACAGTAACTGAGAAATCTCTATAACTTGAATAAAGAAAATAACAAACGACTCAACTAATGGATAAATATATATTAGCAAGTCTGCATACATATTTATCAAGAACTAGCTAAGCACAAGTAATGGTGATTAACAAGACAGACAACAGACAGACAGACGGAATGCTCAGCCAATCTAGTCACTGTTTCAGTGACGGTGACATTCACTCTGAGATAGACAAGACTAATAGGTAGGAGCGAACTAATGGCAACCAGGGTTGCTCGGGTAGTACTTTTTAAAACCCGCCTGGATCCGGGTACCCAGATATCTGGATCTGATTCGGATACCCGGATCCGACCTTGCGGATATCCGAGTGAATTCGGATATTCGACCAAATTACCCGCGGATACCCGACCTATTCGGGTATCCGGATAGAAAAAACAGAAGTGCCCTTTAAATAGCTTTAAAAAGGGTTTTTAGGGTAAATGATGTATGTAGCATCATGTTTTTTTTTAAAGGGAAACACTAAATTATTATTTGGTGGACATAAAATGGAGAAAAAAAAAAAGCTGTCAATTAACATCAGGACTAGGTTCCAGACAGCGGTCGTGCAGCCCACATTGGGCTTGATTCAGAAAGCGGTGCTAACCTACTTAGCACGTCTAAAGTCTTTAGACGGGCTAACCAGGGTGCTAAGTAGGTTAGTACCGGATTTCTCAATCAGATCGCGCGCTAACTTTGCGCGCGCAAAGTTTTACGCGCGCTAAGTCCCATAGGCTTTAATGGGCACTTCGCGCTGAGCGCCCTGCGCTCTGTGCAGTACGAGCGTAAAGTTTTACGCGCATAAAGTTTTGCGCGCATAAAGTTTTATGCGCATAAAGTTTTATGCGCGAAAAGCTTGTTTAGACGTGCTAAGGGGGTTTTCACAGGCGTGTCCAAAGTCCAATCACACAACTGGGACATGACAGTTTTCAGCCCAGACACCTCCAAAAAATGACACCGCAATTGTGTTTTGGGTTGAAAAAAGGTGGTGGTATCAGCAGCAGTGGCCTGTGGCACCGTGGCGGTGGGAGCCAGCACCAGCATGCTTCAGCTTCTTGAACTCCTCATGCTCAACAATATGTTTTTGGCCAGATGGGTGATGAAGCTGGAGGTGCCATAGTTGTAGGGGTCACAACCTCTGCTCATCTGTAGTTTGCACACATTGCATATGGCAAACTTGCTGTCTAATGAGCGCAGAGTGAAAAAACGCCAAATTGGGGGGGGGGGGGGGGGTGAAGACAGGGCCGGTTTAAGCAACAATGGGGCCCCCGGGCAAAATAAACCTGGGGAGCCCCCCAACATATACCCCGGAACAAAAATCGGCATTAGGGGACCTTTTTTGCAACTGGTATAGTCAGGGTGTGAAGTCCCAATCGGTCGGAGCTCCACATTCTGGCTATCTCAGCCTTCATGGGGGACAAGGGGTTAAAAAGTTTCAGGAGGGGGGACCCCACATAATTTTAAAAAAAAAAATTCCCACACTCTAAACATAAATTTTTTTTAGGAAAATAGGAAAAAATGCCAGGGATCTTCATACAGCCATATTGCGGCTGTATAGCGATCCCTGGCCAAAGCGCTGCGGCTGCGTATGGACCCCCTGGAAACCCCGTCAGGAAATTGATTGCTCTTTCTTTTGATGCATGTAAAATTACACTACCATTAGGTTTGCTACTAAAAGTGACATTTACCGCATTTAAAAGTATACTTTTTTCCTTCGAAACTTTAAAATCGATTTTCTCAAAAACTATAAAGTCTTTTTGAAAAATTGTTTTTTCCTCTTATTCCTAATGATCTCCTTAACATATCCTGCAAATTTAGGGTTTCTAGCATTTAAGGTGGATTTGCTATTAACCATTAAAGTCGGCAGGTTTTTAAATGTGTATTTTTTTTCCTTTGAAACTTTAAAATCGATTTTCTCAAAAACTATAAGGCCGATTTGAAAAATGTTTTTTCCTCTTGTAGCCACTGGGGGCCCCTACAAGCTCTGGGGCCCTGGGGCAGCTGCCTCCTTTGCCTCTATGGTAGAGCCGGCCCTGGGTGAAGATTCCCCTGCGGCCTGAATGGGATGCTGCGGCTTTTCTCGGTGGCGGTTGGGGGTTGAGTGGTGCGGCTGGTGGTAGCGGCAGAAGGATGTGGTGAGTCCCGCATTCCACGGCCACTGTCTGCAATGCTGATCCTCCGTGACAAACCCACCGATGCATCCTCCTCCTCAGAGTCAGAGCTGACATCCCCATCCTGTGGATGGTAGTCACGGTCCTTCATCCCATCATCAACATAATACCCCCCCTCCTCAAAACCCAGAACATCCTCCTCAAACTCCTTGCGGCTAACAGCCCTGAGTTAAATCGTGGTGCCTGGAGCGAAAAGCTCGCTGACTGAGGGTAGGCTGCCCGCTGGGGTCGACACTGACACGGCAGACCTTCTGAGGGTGGCCGTAATGTTTCTCCCTGTCCTCTTGCCCTTGCTGCCCCTTCCCCGGCTGCCGGTGCCAGCAGACATAGTACAACTTATACGTGATGATGTCACCAGATGATGTGGGGTACTTTTACTTTAATGAAATCGGGGTTGGACTTAAAATCAAATCAGCATGGAGTGACAGACCGCAGAGTAGAGGACAGATAGTGCACACTATCTGTCTAACTGTCACACTGACAATGCTCAGCACAGCAGCACTGCAGTAATCTGTAGTAAGCTAACACAGTACTACTCTCTCTAACAACTAACTGCAGTACTAACTAACTATATAATACAATACAATAACACAGTAATCCTATTCCCTAACCGATACTGTCCTGATGGCCTGTACAGCACACAGACACAGACAGGACCTAACTGAGTGAATGAAATCAAACAATTACACTAGCTAGCTAAAAAAACAATAGAACAATAGTGTAGTGAAGGTGTTTAGCACCGGGACAGGCAAAAATGGCGCACGGCGCCAATAGTGTCAGAATGGCGCTGCAGTAATTAACTTAAAACTATATTCATCGTTTTATATGTTAACATTTTTTAACAGGGATCGGGCTGGAGAGGCAGCGGGCAGTAGGAAAATAGGAAAAAATGCCAGGGATCTTCATACAGCCATATTGCGGCTGTATAGCGATCCCTGGCCAAAGCGCTGCGGCTGCGTATGGACCCCCTGGAAACCCCATCAGGAAATTTATTGCTCTTTCTTTTGATGCATGTAAAATTACACTACCGTTAGGTATGCTACTAAAAGTGACATTTACCGCATTTAAAAGTATACTTTTTTCCTTCGAAACTTTAAAATCGATTTTCTCAAAAACTATAAAGTCTTTTTGAAAAATTGTTTTTTCCTCTTATTCCTAATGATCTCCTTAACATATCCTGCAAATTTAGGGTTTCTAGCATTTAAGGTGGATTTGCTATTAACCATTAAAGTCGGCAGGTTTTTAAATGTGTATTTTTTTTCCTTTGAAACTTTAAAATCGATTTTCTCAAAAACTATAAGGCCGATTTGAAAAATGTTTTTTCCTCTTGTAGCCACTGGGGGCCCCTACAAGCTCTGGGGCCCTGGGGCAGCTGCCTCCTTTGCCTCTATGGTAGAGCCGGCCCTGGGTGAAGATTCCCCTGCGGCCTGAATGGGATGCTGCGGCTTTTCTCGGTGGCGGTTGGGGGTTGAGTGGTGCGGCTGGTGGTAGCGGCAGAAGGATGTGATGAGTCCCGCATTCCACGGCCACTGTCTGCAATGCTGATCCTCCGTGACAAACCCACCGATGCATCCTCCTCCTCAGAGTCAGAGCTGACATCCCCATCCTGTGGATGGTAGTCACGGTCCTTCATCCCATCATCAACATAATACCCCCCCCTCCTCAAAACCCAGAACATCCTCCTCAAACTCCTTGCGGCTAACAGCCCTGAGTTAAATCGTGGCGCCTGGAGCGAAAAGCTCGCTGACTGAGGGTAGGCTGCCCGCTGGGGTCGACACTGACACGGCAGACCTTCTGAGGGTGGCCGTAATGTTTCTCCCTGTCCTCTTGCCCTTGCTGCCCCGGCTTCCGGTGCCAGCAGACATAGTACAACTTATACGTGATGATGTCACCAGATGATGTGGGGTACTTTTACTTTAATGAAATCGGGGTTGGACTTAAAATCAAATCAGCATGGAGTGACAGACCGCAGAGTAGAGGACAGATAGTGCACACTATCTGTCTAACTGTCACACTGACAATGCTCAGCACAGCAGCACTGCAGTAATCTGTAGTAAGCTAACACAGTACTACTCTCTCTAACAACTAACTGCAGTACTAACTAACTATATAATACAATACAATAACACAGTAATCCTATTCCCTAACCGATACTGTCCTGATGGCCTGTACAGCACACAGACACAGACAGGACCTAACTGAGTGAATGAAATCAAACAATTACACTAGCTAGCTAAAAAAACAATAGAACAATAGTGTAGTGAAGGTGTATAGCACCGGGACAGGCAAAAATGGCGCACGGCGCCAATAGTGTCAGAATGGCGCTGCAGTAATTAACTTAAAACTATATTCATCGTTTTATATGTTAACATTTTTTAACAGGGATCGGGCTGGAGAGGCAGCGGGCAGTGGGCTGGGAGCGGGGGTCGGGCTGGAGAGGCAGCAGGGTGGAGGGCGGATTACACAGCATTGGTATACATTACCTTGTCCCGGCCAGCGATCGCTCCTTCACTTCATAGCTTGCAGGAGTCCTGCATCCAGCCAATCACCATGTGGCTTCAGTTTCTGCATGGTGATTGGCTGGATACAGGACTCCTGTAAGCTATGAAGTGAAGTAGCAATCGCCGGCCGGGACAAGTTAATGTATACCAATGCTACGTAATCCTCCCTTCACCCCGCTGCCTCTCCAGCCCAACCCCCGCTGCCAGCCTACTGCCCGCTGCCTCTCCAGCCCGACCCCCGCTGCCAGCCTACTGCCCGCTGCCTCTCCATCCCAACCCCCTCTGCCTGACTAGCTCCCTGCATTTTTCAATGGCGCACCGTTCCGCTGTTTTATAAAACGCTATTTACCGTTTTAATGTACTTACATTAAAAACGGAAATAGCGTTTTATGATCGGCAGAACGGTGCGCCATTTTTTACTCCACACCATTTTTTAATGTATGCGTTTAGCACTCAAAGCTTTAGGTTTATCACTGTATACAGGCAGCACTTGCTAAGCCAACAGCACTGGAGCAAGTCTGTCAGTGACCAGCCAGCCAGCCACACACACAAGCAAGGACGATCTGGCTCATCATGCCAGCCCTCCTTATTACACAGGGGGGCTGGCCAGGGTTCCCTTCTGTGATTGGGTGCCAGGGCTTAGGCTGGGAGGCCTCTGATTGGCTCAATGAGGTGAGGTGGGGTTGGCCAGAGTTCCCCTCTGTGATTGGTTGCTAGGGCTTCTGCTGGAAGCCCTCTGATTGGCTGGGAGCTCTCTGATTGGCTCAATGCCATCATCTCCCTTGTTACAGTACCCGGATTTGGATATCCATCGGATATCTGCGGGTATCCGTATTATGCGGCCCGATACCCGCATAGAGCTATCCGGATATTGGCCCAGGTATCCGGGAATCCGGATCCGACCGGATAGCGGAAAAATGGTCGGATACTCGGGTTTACCCGGGTACCCGGATCCGGATGAGCATCCCTGAATTGGCAACCGCTGCTATAGTTCGTCCTCAAGAACAAGGCTAGAAGGAATACTACCCGTCACCAACGTGGTGCTGGCAGAATCTAACTATCAGGATCAGAAGGATTTCACTGAGCCCCTGCAGGTCAGCAAACATCCAGCAGACATGACAATACAGAGCAAGAAATTATACATTTACAATAACCACTTTCACAGCATAGACCCAACGACAACTCAGAGAGCTGAACGAGATCTAAAAGGGGAGGCAGACTTTTATGCTGGCATGAGCATCAGCCAATGGATGCAAGCATGCAAATCTCCACACAGCTGAATGGTAATCATTCAACCCTGAGCTGGCTTGATTACCATTTGCTAGCTGAAAGACTATCATAACAAATGCATGCAATATTATGCAACAACATGCATGCAGGAAATCCAGGGCTATCTGGCTGCAGCTCAACTGTAGTAAGCCATTGGTGGAATGATGACAGCATCCTGAGCTGCCCAGAACTGCAGAGCAATTGCAAATGACAATGTGACTCATTGCGAATGCACAACCAAATGCAGGCTGACAAGCCAGAACTGTCCATTTGCGGCTCCACCGCAATGGACAGAACACGCTCCAGGAGGAATCCTTACAGTGAAGTCTTAGAGCGGAAGCATTAGCTCCACATATGATTGGCCGGCGGCATGTAAGGAGTGTAATAGCTGAGCGGACGCTGCCTGTCGGCTTTACTCTGATTGGCTGACCATGCTCTAAGTGGGGATTGCTCGGTGAGAGACGTTTCTTATGTGCGTGAATAGCACATTTAGGTAAGTCTGAGAGCGCTATTCCTCCTGGCTTTTACAATACTCCGCTACCTGGCTTAATCAGTTTTTGATGGAGATTATGCTTAGATCTATTGGATGGACACAGCACTATAAAAACTAATATTTAATATTTCAGGTGCACGGTTTTTGAGTTCCTCTATGGGGGTAATGATGTGATTGGTTGGGACATCTATGAATATGCATGTATGTAAATGAGATAAGCCACGCAGTCCCAGGCATGCTCGAATGTACCAAAATTCGATTCGGGTACATTCGAATTTGAGTCCGGGGCAAATTCGGATTCGAATTTGATCGCGATCACCGAATTCGATTCGAATTCGGTTCGCGTTCGGTAACAAAATTCACATAAAATTTTGTGTTCGCAAATTCGGATTTTTTTTAAAGGGAAATCACATTTAAATAGGTGTAATAAAAAAAAATTGTGATGGAAATTTTTTTTTCTGCATTTCTTGATTATTCTTCTTCACCGTCTTCACCTTCTTCTTTTTGTTCTCTCCATCTTTTTCTTCACCGTCTTCTTTTTCTGTTTTACCATCCGCTTTCTCATCATCAATCATTACTATCATCTTCATCATCTTCTTCTTCACTGGCATCTGATTCTTCAAGTTCTTCTTCTTCTTCACCTGGTTCATCTTCGTCTTCTTATTCTCCTTCTTCATCATCATCTGGTTCTTCTTCTTCATCATCTGGTTCTTCTTCTTCTTCTTCAATCATCTGGTTTTTCTTCACCTGGTTCTTCTTCTTCTTCATCTGGTTCTTCTTCTTCTTCTTCACCTGATTCTTCTTCTTCACTTGGTTCTTCTTCTTTTTCTTCTTCTTCACCTGGTTCTTCTTCTTCATCTGGTTCTTCTTCTTCTTCACCATGTAACGATCGGTGTCAGCAAGAACAGATTTTCTGATTATTGGTGATCTGCAGTATCACCAATAATACAGATGTTATACCTGATTATGTGGTGATCTGCAGAATCACCAATAATGCAAGTATAGCAAGACACAGGACACCCAGGTGTAAATGTTTGGTGCAACAGTAAATATAGATAGAGATACCCACTATTCCAGAGGAGCTGGTGAAGGAGGTATCTCTAAAGAACACTGTAAACAGTACTCCAGCAGGCTGGAGACACAGAGGAGTTAGTGACAGGTTCACCCGGGGATCGGGTGAAGCACAGTCAGACAATGAATACTGATCTCTCGTGGAGCAAGTGATTCAGACTGTACTGCAGCAGGTAATCACCTGAGGGGCAGGAGATCCAGGCAGTACCGTAGTAGCTAGTCACCTGAGGAGCAGGTGATTAGGACTGTATTGCAGCTATCTACCTAAGGAGCAGGTAATTCAGACTGTACTGCAGCTATCAACCTGAGAAGCAGGTGTTTCAGACTATACTGCAGCTATCAACCTGAGGAGCAGGTGATTATTAAACTGAGAATCCTTCACCAGAACTATGCTCACTGGTGAGGGCAGAAGAGTCAGACAAGCAGGTTTGGCAACACACGGACAGATACAGTACAAAGGCAGAAGACTGAATCAGAGTGAGGTATAAGCTAAGTCGGCAACTAGATCAGATAGGCAAAGGCACAGAATCAAAAGACAGAAGAGTAGTCAAGGCTAGCAGAGGGTCATAACAAATAATACAATTCAGTTAGTACTTTAAGCTATCAATAGAATCTGGCTAAGTGTGGATCCCCAGCTCCTGCAGGTTCTAGCACACTTTCGGATCTGACTAAGGGTCTGAGTGCTAACACGTAGCATATGCAACAGCAGACAAGGAACAACTGACAGGCCTGCTGTATATATACTGGGAGCGCTCCTTAGCGCCGCCCCAGTCACTCAGCCAATCGGGACCAGTGTTGGAGTCAGCTGACCGGCTAATCAGCTGTTTCTTCTTCTGCCTGCATAAAGCTCCTGTCTGTGCGCGCGCGCGTAGACCTCAGTCTATGTGCGACTGAGGGACCAGGCAAAGTTCCATCATGTAACAGCACGGCGGAGGCCGCTGGCTGAGACGCGGGGGCAGCCGCCATGTCGCTTAGTGCTGCGACGGCCTCCCCTGCATTCACCATAGTCCCAGGCACAACTCCATCATGTACCCGCGCGGCAGAAACTGCCAGCTGAGACGCGGAGATAGCAGCCATGCTGCTCCCTGTTGCGGCGGCATCTCCGCTATGCTTTACACACCAGGTTCTTCTTCTTCTTCTTCACCTGGTTCTTCTTCTTCTTCACCTGGTTCTTCTTTTTCTTCTTCTTCACCTGGTTCTTCTTCTTCTTCATCTGGTTCTTCTTCTTCTTCACCAGTTTCTTCTTCTTCTTCACCTGGTTCCTCTTTTTCTTCTTCTTGACCAGGTTCTTCTTCTTCTTCATCTGGTTCTTCTTCTTTTTCTTCTTCTTCACCTGGTTCTTCATCTTCTTCTTCTTCTTCACCTGGTTCTTCTTCTTCTACTACTTCTTCACCTGATTCTTCTTCTTCTTCATCTACTACTTCTTCACCTGATTCTTCTTCTTCACATGGTTATTCTTCTTTTTCTTCACTGTCCACCACCAGTTTCACGGCTGTAAATAAAGACACCAAGATCAGGAGGTTCCGGACAGCAGTCGTGAAGCCCACATTGTGTCCAATGCACAACTGGGACAGCACAGTTTTCAACCCAGACACCTCAGAATTTTTTTTTACAACAGTATATAGCTATTGTAGTGGCGTAATAGCTAGTGGCGCATGGCAGCAACGCATAATTCTGTGGACCCTGGTGGTCGGAACACAGACAGCAGGAGGATAAATTCAGCAGGAGGAGGAGGAGGAGTGACTAATGGCAGCAGGCAATGTATTCTGTGGACCCTGGCGGTGGGAACACAGACAGCAGGAGGATAAATACAGCAGCAGGAGGAGGAGGAGTGACGTGTGTCAACAGGCAATGTAACGGGGCCATGGTACTTAGCGTTGGTACCACGGCTGTAAATAAAGACACCAAGATCAGGAGGTTCTCGACAGCAGTCGTGAAGCCCACATTGTGTCCAATGCACAACTGGGACAGCACAGTTTTCAACCCAGACACCTCAGAAATTTTTTTTTACAACAGTATATAGATATTGTAGTGGCGTAATAGCTAGTGGTGCATGGCAACAGGCAATGTATTCTATGGACCCTGGCGCTGGGAACACAGACAGCAGGAGGATAAATTCAGCAGGAGGAGGAGGAGTGACGAATGGCAGCAGGCAATGTATTCTGTGGACCCTGGCGGTGGGAACACAGACAGCAGGAGGATAAATGCAGCAGGAGGAGTGACATGTGGCAGCAGGCAATGTAACCGGGCCATGGTACTTAGCGTTGGTACAACGGCTGTAAATAAAGACACCAAGATCAGGAGGTTCCGGACAGCAGTTGTGAAGCCCACATTGTGTCTAATGCACAACTGGGACTGCACAGTTTTCAACCCAGACACCTCAGAATTTTTTTTTTTTACAACAGTATATAGCTATTGTAGTGACATGATAGCTAGTGAAGAATTGGCAGCAGGCAATGTATTCTGTGGACCCTAGCGGTGGGAACACAGACAGCAGGAGGATGAAAATCAGCGCTGCGTAATATGTTGGCGCTTTATAAATACAATAAATACATAAATAAATAAATCAATTCATAAATAAATAAATAAATAAATACAGCAGCAGCAGCAGTAGGAGGAGTGACGTGTGGCAGCAGGCAATGTATTCTGTGGACCCTGGCGGTGGGAACACAGACAGCAGGAGGATAAATACAGCAGCAGGAGGAGGAGGAGTGACGTGTGTCAACAGGCAATGTAACGGGGCCATGGTACTTAGCGTTGGTACCACGGCTGTAAATAAAGACACCAAGATCAGGAGGTTCTGGACAGCAGTCGTGAAGCCCACATTGTGTCCAATGCACAACTGGGACAGTATAACAGTACCTGAGTATCAATATTAACAACAAGATTGTTCTCTCTATATTGAATCTAAAACTTAGCTTTTAATTGAGTATAATGTTTAAAAACAAGACGTTGGCTGAAAATATATACTAAATTACACTTGTAAGTAGTTGCCTAGTAAGCTTTGTCAGCACATAATAGGGATATTGAATTTTCTCCCAGACTAAAGGCAACTACCACTAAAGTAAAATCACACGATCCCCACCAAACAACCCGACATGTTTCACTTCTAACTGAAGCTTTTTCAAGGGAACAAGTGCTAAAAACGTGCAGATAGTGATAAGGTGCAAAAATACATTGTAAAACAAGTATAAGTTATAGCCTGTCGGCCTATGTCATAGTAACAGCCAAAAGATTCTGGCAGCTCACTCCAGCTTATATACCCTACTGACGGTGGTGATGTAATTAGCCACCCCCCCAAGTCATACCCTGGGTTACTCCCCTCATAGGGCCAGCATTCTATTGGTTGCTCCTCTTTTCCCCTATGGAATCCTCCAATAGGAAATAAGTCCATAAGATATCATGCATTGAAAATGTACCCCTAGAAATGAGGCCACACACTCCAAAAACCTTATATACATACCTCTTCCCTCTTATTATAGATAGATCGCATAGCTGGGGTGCTAATGGCTTTAAGGTATAAAAATACGGCGCTGGACGCTAGACTCCGTAAATAGAGCGTCCCGATTGGCTGTTAGGACCCTCTCCACTCTGTCCCGCCCCAGCCAGTCAGCGCAGCCCATCCACAAATGTCGGAACATACAGAGCTTCCGCATAGTGCGCCGTGAGGCGCATACGTCACAGCGTCCTCGCTGTAAGCCTGGCGCTGAGTAACAGGGCTATGATTGGCCGGACGGGGGAGGTTGCCATGGTGATCAGCCCCAAGTAAACAATCACACATGGAGAACTCATACTTTCAAAGCCTCCCACATCGCAGCCCTATAGGTTCACGCTGCGCTGTATGGAGGAAAGAGTCTCCGCATATCTCAATGGACTGTTATTCACCAAGATGCTAAGCATAATAAAACAATAAAGCAAGGAAACGGTATGGAGATTGGCCACCATATAGCTATCTACTGGGGTACAAAAATGCAGTTGTGCTCACTTCAAAAATTATATAACACAATGTATTGATAGACCAGGACCCAAGAGGGGAAATATATTAAGACCACCAATACTAGGGAACGATGGTACAAGCAGGCCTAGAGGAGGGGATAGATAGTAGAGATATACAGTTAGGGAAATAGAGGCGGGTATAGATATAAGACTACGTATTAGAGACAGATAGAGAAATGGAGCTATGGACATTCCAATGATTTATAAAAAGGGCGTATATGTAAAACCTTCATTAAGGCCATCTGGGCTAAGCGTGCCCAGTCTATATATCCATCTCGATTCTAATTGTCTAAGCTTTTGATCGAGATTGCCCCCTCGGGGTCCCAGATGCCATTGTTGGATTACCCAATATTTAAACGTATCTATATCCCCACCATGTTTCTCATTAAAATGGCGTGCCACAGATGTGTTCCTCCTGTGCTTGACATCTCCAAGGTGTTCAAGGATCCTTGTTTTTACTGCCCTTGTGGTCTCTCCAATATATATCAAGGGACATGAACACTGTATTGCATATATGACCCCCTCTGAGTCACAATTGTAGAAATCAAATAAGTCAAACCTACGACCATTTTTTGGTGCAGGAAAGCTCTTACATTTCAATACTTGGGGGCAGGCTTTACATTTGCCACATCTATGCATACCATTCAATCTGCAGTCCAGCCAGGTCTTTTTCTTAACTAACTTCGCTTGATCCATAGGTTTGGCCGGTAAATATGAATGTACCAAAGAGTCACCCAGATTTTTTCCTCTCCTATATGTTATTTGCGGTTTGGGGGGAATAAATTTCCTCAAATCTCTATCTAGTTGAAGTATGGGCCAATGGGCATCAATAATTTTCTTGATCATAGGTGACTGCTTAGTATAGGTACTGATAATCCTCATCACATCCTGATTGGGTCTTGACTTATCCCTTGGGCACAGTAAATCAGTTCTTTCAGTGGATCTTGCTTTAAATTCAGCTTCCAATAAAACCTTCTGGGGGTAACCCCGATCCCGGAATCTTTTATGTAAATTTCTGCATTCTTTATCAAATTCCCCCGGGTCGGAACAGTTCCTCCGTGCCCGGAGGAACTGGCCCTTCGGAATCCCTCGCTTAAGAGGGTCCGGATGATGACTCTCCCACGCCAGTAGGGAATTAGTAGATGTTGGTTTACGGAAAATGCTAGTATCAAGGCCCCCACTCGTATTCTTTACGATGTGTACATCCAAAAAATAAATAGATGTAGCACTGATCTCATGTGTAAAGAACATACCAATACAGTTTTTATTCAGTTCACCTACAAAGTCACAGAACATCTCCCTGGGGCCGTCCCACAGAATGAACACGTCATCTATGAAACGACCCCAGAACAAAACGTGTGATGCATACACCGCCAAATCTTCTCCAAACACAATGACATCCTCCCACCAGCCTAAGAATAGGTTGGCATACGATGGGGCACACGCCGTCCCCATAGCACAGCCCCTCTCCTGTAGAAAAAACTGGTTTTGAAAAAGAAAATAATTATGAGTAAGTATATATCTCAGAAGATCCATGAGAAATAGGGAATGTTCTCTGACATGTACACTTCGAGACTTCAAAAAATGATCGACTGCATTGATCCCCAGGTTGTGCTGGATATTATTATATAGGGATTCCACATCAAGTGATGCCAGCCAGGTATTGGCTGTGATCTTAATATCATGTAACTTATTGAGTAGATCCATTGTGTCTCTCAGGTACGATGGGAGGCTTTCCACAAATGGTCTAAGGAAGAAATCGATATATCTACTCGCATTTTCAGTTAGGCTGTTGTTACCTGCCACAATCGGTCTACCAGGTGGACTCAATAAACTCTTATGGACTTTTGGAAGCGCATAAAATACAGGGACAGTGGGATGTTTAGTATTTATACAATCGAAATCATTCTTATCAAGAGTCCCTTTGTCACGTGCGGTCTTTAACAATGCCTCAAATTCAACCTGAAACAATACCGTTGGATTTTGTTTTAATTTCCGGTATTGTTTGTCATCATTCAAGAGTCTATTACACATATCAACATAGCCCCCTCTCGTCATGACCACTATATTGCCACCCTTGTCAGATTTTTTAATTATGAGGTCATTGTTACTTGACAAATCTTCCAGGGCTTTTTTCTCATTGGGGGTGAGGTTATTCACAGTGTTTTTCTCCTTATTCCCCCTCCTTGCTAAATCTTCAAGTTCCCTGGTAACCACGTCCACAAAAGTCTGTATTGAAGAGTATTGACTGATTGATGGACAGAATTTACTCTTTGCTTGTAGATTGCTAACTGGTGTGCAGCTGCGTATTTCTCCCGTTGTGTTTTCTATAAGGAGATCATTAAGATTTGCTAAAGCCTCCTCATCCCTTCTATACTCGCTTCTACTCTGTGCACTCGGTTATACTCAATTAAAAGCTAAGTTTTAGATTCAATATAGAGAGAACAATCTTGTTGTTAATATTGATACTCAGGTACTGTTATATTGTTTAAATTCTAGGTGTCCTGACACCTTTTTCTCCACTTTTTTGAATCTCTTTTCTACATTAATCATGGCAGGTTTCCTTGATACCATCCCTGATATTGACAAATTGATTGCGGAAGCCAAACAGGTTTTCTCTTTAGAGGTGCCTGATCAAGCTACCCCCTCCATGGTTGTTACCCCAGATTCAGAAATAAATGAGGCATTTAGAACTATTTTCAATGTCTATAAAGAACATAATAGGAGCTGGTGGGAAATAACCAGTTTTAACACATATTTAAAAGAAAAAATAACGGTGAGAGGTCTTAGAAATTTGGTTATCCCTCATAAGCATACAGAAAACAGTGATTTTATGGACGGGTGGAACAGTCTAAAAACTAAACAGAGTCTTGAATTGATGGCCTATCTGAGGGATTTTGAGTTAAAGGAACTAGAAAAGATAAATAAAAGATTGATAGAAGAACATAAGAAAGTTATGACCTTCAAATTGCATCCTTCTTATAAAGAGTTTGAAGGGAGACTACAGAATAAAGTTCATAATCACAAAGAATCCATCAAAAGTAAAAAACACAAGAAGTATATTCGAGACTGTAAAGACTTTAAATCCAATAGAGTATATGATTGGAGCCGTGTCCCTAAGAAACCCTCACCAACACCAGGCTCTGAACCAACTGATACTGACGTTGACACTAACACTGAGTCAGAAAGTGAGCAGAATTCTGAATCAGAATCAGGGGAAACAAACAAAGCTCCCAAGAAACCCAAAGGGAGGGGGAAACCAAGGGGTCAGAAACCAAAACCTACAGGTACCCCGAGAGACTTACGCAACAGGGAAAAATGGGGGCACAAGCCCCGGTATTGGAAACAAAGGGAGGAGGAATGGTAACTGACATAACTCAACCTGACAAGATGAAAATTATCAATTTGTCTGACTATGTACTTAATGAGACTGAATTAAATGTACTGTCCAAGGGTCTTTCGTTTGTTCCTTCTCCACAGTTTGATCTATTTGAAGCTGTCAAGGATATTAATTTATTTGCCCGTAAACTGGCAATTAGGAAATTTATGAGTACACCGAGTGCACAGAGTAGAAGCGAGTATAGAAGGGATGAGGAGGCTTTAGCAAATCTTAATGATCTCCTTATAGAAAACACAACGGGAGAAATACGCAGCTGCACACCAGTTAGCAATCTACAAGCAAAGAGTAAATTCTGTCCATCAATCAGTCAATACTCTTCAATACAGACTTTTGTGGACGTGGTTACCAGGGAACTTGAAGATTTAGCAAG
Organism: Hyperolius riggenbachi; assembly: GCF_040937935.1. Lineage (NCBI taxonomy): Eukaryota > Metazoa > Chordata > Amphibia > Anura > Hyperoliidae > Hyperolius > Hyperolius riggenbachi. The sequence continues at coordinate 165,079,538 of NC_090650.1, forward strand.
GAGGGGGAATAAGGAGAAAAACACTGTGAATAACCTCACCCCCAATGAGAAAAAAGCCCTGGAAGATTTGTCAAGTAACAATGACCTCATAATTAAAAAATCTGACAAGGGTGGCAATATAGTGGTCATGACGAGAGGGGGCTATGTTGATATGTGTAATAGACTCTTGAATGATGACAAACAATACCGGAAATTAAAACAAAATCCAACGGTATTGTTTCAGGTTGAATTTGAGGCATTGTTAAAGACCGCACGTGACAAAGGGACTCTTGATAAGAATGATTTCGATTGTATAAATACTAAACATCCCACTGTCCCTGTATTTTATGCGCTTCCAAAAGTCCATAAGAGTTTATTGAGTCCACCTGGTAGACCGATTGTGGCAGGTAACAACAGCCTAACTGAAAATGCGAGTAGATATATCGATTTCTTCCTTAGACCATTTGTGGAAAGCCTCCCATCGTACCTGAGAGACACAATGGATCTACTCAATAAGTTACATGATATTAAGATCACAGCCAATACCTGGCTGGCATCACTTGATGTGGAATCCCTATATAATAATATCCAGCACAACCTGGGGATCAATGCAGTCGATCATTTTTTGAAGTCTCGAAGTGTACATGTCAGAGAACATTCCCTATTTCTCATGGATCTTCTGAGATATATACTTACTCATAATTATTTTCTTTTTCAAAACCAGTTTTTTCTACAGGAGAGGGGCTGTGCTATGGGGACGGCGTGTGCCCCATCGTATGCCAACCTATTCTTAGGCTGGTGGGAGGATGTCATTGTGTTTGGAGAAGATTTGGCGGTGTATGCATCACACGTTTTGTTCTGGGGTCGTTTCATAGATGACGTGTTCATTCTGTGGGATGGCCCCAGGGAGATGTTCTGTGACTTTGTAGGTGAACTGAATAAAAACTGTATTGGTATGTTCTTTACACATGAGATCAGTGCTACATCTATTTATTTTTTGGATGTACACATCGTAAAGAATACGAGTGGGGGCCTTGATACTAGCATTTTCCGTAAACCAACATCTACTAATTCCCTACTGGCGTGGGAGAGTCATCATCCGGACCCTCTTAAGCGAGGGATTCCGAAGGGCCAGTTCCTCCGGGCACGGAGGAACTGTTCCGACCCGGGGGAATTTGATAAAGAATGCAGAAATTTACATAAAAGATTCCGGGATCGGGGTTACCCCCAGAAGGTTTTATTGGAAGCTGAATTTAAAGCAAGATCCACTGAAAGAACTGATTTACTGTGCCCAAGGGATAAGTCAAGACCTAATCAGGATGTGATGAGGATTATCAGTACCTATACTAAGCAGTCACCTATGATCAAGAAAATTATTGATGCCCATTGGCCCATACTTCAACTAGATAGAGATTTGAGGAAATTTATTCCCCCCAAACCGCAAATAACATATAGGAGAGGAAAAAATCTGGGTGACTCTTTGGTACATTCATATTTACCGGCCAAACCTATGGATCAAGCGAAGTTAGTTAAGAAAAAGACCTGGCTGGACTGCAGATTGAATGGTATGCATAGATGTGGCAAATGTAAAGCCTGCCCCCAAGTATTGAAATGTAAGAGCTTTCCTGCACCAAAAAATGGTCGCAGGTTTGACTTATTTGATTTCTACAATTGTGACTCAGAGGGGGTCATATATGCAATACAGTGTTCATGTCCCTTGATATATATTGGAGAGACCACAAGGGCAGTAAAAACAAGGATCCTTGAACACCTTGGAGATGTCAAGCACAGGAGGAACACATCTGTGGCACGCCATTTTAATGAGAAACATGGTGGGGATATAGATACGTTTAAATATTGGGTAATCCAACAATGGCATCTGGGACCCCGAGGGGGCAATCTCGATCAAAAGCTTAGACAATTAGAATCGAGATGGATATATAGACTGGGCACGCTTAGCCCAGATGGCCTTAATGAAGGTTTTACATATACGCCCTTTTTATAAATCATTGGAATGTCCATAGCTCCATTTCTCTATCTGTCTCTAATACGTAGTCTTATATCTATACCCGCCTCTATTTCCCTAACTGTATATCTCTACTATCTATCCCCTCCTCTAGGCCTGCTTGTACCATCGTTCCCTAGTATTGGTGGTCTTAATATATTTCCCCTCTTGGGTCCTGGTCTATCAATACATTGTGCTATATAATTTTTGAAGTGAGCACAACTGCATTTTTGTACCCCAGTAGATAGCTATATGGTGGCCAATCTCCATACCGTTTCCTTGCTTTATTGTTTTATTATGCTTAGCATCTTGGTGAATAACAGTCCATTGAGATATGCGGAGACTCTTTCCTCCATACAGCGCAGCGTGAACCTATAGGGCTGCGATGTGGGAGGCTTTGAAAGTATGAGTTCTCCATGTGTGATTGTTTACTTGGGGCTGATCACCATGGCAACCTCCCCCGTCCGGCCAATCATAGCCCTGTTACTCAGCGCCAGGCTTACAGCGAGGACGCTGTGACGTATGCGCCTCACGGCGCACTATGCGGAAGCTCTGTATGTTCCGACATTTGTGGATGGGCTGCGCTGACTGGCTGGGGCGGGACAGAGTGGAGAGGGTCCTAACAGCCAATCGGGACGCTCTATTTACGGAGTCTAGCGTCCAGCGCCGTATTTTTATACCTTAAAGCCATTAGCACCCCAGCTATGTGATCTATCTATAATAAGAGGGAAGAGGTATGTATATAAGGTTTTTGGAGTGTGTGGCCTCATTTCTAGGGGTACATTTTCAATGCATGATATCTTATGGACTTATTTCCTATTGGAGGATTCCATAGGGGAAAAGAGGAGCAACCAATAGAATGCTGGCCCTATGAGGGGAGTAACCCAGGGTATGACTTGGGGGGGTGGCTAATTACATCACCACCGTCAGTAGGGTATATAAGCTGGAGTGAGCTGCCAGAATCTTTTGGCTGTTACTATGACATAGGCCGACAGGCTATAACTTATACTTGTTTTACAATGTATTTTTGCACCTTATCACTATCTGCACGTTTTTAGCACTTGTTCCCTTGAAAAAGCTTCAGTTAGAAGTGAAACATGTCGGGTTGTTTGGTGGGGATCGTGTGATTTTACTTTAGTGGTAGTTGCCTTTAGTCTGGGAGAAAATTCAATATCCCTATTATGTGCTGACAAAGCTTACTAGACAACTACTTACAAGTGTAATTTAGTATATATTTTCAGCCAACGTCTTGTTTTTAAACATTATACTCAATTAAAAGCTAAGTTTTAGATTCAATATAGAGAGAACAATCTTGTTGTTAATATTGATACTCAGGTACTGTTATATTGTTTAAATTCTAGGTGTCCTGACACCTTTTTCTCCACTTTTTTGAATCTCTTTTCTACATTAATCATGGCAGGTTTCCTTGATACCATCCCTGATATTGACAAATTGATTGCGGAAGCCAAACAGGTTTTCTCTTTAGAGGTGCCTGATCAAGCTACCCCCTCCATGGTTGTTACCCCAGATTCAGAAATAAATGAGGCATTTAGAACTATTTTCAATGTCTATAAAGAACATAATAGGAGCTGGTGGGAAATAACCAGTTTTAACACATATTTAAAAGAAAAAATAACGGTGAGAGGTCTTAGAAATTTGGTTATCCCTCATAAGCATACAGAAAACAGTGATTTTATGGACGGGTGGAACAGTCTAAAAACTAAACAGAGTCTTGAATTGATGGCCTATCTGAGGGATTTTGAGTTAAAGGAACTAGAAAAGATAAATAAAAGATTGATAGAAGAACATAAGAAAGTTATGACCTTCAAATTGCATCCTTCTTATAAAGAGTTTGAAGGGAGACTACAGAATAAAGTTCATAATCACAAAGAATCCATCAAAAGTAAAAAACACAAGAAGTATATTCGAGACTGTAAAGACTTTAAATCCAATAGAGTATATGATTGGAGCCGTGTCCCTAAGAAACCCTCACCAACACCAGGCTCTGAACCAACTGATACTGACGTTGACACTAACACTGAGTCAGAAAGTGAGCAGAATTCTGAATCAGAATCAGGGGAAACAAACAAAGCTCCCAAGAAACCCAAAGGGAGGGGGAAACCAAGGGGTCAGAAACCAAAACCTACAGGTACCCCGAGAGACTTACGCAACAGGGAAAAATGGGGGCACAAGCCCCGGTATTGGAAACAAAGGGAGGAGGAATGGTAACTGACATAACTCAACCTGACAAGATGAAAATTATCAATTTGTCTGACTATGTACTTAATGAGACTGAATTAAATGTACTGTCCAAGGGTCTTTCGTTTGTTCCTTCTCCACAGTTTGATCTATTTGAAGCTGTCAAGGATATTAATTTATTTGCCCGTAAACTGGCAATTAGGAAATTTATGAGTACACCGAGTGCACAGAGTAGAAGCGAGTATAGAAGGGATGAGGAGGCTTTAGCAAATCTTAATGATCTCCTTATAGAAAACACAACGGGAGAAATACGCAGCTGCACACCAGTTAGCAATCTACAAGCAAAGAGTAAATTCTGTCCATCAATCAGTCAATACTCTTCAATACAGACTTTTGTGGACGTGGTTACCAGGGAACTTGAAGATTTAGCAAGGAGGGGGAATAAGGAGAAAAACACTGTGAATAACCTCACCCCCAATGAGAAAAAAGCCCTGGAAGATTTGTCAAGTAACAATGACCTCATAATTAAAAAATCTGACAAGGGTGGCAATATAGTGGTCATGACGAGAGGGGGCTATGTTGATATGTGTAATAGACTCTTGAATGATGACAAACAATACCGGAAATTAAAACAAAATCCAACGGTATTGTTTCAGGTTGAATTTGAGGCATTGTTAAAGACCGCACGTGACAAAGGGACTCTTGATAAGAATGATTTCGATTGTATAAATACTAAACATCCCACTGTCCCTGTATTTTATGCGCTTCCAAAAGTCCATAAGAGTTTATTGAGTACACCTGGTAGACCGATTGTGGCAGGTAACAACAGCCTAACTGAAAATGCGAGTAGATATATCGATTTCTTCCTTAGACCATTTGTGGAAAGCCTCCCATCGTACCTGAGAGACACAATGGATCTACTCAATAAGTTACATGATATTAAGATCACAGCCAATACCTGGCTGGCATCACTTGATGTGGAATCCCTATATAATAATATCCAGCACAACCTGGGGATCAATGCAGTCGATCATTTTTTGAAGTCTCGAAGTGTACATGTCAGAGAACATTCCCTATTTCTCATGGATCTTCTGAGATATATACTTACTCATAATTATTTTCTTTTTCAAAACCAGTTTTTTCTACAGGAGAGGGGCTGTGCTATGGGGACGGCGTGTGCCCCATCGTATGCCAACCTATTCTTAGGCTGGTGGGAGGATGTCATTGTGTTTGGAGAAGATTTGGCGGTGTATGCATCACACGTTTTGTTCTGGGGTCGTTTCATAGATGACGTGTTCATTCTGTGGGACGGCCCCAGGGAGATGTTCTGTGACTTTGTAGGTGAACTGAATAAAAACTGTATTGGTATGTTCTTTACACATGAGATCAGTGCTACATCTATTTATTTTTTGGATGTACACATCGTAAAGAATACGAGTGGGGGCCTTGATACTAGCATTTTCCGTAAACCAACATCTACTAATTCCCTACTGGCGTGGGAGAGTCATCATCCGGACCCTCTTAAGCGAGGGATTCCGAAGGGCCAGTTCCTCCGGGCACGGAGGATCTGTTCCGACCCGGGGGAATTTGATAAAGAATGCAGAAATTTACATAAAAGATTCCGGGATCGGGGTTACCCCCAGAAGGTTTTATTGGAAGCTGAATTTAAAGCAAGATCCACTGAAAGAACTGATTTACTGTGCCCAAGGGATAAGTCAAGACCCAATCAGGATGTGATGAGGATTATCAGTACCTATACTAAGCAGTCACCTATGATCAAGAAAATTATTGATGCCCATTGGCCCATACTTCAACTAGATAGAGATTTGAGGAAATTTATTCCCCCCAAACCGCAAATAACATATAGGAGAGGAAAAAATCTGGGTGACTCTTTGGTACATTCATATTTACCGGCCAAACCTATGGATCAAGCGAAGTTAGTTAAGAAAAAGACCTGGCTGGACTGCAGATTGAATGGTATGCATAGATGTGGCAAATGTAAAGCCTGCCCCCAAGTATTGAAATGTAAGAGCTTTCCTGCACCAAAAAATGGTCGCAGGTTTGACTTATTTGATTTCTACAATTGTGACTCAGAGGGGGTCATATATGCAATACAGTGTTCATGTCCCTTGATATATATTGGAGAGACCACAAGGGCAGTAAAAACAAGGATCCTTGAACACCTTGGAGATGTCAAGCACAGGAGGAACACATCTGTGGCACGCCATTTTAATGAGAAACATGGTGGGGATATAGATACGTTTAAATATTGGGTAATCCAACAATGGCATCTGGGACCCCGAGGGGGCAATCTCGATCAAAAGCTTAGACAATTAGAATCGAGATGGATATATAGACTGGGCACGCTTAGCCCAGATGGCCTTAATGAAGGTTTTACATATACGCCCTTTTTATAAATCATTGGAATGTCCATAGCTCCATTTCTCTATCTGTCTCTAATACGTAGTCTTATATCTATACCCGCCTCTATTTCCCTAACTGTATATCTCTACTATCTATCCCCTCCTCTAGGCCTGCTTGTACCATCGTTCCCTAGTATTGGTGGTCTTAATATATTTCCCCTCTTGGGTCCTGGTCTATCAATACATTGTGCTATATAATTTTTGAAGTGAGCACAACTGCATTTTTGTACCCCAGTAGATAGCTATATGGTGGCCAATCTCCATACCGTTTCCTTGCTTTATTGTTTTATTATGCTTAGCATCTTGGTGAATAACAGTCCATTGAGATATGCGGAGACTCTTTCCTCCATACAGCGCAGCGTGAACCTATAGGGCTGCGATGTGGGAGGCTTTGAAAGTATGAGTTCTCCATGTGTGATTGTTTACTTGGGGCTGATCACCATGGCAACCTCCCCCGTCCGGCCAATCATAGCCCTGTTACTCAGCGCCAGGCTTACAGCGAGGACGCTGTGACGTATGCGCCTCACGGCGCACTATGCGGAAGCTCTGTATGTTCCGACATTTGTGGATGGGCTGCGCTGACTGGCTGGGGCGGGACAGAGTGGAGAGGGTCCTAACAGCCAATCGGGACGCTCTATTTACGGAGTCTAGCGTCCAGCGCCGTATTTTTATACCTTAAAGCCATTAGCACCCCAGCTATGCGATCTATCTATAATAAGAGGGAAGAGGTATGTATATAAGGTTTTTGGAGTGTGTGGCCTCATTTCTAGGGGTACATTTTCAATGCATGATATCTTATGGACTTATTTCCTATTGGAGGATTCCATAGGGGAAAAGAGGAGCAACCAATAGAATGCTGGCCCTATGAGGGGAGTAACCCAGGGTATGACTTGGGGGGGTGGCTAATTACATCACCACCGTCAGTAGGGTATATAAGCTGGAGTGAGCTGCCAGAATCTTTTGGCTGTTACTATGACATAGGCCGACAGGCTATAACTTATACTTGTTTTACAATGTATTTTTGCACCTTATCACTATCTGCACGTTTTTAGCACTTGTTCCCTTGAAAAAGCTTCAGTTAGAAGTGAAACATGTCGGGTTGTTTGGTGGGGATCGTGTGATTTTACTTTAGTGGTAGTTGCCTTTAGTCTGGGAGAAAATTCAATATCCCTATTATGTGCTGACAAAGCTTACTAGACAACTACTTACAAGTGTAATTTAGTATATATTTTCAGCCAACGTCTTGTTTTTAAACATTATACTCAATTAAAAGCTAAGTTTTAGATTCAATATAGAGAGAACAATCTTGTTGTTAATATTGATACTCAGGTACTGTTATATTGTTTAAATTCTAGGTGTCCTGACACCTTTTTCTCCACTTTTTTGAATCTCTTTTCTACATTAATCATGGCAGGTTTCCTTGATACCATCCCTGATATTGACAAATTGATTGCGGAAGCCAAACAGGTTTTCTCTTTAGAGGTGCCTGATCAAGCTACCCCCTCCATGGTTGTTACCCCAGATTCAGAAATAAATGAGGCATTTAGAACTATTTTCAATGTCTATAAAGAACATAATAGGAGCTGGTGGGAAATAACCAGTTTTAACACATATTTAAAAGAAAAAATAACGGTGAGAGGTCTTAGAAATTTGGTTATCCCTCATAAGCATACAGAAAACAGTGATTTTATGGACGGGTGGAACAGTCTAAAAACTAAACAGAGTCTTGAATTGATGGCCTATCTGAGGGATTTTGAGTTAAAGGAACTAGAAAAGATAAATAAAAGATTGATAGAAGAACATAAGAAAGTTATGACCTTCAAATTGCATCCTTCTTATAAAGAGTTTGAAGGGAGACTACAGAATAAAGTTCATAATCACAAAGAATCCATCAAAAGTAAAAAACACAAGAAGTATATTCGAGACTGTAAAGACTTTAAATCCAATAGAGTATATGATTGGAGCCGTGTCCCTAAGAAACCCTCACCAACACCAGGCTCTGAACCAACTGATACTGACGTTGACACTAACACTGAGTCAGAAAGTGAGCAGAATTCTGAATCAGAATCAGGGGAAACAAACAAAGCTCCCAAGAAACCCAAAGGGAGGGGGAAACCAAGGGGTCAGAAACCAAAACCTACAGGTACCCCGAGAGACTTACGCAACAGGGAAAAATGGGGGTACAAGCCCCGGTATTGGAAACAAAGGGAGGAGGAATGGTAACTGACATAACTCAACCTGACAAGATGAAAATTATCAATTTGTCTGACTATGTACTTAATGAGACTGAATTAAATGTACTGTCCAAGGGTCTTTCGTTTGTTCCTTCTCCACAGTTTGATCTATTTGAAGCTGTCAAGGATATTAATTTATTTGCCCGTAAACTGGCAATTAGGAAATTTATGAGTACACTGAGTGCACAGAGTAGAAGCGAGTATAGAAGGGATGAGGAGGCTTTAGCAAATCTTAATGATCTCCTTATAGAAAACACAACGGGAGAAATACGCAGCTGCACACCAGTTAGCAATCTACAAGCAAAGAGTAAATTCTGTCCATCAATCAGTCAATACTCTTCAATACAGACTTTTGTGGACGTGGTTACCAGGGAACTTGAAGATTTAGCAAGGAGGGGGAATAAGGAGAAAAACACTGTGAATAACCTCACCCCCAATGAGAAAAAAGCCCTGGAAGATTTGTCAAGTAACAATGACCTCATAATTAAAAAATCTGACAAGGGTGGCAATATAGTGGTCATGACGAGAGGGGGCTATGTTGATATGTGTAATAGACTCTTGAATGATGACAAACAATACCGGAAATTAAAACAAAATCCAACGGTATTGTTTCAGGTTGAATTTGAGGCATTGTTAAAGACCGCACGTGACAAAGGGACTCTTGATAAGAATGATTTCGATTGTATAAATACTAAACATCCCACTGTCCCTGTATTTTATGCGCTTCCAAAAGTCCATAAGAGTTTATTGAGTCCACCTGGTAGACCGATTGTGGCAGGTAACAACAGCCTAACTGAAAATGCGAGTAGATATATCGATTTCTTCCTTAGACCATTTGTGGAAAGCCTCCCATCGTACCTGAGAGACACAATGGATCTACTCAATAAGTTACATGATATTAAGATCACAGCCAATACCTGGCTGGCATCACTTGATGTGGAATCCCTATATAATAATATCCAGCACAACCTGGGGATCAATGCAGTCGATCATTTTTTGAAGTCTCGAAGTGTACATGTCAGAGAACATTCCCTATTTCTCATGGATCTTCTGAGATATATACTTACTCATAATTATTTTCTTTTTCAAAACCAGTTTTTTCTACAGGAGAGGGGCTGTGCTATGGGGACGGCGTGTGCCCCATCGTATGCCAACCTATTCTTAGGCTGGTGGGAGGATGTCATTGTGTTTGGAGAAGATTTGGCGGTGTATGCATCACACGTTTTGTTCTGGGGTCGTTTCATAGATGACGTGTTCATTCTGTGGGACGGCCCCAGGGAGATGTTCTGTGACTTTGTAGGTGAACTGAATAAAAACTGTATTGGTATGTTCTTTACACATGAGATCAGTGCTACATCTATTTATTTTTTGGATGTACACATCGTAAAGAATACGAGTGGGGGCCTTGATACTAGCATTTTCCGTAAACCAACATCTACTAATTCCCTACTGGCGTGGGAGAGTCATCATCCGGACCCTCTTAAGCGAGGGATTCCGAAGGGCCAGTTCCTCCGGGCACGGAGGAACTGTTCCGACCCGGGGGAATTTGATAAAGAATGCAGAAATTTACATAAAAGATTCCGGGATCGGGGTTACCCCCAGAAGGTTTTATTGGAAGCTGAATTTAAAGCAAGATCCACTGAAAGAACTGATTTACTGTGCCCAAGGGATAAGTCAAGACCCAATCAGGATGTGATGAGGATTATCAGTACCTATACTAAGCAGTCACCTATGATCAAGAAAATTATTGATGCCCATTGGCCCATACTTCAACTAGATAGAGATTTGAGGAAATTTATTCCCCCCAAACCGCAAATAACATATAGGAGAGGAAAAAATCTGGGTGACTCTTTGGTACATTCATATTTACCGGCCAAACCTATGGATCAAGCGAAGTTAGTTAAGAAAAAGACCTGGCTGGACTGCAGATTGAATGGTATGCATAGATGTGGCAAATGTAAAGCCTGCCCCCAAGTATTGAAATGTAAGAGCTTTCCTGCACCAAAAAATGGTCGCAGGTTTGACTTATTTGATTTCTACAATTGTGACTCAGAGGGGGTCATATATGCAATACAGTGTTCATGTCCCTTGATATATATTGGAGAGACCACAAGGGCAGTAAAAACAAGGATCCTTGAACACCTTGGAGATGTCAAGCACAGGAGGAACACATCTGTGGCACGCCATTTTAATGAGAAACATGGTGGGGATATAGATACGTTTAAATATTGGGTAATCCAACAATGGCATCTGGGACCCCGAGGGGGCAATCTCGATCAAAAGCTTAGACAATTAGAATCGAGATGGATATATAGACTGGGCACGCTTAGCCCAGATGGCCTTAATGAAGGTTTTACATATACGCCCTTTTTATAAATCATTGGAATGTCCATAGCTCCATTTCTCTATCTGTCTCTAATACGTAGTCTTATATCTATACCCGCCTCTATTTCCCTAACTGTATATCTCTACTATCTATCCCCTCCTCTAGGCCTGCTTGTACCATCGTTCCCTAGTATTGGTGGTCTTAATATATTTCCCCTCTTGGGTCCTGGTCTATCAATACATTGTGCTATATAATTTTTGAAGTGAGCACAACTGCATTTTTGTACCCCAGTAGATAGCTATATGGTGGCCAATCTCCATACCGTTTCCTTGCTTTATTGTTTTATTATGCTTAGCATCTTGGTGAATAACAGTCCATTGAGATATGCGGAGACTCTTTCCTCCATACAGCGCAGCGTGAACCTATAGGGCTGCGATGTGGGAGGCTTTGAAAGTATGAGTTCTCCATGTGTGATTGTTTACTTGGGGCTGATCACCATGGCAACCTCCCCCGTCCGGCCAATCATAGCCCTGTTACTCAGCGCCAGGCTTACAGCGAGGACGCTGTGACGTATGCGCCTCACGGCGCACTATGCGGAAGCTCTGTATGTTCCGACATTTGTGGATGGGCTGCGCTGACTGGCTGGGGCGGGACAGAGTGGAGAGGGTCCTAACAGCCAATCGGGACGCTCTATTTACGGAGTCTAGCGTCCAGCGCCGTATTTTTATACCTTAAAGCCATTAGCACCCCAGCTATGCGATCTATCTATAATAAGAGGGAAGAGGTATGTATATAAGGTTTTTGGAGTGTGTGGCCTCATTTCTAGGGGTACATTTTCAATGCATGATATCTTATGGACTTATTTCCTATTGGAGGATTCCATAGGGGAAAATAGGAGCAACCAATAGAATGCTGGCCCTATGAGGGGAGTAACCCAGGGTATGACTTGGGGGGGTGGCTAATTACATCACCACCCTCAGTAGGGTATATAAGCTGGAGTGAGCTGCCAGAATCTTTTGGCTGTTACTATGACATAGGCCGACAGGCTATAACTTATACTTGTTTTACAATGTATTTTTGCACCTTATCACTATCTGCACGTTTTTAGCACTTGTTCCCTTGAAAAAGCTTCAGTTAGAAGTGAAACATGTCGGGTTGTTTGGTGGGGATCGTGTGATTTTACTTTAGTGGTAGTTGCCTTTAGTCTGGGAGAAAATTCAATATCCCTATTATGTGCTGACAAAGCTTACTAGACAACTACTTACAAGTGTAATTTAGTATATATTTTCAGCCAACGTCTTGTTTTTAAACATTATACTCAATTAAAAGCTAAGTTTTAGATTCAATATAGAGAGAACAATCTTGTTGTTAACAACTGGGACAGCACAGTTTTCAACCCAGACACCTCAGAATTTTTTTTTTTACAACAGTATATAGCTATTGTAGTGGCGTAATAGCTAGTGGTGCATGGCAACAGGCAATGTATTCTATGGACCCTGGCGCTGGGAACACAGACAGCAGGAGGATAAATTCAGCAGGAGGAGGAGGAGTGACGAATGGCAGCAGGCAATGTATTCTGTGGACCCTGGCGGTGGGAACACAGACAGCAGGAGGATAAATGCAGCAGGAGGAGTGACATGTGGCAGCAGGCAATGTAACCGGGCCATGGTACTTAGCGTTGGTACAACAGCTGTAAATAAAGACACCAAGATCAGGAGGTTCCGGACAGCAGTTGTGAAGCCCACATTGTGTCTAATGCACAACTGGGACAGCACAGTTTTCAACCCAGACACCTCAGAATTTTTTTTTTTACAACAGTATATAGCTATTGTAGTGACATGATAGCTAGTGAAGAATTGGCAGCAGGCAATGTATTCTGTGGACCCTAGCGGTGGGAACACAGACAGCAGGAGGATGAAAATCAGTGCTGCGTAATATGTTGGCGCTTTATAAATACAATAAATACATAAATAAATAAATCAATTCATAAATAAATAAATAAATAAATACAGCAGCAGCAGCAGTAGAAGGAGTGACGTGTGGCAGCAGGCAATGTATTCTGTGGACCCTAGCGGTGGGAACACAGACAGCAGGGAGATGAAAATCAGCGCTGCGTAATATGTTGGCGCTTTATAAATACAATAAATACATAAATAAATAAATTAATAAATAAATATAGCAGCAGCAGGAGGAGGAGTGACGTGTGGCAACAGGCAATGTATTCTGTGGACCCTAGCGGTGGGAACACAGACAGCAGGAGGATGAAAATCAGCGCTGCGTAATATGTTGGCGCTTTATAAATACAATAAATACATAAATGAATAAATGCAGCAGCAGGAGTAGGAGGAGTGACGTGTGGCAGCAGGCAATGTATTCTGTAGACCCCAGCGGTAGGAACACAGACAGTAGGAGGATAAATACAGCAGCAGCAGGAGGAGTGACATGTGGCAGCAGGCAATGTATTCTGTGGACCCTAGCGGTGGGGACACAGACAGCAGGAGGATGAAAATCAGCACTGCGTAATATGTTGGCGCTTTATAAATACAATAAATACATAAATTCATAAATAAATTCATAAATAAATAAATACAGCTGCAGCAGTAGGAGGAGTGACGTGTGGCAGCAGCAGGCTGTGGTACCTAGCGTTTGTACCACAGCAACTAAAGAAAAACCAGGCCAAATTATCAGGACCCAGGGACTGAAGGTTGATGTCAAAGAATAATTTCCAGGCACCTCATGTCCTCCTCTCACCGACAACAGGTGCCAGCAACGTGCCTTCAATCCAGGCCTCATTTATCTTCAAAAATGTGAGTCTGTCCACGCCCTCTGGGGACAGACGAGAGTGCTTCTCGGTGACCACGCCACCGGCCGCACTGAAGCACCTCTCGGACAGCACACTGGAAGGGGTGCAAGACAGAACTTCCCGGGCGTACTGCGCCAGCTCACTCCAGATGTGCAAGCGCTCCACCCAGTACTCGCTGCCGGTGTAAAGCCCACTGAAGGACCCCTTGTAGTCGGCCACCATCCGGGTGATGCATTGGCTGTGACTTTTAGAGGAGGTGGCTTCTGCACTCACCTCCTCGCTCAGCTGATCTACCGTCATGTAGAGCACCTTAGTCAATGACAGCAGGTCTCCTGGGCGACTGACGCTGCTGCTGGCCATAGGCACCGCTGCTAAGCTGGCTGGACAGGGACAGAGGGGGTGGAAGGCTGGGGGAAGGCTTCCTCCAATCACCGAACAAGGATCTCCTGCAACTCCCTTGTTCGCTGCTCACTGCCTCTAGCAGGCAGAAACTGAGCCCACCTTCCCCTCAGCCGTGGGCCCAGGATCATGCTGATGCAGGCGTCCTCCCTCGCTTGCATCTGTTTGACCCTGGGGTCTGTGCGCAGGCAGCGCAGCATGTGTGTTGCCATGGGGAACAGGGTGGTCTGTCTAACAGAGACATCAGGGTCAGCGTCCTCCTCCTTTGACCCCTGAGCCTCTTCCTCCTCTCTCCACCCTCGCACCACTGCTGCTGCGCTCCTCTGTTCCCCCTCAGCAGCAACTTACAGCACCTCCAACTCCTCCTTCTCATCGTCCTCCAGGGACTCAAATACCTGCGCAGCAGTGGACTGCGCAGACGGCTGCTGTTCCAGCTGATTCAGGGCCTTCTCTCCCAAATTCACCAAATCACCAAGTGCCCTGTACAGCAGACAAACAAAGGGCACCCACTGGCAGAGGGATGCCTGCTCCTCACTCACCAGGTTGGTTCCCTGCAGGAAGGGAGCCAACACTAAGCAGACCTGCTGCATCTGCCGCCACTGTACGTTGGTGAGGTGGAGTTTGGTGGTGCCGGCGAGAGTGCCATCCACGATGTAGCAGTGGACAGCACTCCTCTGCTCAACCAGCCGCTCTAACATCGCCAGGGTGGAGTTCCAGCGAGTTGGCACATCGACGACGAGGCGATGTGGTGGCAGGCCCTCGCGCTGCTGGATGTCTGCCAGTTTTGCTGCGGCAGTAGATGAGCAGCGGAAAGTGCGCACAATTTTCTGTGCTGCTTCTAACAGCTCCTCCATACCCTGGTAGGTGCGCATGAACTTTTGCACCACCAGGTTCAGGACGTGGGCCAAGCGGGGGACGTGGACCAAGTCTCCCCTGCTGATGGCAGCCAGCAGGTTGGCGGCATTGTCGGACACCACCAATCCTACTTGGAGGCCTCTGGGGATCAGCCACATCTTCTCCTGCTCCCTCAGTTTGAGCAGGACGTTGGCTGCCGTCAGTTGTGTCTTCCCAAGGCTCACCATCTCCAGCAGTGCTTGGCAGTGGCGGGTCTTCAAGCTGCTGTTCAGACAGGTTCGCTTGACAGCAGGAGCTGCTGCTTCTCCCCTGACCCCACGCGGTGGCATCACATAGTGGGCGACTGGTGCTGCTGCTGCTGATATGCCCGAGGATGGACCTGCTGCTTCCTCACTCGGGAATTCCACCAGGCTGACCCAGTGGGCCGTAAAGGACAGATAGGGGTCTGTCCCAAAATGGCTGCTCCAAGAATCCATGGTGAACTGGATCCGCGCACTCACGGCGTGATCGAGCGCGCGGCCCATGTTCACCATGGCAAAGCAGTGCAGTGCTGGGATCGCCGTGCGGGAGAAATAGTGGCGGCTGGGGACTTGCCACTCTGGGATCCCAAACTGCAGCAGCGCTCTCATGTCACTTCCCTCCTGCACAAAGGAATATGGCAGGAGCTGGGAGCACATGGCCCGGGCAAGCAACCCATTCAGCACCCGGATGCGCCTGTTGGTGGGAGGCAGCACCTTGGTCACACCAGGGAATGACTCGCTGAGCAGGGTCTGGTGGCACTTGCCTGCGCGGTAGGATGAGCAGGCCACTGTGGAGGTTGCTGATGAGGCCACTGAGGACTGGCTGCCCGGGGGGTGGGAGTGAGTTGCTGCTGTGCTCCTGCTGCTGCTGCTGGATGGGCAGGAGGGTGGGATGCTGCTGCTGCTGAAGTCTGTGCAGTGGCTGTCTGGCTCTGACCACTGCCTGCGCCACTGTCCTTCAGCTTCTCCAACTCACTAAAGTCCTCAAAATGTCTGGTCTGTAAGTGGGTCTGCAGGCACAAGGTACCCAACTTGTTGAGATTGCGACGTCTGCTGAGACTGATGCCGCAACTGTTGCAAATTGCACGGGTCTTGTTCACTGTGCACTTAGTGAAGAACCGCCAGACTGTGGACTTCAACTTGCCCTTTGAGCTTGAGGGCTGGGGATTTTTTGGGCCCTTGGAGGGTTGTGTTTTTTTGGGTTTGGTTGGATGTTTGCTGCGGGTGGTGGTAGCGGCTGAAGCAGCAGGCTGTGGCTCCTGCCTTCCATGCCCTGTGCTGTCTGTCTTGCTGCTGCTGCACCTCTGTGCCAGAGACACCTCCTCCTCCGATGACGAGCTGCCTTCTGTGCTGGCGGTACTGGTGGCACATAGGGAGGATCCAGCTGCACATCATCATCATCCCCAAACATCTCCTCTGAGCTCGCCCCAACCAACTCCTCTTCCCCAACATCCCCTGAATCATGCTCCTCCTCCTCAGCGCCAACAACAAACTTCTGCACCTCATACTCCTCCTTGCATGCCCCCGTCATCTCCTCATCAAACTGGGCAAGCACATCCCTGTAAATGCTCGCATTCCCTGGGGTGAAGACGAGCGAGCTCAGTGATGGAAGGCTGGTCGCTGGGGTCACCGTGACCTCAAGCGGTGGTGGAGACCTGCTGCGGACCGGAGTGAAGGTGGTGGTGGCACTGGTCTCGCTGGCGCTGGAGGTCTGGCTGGAAATGGTGGCTTGCTGCTCCGCCATCATTTCCACCACAGCCTGTGCCTCAGTCTCCGCAATGGGCCGGGGGCGACGACCCATCTCAAAAATGGGCGCAACACACTGCTGCACTGGCAGCAGCAGGTCTGTGCGCCAGTCACAGACCTGCTGCTGCCAGTGGCTGCTGTAGTGGTGCTGCCTCTCCTGCTGGTGCCTCGCCCTCTACCTCTGCCAGTCATTGTACAATTATAGAAATACAATCAGAAAAAAAATATGCGCAGAAAAGGGCGAGAAAGGGTGTAAACTTTAATAAAGTCTGGGTTGGTGGTGACTGGTGTTCAGTGACAACAAAAAATGAAAGTTTTTTTTTTTTTTTTAAATAGTAGTAGTATAGTACTACTAACAGCAGTGTTGCAGTCTACAGTACTAACTAATGATTCAATCACATCTGCACCAATGGATTCGACGTGCTGTGACCACCCCTGGAGTCACAGGGATTTGTACATATCAGTTGAAAGTAGTGATGCTCGGATGTGCCTCATCCATGAATTCGGAAATCCGCGTGGTTGAAAAAAAAAATCCGCATTCGGCCCCGCCGCATGCGGATTTGCGGTCGCGTCCACGCAACCACGCGGATTTTTTCCCGTGAATGGCGTAATCACGCGTGGATTCACGCCCGGAGGCGGATTTTCTTTTAACGTTAATAACAAAGCCCCCATACATGCTACAGTCCCCCAAATAGCATGGATTATCGAGGTGATAAGGGGCAACATAACTTCAACATAAAAAATTCCCAAAAATTTTTTTTTTCTAGAGAAAATGGATTTTAAAGTGAAATCAACACTTTAAATGGGGCTATTAATTGGTAATAAGTGCTTTTAAAAAGGAATATACGCGTCAAAGAGGTGAAGGCGAGTTCCAATGGCACTTGGCGGCGAAGGTACCGCTGGAGGAGGATGAGTGGCTGACGGCAAAAAGGCTCCAGAGAGGTTTTTGTAATTTTTTTTTTTTGTTTTTTTTGCAGCAATTAGCAATGACATCGCAGCAGAGTTGTCAGTGGACACGGGCAGTGTGAACGCAGAGTGCAGTGGTGGTAGCGACTGAGTCAGGGGAAGGACTGTGCGGGCGGTCAGTTCAGCAGCACAGAAGGACCACGGCAACATACTGGTGGTAGTAGTAGCAGCACAGCGTCATAGTGCTGGACAAAAAATTAAATGCACCCGTTGACCCGGGCAGTGTGAACGCAGAGTGTAGTAGCGACTGAGTCAGGAGGACAAAGCGGCCAGTCAGTTCAGCAGCAGCAGCACAGTAGTAGTAGCACAGCGTCATAGTGCTGGCCAAAAAATTAAATGCACCCGGCGACCCGGGCAGTGTGAACGCAGAGTGTAGTAGCGACTGAGTCAGGAGGACAAAGCGGGCGGTCAGTTCAGCAGCAGCAGCACAGTAGTAGTAGCAAAGCGTCATAGTGCTGGCCAAAAAATTAAATGCACCCGGTGACCTGGGCAGTGTGAACGCAGAGTGTAGTAGCGACTGAGTCAGGAGGACAAAGCGGGCGGTCAGTTCAGCAGCAGCAGCACAGTAGTAGTAGCACAGCGTCATAGTGCTGGCCAAAAAATTAAATGCACCCGGTGACCCGGGCAGTGTGAACGCAGAGTGTAGTAGCGACTGAGTCAGGAGGACAAAGCGGGCGGTCAGTTCAGCAGCAGCAGCACAGTAGTAGTAGCACAGCGTCATAGTGCTGGCCAAAAAATTAAATGCACCCGGCGACCCGGGCAGTGTGAACGCAGAGTGTAGTAGCGACTGAGTCAGGAGGACAAAGCGGGCGGTCAGTTCAGCAGCTCAGAAGGAGGACCATGGCAACTTACTGGTAGTAGTACCATAACACCAAAAAATTAACCAAGGTAGGCACTAGGCAGGTAGTAAATGTCTTTATAAAGGCAGGCATAGTTAACAACAGCACATGCAGCAGCCACTTCATGTCCCCCTGTGTCCGACAATAGGGGCCAGGAACTCACCTTCCACCCAAGCCTGGTTGATTTTCAGGAAGGTGAGTTTGTCCACAGAGGCGTGGGAGAGCCGAGAGCGCTTCTCTGTGACCACGCCACCGGCCGCACTAAAGCATCTCTCTGAGAGGACACTGGAAGGAGGGCAGGATAGGAGTTCCAGGGCATACTGGGAAAGCTCGCTCCAGATGTCCAGTCTCTTGACCCAGTACTCCAAGGGGTCCACGGGGCTGTCGGTGTCATTGAGCTAGCTGGATGACCCCATATAGTCAGACACCATGGTGGTCAGTCGTTGCTTGTGCTGGTTGGTGGTGGATGCTGTGGCGGGCACCTCTGTTCTGGGCTGCTGCACTGCATACAGGCTCTTGCTTAGGCTCTTCAGGTCTCCGGGGCGCCAGTTGCTGCTGCTGCTGCTGGTGGTTGTTGTTGTGCTGCTAGTGGCAGTGGCAGGCACCTCTTGCTGGCTTGGCAGAGCAGTTACAGTGGGGGTGGAAGGCTGGGGGAATGCTTCCAGTAGTCTGCGCACAAGGGCCTCCTTCAACTCCCTTGTGCGTTGCTCGGTGGTGGATGGCGTCATTAAGTCTCCCAGCTTCCCCTTCAGACGGGGATCAAGCATCAAGGTAATCCAGATGTCCTCCCTTGAACGCATCTGGATCACCCGGGGGTCCCTTCGAAGGCAGCGCAACATGTGCACAGCCATGGGAAACAAGTGGGCCCTGCCAGCAAGATCTTCCTCGTCCTCACCATTGTCCCATAACGCATGCCTGTCCTCTTCCTGTGCCATGTCGTTGTCCTCCTCAAACCGCCATCCACGTACAACGCCTGCTGCACTCTGCTCCTCCTCCTCCTCCTCATTCAGGTTAGGGACCTCCAACTCTTACACTACCTGCTGTGAGCCCTCCTCTGAGCTGGACTGTGCTGCCATCTGCTCCTGTTCTTCCAACTGCCTCAGGGCTTCATCCCCACGCTCAATTAAATTGTCCATTGCCTGCTCCAGTAGACAAACCAAGGGCACCCACTGGCACACAGAGGCCCGCTCCTCACTGACCATCTTGGTTGCCTCCAGGAAGGGACTCAGCACCAGGCATACTTGCTGCATCAGTGTCCACTGAGTGGCAGTAATCATGGAGACTTGCTGGTTGCTGGGGACACTTGGGTCTAGCATGTAGGCCCTAAGAGCCAGCCTGTGCTGACACAGCCGCTCCAACATGGCCAGAGTCGAATTCCAGCGGACTGGCATGTCGATGATCAGCCGGTGTTGTGGCCTTCCATACTGCTGCTGTAAGGTGGACAAGAGTGCAGAGGCAGTGGCTGACAGGCGGAAAAAGCGTACCACCGCCCGGGCATCCTGCAGCAGCTCGCTCATCCCCTGGTAGGTGCGCAAGAAGCGCTGCACCACAATATTGAGCACGTGGGCCAAGCAGGGGATGTGCTGGAGGTTTCCCTGCTGCACTGCTGCCACCAGGTTGGCCCCGTTATCGGCTGGCACATACCCCACTTCCAGGCCTCTGGGGGTCAGCCACCTCCGCTCCTGCTTCCTGAGGGCGGCCAGGACGTTGGTGGCCGTAAGCCTCTCCTTCCCCAGGGTCACCAAGGGCTTGGCAGTGCCGAGGCTTGGCGCTGCTGCTGCCGAGGCGGGCTTGCTTTCCGGGTGCTGAGGGAGTGTCGTGACAGGACCCTTCTGCATCCCCCCTGATCCCGCGTGGTGGCACCACTAGCTGGGCTGATGCGCTCTTGTCCTCCCTCCCTTCCATCAGTGTCACCCAGTGGGCCGTAAAGGACAGGTAGCGACCTGTCCCAAATCTGCTACTCCATGAGTCCATGGTCACGTGGACCCGCTTGCCCACAGAGTAGTCCAGGGAACGGGCCACGTTTTCCACCGCAAACTTGTGGAGTGCTGGGATCGCGCTCCTGCTGAAATAGTGGCGACTGGGGACTTGCCACTCGGGGATGCCAAATTGGAGCAGCGTCCGCATGGCGCTCCCCTCCTGCACCAGGGAGTAGGGAAGCAGCTGTGATGCTATGGCCCGGGCCAGCAAGCCATTTAGTTTGCGGATCCGCCTGTGGCTTGGAGGCAGAGGCTTGGTCAGACCCTGAAAGGTGTCGCTCAGCAGGGTCTGACGATGCTGGGATGCAGGGGAGACAGAGGAGAGAGACGAACACTGGCTGCCAGCCTCAATGTCTGTGTCCTGAGTAGCTGAGGTGGAAGAGCGCTTGCGTGCTACTACTGCTGCTGCTGTGGGGGATTCACGACCCTGAGGGAGGGATGATGCTGCTGCGCTGGTGGGCCTTCTGCTCTCAGGAACCCCTGCCAGCAGTGCCTGCTTCCTCTTAAAGTCCGCATACTCGCGGCAGTGGCGGCTTCTCAGGTGGCCCTGGAGGGATGAGGTACCCATCTTGCTCAGACTTTTCCCACGGCTCAATCTTTTGCTGCATAACCTGCACACAGCATACCTTTTGTCATCAGTACATTCCTCAAAGCAATCCCACACTGGTGACTTTAATTTACTGCGGCCCCCACTAGCAGAGGGTGCAGCAGAACAATGTGTGGTAGTAGTTGCCGGGGGTTGCATGGTGGTGGTGCCGGCTGAAGCAGTGTCCTGTCTACTTCCTCCACGCCCACTGCTGCAGATGCCCCTGCCCCTGCCTGACATATGGCGATATCCTTGCCTAGGCCGAGGTGACTCGTCATCCTGCTCTGCCTCTGACCATTCTTCCACGGACTCAGCAGGCTGCACATAGTTAGGGTCCACAACGTCGTCATCATCAGCAGCATCTTCATAATCCAGCTCTTCCTCTGACTCCCCTGCCTCCTCTTCTGTCCCTACATCCCCAGACACAGACCCCTCTTCTTCATCATCAGAACTCAACAATGCTTGTGATTGTGGCCCGATCTCAATCTCTGCCACATCAGTCCCCAGTAAGTCCTGAGCTTCTTGCATCAGCAGGTTCCCAGAAGCCAGACTGAGGGACAGAACGCTGTCATCCTGGGAGGGCTGCTGACCAGTGGGTGCTGGGGTGGATGTCACAACAAGCGTGGGACGTTGGCTGCTGCTGCTGCTTGGAGTGGTGATCACAGTAGAGGTCTGGGAGGAAGTCTTGATGTCCATGAGTACGTCAGGTTCCATTTGCTCAACCACCACACGGGGACCAGAAACTTAAAAATATTTGGACAATGGCGTCCGCTGACTCGGCCCAGGCTTTGCTGCCCCCCTTTCTGCTACATCACGACCACGTACAGCTGGGCGTCCTCTCCCTGGACGTGGAGCAGTCCCAGAAGTGGCTGAGGCAATTGAACTCCCTTTCCTCTCACCCCGCGAAACCCTGCCAGACATGTTGCTAGTAATGAATCACTGGATGCAGTGGGCACAGTACAAGGTCACTGAAGGATGCAGTGGGCACAGTACAAGGTCACTGAAGGATGCAGTGGGCACAGCAGTGGGCACTGGATATACAACTAGGTCACTGAAGGATGCAGTGGCCACAGTACAAGGTCACTGAAGGATGCAGTGGGCACAGCAGTGGGCACTGGATATACAACTAGGTCACTGAAGGATGCAGTGGCCACAGTACAAGGTCACTGAAGGATGCAGTGGGCACAGCAGTGGGCACTGGATATACAACTAGGTCACTGAAGGATGCAGTGGCCACAGTACAAGGTCACTGAAGGATGCAGTGGGCACAGCAGTGGGCACTGGATATACAACTAGGTCACTGAAGGATGCAGTGGGCACAGTACAAGGTCACTGAAGGATGCAGTGGGCACAGTACAAGGTCACTGAAGGATGCAGTGGGCACAGCAGTGGCCACTGGATATACAACTAGGTCACTGAAGGATGCAGTGGCCACAGTACAAGGTCACTGAAGGATGCAGTGGGCACAGCAGTGGGCACTGGATATACAACTAGGTCACTGAAGGATGCAGTGGCCACAGTACAAGGTCACTGAAGGATGCAGTGGCCACAGTACAAGGTCACTGAAGGATGAAGTGGGCACAGCAGTGGCCACTGGATATACAACTAGGTCACTGAAGGATGCAGTGGCCACAGTACAAGGTCACTGAAGGATGCAGTGGGCACAGCAGTGGGCACTGGATATACAACTAGGTCACTGAAGGATGCAGTGGCCACAGTACAAGGTCACTGAAGGATGCAGTGGGCACAGCAGTGGGCACTGGATATACAACTAGGTCACTGAAGGATGCAGTGGGCACAGTACAAGGTCACTGAAGGATGCAGTGGGCACAGTACAAGGTCACTGAAGGATGCAGTGGGCACAGCAGTGGCCACTGGATATACAACTAGGTCACTGAAGGATGCAGTGGCCACAGTACAAGGTCACTGAAGGATGCAGTGGGCACAGCAGTGGGCACTGGATATACAACTAGGTCACTGAAGGATGCAGTGGGCACAGTACAAGGTCACTGAAGGATGCAGTGGGCACAGTAAAAGGTCACTGAAGGATGCAGTGGGCACAGCAGTGGCCACTGGATATACAACTAGGTCACTGAAGGATGCAGTGGCCACAGTACAAGGTCACTGAAGGATGCACTGGGCACAGCAGTGGGCACTGGATATACAACTAGGTCACTGAAGGATGCAGTGGGCACAGTACAAGGTCACTGAAGGATGCAGTGGGCACAGTACAAGGTCACTGAAGGATGCAGTGGGCACAGCAGTGGCCACTGGATATACAACTAGGTCACTGAAGGATGCAGTGGCCACAGTACAAGGTCACTGAAGGATGCAGTGGGCACAGCAGTGGGCACTGGATATACAACTAGGTCACTGAAGGATGCAGTGGGCACACAAGGATGTCACACTGTGTAATGAGATGCTCATATGCCAGCGAGCGAGCGAGCAGTGGGCACTGGGCACGGCACAAGGTCACTGACAGAATGAATGAACAGCGCTGGCAGAGAGTGGCGGCGCCGGCGGTGTGACTGGCTGCCTGCAAATAGTACAAGTGTATAACTGTCACTGGAATATACAAGTGAACACTGCAGCTGCACTAACCTGCCTGCCTGCACTCTACACACAGATAATCCCCACTCCCACTACACTGCAGCACTGAACCTGC
This sequence comes from Hyperolius riggenbachi, assembly GCF_040937935.1. Lineage (NCBI taxonomy): Eukaryota > Metazoa > Chordata > Amphibia > Anura > Hyperoliidae > Hyperolius > Hyperolius riggenbachi. The sequence continues at coordinate 165,103,562 of NC_090650.1, forward strand.
CTGCACAGCACTACACACAGTTAAATAATCACTAGACTCCCACACTCCCACTACACTACACTGACTACAACTAACTACAGCAATCACTCACTGACTAGCTAACTGTGTACAGTATAAGAGCAAGAGCAGTGTTAGAAAAAAAAACGCTTTGTTTTTAACACAATAAATGCACTTGCTCAAACAACAATGGCCTGGAGATAATCCTCTCAGCACCACAGTCTAGCAAGGACAGAGCTTTTCCATCATGGCCGCCGCTTTATATTCAGGAGGGGAGGGCATAGCTCCCCTCCTGTGATTGGTTGCTAGGGCCTGGCTGGGGCACTCTGATTGGCCTGCAATGTGTCACTTCCGCATAGTTTGACGCATTTCCGCAAACCACGACTTCAGCACCGGGTTTCACGAGCGTGAATGCGGATTTCTGTCCGCATTCACGCGAAGCCGAAGTAGATTTTCGTGGTTGAAAATCTATTCACGGCTTAGCGTGTCCAAGGCGGAATGCGTCAAAATGGTCGTGAATCCACGCGTAAGCGTGATCACGACCTGGCGGTGAGCACCACTGGTTGAAAGGGTCCGCACCGTCTAAAATATAAGTATTTATTGAAGCTCTTTAAAACATCATAGGCAAAAGATAAATGTGTGCCGGGTCACCATTGACGCACGGCGTTTCGGATACAATCCTTCCTCAGAATGGTTCCAATGCACACTATCGTATTCACACCAACATTTCCCTTTATATACACCTATAGAGGACCTGATAGAGAACTACAGCCACTCCCAACAATTTGTATATATGCATATTCACATCTGCACGAGCCAATGAAAGTAAATCTATTGTTTGTAAACAGTACAGGGATCATCATGTGAGAAACAGCAGGAAAACTCACGTCAGGCTGATCAGGTTTTGGAAGGCTCCAGCGGATCCGCATGGCGTCACACCAAAAGCACTTCTTATTCATCCCAAGATATGTAATACACATCTATTGGATTGATCCAGTCATCGTGCCACTAGGTGTTATATAGCGGAGTCGGCTGATTCCAAGCTCTGCCGACTTCCGCATACTCTCCGCATTGGAACACTCCCTCTGCCTCCAGCCTATCCGCAGCACGCCGACAGCGTCCGCTCTTGAAGCTGAATGAGTCTTAACCAATCCGTGCGGCGCCTACAGCGTCCGCACTTAGGACTATGGATTACATCATACAGCCCACAAATTCTGGCCAATCCGTGCGGAGCCGACAGCGTCCGCTCTTAGGACTGTGACGCCAAACGGCACTCCCATCTCCTAAACCAATCAGTGCGGCGCCTACAGCGTCCGCACAAGAACAGAAGTGGACGTCACAGCCAAAGGGCCTCCAACCAATCAGGAGGGGGCCTATGGCGTCCACATACAAAGCTGTTCCTAGACAGACCAACCCTTAAACGGGCTGGTCTGTTTAGTTAACCAATCAGGAAGCATCTGCCTGTCAGACACTCATACTCCATAACTTCACATGTTACAACCAGAACATAATATCAGTTAGTATAAATTAATATAGAGCGTGCGACATGAATGGCACACCTCTAGTAATTACTCACGATATCGAGGTAAATATACTGAGAAGATCCCACTGTTTCTCACACATGGCCCCATTCCTGTAACACATGCTCCACCTACTGGATGAATAAAAAATTACATATCAATATAAAAATATATGACGTTAGCAAAAATTTGTAACAGTCGTAGTCTCATAATAAATTACTTAAATCATATTCTCTGTTTAATCCTTTAGGCTCTAGAGACTCCAGTTTTTTGATCCAATAATTCTCACGTTTAAGTAACTGTCTATGTCTATCCCCGCCTCTCCTCTGGATTGGGATTCCTTCCAAAACCTGCACCCTAAGTTGTGTCAAACTATGATGATGAGTCACAAAATGCTCAGATACTGACAAATCCATATTTTTAGTTCTAATATTGGACTTGTGGGATGCCATTCTATCCCGCAAGGCCTGGGTAGTCTTTCCAACGTACCCCATCCCACAAGGGCACTTCAACATATAAACAACATATCTAGAGTCACAAGTAAAGAAACCCTGTATCTTAAATCTAGTGCCCCTGCTGGGATGGGTAAAGGTGTCCCCCCTGCAGATAAAACTGCAGAGGTGACAACCTAAACATGGGAAAGTCCCATTCCTCACTGATCTCTGTCTTTTCTCTGGACCTATATCACCCTTTACTAGAATATCCCGCAATGAGGGTGCACGTTTGTAAGACATAAGGAGATGGTTATGAAATTCTCGAACATATGGCAGTCCCTCTCTCAACATTGGCCAAAATTTGTTGATAATACCTGATATCTCTTCAGAAAGAACGTTATATGTGGTAACACAAGCCACCCTATCCCTATAATCAGCACTAGTCTGTTTCTGCCCAACTCTCCACCTTTTGCCAGTTTGCATCTTAGTATCATTTACCAAACATGTAATAGGATAACCCCTGGCTAAAAATTTATATTTCATCTCCTCCAAACAGAATGCCTTAGTTATAGGATCACTAACAATACGTTCAATCCTTTTGTATTGTCCCTTAGGAATATTAACCTTAATGTGGGGAACATGAAAACTGGCAAAATGGAGAATTGAGTTTCTATCAGTTGGTTTAGTAAAGAGATCTGTGACTAGAAGATCTTCCTGTCTAATCATCCAGGTGTCCAAAAAACTCACCCTATCATAACTACTTTCAATCGTTAACTTGATTGCTGGACAGGACATATGCAGCTGGTCCCTAAAGGTCTCAAGGCTCGAACGCGGCCCCGCCCACAAACAAAAAATATCATCAATGTAGCGTCGCCACAACAGTGCATGCTCACAAAAACATATTCTCTTCCGCTTGATTGAGTAAACGTTCAATCTTTTTCCTAATCTCATTAGTGCGGCTGATAAGGGTGGAGCAGTGGTCATTCAAAATACTACATCATATAAGGAAGAGATTCTTTCCCAATTAAGTGATGAGGAAGTCTATCAAAAAGTACTTAGTGATCCTACTAATGAGATTAAGAAAAAGATTGAACATTTACTCAATCAAGCGTAAGAGAATATGTTGATTAATGGAGAACTTAAGAGATTTTTAATGAAAGAACATCCGAGGATTCCAATTATCTATACATTACCCAAGATTCACAAGGGACTACAAAACCCTCCCGGTCGTCCAATAGTATCGGGGGTGGACTCAATCTTTTCTAACATAGCAATTTTTTTAGACAAAATCCTTAATCCCATAGTACTCACTCTGGACTCTTACTTAAGGGACACTCAGCAATTTTTGCAGTCTATCTCTAGCATACAGGGCCTAGATAAGGATGTCTTATTAGTTACTATGGACGTCAATAGTTTATATACCTCCATACCTCATGAGGCAGGTCTGGAGGCTATTGAACATTACCTATTAATCAGTACCGATTTTAATAGGGAACACAGATCTTTTTTGTTGGTATTATTGGATCTACTACTGAAAAATAACTATTTCCTGTTTGGGGATACATTCTATGTGCAACAGAGAGGTACGGCGATGGGCTCGAACGTGGCCCCGTCCTATGCTAATTTATTTATGGGTTTGTACGAGGATGCATTTGTTTACTCTAGTCATCTTTTTTGTGAGCATGCACTGTTGTGGCGACGCTACATTGATGATATTTTTTGTTTGTGGGCGGGGCCGCGTTCGAGCCTTGAGATTTTTAGGGACCAGTTGCATATGTCCTGTCCAGCAATCAAGTTAACGATTGAAAGTAGTTATGATAGGGTGAGTTTTTTGGACACCTGGGTGATTAGACAGGAAGATCTTCTAGTCACAGATCTCTTTACTAAACCAACTGATAGAAACTCAATTCTCCATTTTGCCAGTTTTCATGTTCCCCACATTAAGGTTAATATTCCTAAGGGACAATACAAAAGGATTGAACTTATTGTTAGTGATCCTATAACTAAGGCACTCCGTTTGGAGAAGATGAAATATAAATTTTTAGCCAGGGGTTATCCTATTACATGTTTGGTAAATGATACTAAGATGCAAACTGGCAAAAGGTGGAGAGTTGGGCAGAAACAGACTAGTGCTGATTATAGGGATAGTGTGGCTTGTGTTACCACATATAACGTTCTTTCTGAAGAGATATCAGGTATTATCAACAAATTTTGGCCAGTGTTGAGAGAGGGACTGCCATATGTTCGAGAATTTCATAACCATCCCCTTATGTCTTACAAACGTGCACCCTCATTGCGGGATATTCTAGTAAAGGGTGATATAGGTCCAGAGAAAAGACAGAGATCAGTGAGGAATGGGACTTTCCCATGTTTAGGTTGTCCCCTCTGCAGTTTTATCTGCAGGGGGGACACCTTTACCCATCCCAGCAGGGGCACTAGATTTAAGATACAGGGTTTCTTTGCTTGTGACTCTAGATATGTTGTTTATATGTTGAAGTGCCCTTGTGGGATGGGGTACATTGGAAAGACTACCCAGGCCTTGCGGGATAGAATGGCATCCCACAAGTCCAATATTAGAACTAAAAATATGGATTTGTCAGTATCTGAACATTTTGTGACTCATCATCATAGTTTGACACAACTTAGGGTGCAGGTTTTGGAAGGAATCCCAATCCAGAGGGAAGGGGAGGATAGACATAGACAGTTACTTAAACGTGAGAATTATTGGATAAAAAAACTGGAGACTCTAGAACCTAAAGGATTAAACAGAGAATATTATTTAAGTAATTTATTATGAGACTACGACTGTTAAAATTTTTTGCTAACGTCATATATTTTTATATTGATATGTAATTTTTGATTCATCCAGTAGGTGGAGCATGTGTTACAGGAATGGGGCCATGTGTGAGAAGCAGTGGGATCTTCTCAGTATATTTACCTCGATATCGTGAGTAATTATTAGAGGTGCGCCATTCATGTCGCACGCTCTATATTAATTTATATTAACTGATATTATGTTCTGGTTGTAACATGTGAAGTTATGGAGTATGAGTGTCTGACAGGCAGATGCTCCCTGATTGGTTAACTAAACAGACCAGCCCGTTTAAGGGTTGGTCTGTCTAGGAACAGCTTTGTATGTGGATGCCATAGGCCCCCGCCTGATTGGTTGGAGGCCCTTTGGCTGTGACGTCCACTTCTGTTCTTGTGCGGACGCTGTAGGCGCCGCACTGATTGGTTTAGGAGATGGGAGTGCCGTTTGACGTCACAGTCCTAAGAGCGGACGCTGTCGGCGCCGCACGGATTGGCCAGAATTTGTGGGCTGTCTGATGTAATCCATAGTCCTAAGTGCGGACGCTGTAGGCGCCGCAAGGATTGGTTCAGACTCATTCAGCTTCAGGAGCGGACGCTGTCGGCGTGCTGCGTATAGGCTGGAGGCAGAGGGAGTGTTGCAATGCGGAGAGTATGTGGAAGTCGGCAGAGCTTGGGATCAGCCGACTCCGCTATATAACACCTAGTGGCACGATGACTGGATCAATCCAATAGATGTGTATTACTTATCTTGGGATGAATAAGAAGTGCTTTTGGTGTGACACCATGCGGATCCGCTGGAGCCTTCCAAAACCTGATCAGCCTGACGTGAGTTTTCCTGCTGTTTCTCACATGATGATCCCTGTACTGTTTACAAACATTAGATCTACTTTCATTGGCTCGTGCAGATGTGAATATGCATATATGCAAATTGTTGGGAGTGGTTTTAGTTCTCTATCAGGTCCTCTATAGGTGTAAATAAAGGGCAATGTTGGTGTGAATACGATAGTGTGCATTGGAACCATTCTAAAGAAGGATTGTATCCGAAACGCCGTGCGTCAATGGTGACCCGGCACACATTTATCTTTTGCCTATGATGTTTTAAAGAGCTTCAATAAATACTTATATTTTAGACGGTGCGGACCCTTTCAACTGATATGTACAGTACCAACTAACTCATGTGACGGACAGTGACAATTAAAGTCAGTCACACACGGTCGGACGCAATCAATCAATAAGGTCGGGCAGATGACAGTCACAGGTCACAACGGATGCTGGCCTGTGATGTAACTGTTATGTATTACACAGTACAGAAGCTAATAAACTCACAGACTAACAGTAGAACAAATTAACTGAATGGGTAATAGTAGTAGTAGTATGCAAATAAGTAATAAATCCCTAGTGTACTACACAATAACTAAGTCGTGTGCCAGACAGTGGGTGACAATTAAAGTCGGTCACACACGGTCGGAGGCAATCAATCAATAGGGTTGGGCAGATGACAGTCACAGGTCACAACAGATGCTGGCCTGTGATGTAACTGTTATTTATTACACAGTACAGAAGCTAATAAACTAAACAGACTAACAGTAGAAAAAATTAACTGAACGGGTAGTAGTAGTGCCGTACGCAATTAACTAATAAGTCCCTAGTGTACTACACAATAACTAAGTAGTGTGCCAGAGAGTGGGTGACAATTAAAGTAGGTCACACATGGTCGAAGGCAATCAATCAGTAGGGCCGGGCAGATGACAGTCACAGGTCACAACGGATGCTGGCCTGTGATGTAACTTATGTATTACACAGTACAAAAGCTAATAAACTCACAGACTAACAGTAGAAAAAAATTAACTGAATGGTTAGTAGTAGTACCGTACGCAAGTAACTAATAAATCCCTAGTGTACTACACAATAACTAAGTCGTGTGCCAGACAGTGGGTGACAATTAAAGTCGGTCACACACGGTTGGAGGCAATCAATCAATAGGGTCGGGCAGATGACACACAACGGATGCTGGCCTGTACACAGTCAGTAACTAACTATTAACTAACACAGTACTGAAGCTAATGAACTAACATCAGACTACAGCAGTACAAATTAACTAAACTAACTACCTATAATCCCTAACCCACCTAAGCTAGTAGTAGGCTGAGGCTGCCCTAGGCTAGCAGGCCTAGCCTGCACACAGACTAACACTAGCCTAGCACAGTATACACTATACACTAGTTGACTAAAAACAATCAAATTACTAGCTAACTATAAAACAGTACAATGTGTTTAGGAAGCAAAATGCTGGGTTTAGCACAAGAAAAATGCACTTGCTCAGACGCAGCAGCACCGGAGAATCTCTCAGTACCACACAAGTCACACAGCAAGTACGTGGCTCCGCAACATGGCCGCCGCCTTATATAGAGGAGGGGAGGGCCAGGCTCCCCTCCTCTGGTTGGTTGCTAGCACTGCCAGGGCCTCAGCTGGAGGACTTCTCATTGGCCCAATGACGTCATCACCGAATACCGAAGCCGAACGCCGAACCCACGCGTCATCCGGCCGAATTCAAGTGCGACATTCGGGAACCTTTGCATTCGTATTCGGTACCTTCGCGTTCGGCTTTGACTTTGGCAAATCTACCTGAATTTTCGAGAGTCCTGATAAGCACCCCTGCACAGTCCTCTATCAGGTCCGATTTGGTTCTTTATAAGATAGGTTAGATGATGAAGCTGGTGAGTGTGTTTGGGCACTATCTGATGAAAGAACCTTGTTCTGAAATGCCATGCATCATGGTGACCCGGCATACTTTTTATACTTGTCTTGGATTTTAAAGAGCTGTAATAAATTACATTTGTAGATGGTGCAGATCCTGACATCTCATCAGTGGCGTAGCTAGAAACCTCTGGGCCCCGATGCGGAATCTGGATGTGCCCCCCCCCGGCAACAACATTTGGATATGTGTGTGCTTCGGGTGTTGCGAGGGGGGGGGGGCCCCTCGCAACACCCGAAGCACACACATATCCAAATCCCCATAGCTGTGCATGGCATGGCTATATCAATTCCGCTTTCTAGCAGCATGGCTGCCACGTTCAATTTGCAAACATACGCAGCACCCAGAGGAAATAGGGCAATTAGTAGCAAGATGCCAGTCTGAAGGAAAATAATCGTTATGTGCGCAGCATTCACCCGATAATAATTATTATGTGCGCAGCATTCATCAGAAAATCGTTATGTGCACAGCATTCACCAGAAAATAATCTTTATGTGCGCAGAATTCACCAGAAAATCGTTATGTGCGCAGCATTCACCAGAAAATCGTTATGTGTGCAGCATTCACCAGAAAATAATCGTTATGTGCGCAGCATTCACCAGAAAATAATCGCAATGTGGGAGCATTCACCAGAAAATAATCGCAATATGGGGAGCAGTCACCAGAAAATAAACACAATGTGGGAGCTTTCACCAGAAAATAAACACAATGTGGGGGAATTCACCAGAAAATAAACGCAATGTGGGGGCATTCACCAGAAAATAAACGCAATGTGGGGGAATTCACCAGAAAATAAACGCAATGTGGGCGCATTCACCAGAAAATAAACGCAATGTGGGGGCATTCACCAGAAAATAAACGCAATGTGGGGTCATTCACCAGTAAATAAACGCAATGTGGGCGCATTCACCAGAAAATAAATGCAATGTGGGAGTTTTAACCAGAAAATAAACACAATGTGGGAACTTTCACCAGAAAATAAATGCAATGTGGGGACATTCACCAGAAAATAAACGCAATGTGGGAGCATTCACCAGAAAATAATCGTTATTTGGGGGCAGTCACCAGAAAATAATCGTTATGTGGGTGCAGTCACCAGAAAATAATCGTTATGTGGGGGCAGTCACCAGAAAATAATCGTTATGTGGGGGCATTCACCAGAAAATAATCGTTATGTGGGGGCAGTCACCAGAAAATAATCGTTATGTGGGGCAGTCACCAGAAAATATTCGTTATGTGGGGGCAGTCACCAGAAAATAATTGTTATGTGGGGGCAGTCACCAGAAAATAATCGTTATGTGGGGGCAGTCACCAGAAAATAATCGTTATGTGCACAGCATTCACCAGAAAATAATCTTTATGTGCGCAGAATTCACCAGAAAATCGTTATGTGCACAGCATTCACCAGAAAATCGTTATGTGCGCAGCATTCACCAGAAAATAATCATTATGTGCGCAGCATTCACCAGAAAATAATCGCAATGTGGGAGCATTCACCAGAAAATAATCGCAATGTGGGAGCATTCACCAGAAAATAATCACAATATGGGGAGCAGTCACCAGAAAATAAACACAATGTGGGAGCTTTCACCAGAAAATAAACACAATGTGGGGAAATTCACCAGAAAATAAACGCAATGTGGGAGCATTCACCAGAAAATAAACGCAATGTGGGGGAATTCACCAGAAAATAAACGCAATGGGGGCGCATTCACCAGAAAATAAACGCAATGTGGGGGCATTCACCAGAAAATAAACGCAATGTGGGGTCATTCACCAGAAAATAAACGCAATGCGGGCGCATTCACCAGAAAATAAATGCAATGTGGGAGTTTTAACCAGAAAATAAACGCAATGTGGGAACTTTCACCAGAAAATAAACGCAATGTGGGGGCATTCACCAGAAAATAAATGCAATGTGGGAGCATTCACCAGAAAATAAACGCAATGTGGGAGCATTCACCAGAAAATAATCGTTATGTGGGGGCAGTCACCAGAAAATAATCGTTATGTGGGGGCATTCACCAGAAAATAATCGTTATGTGGGGGCAGTCACCAGAAAATAATCGTTATGTGGGGGCAGTCACCAGAAAATAATCGTTATGTGGGGGCAGTCAGTCACCAGAAAATAATCGTTATGTGGGGGCAGTCACCAGAAAATAATCGTTATGTGGTGGCAGTCACCAGAAAATAATCATTATGTGGGGGCAGTCACCAGAAAATAATCGTTATGTGGGGGCAGTCACCAGAAAATAATCGTTATGTAGGGGCAGTCACCAGACAATAATCGTTATGTGGGGGCAGTCACCAGACAATAATCGTTATGTGGGGGCAGTCACCAGAAAATAATCGTTATGTGGGGGCAGTCACCAGAAAATAATCGTTATGTGGGGCAGTCACCAGAAAATAATCGTTATGTGGGGGCAGTCACCAGAAAATAATCGTTATGTGGGGGCAGTCACCAGAAAATATTCGTTATGTGGGGGCAGTCACCAGAAAATAATCGTTATGTAGGGCAGTCACCAGAAAATAATCGTTCAAATAAAGAAAAATTCACTCACCTGGCCAGCCTCTGACGTGAGCTCCCCGACGTGCAACCAGCCTCCCTCATGCAGCTCCTCCAGCGACGATCCTGCAGCGGAGCAGCCAGTTTCTCCCTCACTGACAGGCAGAGTGCAGGGCTACGGGAAGATGGCGCCCGAAGCCCTGTACTGGAGACACAAATAGTCTCTAGTGGAGGGCTTCGGCAGCCATCTTGCCGTAGCCCTGCTCTGCCTCCGGGAGCCAGTCCCCACAGTGCGCTGCGGGGATTTCAACACCTGGGGGGGTCCAGGCCCCCGGGCTCCTCCCCCGCCTCTTTAGGAGGCGGGCCCGGTCACCACGGCGACCCCTGCGACCCATGCATCTCATCATCAGTAGATATGCAGATATACATTGTTAACTGTCTATTTTCTTTTGTGAGAACTTTTAGCCTATCTGCATATCTACTGATGATGTACATGTTTGTACTGATGATGTACAAACATGTACATCATCAGTAGATATGCAGATATACATTTTTAATGTATTGGTATAACAGATATCATTGAGTCTGATCATTATAAATTCTTGTACGGTACATCTAAAAAAAGTCAATTATTTAGACGCACACAGACAGGAACCACACAACGAGAACATTTTGTAAAAAAAATCATGAAATTTAAATAGGCTGAAAGCTCTCACAAAAGAAAATAGACAGAACTAAACTATAGCCTAGATATCAGAATTGCTTGTCAGACTATCAATTTAATTTCTGTCTTCAATTTCAGTTTTTGCTGTAATCTGTAGATATTACATTTTACAACCTGTAAATTAAATATCGTAGTTAATGGATATATAGTGGAAGAATACAGAATGTTTAAATACCTAATTCAAGTAGGGAGAAACCTGATGGCATTAGAAACTTGACTCATATGATGGTAATATAACATTAAGTATTATCTTATTGTACGCGATGCTTATTCGGGATGTCTGTGGGGAGGATCACTTCTAAAGTTTTCAATTTCAATAAACAGATTATGCAGCTGTGAAGTATAAAATAAGGAAGTTAGGAATGCATTGTTTATCAGGTTCCTTGTCAATTGTTTTGCATGTGCATAGGTATTTATTATTGATTTTTTTTTTTAAATGCATTTAACATGATCATTCACTGTGCAGATAAAAAAGCAGTGTCTTGTAGAAAAAGCTTATTGAAAGAAAGAAAATCATTAGACAATATTAGAAAGATTACCAACAAACGAAAAATAAAAAGTTTATTTATTAAAAATGTTTTCGCTGAAAAATTATTTCTGAAAGGCAAAATTATTCATTAACCATTTCAGCCCACGGGTATTTTTCCACTTATGCATCAGAGCAATTTTCACCTCCCATTCATTTGCCAATAACTTTATCACTAATTATCACAATGAATTGATCTATATCTTGTTTTTTCACCACCAATTAGGCTTTCTTTGGGTGGTACATTTTGCTAAGAATTATTATTATTTTTTTAATGCATTTTCACAGGAATATTAAGAAAAAAAAAATATTTTTTGGCCATTGTAGCTTTGTATTTTTTTTTTCATTAAACATTTAGTAATTTTTGGTGTGGGAGGTAAACAGTTAATTTTAAATTAGTATTAGACATTATTGATGGTATATCTCAAGAGTGTTTGTCTATGGTATAAGCAATATTATCTCTATGCACTATATTCTAGTACATTTTAATATTGCTCTCAAAATCCTGTTTCTATGCAAATATATCCTATAGAATTACTATACATTGCATGAGTGTTTATGAACCAAAGTGCACGTGCATAGAGGTGCAATAATTACATTATAAGGAATTGAAATAACAACACACACACATATATATATACGCATACATACATACATACCCTCTGGTGGGCGCCCGAGTTGGCTGCCTCGGCACAAAGCTCTGCACCCTCTCTCATTATTTATTTTATATTCTTTTACATCTATTTGTTTTACGGCTTTATTTCGTTTGTAGCTAGTTTAGTTTTAGTTCATCTGTAGCTAGTTAAATTTTAGTTTCTTTAACTTCATTATTATTGGGGGCACCAAGTACTGCACTCCAGCGGGCCCTCAAAATCGCACAGAGACTCCGACAGCCACGTGGGGCCACGTGGAACGAACACCCCCGGCCGCGGTCACCACCCTGCTCCGTACTCACCTAATCACCTCCACTCCCAGCTGCCTTCGTTTTCAGGGCCACCACCTCCCTCGGCCGGACTTTCAGCGGATACTGATCGTGGCCAAAGCAAGTGCAGGGCTCTGCTTCCAAGCTCCCGTGGACTGGCTACCATGCGGCCCTGCCTCCAGTCCTCCACTGCTGTGCGGGCAGATCACGCCGCGCTGTTCAGCCCTGCCACGATGCCAGCTGGCAGCTCACCGCAACATCTGTATGAGCACCGTCCTTCCTCTACATGCTACCCTGGTCACTGACTCCCATCCGGAGTGGTACCGCTGCCACTCTGGCAACCACCGCTGCACACTACAGTGTGATCTCAAGCCCCATCTCCATCAGCTGTGAGGTAAGCCTGCTAGAGGATTAATGTATATGCCTCTTGCCATCCACCTGCACTCCAGCTGGACTTAACTGTATGGCTGCTCTGCTGTTTTCTTTTGCTTGCCTGCTGAAATACACTGCACCCCCTGGCTGCACTGAGCTGTCCTCAATATTATATACATAGATGGACATTTATATACATCGTTGCACCTGCTTGGGACATTCTTATGCATCATTGCACCTTGTCACTGTACCTGCTTGGGATCTGCCTTTGACTAACTGGGGTTTTGCTACACCATGAACTGCTAAATTATACCATTCCTGCCCCACCTGCTATACCACTGATCTGCCTGCAGCTATGTTTTGTGCCTTGGGGGGCGGCTACGCTTAGTCAGGTTATATCTGTTTACTATGTGCAGGTCTGTGGTGGACCCTGTCTGCTACTCCATCAATCTGCTTGCAGCTTAGCTACGCTCCCTCGCTAGTCTGCTATGACATGCGACTCCATCCTGCCTGCTACCACTCACTGATCTGTCTGCTGCTAAGCTATGAACTCTGGGGACCTCTGCTTTATGGACTGTTATGCTAAGCACGCCCATTGCATGACCTGCTAGGTCTCCCCGATCTGCCACCTTATGGTCTGTTGTAGATTGTTCTGCTCTGCAGGTCTGGGCTGACCCTCCCCGCGGCCGACTCGGGGCCCAGCTAACACCACTTCACCCTATACTCCCCATTCAACAGCCACTCTGAGTTACTGACCTTATGCCACTCCAACGCATCAGTTACAGGAGGTCGCAGCTTCACCAATGGGAGACTTGTAGCACCCATCCCGAGTACAGGCTGCTGTACAATGAGGTCTGGCGCCATTCTCAACAAATCGCAGGCTCTGCTCATGCGTTCACTGCGCGCTGACGGATGAGGGGCTGCCGGTCAGGCATTCAAGTGAGGCTCAAGAGAAAAGGACTTAAGTCAGCCATTCCCTTGGTCCTCCTGGCAAACGTCCTCTCCCTCCCAAACAAGCTGGACGAACTCTGTCTCCTCAGCGACAAGAGGGAGCTCAGCAGCAATACCCCAATAATCTGCTTCACGGAGACATGGCTGCACGATGACATTCCAGACAATGCCCTCCACCTTCCAGGCTTCAGTCTTATCTGGGCCGACCGTGACACCACCCTCTCGGGCAAAAAAAAGGGGGGCGGTATCTGCTTTTACATCTGCCACTCATGGTGCCCTAACACATCGGTTCTAGCCAGGAAATGCTCTCCGGGGCTGGAACTCCTAATTGTCAATTGTAGGCCAAAATACTCGACTAGGGAGTTCTCCTCCTTCGTCTTTGTGGGCTTGTACATACCTCCTGATGCTGAAGTTAGCTATGCACTGCACAACCTCAGTGACACCATCACACAATGGAAGTCTTCCCTTCCTGACTCACTGTTCATTATACTGGGCGACTTCAATAGAGCCAACCTCCACCATGAGCTTCCTTGTTTCCACCAGCACTTGACCTGTCCCACCAGTAGAGGTGTACCGAACGGTTCGCCGGCGAACGGTTCCAGGCGAACATTGGGGGTTCGCGTTCGCCTGCGCCAGGCGAACTTTTCCGGAAGTTCGATTCGCCCCATAATGCACTATGAGGGTCAACTTTGACCCTCTGCATCACAGTCAGCAGGCACATTGTAGCCATTCAGGCTACAGTAAGCCCTGGAGCCCCACCCCCCTTATATAAGGCAGCCTCTGGCGGCCATTACAGTCACTCGTGTGCCTGCTAGAGAGAGGAAAGGGACAGCTGCTGCAGACTTTTTCTCTTAGGGACAGATTAGTTAGGTTCTAGGCTGCTTTGCTTGTTCCTGACTGATTAATATTGCTTTTAAAGCACCCAGCAACAGCTCTTTTCAGAGCTCAACCTGTACATTTTTTTTTCCTGACACTTTTGTTGCATGCACAGCCTTGCTAATTGATAGTGTGTGTGCCACTGCCAGCAGCCCAGCACATTCAGTGACTGACTGCCTGTGTGTGTGACAGGGAGCTGCACATTGTACTACCCAGTACTGCATATACCCCAGTACCTGTTGTGTTTACTTAACCCACCTCATCACTGCATATACCTAGCGTTGTGTTGAGTGAACCCAGCTCACTGCATCTAAGTCTAACTACCTGTTGTGTTGAGTGAGAACCCACCTCACTGCATCTTAAGTACCTTTACTGTATACTGTTCAGTGAACCCAGCTCACTGCATCTAACTACCCAGTACCTGTTGTGTTTACTTAACCCACATCATCACTGCATATACCTAGCGTTGTGTTGAGTGAACCCAGCTCACTGCATCTAACTACCTGTTGTGTTGAGTGTGAACCCACCTGGCCACCTCACTGCATCTAACTACCTGTTGTGTTGAGTGAGAACCCACCTCACTGCATCTTAAGTACCTTTACTGTTGAGTGAACCCAGCTCACTGCATCTAACTACCTGTTGTGCTGAGTGTGAACCCACCTGGCCACCTCACTGCATCTAACTACCTGTTGTGTTGAGTGAGAACCCACCTCACTGCATCTTAAGTACCTTTACTGTTGAGTGAACCCAGCTCACTGCATCTAACTACCCAGTACCTGTTGTGTTTACTTAACCCACCTCATCACTGCATATACCTAGCCTTGTGTTGAGTGAACCCAGCTCACTGCATCTAATTACCTGTTGTGTTGAGTGTGAACCCACCTGGCCACCTCACTGCATCTAACTACCTGTTGTGTTGAGTGAGAACCCACCTCACTGCATCTTAAGTACCTTTACTGTTGAGTGAACCCAGCTCACTGCATCTAACTACCTGTTGTGTTGAGTGTGAACCCACCTGGCCACCTCACTGCATCTAACTACCTGTTGTGTTGAGTGTGAACCCACCTGGCCACCTCACTGCATCTAACTACCTGTTGTGTTGAGTGAGAACCCACCTCACTGCATCTTAAGTACCTTTACTGTTGAGTAAACCCAGCTCACTGCATCTAACTACCTGTTGTGTTGAGTGTGAACCCACCTGGCCACCTCACTGCATCTAACTACCTGTTGTGTTGAGTGAGAACCCACCTCACTGCATCTTAAGTACCTTTACTGTTGAGTGAACCCAGCTCACTGCATCTAACGACCCAGTACCTGTTGTGTTTACTTAACCCACCTCATCACTGCATATACCTAGCCTTGTGTTGAGTGAACCCAGCTCACTGCATCTAACTACCTGTTGTGTTGAGTGTGAGCCCACCTGGCCACCTCACTGCATCTAACTACCTGTTGTGTTGAGTGAGAACCCACCTCACTGCATCTTAAGTACCTTTACTGTTGAGTGAACCCAGCTCACTGCATCTAACTACCTGTTGTGTTGAGTGTGAACCCACCTGGCCACCTCACTGCATCTAACTACCTGTTGTGTTGAGTGAGAACCCACCTCACTGCATCTTAAGTACCTTTACTGTTGAGTGAACCCAGCTCACTGCATCTAACTACCCAGTACCTGTTGTGTTTACTTAACCCACCTCATCACTGCATATACCTAGCCTTGTGTTGAGTGAACCCAGCTCACTGCATCTAATTACCTGTTGTGTTGAGTGTGAACCCACCTGGCCACCTCACTGCATCTAACTACCTGTTGTGTTGAGTGAGAACCCACCTCACTGCATCTTAAGTACCTTTACTCTTGAGTGAACCCAGCTCACTGCATCTAACTACCTGTTGTGTTGAGTGTGAACCCACCTGGCCACCTCACTGCATCTAACTACCTGTTGTGTTGAGTGAGAACCCACCTCACTGCATCTTAAGTACCTTTACTGTTGAGTGTACCCAGCTCACTGCATCTAACGACCCAGTACCTGTTGTGTTTACTTAACCCACCTCATCACTGCATATACCTAGCCTTGTGTTGAGTGAACCCAGCTCACTGCATCTAACTACCTGTTGTGTTGAGTGTGAACGCACCTGGCCACCTCACTGCATCTAACTACCTGTTGTGTTGAGTGAGAACCCACCTCACTGCATCTTAAGTACCTTTACTGTTGAGTGAACCCAGCTCACTGCATCTAACTACCTGTTGTGTTGAGTGTGAACCCACCTGGCCACCTCACTGCATCTAACTACCTGTTGTGTTGAGTGTGAACCCACCTGGCCACCTCACTGCATCTAACTACCTGTTGTGTTGAGTGAGAACCCACCTCACTGCATCTTAAGTACCTTTACTGTTGAGTAAACCCAGCTCACTGCATCTAACTACCTGTTGTGTTGAGTGTGAACCCACCTGGCCACCTCACTGCATCTAACTACCTGTTGTGTTGAGTGAGAACCCACCTCACTGCATCTTAAGTACCTTTACTGTTGAGTGAACCCAGCTCACTGCATCTAACTACCCAGTACCTGTTGTGTTTACTTAACCCACCTCATCACTGCATATACCTAGCCTTGTGTTGA
This sequence comes from Hyperolius riggenbachi, assembly GCF_040937935.1. NCBI lineage: Eukaryota > Metazoa > Chordata > Amphibia > Anura > Hyperoliidae > Hyperolius > Hyperolius riggenbachi. The sequence goes on from NC_090650.1 coordinate 165,120,572, forward strand.
GTGAACCCAGCTCACTGCATCTAACTACCTGTTGTGTTGAGTGTGAGCCCACCTGGCCACCTCACTGCATCTAACTACCTGTTGTGTTGAGTGAGAACCCACCTCACTGCATCTTAAGTACCTTTACTGTTGAGTGAACCCAGCTCACTGCATCTAACTACCTGTTGTGTTGAGTGTGAACCCACCTGGCCACCTCACTGCATCTAACTACCTGTTGTGTTGAGTGAGAACCCACCTCACTGCATCTTAAGTACCTTTACTGTTGAGTGAACCCAGCTCACTGCATCTAACTACCCAGTACCTGTTGTGTTTACTTAACCCACCTCATCACTGCATATACCTAGCCTTGTGTTGAGTGAACCCAGCTCACTGCATCTAATTACCTGTTGTGTTGAGTGTGAACCCACCTGGCCACCTCACTGCATCTAACTACCTGTTGTGTTGAGTGAGAACCCACCTCACTGCATCTTAAGTACCTTTACTCTTGAGTGAACCCAGCTCACTGCATCTAACTACCTGTTGTGTTGAGTGTGAACCCACCTGGCCACCTCACTGCATCTAACTACCTGTTGTGTTGAGTGAGAACCCACCTCACTGCATCTTAAGTACCTTTACTGTTGAGTGTACCCAGCTCACTGCATCTAACGACCCAGTACCTGTTGTGTTTACTTAACCCACCTCATCACTGCATATACCTAGCCTTGTGTTGAGTGAACCCAGCTCACTGCATCTAACTACCTGTTGTGTTGAGTGTGAACGCACCTGGCCACCTCACTGCATCTAACTACCTGTTGTGTTGAGTGAGAACCCACCTCACTGCATCTTAAGTACCTTTACTGTTGAGTGAACCCAGCTCACTGCATCTAACTACCTGTTGTGTTGAGTGTGAACCCACCTGGCCACCTCACTGCATCTAACTACCTGTTGTGTTGAGTGAGAACCCACCTCACTGCATCTTAAGTACCTTTACTGTTGAGTGAACCCAGCTCACTGCATCTAACTACCTGTTGTGTTGAGTGTGAACCCACCTGGCCACCTCACTGCATCTAACTACCTGTTGTGTTGAGTGAGAACCCACCTCACTGCATCTTAAGTACCTTTACTGTTGAGTGAACCCAGCTCACTGCATCTAACTACCTGTTGTGTTGAGTGTGAACCCACCTGGCCACCTCACTGCATCTAACTACCTGTTGTGTTGAGTGAGAACCCACCTCACTGCATCTTAAGTACCTTTACTGTTGAGTGAACCCAGCTCACTGCATCTAACTACCTGTTGTGTTGAGTGTGAACCCACCTGGCCACCTCACTGCATCTAACTACCTGTTGTGTTGAGTGAGAACCCACCTCACTGCATCTTAAGTACCTTTACTGTTGAGTGTACCCAGCTCACTGCATCTAACTACCCAGTACCTGTTGTGTTTACTTAACCCACCTCATCACTGCATATACCTAGCCTTGTGTTGAGTGAACCCAGCTCACTGCATCTAACTACCTGTTGTGTTGAGTGTGAGCCCACCTGGCCACCTCACTGCATCTAACTACCTGTTGTGTTGAGTGAGAACCCACCTCACTGCATCTTAAGTACCTTTACTGTTGAGTGAACCCAGCTCACTGCATCTAACTACCTGTTGTGTTGAGTGTGAACCCACCTGGCCACCTCACTGCATCTAACTACCTGTTGTGTTGAGTGAGAACCCACCTCACTGCATCTTAAGTACCTTTACTGTTGAGTGAACCCAGCTCACTGCATCTAACTACCCAGTACCTGTTGTGTTTACTTAACCCACCTCATCACTGCATATACCTAGCCTTGTGTTGAGTGAACCCAGCTCACTGCATCTAATTACCTGTTGTGTTGAGTGTGAACCCACCTGGCCACCTCACTGCATCTAACTACCTGTTGTGTTGAGTGAGAACCCACCTCACTGCATCTTAAGTACCTTTACTGTTGAGTGAACCCAGCTCACTGCATCTAACTACCTGTTGTGTTGAGTGTGAACCCACCTGGCCACCTCACTGCATCTAACTACCTGTTGTGTTGAGTGAGAACCCACCTCACTGCATCTTAAGTACCTTTACTGTTGAGTGTACCCAGCTCACTGCATCTAACGACCCAGTACCTGTTGTGTTTACTTAACCCACCTCATCACTGCATATACCTAGCCTTGTGTTGAGTGAACCCAGCTCACTGCATCTAACTACCTGTTGTGTTGAGTGTGAACGCACCTGGCCACCTCACTGCATCTAACTACCTGTTGTGTTGAGTGAGAACCCACCTCACTGCATCTTAAGTACCTTTACTGTTGAGTGAACCCAGCTCACTGCATCTAACTACCTGTTGTGTTGAGTGTGAACCCACCTGGCCACCTCACTGCATCTAACTACCTGTTGTGTTGAGTGAGAACCCACCTCACTGCATCTTAAGTACCTTTACTGTTGAGTGAACCCAGCTCACTGCATCTAACTACCTGTTGTGTTGAGTGTGAACCCACCTGGCCACCTCACTGCATCTAACTACCTGTTGTGTTGAGTGAGAACCCACCTCACTGCATCTTAAGTACCTTTACTGTTGAGTGAACCCAGCTCACTGCATCTAACTACCTGTTGTGTTGAGTGTGAACCCACCTGGCCACCTCACTGCATCTAACTACCTGTTGTGTTGAGTGAGAACCCACCTCACTGCATATAGCTAGCATACCCCCGAGATGGACAAAATGGACAAACCAGGTAGAGGAAGAGGTAGAGGCAGACCCAGAGGAAGGCCACCAGGCACCGGCAGGTCTGTGGCTGTGCGAGGTGGTGTTGCTGTGATTTCATGCGCACCTGCCCCAAAATACAGTGCTCAGAAGAAGGCACGTGCCACACTTCCCAAAATCGTGAGGAGGTGATTGAGTATTTAACACAGAACACCTCATCTCCCGCAGCCACCAGCGCTACAACAAGCACCACATCCGCTGCATTTGACACTTCGCAGGAGTTATTTGGTGGTGGTGGTGAAATCACTGATTCCCAGCCACTACTGCAACAACAACAAGAAGGCGCAGGTACACCACCTCATACGTCTCAGTTAGGTGGCGATAGTATGGACGTAACGTGTGTGGATGGGGATGATGGTGGACCACCTGAAGTTGGTGCACTTGAGGAGGTGTCTGAGGAAAGCGCAGCTGGCCAGGAGGATTATGATGACGATTATACGGATACCACATATGTTCCCGGTAGAGGAGATGACCAGGACAACAGTTCAGAGGAGGAGTCAGAGAGGAGTAGGAGGAGACGACTCCATGATAGAAGCAGAGGGAGCTCGTCCTCAGAAACAGCTGGGGGCAGTGTCCGGTGCCATGTATCGCCAGCTATGGCCAGGGAGCACACATGCCCTTCAACGTCAGCTGCTGCTGATGCCACCGTAGCGCCATCACCCCAGGGGGCTCAGCGGTTTGGAAATTTTTTCACGTGTGTGTCTCAGATCGGAGCAAAGCCATCTGTTGTCTCTACCAGCAAAAATTGAGCCGTGGAAAGGCCAACTCTCACGTAGGGACAAGTGCCTTACGAAGGCACCTGGAGAGAAGGCACAAACAGCTATGGCAAGAACACCTGAGTAAAAGCAGCACTCCTCAAAAGACAAGCCAAACTCCTTCTCCTCTTCGTCTTCATCCACTTTCTCCCTTGCACCTTCACAGCCACCCTCCTCCACACCGCCTCTTCCCTTGAGCGGTTCCTTCTCCTCTGCCCACAGCAGTACCCAGCTGTCCGTGAAGGAAGTATTTGAGCGGAAGAAGAAAATGTCTGCCAGTCACCCTCTTGCCCGGCGTCTGACAGCTGGCGTGGCGGAACTATTAGCTCGCCAGCTATTACCATACAAGCTGGTGGAGTCGGAGGCTTTCCGTAAGTTTGTGGCCATTGGTACACCGCAGTGGAAGATACTAGGCCGCAATTATTTTTCTCAAAAGGCCATACCCAAACTGTACCGTGCAGTTGAGAGGCAAGTGGTGTCATCTCTGGCACACAGAGTTGGGTCAAGGGTCCACCTGACCACGGATGCCTGGTCTGCCAAGCACGGGCAGGGCCACTACATTACATACACAGCCCATTGGGTCAACCTGGTGACCGATGGCAGCAAGCAGGGAGTACGTGGCTGCGCAGAGGATCGACTTGTCACACCTCCATGGCTTGCAGGTAGGCCTCCAGCCACCTCCTCTCCACCTGCTATCACCGCTTCGCTGTCGTCATCCTCCTCCTCCTCCTCCTTGGCTGGTGCCGCCATCTCCTCCCCAGCTACACAGCCCCAGCACCCCAGGGCCTATGCTGCATGCCAGGTGCGACGGTGTCATGCAGTGTTAGACATGTCTTGCCTGAAAGCGGAGAGTCACACTGGAGCAGCTCTCCTGGCTGCTCTTAACAAACAGGTGGAGCAATGGCTGACCCCGCACAAGCTTGAGATCGGCAACGTGGTGTGTGACAACGGCAGCAATCTCATTGCTGCGTTGAATTTGGGAAAGCTGACACACATACCCTGCATGGCACATGTGCTTAATCTGGTCGTGCAAAGATTTGTGTCCAAGTACCCAGGCTTAGAGGACGTCCTGAAGCAGGCCAGGAAGTTGTGTGGGCATTTCAGGCGCTCTTACAAGGCCATGGCACGCTTTGCAGAGATTCAGCGTAGAAACAACTTGCCGGTGAGACGCCTGATTTGCGATAGCCCGACTCGCTGGAATTCCACCCTGCTGATGTTCTCTCGCCTGCTAGACCAGGAGAAAGCCGTCACCCACTACCTGTATCATTACAGTACAAGGACACAATCTGGGAGGATGGGGATGTTGTGGCCCAACAACTGGACACTGATGCGAAATGCATGCAGGGTCATGGAGCCCTTTGAGGAGGTGACCAAACTGGTGAGTCGCGATGAGGGCACCATCAGCGACTTGATCCCCTACGCCTACTTCCTGGAGCGTGCCGTGCGTAGAGTGGTGGATACAGCTGTGGAGGAGCGTGAACAAGAAGAGTTAGGGCAGCAGGATTCATTGGAGCCATTTACACACGAACCCGATGTTTCCACAACACCGGCGGCAGCACAGAGGGGGGAGGAGGAGGAAGAAGAGGAGTCGTGTGGGGAAGGAGAGGAGTCAGACTCTGATGATGGTGATGATGAGGATGGTGTTTCTGTGGAGGAGGAAGAGGCGGCGGAAGGAGAACAACCGCGGCAGCCATCACAAGGGGCTTCTGCTGCTCCACGTTCCCGTGGTATTGTTCGTGGCTGGGGGGAGGAAGAGGAGTTGCGTCCCGTCACTGAGGAAGAGCAAGAGGAGATGGAGAGTACCTCTGCATCCAGCTTTGTGCAGATGTCCTCTTTCATGTTGTCCAGCCTGTTGAGGGACCCCCGTATCAAAAAACTCAAGACGCATGACCTGTACTGGGTGGCCACGCTACTAGACCCTCGGTACAGGCACAAAGTGGCGGACCTCTTACCAACTCAACAAAAGGCGGAAAGGATGCAGCACTTGCAGAACAAGCTGTCGATGATGCTTTACAATGCGTTTAAGGGTGATGTGGCTGCACAACGCAATCAAGGTACCACTGGCAGTAACCCTCCTCCTCCCAAGTCCACGCAGGCAAGAACAGGACGCTCCAGCGATCTCAGGGTGATGTCGGACATGCGGACGTTCTTTAGTCCAACTCCTCGCCACAGTCCTTCCGGATCCACACTCCACCAACGCCTGGACCGGCAGGTAGCCGACTACCTGGCCTTGAGTGTGGATGTAGACTCTGCGAAAAGCGACGATGAACCCTTGGACTACTGGTTGCGCAGGCTTGACCTGTGGCCAGAGCTGTCCCAATTTGCCATACAACTTCTCTCTTGCCCTGCCGCAAGCGTCCTGTCAGAAAGGACCTTCAGTGCAGCTGGAGGCATAGTTACTGAGAAGAGAAGTCGCCTAAGTCACGACAGTGTTCAGTACCGGACCTTTATCAAAATGAATGAGGAATGGATCACGGAGGGCTACTGCACGACCGAAGACTAAGTCAGTCCACTCCCCACACACAGCATCTCTGCCTGCAGGCCGCTTGACTGCCTTCTCCGCCACTACCAACAGGGTCCAGGACTCTAGGCGGATTCCTGAATTTTTAAGGCCGCTGCTAGCAGCGGCCGCTACACTAATTTTTCTGGTGCGTGTACATGTGCCCATCCCCCTTCGTGATCATTACCTTGCCGCGGTGAAGGGGCTTGCGCATCACAATGAAGCAATGACCGCCGGCTATTTGAGTGTCTCGGGTGGGGGTGGCACACAAAAGATATTAAGGTCGTTGCTTCATTGTGGTCAGACCAAATTTGATCAGCTGGAAAGTCACTGTTCTGTCATTCAGCTACATCAGCCGGGCAAGCATATGGGCTGAAAAGCCACCATCACCTGCACTCTCGTCACGGTGCGCACCAGTCCAGCACGGCCGTCACTACACAAACGGCTGTTTGCAGTCACTGCATACCTTTCACTGCATCTGTGACTGCACATTATACCTGGCAGTCAGTGCATAACTTGCACTTGAATGGATACACTTTCAAACAATTTAAAAATACAACCATCTAAACTTTCAAACAATTTAAAAATACAACCATCTATCATTTTCAAAAATTTTTAAAAAAGGGCAAAAAAACTTGCCCTCCGTAAAACATTCTTGGCAAATGCTTTCGACTTGGTTTGTCTTCCGCTGGCTCAAGGGTCCATCTGACCACAGATGCCTGGTCTGCAAAGCACGGTCAGGGCAGCTACAGCATGGGTCTCAGCAGGCTCCCACTTCGGGCCGGAATCCAACCTTCATTCCCCGCGGTGACAATGGCAGACTTGCCCTCCATAACGGATTCCCGTTAAAGGATTTAAAGTTAGTTCATTTCAATTAGGGCCGCAAAAGGTCCTCCTGAGTCCTGTATTGTTATTTTTGGTCACTACCTCGGGGCGGGCGTGCATGCCTGCCTGCTTCCCTCCTTGCCTGGATGTGTGGTGGTAGACGTTGATCAGGCTCCAACTCCGGAACGCAATACAAGAGGGAGCTCGTCCTCAGAATCAGCTGGGGGCAGTGTCCGGCGCCATGTATCGCCAGCTATGGCCAGACAGCCAACATGCCCTTCAACGTCAGCTGCTGATGCCACCGTAGCGCCATCAGCCCAGGGGGGCTCAGCGGTTTGGAAATTTTTTCACGTGTGTGTCTCAGATCGGAGCAAAGCCATCTGTTGTCTCTGCCAGCAAAAATTGAGCCGTGGAAAGGCCAACTGTCACGTAGGGACAAGTGCTTTACGAAGGCACCTGGAGAGAAGGCACAAACAGCTATGGCAAGAACACCTGAGGAAAAGAAGCACCCCTCAAAAGACATGCAGCGGAGAACAACCGTGGCAGCCGTCACAGGGGGCTTCTGCTGCTCCACGTTCCCATGGTATTGTTCGTGGCTGGGGGGAAGAAGAATGGATACACTTTTAAACAATTTAAAAGTACAACCATCTAAACTTTCAAACAATTTAAAAATACAACCATCTAAACTTTCAAACAATTTAAAAATACAACCATCTAAACTTTCAAACAATTTAAAAATACAACCATCTATCATTTTCAAAAAATTTAAAAAAAGGGCAAAAAAACTTGCCCTCCGTAAAACATTCTTGGCAAATGCTTTCGACTTGGTTTGTCTTCCGCTGGCTCAAGGGTCCATCTGACCACAGATGCCTGGTCTGCAAAGCACGGTCAGGGCAGCTACAGCATGGGTCTCAGCAGGCTCCCACTTCAGGCCGCAATCCAACCTTCATTCCCCGCGGTGACAATGGCAGACTTGCCCTCCATAACGGATTCCCGTTAAAGGATTTAAAGTTAATTCATTTCAAATACACAGCAGGGCCTCGAAAGTCCGCCTCCTGTATTGTTATTTTTGGTCACTACCCCGGGGCGGGCGTGCATGCCTACCTGCTGCCCTCCTTGGATGTGTAGTGGTAGCCGTTTCTCAGGCTCCACACCGGATTCCATCCCTCATTCCCCGGCCATTATCCGGGGTCACAAATGACAGACTTGCCCGCCTCCATATGATTCTCGTGAAAGGAATGTGGTGTCATCTTTGCCCGCCATAACTGGTTCTCGTTAAAGGATTTAAAGTACATTTATTTCAAATACACAGCAGGGCCTCGAAAGTCCTCCTCCTGTATTGTTATTTTTGGTCACTACCTCGGGGCGGGCGGGCGTGCATGCCTGCCCGCTGCCCTCCTTGGATGTGTAGTGGTAGCCGTTGCTCAGGCTCCACACCGGATTCAAACCTCTCATTCCCCGGCCATTACCCGGGGTCACAATGGCAGACTTGCCCGCCTCCACAGGATTCTCATTGTAGCGGTACTGAACAAGTACACAGCAAGTAGAAAATATAAATTAAAAACAAAACGTAAGCTTTTTAACAATGCCATGGAAAGTTGAGAAGGAAGTCACACATTACCTGACATCACTGAGTGAGGAAGAGCAATCACGCCATGTTGCGCAGTAGTCCAGCATGGCCGTCACTACACAAACAGCTGTTTGCGGTGCGTTACACAGTGAGTTTGGTGTGTCAGTGTGAAGCAGTACTCTAATTACACTCCCTGTTTGATGTATACACATGCAAGATGTTTGAAAGCACGTTAGGCCTGCAATTTAGCATTCAATGTGATTTCTGCCCTTAAAACGCTGCTTTGCGTCACATCCAGATTTTTCACCGGGACTTTTGGCATGTATCCCACTCCGCCATGCCCCCCTCCAGGTGTTAGACCCCTTGAAACATCTTTTCCATCACTTTTGTGGCCAGCATAATTTTTTCTATTTTTCAAAGTTCGCCTCCCCATTGAAGTCTATTGCGGTTCGCGAATTTTTCCGCGAACCGAACCTTCCGCGGAAAATCGGAGGTTCGCGACATCTCAACCCACCAGAAACCTGACCACTCTTGATCACTGTTACACGGTACTGAAATATGCCTACAAAGCCATACCATGTGCAGTGCTAGGTTTCTCCGATCACTTTCTTATCCACTTGTTCCCCACCTATAGGAGGCACCTGGAGTCAGCAAAGCCTGTTCTCAAGTCCACCAAAGTGTGGTCAAGTGAGGCCAAGCTCCAACTTCAGGCCTGGTTTGACTGCACTGACTGGGAGGCCTTGGAAGCTCCATATCTAGATGAGTGGGCGGACAACATCTCATACATTAGCTTCTGCGAGGACTCCTGCATTCCAACCAAGTACTTCAAAGTCTATCCGAACAATAAACCGTGGTGCTCCAACAAACTACGGCAACTGAGGAGATGCAAAGAAGCTGTGCACAAGGTCGGCAACCAGGAGGACTTCAAGACGGCAAGGAACACCTGAAGAGAGAACTGAGGGCTGCAAAGAGGGAGTATTCGGAAAGGTTGAGGCGCAATCTCTGTTTAAATGACCCACGCGCCGTCTGGAAAGGGCTGAAAGCTGCCACAAACTATATACCCCCTCCACAGCATGCTACACCTTGCACTGAGCTAGCTGAGGACCTCAGCAACTTTTACTACAGGTTTGAGAACCTGACAGCTACGGGGGAGCCGGCTACAGCATCCACCCACCCCTTAGCCACTGAAGACTCTGCCCCACCACCTCCAGCTGTGAGCAAGGCTGATGTCCTTTTCCACCTGTCAAAACTGAACCCCAGGAAAGCCTCTGGTCCTGATGGTGTGTCACCAGCCTGCCTGAAAACCTGCTCATGGCAGCTGGCTCCCATCCTCACCTCCATCTACACCAAATCACTCTAGGAAGGCAGAGTCCCCGCATGCATTAAAAAATCTACTATCATTCCTGTGCCCAAAAAGCAGGTAATCTCCAACCTTAATAATTCCAGGCCCGTGGCCCTATCATCTAACATCATGAAAACCCTTGAAAGAGTGGTCATGTCCCACATTAAGCTCTCTACCTCACCCCTACGTACAGAGCAAACAGATCCACCGACGATGCAATCAACATCTGCCTGGAGCTCGCAAATGAGCATCTGGACAAACCAAACACGTATGTCAGGATCCTTCTGCTGGACTTCAGCTTGGCCTTTAGCACCATTTGCCCGAGCATACTGCAGGCCAATCTCACAGAGCAGAATATCGTGATGCTCGGATACCTCTTTTTGATATCTGGGTTGTTCCAGATCCACATAGTAAAACATCTGGATAAATCCAGATATCTGGATACCTCTTTTTAATATCTGGGTTGTTCCGGATCCAGATAGTAAAAAATCTGGATAAATCCAGATATCTGGAATCGAACTGAAATGGCTGTAAATTAACATCAGGAGGTTCCAGACAGTGGCCGTGCAGCCCACATTGTGTCCAATGCACAACTGGGACATCACAGTTTTCAGCCCAGACATCTCAAAAAAATTAAACAGGTTTATTTCCAACAAAATACAACTATTGTAGTGGCGTAATAGCTGGTGACAGTGGCAGACTGACAGCAGAAGATTTGTTCTGTGTGGTGGGTAGAGATCTCTGTTGTAGAGCTGGTGGTGGCCTGCTCATCCACCATCAGCTCCATCACAGGCTCAAATGAAGTGGGGTACTTGTACTTTATTCAAATCAGTAGTACTAGTGTCAGCGGCAGCTGTCTTACCTCCGCTGCAAACTGCAGCGCGGGAGCTGCTTCCGCATCTGACGTCACGGATTCTGCCGTCACGTCCTCTCAGGCATCCTTGCTGGGCTCGGGGCGCACAGGGCTCTCTCCTGCACATCACATAAGGTCTGCACGCTCGCACACGGGGCGGCAGGACCTTTATAACTTAAGGAGACGGGTCAGCTGATCCTGCGGTCAGCTGACACCAGCCTGCTAATCACACACTGCTGTTGGATCCAGCCCTGTGGGCTGGCTGTATTTAAGTTTGGAGATGTCAATTGCTCCTTGTCTGATGTTATGAATACTTCGGTGCTAGCGCACCTTAGTCAGATCCTTGTGTGTTTGAACCGGCCGGACCCCGGGGTTTCACACCTAGCCTAGGAATACAGTGGTATGAAAAACTATTTGCCTCAACCTGATTTCTTATTCTTTTGCATGTTTGTCACACTTAAATGTTTCTGTTCATCAAAAACCATTAACTGTTAGTCAAAGATAACATAATTGAACACAAAATGCAGTTTTAAATGATGGTTTTTATTATTTAGTGAGGAAAAAAAAACTCAAAACCTACATGGCCCTGTGTGAAAAAGTGATTGCCCCCCTTGTTAAAAATAACTTAACTGTGGTTTATCACACCTGAGTTCAATTTCTGTAGTCACCCCCAGGCCTGATTACTGCCACACCTGTTTCAATCAAGAAATCACTTAAATAGGAGCTATCTGACACAGAGAAGTAGACCAAAAGCACCTCAAAAGCTAGACATCATGCCAAGATCCAAAGAAATTCACGAACAAATGAGAACAAAAGTACTGTAATTGAGATCTATCAGTCTGGTAAAGGTTATAAAGCCATTTCTAAAGCTTTGGAACTCTAGCGAACCACAGTGAGAGCCATTATCCACAAATGGCAAAAACATGGAACAGTGATGAACCTTCCCAGGAGTGGCTGGCCGACCAATATTACCCCAAGAGCGCAGAGAAAACTCATCCGAGAGGCCACAAAAGGCCCCAGGACAACATCTAAAGAACTGAAGGCCTCACTTGCCTCAATTAAGGTCAGTGTTCAGAACTCCACCATAAGAAAGAGACTGGGCAAAAATGGCCTGCATGGCAGATATCCAAGGCGCAAACCACTTTTAAGCAAAAAGAACATTAAGGCTCATCTCAATTTTGCTAAAAAAAAATCTCAATGATTGCCAAGACTTGTGGGAAAATACCTTGTGGACCGCCGAGACAAAAGTTGAACTTTTTGGAGGGTGCGTGTCCTGTTAAATCTGTCGTAGAAGTAACACAGCATTTCAGCAAAAGAACATCATACCAACAGTAAAATATGGTGGTGGTAGTGTGATGGTCTGGGGTTGTTTTGCTGCTTCAGGACCTGGAAGGCTTGCTGTGATAGATGGAACCATGAATTCTACTGTCTACCAAAAAATCCTGAAGGAGAATGTACGGCCATCTGTTCGTCAACTCAAGCTGAAGCGATCTTGGGTGCTGCAGCAGGACAATGACCCAAAAGACACCAGCAAATCCACCTCTGAATGGCTGAAGAAAAACAAAATGAAGACTTTGGAGTGGCCTAGTCAAAGCCCTGACCTGAATCCTATTGAGATGTTGTGGCATGACCTTACAAAGGCAGTTCATGCTAAAAAAACCTCAAATAAAGCTGAATTACAACAATTCTGCAAAGATAAGTGGGCCAAAATTCCTCCAGAGCGCTGTAAAAGACTTGTTGCAAGTTATCGCAAACGCTTGATTGCAGTTATTGCTGCTAAGGGTGGCCCAACCAGTTATTAGGTTCAGGGGGCAATTTCTTTTTCACACAGGGCCATGTAGGTTTTGAGTTTTTTTTCTCACTAAATAATAAAAACCATCATTTAAAACTGCATTTTGTGTTCAATTATTATTATGTTATCTTTAACTAATGGTTAACTGTTTTTGATGAGCAGAAACATTTAAGTGTGACAAACATGCAAAAGAATAAGAAATCGGGAAGGGGGCAAATAGTTTTTCACACAACTGTATATTATTATTGAGTAATACTATTATTGTATATTATTGTGTATGACCTCTTGCTTGAACCTTTGACTATTCTCTTGACTCTCGATTCTGTACCTTTGCCAATCTGACCTGTTGCTGACCTCGGCCTCTGTATAGACCTTGATATTGCCTCTCGATTCTGTACCTTCGCCAATCTGACCTGTTGCCGACCTCGGCCTGTCTATAGACTCTGATTTTTGCCTCACGATTCTGTTACCGACTATTTAGTGATAGCCCCTGCCACTAAGGGCTATCACTTTGGAGTACTTCTGTAAAATATAGTGTGCACCAGTCACCTGTTTCTCACAATTGAATAAAGTACTGACTACTTTTCTGCTTGAGATATCACTGATCGTTACATTACAACAGACCTATATATTATGGAGGGTTTATGCCAGCAGGTGCGGGCATTAAACACGGCAGTTACTGAATTGACTAGTCTGGTCAATTCGCAACAGATACAATTAAATCAACTGTCTGAAGCTGTGCATTCCTTACAGACACCTGCAGCGCCTATACCTCCCGTTTATGTTGTAGAACCTAAAATGGCACTCCCGGACAAATTCTCAGGTGCCAAGTCAGATTTTAGGAACTTTAGAAGCAGCTGCATGTCGTACTTTGAAATGAGGCCAATTTTGTCTGGTACAGAAATTCAATGAGTCACCCTGATGTAACAACAGGGGGACTCCCAAACCTGGGCTTATAGTCTGCCTGACGGGCATGAGGCCCTGACGTCCATGCAGGAATTTTTTAAAGCTATGGCAGTCATTTATGATGACCCAGATGTGGCAGCCACGGCAGAGAGGAAATTAAAAAGTCTCAGGCAGGGACGGGGTACAGTTGAGGACTACGCTTCTGAATTTAGGAAGTGGGCCGTCTCTTCCAGATGGGAACATTTTGCCCTCCTAGATTGCTTCCTTACGGGGTTGTCTGATTCAGTTGCTGATGTTATGATCAGTCCCCCCGAGCCTAAGTCTTTGGATGAAGCCATTGCTTTGGCGGTTAAGGTAGACCGTAGAATCCGCTTTCATAAACAGGGCAGGTCACGGTCACGTTTTGTGAGGGATCTGTCTTCTCCCTCGGCCACAGCTACTGCAGACGAGCCGATGCAGTTGGGCCATTTCAAACTGTCAGAGACAGAAAAAACTAGAAAGAGGAAAGAGGGTCTCTGCTTGTATTGTGGGGAGAAGGGTCATCTCATACAGAATTGCCCCAGGAAGGCGGAAAACTCCTCCGTCTAGGTGTAGTTAGAGGTACTACCCTAGGCGAACCAGTCTTACCTCCTAAGGGTAGCAAATTATTGTTACCTGGGTCCATTTTTTGGGAGAATCAAGTCATTGATACCCAGGTATTTATTGATTCAGGCACAGCCGCCAATTTTATCGATTTTGATTTTGCTGTAAAATGGAAAATACCCATTCTTGCCATGGATAGGCGTATTTATGTTACTGCAGTGGACGATTCTCCCATACAAAACAAGCAACCTCTCTCTCAAACACCACTCCTTAAGTTTAATGTGGGGCATTACATAATGAGGAAATTCAGTTTTATGTATTGAAAATGTCCACTTCCACAGTCATTCTTGGATTGCCTTGGTTGCGTAGACATTCTCCGTTAATTGATTGGAATTAATCAATTAATTGGTCAATTATTAGCCTTGTCCTCTGCTTGTCAAGTTCACTGTATGGAAAAAGTCACTTTATGCTCTATGGAAATTCAGATTGAAGGTGTTCCTCCTCAATATGTCATGTACTCTGATGTATTTTGCCCTCGCTCAGCAGATAAACTCCCTCCTCACAGGGACTTTGATTGTCTGATTGATTTAAGACCCAATACTATGCCCCCCAGAGGTCATCTGTACGCCCTCTCAGGTCCAGAACTGACAGCCATGAAGGACTATATCAAGGAAAACCTTGAGAAAGGTTTCATTCGTCCTTCTAAATCAACAGCAGGGGCAGGATTATTTTTCGTTAAAAAAAAAGACGGTGAACTTCGTCCATGTATTGATTACAGGGCCTTGAATAAGATCACTATTTCCAATCAATATCCTCTGCCCTTAATTGACGATCTGTTAACTCAAGTGTCAGGAGCCCGAATTTTTTCTAAACTGGACCTGAGCGGGGCCTACAATTTGATACGCATTAGACCAGGGGATGAGTGGAAGACGGCCTTTAATACATCCGATGGCCATTATGAATACCTGGTCATGCCCTTTGGGCTATGCAACGCCCCTGCCGTTTTCCAGGAGCTGGTGAATGAGGTTTTTAGGGAGGTACTAGGTCGCTTCGTAGTCATTTATTTAGATGACATTTTGATTTTTTCCAAAACCCTCCAGGAGCACAGAGGTCATGTTAAGTTTGTTTTGAATAAACTGAGGCAGAATAGTTTGTATGCAAAACTTGAAAAATGTTTATTTGAAGTTTCTGAGATACCTTTCTTGGGATACATCATCTCTATTAATGGGTTATCCATGGACTCTAAAAAAAGTCTCGGCTGTGTTGGAGCGGCCTCAGCCCTCTGGCTTGAAGGCACTCCAAAGATTCCTTGGTTTTGCTAATTATTACAGGAAATTTATAAAGGTATTCTCCTCCTCGGTGTTTGCTCCCCTCACCAATCTGTCTAAAAAAGGAGCTGATACTTGCAATTGGTCAGAGGAAGCCTGTTTGGCATTTAATCAGCTTGAAAAGCTCTTCTGTTCCGCTCCCATCCTTTGTCATGTGGATGTGACATGTCCCTTTATTGTGGAGGTAGATGCCTCAGAGGTGGGAGTGGGGGCTGTTCTGTCTGAGTACTCGGGACATCAGGGACGTTTGCATTCATGTGCTTTTTTCTCCCGCAAGTTCTCTCAGGCGGAGAGGAACTATGACATTGGGAATAGGGAGTTATTGGCCATCAAATTAGCATTTGAGGAATGGCACCATTGGCTGGAGGGAGCAGAACATGTGATCACTGTGTATACAGATCACAAAAATTTGGAATATCTTGAGGGGGCTAAGAGACTCAAACCTAGGCAGGCCTGATGGGCCCTTTTCTTCTCCCTGTAACGATCGGTGTAACACAGAGAGGGTCTGATTATTGGTGATCTGCAGTATCACCGATAATCAGATATATTACTAACCTCTGGACACCTAAGAGATATGAGTGTTTGGTGCAACAGTAATACTTTGAGAACAATATCAGGAGGACAGGTACTAAGGCAGTAAGGAATACTGCTAGAGAATGAGTACCTTTCAGCAGCCTGAGAATCTCCCGCAGGGAGGAGTCAGACTGGGAGAGGAAAAGGACCAGAGCGGGAGTGACACCAATAGGAGGATGTCACTGACTGATCTGTGAACTATCTCTTAACTGAGGAGATAGTTCTCAAGGTCGGGCAAGCCAGGTCGGCAACACACGGACATACAAAGTACAAAGACAGGAGGCTGATTTGGTAATCCTAAGGCACGCAGGGTTTGGCAACAGAGTATCAGATATAGCGAAGTACCGAATCAGTGAACAGAAGAGTGGTCAGGAAAGCAGAAAGTCATAACAGATAATAAACAATGCCTAGTCTTGGGTGTGAGCTCCGTGATCATCAACACCCTGGAACTAGTCTGACATATAACAGAATAATAAAACAAATCCCTAGTCTTGGGTGTGAGGTCCTTGATCATCAACACCCTGGAACTAGTCTGAAGTATAACAGAATGGTAACACAAGTCCCTAATCTTGGGTGTGAGGCCCTTGATCATCAACACCCTGGAACTAGTCTGAAGTAATAACAGAATGATAACACAGATTCTGACAAAAAGGTCTGAGTGCTTCCACGTAGTGATCGCAACGGCAGACAACGAGCGAATGACCAGCACCCGGTATATATAGCCCAGCGGTCTCCAGCGCCTCCCCTAAGTGCTGGACCAATGGGAACTGGTTGAATCGTCAGCTGACCGGCTTGGTCAGCTGACTCCCTTCTGGCTGTCATAAAAGTTCTGCCTCTCAGCGCGTGCGCGTCCTTCTGAACCTGTGTGGACTATCAGTCCCAGCCACACCAGGCATGTGTTGCGTACCACCCGCTGCGCTGGACGCGGAACCAGCCGCACCGCTATCAGGGCATGCGGCGGTTTCTCCGCGTTCAGCCATACTGTCAGATGTAGGCCTACGCATGCAAACCGCCGCGTTGGATGCGGAATCAGCCGCCTTGTTCTGAGCACACGCGGCGGCTTTTCTGCGTTTTCTCACACTCCCGAATTAAATTTCTAATTACCTAGAAGCCTGGTAACAAAAACGTCAAGGCCGACGCCTTGTCCCGGTGTTTCGAGCCTGAGACGGTACAGCCTTCACTCCCCGAGAACATTTTGCCCGATTGTGTGGTTCTAGCAGCTACTGAACCCATGGAAGATCTGACAGTCACCTTGAAACCGTATCAGCAAGATATTCCAACAGGGAAACCTGATGGTCTCCTGTTTGTCCCCCTGCATCTGCGTTTTCAAGTTATGCAGTTGTTTCACTGCCATAAGAATGCGGTACATCCTGGCATAACCAGGACCCAGGAATTAATGTCTCGATGTGTGTGGTGACCTTCATTGGGGACGGATTGCAGAGAGTTTGTGTTGTCTTGTACAGTGTGTGGCCGTAACAAACCCTCGAGGCAAGCCCCTGCTGGGACTCTTCAATCTCTGCCCATGCCCGAGGAATCATGGACTCATGTTTCCATGGATTTTGTGGGTGAACTCCCTGTCTCTGAGGGGAAGACTGTCATATGGGTGGTAGTTGACCGCTTTAGTAAAATGGCTCATTTCGTGCCATTAAAGGGACTTCCGTCCGCTCAGGAGTTGGCGGACCTGTTTGTCACGCACATTTAGTCTGCATGGTATCCCAGAAAATGTGGCTTCAGACAGGGGAGTTCAATTCGTGTCTAGATTCTGGCGAGCATTCTGCCAAAACATGGGATAAACTTGTCCTTCTCTTCGGGATATCTCCCGCAGACTAATGGGCAAACAGAGAGGGTAAATCAGTCCCTTGAGCAATTCCTCCGTTGCTATGTGGCAGATGCTCAACATGAGTGGGCAAAATTTCTTCCGTTCACGGAATTTGGCATGTGGCACGTGGCACTCGGCATGTGGCACGTGGCACTTGGCATGTAGCACGTGGCACTTGCCAAGTGGCACGTGCCAAGTGCCATGTGACACGTGCCAAGTGCCACGTGACACGTGCCAAGTGCCACGTGACAGTTGGCAAGTGACACTTGGCAAGTGCCACGTGACATGTGCCAAGTGCCACGTGACACTTGGCAAGTGTCATGTGCCAAGTGCCAAGTCACATGGCACTTGGCACGTGTCACATGGCACTTGGCACATGTCATGTGGTACATGCCAAGTTCCACGTGACACTTGGCAAGTGTCATGTGCCAAGTGCCAAGTCACATGGCACTTGGCACGTGTCACATGGCACTTGGCACATGTCATGTGGTACATGCCAAGTTCCATGTGACACTTGGCAAGTGACACGTGCCAAGTGCCACGTGCCAAGTGTCATGTAACACGTGGCAAGTGACACATGCCAAGTGCCACGTGCCAAGTGCCACGTGACATTTGGCAAGTGCCACGTGAAACGTGGCAAGTGCCATGTGACACTTGGCAAGTGCCAGGTGCCATGTCCGGCATGCTCCTGGCACACGTTACACCTGCTGCATTGCCCTTCTCCTGCTGCCTTTGCAGCTCCCACCGCCAGGCCAGGGTGCCACAGGCCACTGATACCACCTATATTTAACCCAAAACACAATTGCTGCGTAATTTCTTGGAGGTGTCTTGGCTGAAAACTGTCATGTCCCAGTTGTGCGGTTGGACTTTGGACACAATGTGGGCTGCACAACCGCTGTCTGGAACCTAGGCCTAATGTTGACAGCCATTTTTTTGGGAGGGGGGGGGGTTGAAGTCCCCACATCATCAATAAGTTTTCCCCTTTGCAAAATAATGATGATTACATGCCTCATTTACCCTAAAAAAACCTTTTTAAAGCAATTTAAACCGCACTTCCCGTTTTTCTATCCAGATATCCGAATCCAGCCGGATACCCCGGATACTGAGGTCAGATATCCGATTCGGATCCGGATTGGAAAATTTTGAACTCGGATATCCGACCCGGATTGGATATCTGGGTATCCAGATCCGAATTAGTTCCAGATAGTGAAAAGTGGTATTCGAGCAGCACTGCAGATCAGCACTGAATTAGATCTTCCCGGAAATATGAAGCAGCAGCAGCAGGAAAGCTGAATGAGGCTGCAGGCTGATGATGATCTCTCTGTACTCTTTCTGTGCACACTCTTCCTGGACGGATGTTGTGTGGGGGTGGGCTCTTTTGTCTGCTTCTCCCTGGCTCTCTCTCATTGGCTGGAGAGAGGCAGAAGCAGCAGAAAGATCACTGCCGATTGGAGGGAGGGAGGGAGGGAAGAAGGGAAAAAAAAAGCCTGGGGCTTCTTACAGAGCTGTCCAGCTTGCTTTCTGCCCTGTAGCTGCGGTGCGCACATGTGCACACAAGATTGCGGCTCTATACTTTTAGACGGATGCCTATTTAAAAGTACAGACAACTACGGACAGTGGAAATTTCCTGTCTGTAGTATGCCCGTACTTTGACAGACAGTTGGCAACACTGCTCATGTCGCACAGAATTAACCACTGTCGATCCATACGGCACATCTGGCTTGTTCTGCAAAACCACAGGTAGATCCACAGCCACCTTATGCATTCCCTTCTCTTTACTTGCTTCAGTTTGCAAGTTTTTCCTTGGAGACACCAGCTTTCTAATACTCTTTAACATCGCCGCACCCAATTCCTTTGTTTCTGATTCAGCATTTGAAACCACACCAGACATCTAGACAAAACACTGTTGATTCTTCAAGCCTTTGGAAAACATACCACCACTCTCCTTCAACTTTTACAATACCTTATTCTGCTCATCAATTTGACTGTGCAGTTTTACCAATTGCAGATTTGAGTTTAGAAAAGCCGGTTTTCATGACTGACCCTATTTATTTGTACTTTCATTAAAAAAAAAAACAAAAAGAAAAAAAAACTGTAAAGACTTCAAAGTTTCTTGAGCCATTTTGACACTCCTGTGCCAATCCACCATACTACTCACAGTTCCACTGACTATTGGATCACTGCCCCTAGCTTGATGAGCCCCCATTATGGATGACAGGGATGCCTTCTTTGGCTCAGCCCCCCAGGGCCTTCCAGCCCAGGGGTGCCTAAACACAACTGGAAAGTCCTGCTCCCTTACTCACAGATTTTGCCTTGACAGGGTTCCCAGGTCACTGATGGAAAAAGTCCAAGAAACACTCCAGCAGGTGAAACTGAAGTAGCTCTGCAAGAGAGGTCCTCTCCCTAGCTCTGCTTTGCACAGACTGACTTCTGGTGGGAGGAGTCAGGCAGCAGATTAGGTCATGGCACCTAGCGGTGGTACCACAGCTGTAAATAAGCACAACTCCAAGATGTTCCCGATGGCAGTTGTGAAGCCCAAATTGTGTCCAATACACAACTGGGACAGCACAGTTTTCAACCCAGACACCTTTTCTTTTTAAAACAACATACAGCGGGATGCAAAAGTTTGGGCACCCTTTTTAATCGTCATGATTTTCCTGTATAAATCGTTGGTTGTTACGTTTAAAAATGTCAGTTAAATATATCATATAGAAGACACACACAGTGATGTTTTAGGAGTGAAATGAAGTTTATTGGGTTTACAGAAAGTGTGCAATAAGTGTTTAAACAAAAATAGGCAGGTGCATAAATTTGGGCACTGTTATGCCGCTGATTGAAGCGGATAGTGGCGGAGCTGCCGCTTCCGCATCGGGTACCACGGCGTCTCCGGGCCTCCCATTGGCATCTGGGAGGTCTGGTCTGGAGGAGAACGGTAGCGAGCATCAGGCTCGCGTGCGCGCGGACCGCCGCACTTATGGTTTGAGGAAGCGGGTCAGCTGACCGGGTTGGTCAGCTGACACTAGCCTGCTTCCCGATTGGTTGGGCTTCTGGAGCGAAGCTGTGGGCTACTGCACGGTATTTTAGGACTCACCTGGCATTCGCTCCTTGTCTGCTGTTGCGAATACACTGTGTTAGCGCTCAGACCTTTGATAGCTGTAACTAGTAGCATTCTAAAACCATTGTATTATTTGTTGTGTCTTGATCTCAGCCTGTTATTCTGACCATTCTTCTCCCTGCCGATTCTGTACCTTGCTTATCTGAACTGTTGCTGATTTTCTTTCTGATACCTTGACTCTGCTCTCTGCCTCCTGATTTTGTACTCTGCCTATCTGATCTGTTGCTGACCTCGGCCTGTTTACTGACCTCGTATTTGCCTAACGATTTTGTACCAACATCGGACCGACTCATTGCCGACTCTGATTGTACTACCACTCTTCCTAGTGTTAGCCTCAGTCTTCAAGGGCTATCACTAAAGGAGTCCTCCTGATTACAGTTTGCACCAAAACACTATACTTGTGCAATAAAATCTACGTTACCTGTTTTTGCTTATCTGCATTACTGGTGATACTGTAGATCACCACATAATCAGATATCTGTTCTCTTGCCGACACTAACCGTTACAGGCACCACAAAAAATAAATGAAATCAATATTTAGTAGATCCACCTTTTTCAGAAATTACAGCCTCTAAATACTTCCTGTAGGTTCCAATGAGAGTCTGGATTCTGGTTGAAGGTATTTTGGACCATTCCTCTTGACAAAACATCTCTAGTTCATTCAGGTTTAAAGGCTTCAAAGCACAGACAGCTCTCTTTAACTCACACCACAGATTTTTAATTATATTCAGGTCTGGGGACTGAGATTGCCATTCCAGAACATTGTACTTATTCCTCTGCATGAATGCCTTAGTGGATTTTGAGCAGTGTTTAGGGTTGTTGTCTTGTTGAAAGATCCAGCCCTGGCACAGCTTCGGCTTTATCACTGATTCCTGGAAATTGATCTCCAGAATCTGCTGATACTGGGTGGAATCCATGCATCCCTCAACTTTAAAAAGTTTCCCACTCCCTGCACTGGCCACAAAGCCCCACAGCATGATAGAACCACCACCATATTTTACTGTAGGTAGCAGATGTTTTTCTTGGAATGCTGTATTGTTTTTCCTCCATGCATATGCCCATTGTTATGCCCAAATAAATAAATTTTAGTTTCATCAATCAACGGCACCTTATTCCAAAATGAAGCTGGCTTGTCCAAATGTGCTTTAGCATACTGTACTTCAAGCAGCTCTGTTTGTGTTGTGGGCGGAGAAAAGGCTTCCTCTGCTTCACTCTCGCATACAGCAACTCCTTGTGTAAAGTGCATGGAATGGTTGAATGATGCATAGAGACTCCATCTGCTGCAAGATAATGTTGTAGGTCTTTGGTGCTGGTCTGCAGGTTGACTCTGACTGTTGTCACCATTCCTCGCTTCTGTTTATTAGTTTTCTTGGTATGCCACTTCACGCCTTAACTTGAACTGAGCCTGTGGTTTTCCATTTTCTCAATATGTTCCTAAGTAACTGTGGAAACAGACAGCTGAAATCTCTGAGACAGCTTTCTGTATCCTTCCCCTAAACCATGATGGTGAACTAACTTTGTCTTCAGGTCATTTGAGAGTTGTTTTGAGACCCCCATGTTGCTACTCTTCAGAGAAAATTAAAAGAGGAAAGAAACTTACAATTGACCGACTTAAATACTCTTTTTCGTAATTGGATTCACCTGTGTATGTAGGCCAGGGGTCACTGAGCTTACCAAGCCAATTTGAGTTTCAATAATTAGTTTTAAAGCAGTAGGATTAGCCATACTATGCCAGGGAAAAAAAACACATATATAAGTGGATATATACTTGATCTACTTACTTCACACATATTGTACTGTCCATGTTTTGATTTCAGTGAATGTCATATAGTAAATGAAGAGAATTCTGTTCCTGGTGGGTGCCATGTCTTTTGCCCACAGTGTAGGCTAAATCCTGATGTCATTTCTGCCCTTTACTTTTTTCTTTTCTCCTCCAATCGCTGAGTCACCTCAGACTTGCTTGTAAACACAAGTGAGCAGGGGATCGTGATTCAGATAAGCAGCTAGGCAGGAAAATAAAAGGAAGAGGAGGAATATATTATAGATAAAAAGAATCCCCAGCATGCAACTATTTGGCACTGACTACAAAAGGGCAAGTGCTCTTTAAGTATGTGATAACTCCAAATCATAACAGCAGAAAAAGTTTTGAATGCAGGATTAGCAGCTTGATCACTTAATACACTCAGACCAGTTGCTGTTGAAATTTGATTTTTATGGTGACACTCCCGCTTTAAAGGTTTTGGAATCAATAAAATGACAACAGCGCCCAAATTTATGCACTTGCCTCATTTTATTTAAACAGATATTGTGTGCTTTTTGTAAATCCAATAAACTTCATTTCACTTTTTAAATATCACTGTGTGTGTCTCCTATATGATATACTGTATTTGACTGACATTTTTTAGCGTAACAACCAACAATTTATACAGGAACATCATGACGATTAACAAGGTTGCCCAAACTTTCGTATCCCACTGTAAATGCAGCAGCAGGAGTGGTAGTGGCAGCAGGCAGTAGAGTAGGCCATGGCACCTAGCAGTGGTACCACAGCAAAAAAAAAACAGAACGACCATGAGGTTCCAAGAAGTGGTCGTACAGTCACAGTTGAGGCCTCTCCACAACTAGGACAGCGCAGTTTTCATTCCAGACAACTATTTTTTTTGTTTTACAGCACAGCAGATTTCTACACACTAGTAGTAACAGTAGTAGTGTGGGGCAGCAGCAGTGTGTAGGGTAGGCCATGGCACTTGGTGGTGGTACTACAGCAAAAATAAAATGAACCAGGCTTCATTAGCAGTAGAAATGGCTCAAACGTCCGATTTTAGGTTTGAGAACCTCGAACGCGAACACGCAGAAAAGGTAATGAACATGCAAACTTTCGAACTGCCATAGACTTCAATGGGAAGGCAAACTGTTAGGAGTAATTTGGTTACCTCTGCAGCAGGAAGCGGCGCGGCCGCTGCTTCCACGTCTGACGTCACCACGGCTCCTGCCACGTCCTCACGAGCATCTCTCGCTCCTCCCGGCAGAACAGGTCTCTCCGCATTGCATCAGCGTAGGTCAGCACACACACGCGCTAAGTGGCAGGACCTTTATGCGCTGAGGAGGCGGGTTCATGAGTTCACTGGGTCTCGCTGCTGATTGGTCAGGAAGCGCTGGGTGGGTGGTTTGGAATTGCCTGTCTGTATTTAAACCCAGGGATGTCAGTAGTTCATTGTCTGTTGTTGCTGAAACTTCGCAGTGAAAGCTCTGAGACCTTAGTCAGATCCTTGTGTGCTTGAACCGGCAGGACCCCGGGGATTTGCACTTAGCTTAGGATTATTATTACTATTGTATTTTATTATTTCTGTGTATGACCTTTTGCCTGTACCTCTGATTACTCTCTGCCCTACGATTCTGTACTTCTGCCAATCTGATCTGTTGCCGACTACTGCCTGAATACTCACTCTGATTTAGCTTTACGATTCTGTACCTTTGCCAATCTGATCTGTTGCCGACCACTGCCTGAATACTCACTCAGATTCTTGCCTGACGATTCTGTACCTCTGACTGACCAATCTGTTACTGACTCTGCCTGTACGACCACTCTTTGTGAGTGATAGCCCCTGTCACTCAGGGCTATCACTCTCCAGTGCTTTTGTATATTACTGTGCACCCAATAACGTGTGATCACACTTTGAATAAAATACTGACTATTGTGCTGATAGAGCTCGTTCTGATAATCAGATACATCACTGATCACACGAACCTTCAAAACTACAAACATTAATTGTGGCCACTAAAGTGATGGAAAAGATGTTGCAAGGGATCTAACACCTGGAGGGGGGCATGGCGGAGTGGGATACACGCCAAAAGTCCAGAGGAAAAAAATCAGGATTTGATGCACAGCAGCGTTTTAAGGGCAGAAATAACATTGCATGCTAAATTGAAGGCCTAAAGTGTTTTAAAACATCTTGCATGTGTATACATCAATCAGATAGTGTAATTAGTGTACTACTTCACACTGACAGACCAAACTCACTGTGTAACTTACCGCAAACCGCTGTTTGTGTTGTGACGGCCATGCTGGACTGGTGCGCATCATGGCAAGTGTGCAGACGATGGCATTTTTTAAGCCCATATGGTCGCCAGTCAGAGGTAGCTCAATGACAGAACAACAGTGACTGTCCAGCTGATCGAATTTGGTCTGTCCACAATGAAGCAACGACCTTATTATCTTGGGTGTGTCCCTCCCCTGACACACTCATATATACCCGGCGGTCATTGCTTCATTGTGATACGCAAGCCCCTTCACCGCGGCAAGGTAATGATCACGAAGGGGAATTGACACATGTACTTTACATGCCTTTTGTTTTGTTGTTGCAGCCGCAGGGCAGCCAGAAAAATTAGACAGGCATGTACACGCACCAGAAAAATTATTATAGCAGCCGCTGCTAGCAGCGGCCTTAAAAATTCAGGAATCTACCTGGAGTCCTGGACCCTGTTGGGGGTGGCAGAGAAGGCAGTCAAACGGCCTGCAGGCAGAGATGCTGTGTGGGGACCAACTTAGTCTTGGGGCAGGCAGTCACACGGCGTGCAGGCAGAGATGCTGTGTGCAGGCCTGTCCGTACTTTGCAGACCAGGTGGTCAGATGGACCCTTGACCCAACGATGTGTGCCAGAGATGACACCACTTGCCTTTCAACATCACGGTACAGTTTGGGTATCACCTTTTTTGAGAAATAATTGTGGCCTGGTATCTTCCACTGCAGTGTGTGGCTTCGCTTTTGTGTGCTGCTTTTCCTCAGGTGGTCATTCCATTGCAGTTTGTGCTTTTTCTCCATGTGCCTTCATAAGGAAGTTGTCCCTACACAGGTCTTGGTCTTTCCATGGCTCAATTTTTGGTGGTAGAGAGTACAGATGGAATTGCTCTCATCTGAGGCAGACACACAAAAAATGTCCACACCGCTGAGCCCTGGGATGATGGCACTTTGGTGGTGGTGGCCGACCGAGTGTTAAGTGGGGTGCCAGAGTCAGAGCAGGAGGAGGAAGATATGTCACGCTTCCGTGCGAAAGCTGAGGAAGATGAGGTGTGCTGTGGTAAATAGTCAAGTACGTCCTGACAATCTTGGAGGTTGATGGCACGTGCCTTCTGAACACTATACTTTGGTCCAGGGCCGCACAAAATCACGACAGCATGACCTCAAACAGACCTGCTGGGTGGCCTGCCTCTGCCTGTTTTGCCCATATTAGGGGGGATGAAGTGAAAGGTATGCACTGACTTGACTAATACAATGTGCAGTCACACAGGTACGGTGAACAGGTATGTAGTGACTGGTATCAATACAACGTGCAGCTGTCACACACAGGTACCATGAACAGGTATGTAGTGACTAGTATTACAAATGTTCAGCTGTCACACACACAGGTACTGTGAACAGGTATGTAGTGACTAGTATTACAAATGTGCAGCTGTCACACACACAGGTACCATGAACAGGTATGCAGTGACTGGTATCAATACAATGTGCAGCTGCCTGTCACACACACAAGTACCGTGAACAGGTATGCAGTGACTAGTATTACAAATGTGCAGCTGTCACACACAGGTACTGTGAACAGGTATGCAGTGACTGGTATCAATACAATGTGCAGCTGCCTGTCACACACACAGGTACCGTGAACAGGTATGCACGGTCGGACTGGTATTACAGATGTGTAGCTTCACACACGTGCAGTGAAAAGGTAGTTACTGAATGTGCTGGGCCTTGCACAGTATAAGAATTAGCAAGGGCCAGCTGCGACTGACTGACTTGGGCTGTATATGCAAGTGTCAGTGGGCCACACAAAAGCAAAAAACAGATCACAAGAACTACATCAGCTCTCAAAACAGCTGTAGTGGAATGTTTTTAGCAATAAGTATCAGCAAGGAGCAAGCTAACAAGCCTAACAAGAGCCTAACTAAGCTTCCCCTATGTCTCTGCAGCAACCTCTCCCTTTTCTAATTACTGCAGCCACACCGAGTGAGGATAATGGCCGACACAGCTGCCTTATATAAGGGGGGAGGGGCTCCAGAAGGGAGTGTAGCCTTATTGGCTGCCTTGTGTCTGCTGACTGTGAAGTAGAGGGTCAAAGTTGAGCCTAATAATGTAGTATAGAGGGCGGGTCGAACTCGCATATAGTTCGTGGTTCACCACAAACGCAAACCACCAATGTTCGCGCGAATAAATTTGCATGTGAACCGTTCGGGCCATCTCTAATTAGCAGGAGGTTGTGGTGTAAAAGGTTGGTCTGCCATAGCAAATATTGCCTGCCACCTCATGTCACCCTCTCACTGAGGGCCAGGAATTTACCTTCAACCCAAGCCTGGTTCATCTTGAGGAAGGTTAGTCTGTCCACAGACTGGATGGACAGACCAGAGCACTAGTGTTGATTGAACACCCAGATATTCGGGCTCGGGTCGGCTCGGCCGAACATGGTCCAGATGTTCGGCATATTCGGCCGAACACCGAGCCTGATGGAAGTCAATGGGGACCCGAGCATGCCTGAAAAAACTTGTAAAATGAGGGAAACTTCTGCAAAATGGGTTGGAAATAGTGGGGGGAGGGGGGAAGGCATTTTAAACATAGATCTTAGGCTCAGAATAAAAGCAGGGACTCATGTTTGCAGAGCAGTGTGCCAATTATACTTGACTGCCAATAAAACGCATAAAACTCCCAAACAAAGGCATACGTGTATGGGGAAAAACTGCATGCTTAAGGCCAATGCAATTTATCACCATGCATTTATAAATATAATAGAAATAAGATATTCCTGAAAAAGCTGTCCTAGCAATGGGACTGGCAACGCTAACCCAGAACACAGGATGGAAGAGGAGGTACAGGAGAACAAGGTCACGCTTTGTGACACAACCCAGGCCTTGCAGGAGGATAAAATGCATGCTTAAAGCAATGCATTTTGTCGCCATGCATTGCTACATATAATAGAAATTAGATATTCCTGAAAAGTGAAAAGCAGTCCTACCAATGGGACCGGCAACGCTAACCCAGCAGCACACAGGATGGAAGTGGAGGCACAGGAGAACAAGGCCACGCTTTGTGACACAACCCAGGCCTTGCATTAGGACAAAATGCATGCTTAAAGTGAATCCGAGGTGAGAGTGACATGGAGGCTGCCATATTTATTTCCTTTTAAGCAACACCAGTTGCCTGGTTGTCCTGCAGATCCTCTGCCTCTAATACATTCAGGCATAGACCCTGAACAAGCATGCAGCAGATCAGGTGTTTCTGACAATAATGTCCGACCTGGCAAGATTACCTGCGTACTTCTTTCTTTTTGAATTCACACACCACAGCGTCCAAATAGATCATTATGGCTGCCAGGTAACTGGTAAAGTTTAAAAGGAAAGAAATATGGCAACCTCCATCTCATTGTCACCTCAGGTTCACTTTAAACCAATGCATTTTGCCGCCATGCATTGATAAATATAATAGAAATTAGATATTCCTGAAAAGCAGTCCTATTCCTATCTGGGACCGGCAACGCTAACCCAGCACAGATGTTCATGGTGCTTGGTCGGGGGGTGTTGCGAAGTCGGTTCCAATCCACGATTTATTCATTTTTATTTGTGTCAGACGGTCTGCATTTGCTGTAGAGAGGCGGATATGCCGATCTGTAATGATGCCTCCAGCAGCACTGAAACAACATTCGGACATAACGCTGGTGGCAGGGCAAGCCAGCACCTCTATTGCGTACAGTGCCAGTTCGTGCCAGGTGTCTGGCCATCGACATCATGGATTTGAAGCTCTCTGTCTCCACCACTTTATATGCCAGCATTTTGCAGGCCAGGAATTTGGCAATGCTGGCTGTTAGTGCTATGGCCTGGGGATCGTTTGCTGGCAATTTTCTGCTGCGCTCCAACATCTTCGGGACCGACAACTGAACAGTAGGCTCGCACACTGAAGGGCAGTTGGTTGTTGTCATCGATGACTGGGAATGGGAACAGTCAAGACCACTACTGGTGCGACTGACATCAGGTACTGATGATTGGCCAACACGTTGGCCTGGAGCACCACCCCCCCCCTTATAAAAGGCAAGGTCCTTGAGCCTTTTTACTCACTCGTCTGCCTACACTAATTAGTTTAGGGACAGCTGCTACACACTCTGCTAGGGAGAGTTTAATTAGGCTCTTGTATATTACTCACTACCTCCTACCCTCCTACCAGAGGGAGGAGGGTCTCATCTGCCAGAGAATTATATTATTTCAAAAGCCAGTTTACATACCATACCTGAGAATTGAACCCAGGTCTCACTGTGTGGTGGGCAAGTACCTTAACCACTGTACCACAACAGTACTAACTGAAGCTGGCCTAGCATTTACCATTTATGCTCAATCCAAGAGAAACATTAGGTTGCTTAAAGGGAACCTTAACTGAGAGTGATATGGATGTTTCCTGTTAAACAATACCAGTTGCCTGGCAGTCCAGCTGATCTCTGTGACTGCAATAGTGGCTGAATCACACCCCGAAACAAGCATGCAGCTAATCCAGTCTGACTTCAGTCAGAGCACCTGATCTGCATGCTTGTTCAGGGGCTGTGGCAAAAGTATTAGAGACACAACTGAAGCTGGCCTAGCATTTACTATTTGCCCTAGTGGCTGCAGCTCTGGTGCTTTGAGTCTGCCAGGAGAAAAGCGTGATATAAATGTTATTTGTCTTGTCTAATTTTTCTCTTGGATTGAGCATAAATGGTAAGTGCTGGCTTACTGAACAGACAGAGCTGAGATTCAAACCCTGGTCTCCTGTGTCAGAGGCCGAGCCCTTAACCATTACACCATCCAGGCACTGCTTAAAGTGAACCTCCAGACTAAAAATCGACTCAGCAGCACTGGAAAGGCTTGGTGTTTCTTTAACAGTTTATCACCATCAGAACTTTGTTTCTCTTATACAAGCCTCATTTTTAGCTGCACAGAAGGAAAACTGCCCCGGCATTTTTCCCCTGATGCTGTGCAAAGCATGATGGGATTTCTGATGTTGTTGCTCTCGTTCTGCTGTTTTGGTGCAAAAAATTTTTTCTTACATTTTGAATTTGACATTTGAAGCCTAGGGTGCGCAGCTGGGAGGGGTGATCAGGACACAAGACAGTTGGAACTGTGTCTCCTGCTCCCTGTCACCTCCTTTCAACCAAAAAGATGACTGCCGCCATGACAAAGATGGCAGCCCCCATGAATCGCAAACATTTGCCTGTTCTTTTAAAAGAGGGTGAGTAAGAGATTATATTACCTATCTATTCTAATTAACATAACTAATGTAACTTAATGACAGTATGTTTGTTTAGGCTAAAGTTCCCCTTTAAGGATTTAAGCCAGCACCTATTCAGTAGGAGACTTTAGGCAAGTCTTCCTAACACTGCTACTGCCTATAGAGCGAGCCCTAGTGGCTGCAGCTCTGGTGCTTTGAGTCTGCCAGGAGAAAAGCGTAATATAAATGTTATTTGTCTTGTCTAATTTTTCTCTTGGATTGAGCATAAATGGTAAATGCTAGGCCAGCTTCAGTTAGTGCTGTTGTGGTACAGCAGTTAAGGTACTTGTCCACCACACAGTGAGACCCGGGTTAATTTCCCAGCCAATGTGAGTTGGCTTTTATGCTACAAATCCTTAAAGGGAACCTAAACTGAGAAGGATATGGATTTTTCCTTTTAAAATAATACCAGTTGCCTGAATCGCCTGCTGATCCTGTGTCTCTAATACTTTTAGCCACAGCCCCTGAACAAGCATGCAGATCAGGTGCTCTGACTGAAGTCAGACTGGATTAGCTGCATGCTTGTTTCAGGGTGTGATTCAGCCACTATTGCAGTCACAGAGATCAGCTGGACTGCCAGGCAACTGGTATTGTTTAACAGGAAACATCCATATCACTCTCAGTTAAGGTTCCCTTTAAGCAACCTAATGTTTCTCTTGGATTGAGCATAAATGGTAAATGCTAGGCCAGCTTCAGTTAGTACTGTTGTGGTACAGTGGTTAAGGTACTTGCCCACCACACAGTGAGACCTGGGTTCAATTCTCAGCTATGGTATGTAAACTGGCTTTTGAAATAATATGATTCTCTGGCAAATGAGACCCTCCTCCCTCCGGTAGAAGGGGAGGAGGGAGACCTAAAATAGGGGTTTATGTGAAATCTAGATTTTTGCCTGGGACTTTTGATGTGTATTTCACTCAATCATGTCTGCCTCCAGGTATTAGAGCCCTCGAAACATGTTTTCTATCATTTTTCCAGCCGTCAGAATTTTTTCTATTCGCCTCCCCATTGAAGTCTTTTGCGGTTCGTGAACTTTTTCGCGAACCGAACCTTTCGCGGAGGTTTGCAAACAGGGTTCGCGAACCGCAAATTGGAGGTTCACGACATCACTATATGAGACAATAGCATTAAACCTACTTTTTCAGCTTTTTAAAACAGAAAATGAAACTGGGAGGTTCTAAAAAAATGAATACATTTTTCAGGAGTAGGATGGATGAAATTGTTTATCTTCACAGTTTATTTTCAACTTGGATTTTCCATAATGTTCATGAGTTAAAACGTTTGTATTTAGTTTAAATTGCTGTTTGCGCTTTGCGATAGATAAGTGACTTTTGGGTTGCAGTTTGGGCACTCGACCTCCAAAAGGTTTACCACCACTGTCTAATCTAATGTCCCACCATTGCTAAGTTCATGTAAACTTGTCTCCACCCACGACCACACCCACATTCTGGTCCATGACTACACCCATTTTTTACGCGCGCCACGCAACACCACTCCAAATTGTCCACGCGGCGCGCTGCCCCACTCCTTCCTCCCCCCCTTTTTTCCCCCGTCCCTGGATAATTTTCTGCGGACGCCCATAGTCACACACGGACGCAATCGATAGGGTCGGGCAGATGACAGTCACAGATCACAAGAGATGCTGTTGGCCTGTGAAGTAACTATTACACAGTACAGAAGCTAATAAACTAACAGTAGAAATAAAGTAAACTAGTAGTAGTAGAAGTGGTAGTAGTAGTCGTACGCAACTAACTATAATCCCTACTGTAGTACACTATAACTAAGTCATGTGGCAGACAGTGAGTGACAATTAAAGTCGGTCAAACACAGATGCAATCAATAGGGTCGGGCAAATGACAGTCACAGATCCCAACAGATGCTTGCTTTCCTAACTAAGTCAGTAACTAACACAGTACTGAAGCTAATAAACTCACAGACTACAGCAGTACAACAAATTAACTAAACTAGTACTACCGGTAGTACACAACTACCTAGAATCCCTAATCTAACTAAGCTAGTAGTAGGCTAAGGCTGCCCTAGACTAGCAGGCCTAGCCTGCACACAGACTAACACTAGCCTAGCACAGTATACAGTATATACACTAGCTGACTAAAAACAATCAAATTACTATCTATCTATAAATGAGTATAATAGAAGTGTTCAGGAGGTGTTTAGGAAGCAAAACGCTAGGTTTAGCACAAGAAGCACTTGTTCAGAGATACGCAGCAGCACTGGAGATGCTCTCAGTACTGCTCAGTCACACAGCAAGGCTGGGCTCTACAACATGGCCGCCGCCTTATATAGAGGAGGGGAGGGCCAGGCTCCCCTCCTCTGATTGGTTGCTAGGGATCACCGCGTCATCCGGCCGAATTCAAGTGCGCCTATTCGGGAACCATTCAAATTCTAATTCGGTACCGGCATCTGGCTTCAGCTTCGGCAACCATGAAAATCTACCCGAATAATCAGGTACATTCGAATTCGAGAGTCCTGATGAGCAGTGAGCACTCCTGCTCAGACCTCAATCAGAGCTGGTGACAGGCAACCAGATGTCAATCAGACCACAGTCATACACCTGTCAGGGCCAGTGAGGAGTGATCAGGGCAATCGCGGGGGGGGGGGGGGCAATGTGGTGCAGGGCTCATGTACGGGCTGCAGACCTCTCTGGTGGTCGATCCCGGACACTGTGACCACCACAGGAGGAGGTAGCGCGTATCCAAAACAACGTGTGCTATACATTTCTATTGGCCCATTTGAACGATCGCCGCCAGCCGGCGCTGCTAATTGGCTAGTGGGTGGAAGACACAGGGGGGGGTGGTGTAAACTGCCGGCAATGCATGCGTATAGGCACGTGCGATCCCCAGCTAGAGCTGCTCAGGCCATTCACGCCAATTGGCGTGGAGTGGTCCTGAGGCTGCCGCACTGCTAACACCAATTGGCGTGGAGCAGTGGGCAACTGGTTAAAGGTCTCGTACTGAGTGTGGGATATGTTTCAACCGCCGCCAACTTTAGCGGTTAATAGCAAAGCCCCTTAAATGCCAGAAACACCAAATATGCATGGGAATGTTAAGAATAACAGTGGGAGCAATAGGAAAAAAACATTCAAAAAGACCTTATACATTTTGAGAAAAACGATTTTAAAATGAAAATAGTATACATTTAAAGGAACACTATTGATACCCAAGTGTTCTAAAATGACAGTGCACAAATAATGTCTAAGTAGCTGTGTAAACATTTTCCTACTTTTCATGTTAAATATCAGAGGCAAAAGCTGTAATTTATTAAGGGTAGGATTTAGCTATATTGGGACAAATCAATTGCAGAAGGGGTGTCTGCTTCAATGCACAGCCAGAGTTGCATATCAGACTACAGAAAGCAAATATCAAACATATCAAACTCTGAAAGCAAAAACAGTATGAAAAGCTGTGACAATTAGAAACATTTCCTCTGCTATCTTCAGACACCTCAGTCAGAAACACAGGACACAGAAGCTGCAGCTGTTGGGAGCTCTCTTCTCTGTCACACACAGAGCTACACATAGGGCTTGATTCACAAAGCGGTGCAAACTGTTTAGCACAGGTTTGCTAAACAGTTAGCACGTGAAGTGCTTTTCGCGGACTTTTGCGTGCGGAAAGTGCCGCGATTCACGTGATCGCGGACTTTTGCGCGCGCATAGAGTTAACTGATCAAGTGTGAGGGGAATTTCCCCTCTCCTCATGGCTCAGTCTGCCATCAGTTTTGGCGTCAGTTAAGTTTGAAAGTATTTTGATAACAGTAAACAAAGAAGTTGCTACTAAAATGTATACACCAGTACTTAGCAGCACTTCCCAAACAATTCCTGTGTCAATTGAAAAAAAATATGTGAATCGATAGTATTCCTTTAAATGTGTAAATGACAGTTCTTAGAGAAACAATACCCGCCAAAATTAGCAGTCAATAGCAAAGGCCCCTTACATCCTAGCAACACCAAATTTGCAGGATATGTTAAAAAGATAGCGGGAAACAATATTTAAATTTTTTAAAAATGTTTAATATTTTTATGTGCTGAGTGTAGGAAATCTGAAAAAAAAAATGATGTGGGGTCCCCTCCCAAGCCTCTTTAACCTCTTGTCACCCATGCAAGCTGGGATAGCTAGAATGCGGAGCCCTGGCCGACTGGGGCTTCGCACCCTGAGCTATACCACCCAGCATAGTCCATGGTATGGGGGGGGGGGGGCTCTGGGGGAGAAGGGCGACCAAACCTTCATTTACGCATTTAAATGTATACTATTTTCATTTTAAGATAGATTTTCTCAAAAAGTATAAGGTCTTTTTGAATTTTTGTTTTCCTATTGCTCCCACTGCTCTTCTTAACATTTCCATGCATATTTGGTGTTTCTGGCATTTAAGGGGGCTTTGCTATTAACCGCTAAAGTCGGCGACCGTTTAATTTTCCAACGGTCAGAAGGAGAATTTTAAAATCGATTTTCTCAAAAGCTACAAGGTCTTTCCCACACTCAGTACGCGATCTTTAAAATTGATTTTCTCAAAAACTAGAAGGTCTTTTTGAAAAAAAAAAATCTCTTGTAGTCACTGTCCCCCTCCACATACCCTGCACATTTGGTGTTTCTGGCATTTTCTGGCATTTTAGGGGGCTTTGCTATTAACCGCTAAAGTCGGCGGGCGTTTAATTTTCCAACGGTCAGAAGGAGAATTTTAAAATCAATTTTCTCAAAAGCTACAAGGTCTTTTTGAAAAAAAAATACGCTTATTCCCACTGTCCCTATTTACTTCCCCTGCAAATTTGGTGTTTATAGCATGTAATGGGGCTTAGCTAATAACCGTTAAAGTTGGCACCATTAACCATTTCTGCCGCCCAGACGTGAAGCTCACATCCGGGAGGCTGCTGCGGTACCACGCTCCCGCGCGCGATCGTCCCCCTGCGCTGTCCCCCGGTAGCCCTGCGATCAGTGAACGGGAACATGGTTCCCGATCACCGATCCGTGTCCCCAGCAGAAAAACCGAAACGCTCTCGCTAGAGGCTTCAGTCTTTCTGCACGTACAATTTTCCGCGTCCCCCTTGTGCTTCCGCTTAGCGAGAAGCACAAGGAGGGAAAAAAAACTGAAGTTGGCCATCTTGTGGCCAAATAGTAAAACTACATCTACACATATTTTACATTACAATTTACACATATAATAACATTAAAAATTAACTGTTTATTTCCCACACCAAAATATTACCCAAATAAAAATTCTAATGTAAAAAAAAAAAAATTACAATTGAAAAAAAAAGACATAAATAGTTACCTAAGGGTCTGAACTTTTTAAATATGCATTTGAAGGGGGTATACTACGACATTTTTTAAATTATAAGCTTGTAAATAGTGATGGACACAAAATGGAAAAAATGCACCTTTATTTCCAAATAAAATATTGGCGCCATACATTGTGATAGGGACAACATTTAAATGGGCAAATAAAATACATAGGTTTTAATTATGGTAGCGTGCATTATTTTAAAGTTATAATGGCTGAAAACTGAGAAATAATGAATTTTTCCATTTTTTTTATTAATCCTGTTAAAATGCATTTATAAAAAAATTATTCTTAGCAAAATGTACCACCCAAAGAAAGCCTAATTAGTGGCGGAAAAAACAAGATATAGATCAATAAATTGTGATAAGTAGTGAAAAAGTTATTAGAGAATGAATGGGAGGTGAAAATTGCTCTGATGCATAAGGTGAAAAATCCCCATGGGCAAAAATGGTTAAAGTCTATGGGAAAAATGCGAACCCAAACTTTAAAAAAAAAAATTCACGTTTTGCCACGGACGCGAACAGCTGAAGTTCGTGCGAACTACCCGCCGGGCAAACTGTTCAGGCCATCTCTAACCTGCACAAGGGACAATTCCTTATGTACTGTTTTGAATGTTGACTGTTACCCTGGTTGAATTATCTATTCCTATACAGTATCAATTATGTGGGAAATATATTCACTGTGGGTTAGCTGCCTCCTCTTGCATTATCACTGAATTGATCTCCATTTTAATGATTGTGGTGTATATTTATAATATTTGAAGCCCTTTTTAGAAGGAAAACCAGGGATGCTCGGGTAGTACTTTTTAAAACCCGAGTTGATCCGGATCCAGGTACCCAGATATCTGGATCGGGGTCGGATATCCGGATCTGACCTTTCAGATATCCACGTGAACGCAGATATCGGCCGCATTATCCGCGGATACCCGACCTATTCGGTTATCCGGATAGAAAAAACGGAAGTGCCCTTTAAATAGCTTTAAAAGGGGTTTTTAGGGTAAATGATGCATGTAGCATCAAGTTTTTTTAAAGGGAAACACTAATTTATTATTTGGATAACATACATTTTTTTTTAAAAAGCCTGTAAATTATCAACATCAGGATAGGTTCCAGACAGCGGTTGACGGTCGTGCAGCCCACATTGTGTCCAAAGTCCAATTGCACAACTGGGACATGACAGTTTTCAGCCCAGACACCTCCAAAAAATGACAGCGCAATTGTGTTTTGGGTTGAATATAGGTGGTGGTATCAGCAGCAGTGGCCTGTGGCACCGTGACGGTGGGAGCCAGCGCCAGCTTGCTTCAGCCTCTTGAACTCCTCATGCTCAACAACATGTTTTTTGGCCAGATGGGTGATGAAGCTGGAGGTGCCATGCTTGTAGGGGTCACAACCTCTGCTCAACTGTAGTTTGCACACATTGCATATGGCAAACTTGCTGTCCAATGAGGGCAGAGTGAAAAACCGCCAAATTGGGGAGGTGAAGATTCCCCTGCGGCCTGAATGGGATGCTGCTGCTTTTCTCCCTGTGGCGGTTGGGGATTGAGTGGTGCAGCTGGTGGTAGTTGTAGAAGGCTGTGGGTCCCGCATTCCACGGCCACTGTCTGCAATGCTGATCCTCCATGCCAAACCCACCGACGCATCTTCCTCCGCAGAGTCAGAGCTGACATCCCCATCCTGTGCATGGTAGTCACGGTCTTTCATCCCATCATCAACATCATACCCCCCTCCTCAAAACCCAGAACAGCCTCCTCAAACTATTTGCAGCTAACAGCCCTGAGTTCAATCGTGGCGCCTGGAGCGAAAATCTCGCTGACTGAGGGTAGGCTGCCCGCTGGGGTCGACACTGACACGGCAGACCTTCTAATGTTGCTCCCTGTCCACTTGCCCTTGCTGCCCCTCCCTCGGCTGCCGGTGCCAGCAGACATAGTACAACTTATATGTGATGATGTCACCAGATAATGTGGGGTACTTTTACTTTAATAAAATCGGGGTTGGACTTTAAATCAAATCAGCACGGAGTGACAGACCGCAGAGTAGAGAACAGTGCACAGTGCACACTATCTGTCTAAGGGCTCTTTTCCACTATGAAATGCGATCGCGATCGCAATCGCGTTTCAATTTCCACTATGCGATTGCGATTGCGATTGAGCTACTATATTCATTATAGTCCAGCTCAATCGCATACAAAACGCGGCAGGACGACGATTGCGCTTTGACCAAAATCGCATCGCAATCGGATCGCACTAATGGAAAATGCTGCTGCAGTTTCCATTAGTTTAATGTACCTTGCGATTTGCGATCAGAAGCAAATCGCAAATCGCAGGCTAGTGGAAAAAGGCCCTAAGGGCCTTTTTCCACTAGCCTGCGATTTGCGATTTGCTTCTGATCGCAAATCGCAAGGTACATTAAACTAATGGAAACTGCAGCAGCAATTTCCATTAGTGCGATCCGATTGCGATGCGATTTTGGTCAAATCGCAATCGTTGTCCTGCCGCGTTTTGTATGCGATTGAGCTGGACTATAATGAGTATAGTAGCTCAATCGCAATCGCAATCGCAATGTGGAAATTGAAACGCGATTGCGATCGCGATCGGAATCGCAATCGCGATCGCATTTCATAGTGGAAAAGAGCCCTAACTGTCACACTGACAATGCTCAGCACAGCAGCACTGCAGTAATCTGTAGTAAGCTAACACAGTACTACTCTCTATCTCTAACAACTAACTGCAGTACTAACTATACAATACAATAAGTAATCCTATTCCCTAACCTATACTGCCCTGCTGGCCTGCACAGCACACACAGACACAGACAGGACCTGAGTGAATTAAATCAAACAATTACAAGCTAGCTAGCTAAAAAGACAATAGAACAATAGTGTAGTGAAGGTGTTTAGCACTCAAAGGTTTAGGTTTATCACTGTACACAGCACTTGCTAAACCAACAGCACTGGAGCAAGTCTGTCAGTGAGCAGCCAGCCACACAAGCAAGGAAGATCTGTCTCATCATGCCAGCCCTCCTTATTATACAGGGCAGCTGGCCAGGGTTCGCTTCCGGGATCCAGATGAGCATCCCTGAGGAAAACATTGTTGAAATAAAGCTTGAATACGTTTTATAAAGCATGTAAGAAGTAGTATTATAAATTGTGAAATTGCCAGTGAAATGTTACATGTTTATATCTGTTTCAGATTCTAAGACTTTGAATGTTTTGCATTGTAGGAGCCAGGGGCAACGCTGTGCCTAGACAGCCAGGTACAAATGATCCACTCCATTCCAGTGAGCCTTATCCAGGATTCTCAATCGGGCCTCAGGTTTGTGGAAAATTTATATATATAAAAATATATATATATATATATATATATATATATATATTTATTTATATATACAGTATATATATATATATATATATATATATATACCTATGTATATATATATATATATATATATATATATATATATATATATACACACACACACACACCTGTATATATATATGTATATATATACACACATATATATGTATATGTATATACATATACAGGTCATTCAAAAAAAATAGCATATTGTGATAAAGTTCATTATTTTCTGTAATGTACTGATACACATTAGACTTTCATATATTTTAGATTCATTACACACAACTGAAGTAGTTCAAGCCTTTTATTGTTTTAATATTGATGATTTTGGCATACAGCTCATGAAAACCCCAAATTTCTATCTCAAGAAATTAGCATATCATGAAAAGGTTCACTAAACGAGCTATTAACCTAATCATCTGAATCAACTAATTAACACTAAACACCTGCAAAAGATTCCTGAGGCTTTTAAAAACTCCCAGCTTGTTTCATTACTCAAAACCACAATCATGGGTAAGACTGCCGACCTGACTGCTGTCCAGAAGGCCATCATTGACACCCTCAAGCAAGAGGGTAAGACACAGAAATTTCTGAACGAATAGGCTGTTCCCAGAGTGCTGTATCACGGCACCTCAGTGGGAAGTCTGTGGAAAGGAAAAAGCGTGGCAGAAAACGCTGCACAACGAGAAAAGGTGACCGGACCCTGAGAAAGATTGTGGAGAAGGACCGATTCCAGACCTTGGGGGACCTGCGGAAGCAGTGGACTGAGTCTGGAGTAGAAACATCCAGAGCCACCGTGTACAGGAAATGGGCTACAGGTGCCGCATTCCCCAGGTCAAGCCATTTTTGAACCAGAAACAGCGGCAGAAACACCTGACCTGGGCTACAGAGAAGCAGCACTGGACTGTTGCTCAGTGGTCCAAAGCACTTTTTTCGATGAAAGCAACTTTTGCATGTCATTCGGAAATCAAGGTGCCAGAGTCTGGAGGAAGACTGGGGAGAGGGAAATGCCAAAATGCCTGATGTCCAGTGTCAAGTACCCACAGTCAGTGATGGTCTGGGGTGCCATGTCAGCTGCTGGTGTTGGTCCACTGTGTTTTATCA
The DNA here is from genome assembly GCF_040937935.1 of Hyperolius riggenbachi. Lineage (NCBI taxonomy): Eukaryota > Metazoa > Chordata > Amphibia > Anura > Hyperoliidae > Hyperolius > Hyperolius riggenbachi. The sequence continues at coordinate 165,160,313 of NC_090650.1, forward strand.
AGGGCAGGGTCAAAGCAGCAAGCTATCAGAAGATTTTGGAGCACTTCATGCTTCCATCTGCTGAAAAGCTTTATGGAGATGAAGATTTAATTTTTCAGCACGACCTGGCACCTGCTCGGATACCCCTTTTTATAATTCGAGTTTGGTCGAATTCGAATAGTAAATTATTTGAATTCGGTCGAATATTCGAGTCGAATATTTTTTACTATTCGATTCGACCTCGGACTTCGACCTCACTATTCGAGTCGGTATTCGAGCTCATTATTCGAGCTGACTATTGGCCTTAAATAGCTTCCAACACTTGTTTTGAGGGTGAATGATGCAAGAAACATCTTTTTTTCCAAGTAACAACAGCAAGTGATTATGTGGGGATGTTCCTTTAAAAAAAAAAAGGTGGAAAGAGAATTTGTGTCCAAAATTTTGTTCAGTAATGTATATACTTCTTCTTCTTCTTCTTCTTCTTCTTTATCTTCTACATCTTCTTCTTCTTCATCTTCTTCTTCTATATCTTCTTCTTCTATATCTTCTTCATCTTCTTCTTCTATATCTTCTTCTATATCTTCTTCTTCTATATCTTCTACTTCTTCTTCTATATCGTCTTCTTCTTCTTCATCTTCTTCTTCATCATCTTCTTCTTCATCTTCTTCTTCTTCATCTTCTTCTTCATCTTCATCTTCTTCATCTTCATTTTCTTCTTCTTCATCTTCTTCATCTTCTTCATCTTCATCTTCTTCTTCTTCATCTTCTTCATCTTCTTCTTCTATATCTTCTTTTTCTATATCTTCTTTTTCTATATCTTCTTCTTCGTATTATTTTTCTATTTCGTCTTCTTCTTTTTCTATATCTTCTTCTTCTTCTTCTTCTCCTTCTTCTTCTTCTCCTCTTTCTTCTTCTTATTCTATATCTTCTTCTTCTTCTATATCGTCTTCTTCTTCTTCACTTATTTCTCTTTTATATTTTTTTTTTAAAGAAATGCAGCTATTTTTGAGCGTAATAAATAGCTGGTGGCACACGCATGTTAGAAGCGCCATTGTATGTGCTCCCTGGCAGTGGGAAACACACAGACAGCAGGAGGTAAATTCAGCAGCAGGAGGAGGAGGAGGAGTGTGTGGCAGCAGGCAGTCAATGAGGCAGGCAGCGTGACATAATAGCCCTGGTTTTTACAACAAATTACACAGATATAGCTATTGTTTGACGTAATAGCTGGTGGCAGAGTGGCAGCGGAGGGTAAATCTGTGTACCCTGGCAGTGGGAAACACAGACAGACAGCAGCAGCAGCAGGAGGAATGGAGGAGTAATGTGAGCAGCTATTGTTTGACGTAATAGCTGGTGGCAGACTGGCAGCGGAAGGTACATCTGTGTACCCTGGCAGTGGGAAACACAGACAGACAGCAGCAGCAGCAGGAGGAATGGAGGAGTAGTGTGAGTGTGGCAGCAGGCAGGCAGCGTGACATAATAGCCCTGGTACCTAGCGGTGATACCAGGGTGTAAATAAACACAACAGGAGGTCCCAGACAGCGTTCGTGCAGCCCACATCGTGTCCAATACACAACTGGGACAACACAGTTTTCAACCCGGGCACCTCAGAAAAATTATTTTTTAATTTTTACAGCAAATTACATAGATATAGCTATTGTTTGACGTAATAGCTGGTGGCAGAGTGGCAGCAGAAGGTAAAATCTGTGTACCCTGGCAGTGGGAAACACAGACAGACAGACAGCAGAAGGGCAGTACACAGCTGCCCACTGTAGATGTAAAATGTGTGGCTGCAGGCGACGTAATAGTCAAAGTGAACCAGGCTGGCTTAGTGAGCAGGAGCCAGGAGGTGGTAAAGGGTGGTAAGGCACATTAACAATGGTTCTTCCAGCAGCCAGTTCATGTCCCCCTCTCGCCGACAACAGGGGCCAGGAACTCGCCTTCCACCCACGCCTGGTTCATCTTGAGAAACGTCAGTCTGTCCACAGACTTGTGAGACAGACGTGAGCGTTTCTCGGTGACCACGCCACCAGCTGCACTGAAGCAGCGCTCGGACAGCACGCTGGAAGGGGGCAGGACAGCACTTCCAGGGCGTACTGCACCAGCTCGCTCCAGATCTCCAGGCGCTTGACCCAATACTCCATGGGATCAACAGGGGCATCGCTGTCAAGCCCGCTGTAGGACCCCATGTAGTCAGTCACCATGCGGGTCAGGCGCTGGCTGTGACCGGAGGAGGATGCTGCTGCATGCACCTCCTCTCTAGTCACTGCTGCCGGAGCCTCTACAGTCCTGTAGAGCTCGTTGCTGAGAGACAGCAGGTCTGTGGGGCGCTTGCTGCTGGATGCAGGCACCTGCTGCTGCCTCTGTGCTGGCTGCTGGACAGTGGGGGTGGAAGGCTGGGGGAAGGCTTCCTCCAAGCGCTAAACAAGGGCCTGCTGCAAGCTCCTTATTTGTTGCGCTGGGTCTCCTCCTGCAGGCGGCAGGAACTGGCTCAACTTCGCCTTGAGGCGTGGGTCCAACATCATGCTGATCCAGATGTCCTCCCTCTGCTTCATCTGGATCACCCTGGGGTCCCTGCGCAGGCACGTCAGCATGTGCGCTGCCATTGGGAAGAGGCGGGCCACGTGTGCTGGCACATCGGCGGCAGTGCTGTCCTCATCCTCCTCCTCTCCCTCCTCAGCCTCATCCTCTCTCCACCCCCGCACCAACTCAGCTGCACTGTGCTGATCCCCCTCATCAGCAGCAAGGTCAGGGACCTCCACCAAGTCCTCCTCCTCCTCCCCCTCAGAGGTGGACTGTGCAGCTGCATGCCGCTCCTGCTGGTCCAAGGCTGCCGCTCCCTGTTCCAGCAAAGCATCGAGGGCCCTGTTCAGCAGAAAAACCAGGGGCACCCACTCGCAGACCATAGCATGGTCCCTGCTCACCATGTTAGTGGCCTGCAGAAAGGGAGCCAGCACTAAGCACACCTGCTGCATGTGCCTCCAGTCATCATCGGGGACGATGGACGGGATGTTGCTGGTCTTGTCCCTTCTCTGAGCGGCGGAAACAGTGGCCAGGGCAAGGTACTGGTTGACAGCGTGCTTCTGTTCAACCAGACGCTCCAACATCGCCAGGGTGGAGTTCCAGCGAGTTGGAATGTCAATGATCAGCCGATGGCGTGGCAGCTCCAGCTCCTTTTGCACGTCTTTCAGGCTCGCACACGCTGCAGCCGAGCGCCGGAAGTGACGCACAACGTTCCTTGCCATTTCCAGCAGTTCGCCCATCCCCTGGTAGGTGCGCAAGAACTTCTGCACCACCAGGTTCAGCACGTGGGCAAGACAGGGGATGTGGGTCAGGTTTCCCCTGTCAATTGCGGCAACCAGATTGGCCCCATTGTCGGCCACCACCTCTCCGACTCTGAGGTCTCTGGGGGTCAGCCAAATCCTCTCCTGCTCCTGGAGTTTGGCCAACACATGGATTGCCGTCAGTTTGGTCTTCCCAAGGCTGACCAAGTGCAGCAGCGCTTGGCAGTGGCGTGGCTTCACGCTGCTGCTGAGGCGGGGGGTTTGGCCAGGTGTGCCGGAGGATGGCAGAGGATCGGAGGAACCTGCTGCAGTTCCCCTGACCCTGCGGGGTGGCACCACCCACTGTGTTGCTGCTGCTGCTGTGCCCGCTGCTGCTCTCCCATCCTCACCCCCTTCCACCAAGCTGACCCAGTGGACAGTGAAGGACAGGTAGCGGCCTGTCCCGAAGCGGCTGCTCCAGGAGTCCATGGTGACGTGGACCCTTTCACCAACCGCGTGCTCCAGCCCTCGCTCCACATTGGCCATCACAAAGCGGTGCAGTGCAGGAATGGCCTTGCGGGCGAAGAAGTGTCTGCTGGGGAGCTGCCAGTCTGGGGCTGCACAAGCAAGCAGCGCACGCATGTCGCTCCCCTCCTGCACGAGCGTGTACGGCAGGAGTTGGGAGCACATGGCCCGTGCCAGCAAGCCGTTCAGCTGCCGCACGCGACGGCTGCTGGGAGGCAGAGCCCTAACCACCCCCTGGAAGGACTCGCTCAAAAGGCTCTGACGTGGCCTTTTGCTGGCATGGGAATCAGTGGACACAGCAGAGGAGGCCACTGAGGACTGGCTGCCAGAACAGGCCTCAGTGTCGGCGGCAGGAGTTGCAGAGGGGGGAGGAGCAGTGCGTTTCCGCACTCCTGCTGGTGCTGCTGGAGGAGCAGGAGGGCGGGTGGCTGCTGTTGCTGCTGCTGCTGCTGCTGAAGGCTGTGCAGTGATGGGTGTGGTGCCACTGCCAGCACCAGATGCCTTCAGCCTCTGGAACTTCTCATGCTGGTGGAAATGTTTCGCAGCAAGGTGGTTGATGAGCGAGCTGGTGCTGAACTTTAAGGGGTCTGCACCTCTGCTTAACTTCCGCTGACAGTGGTTGCAAGTGGCGTACTTGCTGTACACTGTGGGCATGGTGAAAAATCGCCAGATTGGTGACAGAAACATCCCCCTACGGCATGGAAGCGCTGCTGCCGCCTGTCTCCCTGTGGTGGTTGGGGGGGGGGGGGGGGGCTTGGGTGCGGCTGGTGGTGGTACTGGCAGATGCTGCTGCTGCTGCTGCTGAGCCTGAGACACCAGCAGGCTGTGGGACCTGCCTACTGCTGCCAATGCTTGCAATGATGCGCCTCCTTGCAAGGCCCACAAGCGCATCCTCCTCCTCCTCCTCAGAGCTGCTGATGACGACATCCCCTGGAGCTGGTGGCACCCAGTCTTTGTCTGTCACCATGTCATCATCATCCTCCCCCTCCTGAAACATGTCCTGCTGGGATGATGACCCCCCAAACTCCTCTCCTGATGCATGGATGGGCTGCTTGACTGTCGCCACAGTCTTGCTGTCCAATCCCTCCTCCCCCAAAGTGCCCATCAGCATTTCCTCCTCAAAATCGCCAACAACAGCAGACAATACCCTGATGGTGCCTGGGGTCAAAAGACTGCTGAGTGACAGGTCGGTGACTGACGGTGAACTGGCCTCCTCCCCAGGCCCTGCTGGGCGGCTGCTGTGAACAGGGGTGGTGGTGGTGGTGGTGAGGGTGGAGGCCTCGGATGCAGAGCTGTTGGCGGGCTGCTCATCCTCCGTCATCAGTTGCACCACAGTGGATGCATCCTTTTCCTCAATGGGACGTTTCCGACCCGGCTGGAGGAAAATAGGAGCAGGTGCTACGTGCTGCTGTTGCTGTGTCTCTGCAGCGTGAGTTGCAGATGCTCCTGCTGGGCGGCGCCCAAGGCGTCCACGGCCAGTGGCTATAGGAGGAATGTTAGCCACTGACGCAGCTGCTGCTGCTGCGGAACTGTGCATGGTGGCGCGGCTTGCCACAATGCTGCTCCCTCTCCTCCTGATTCCCTTGCTGCCCTTCCCCTTGCCCAAACCACGCTGGCTGCCACTTCCAGACATCTTAGATGTTTTGGGCGTAAACACTAAAGTTTTTTTAAAGGGCGGGTGAAAAAGTGGGGTACTTTAATGGAGTGGGTTGGTGGGTGAGGTGACACTAATCGCTAAGTGATTAGATCGCTAAGTGATTATTACAGTACAAATACAAAATACAATAATCGGTATTGGTAATCAGTAAGTGTGAACAGTGAACACAGTGAGTGTTTCCAATAGCACAGTAACTAGAAATTACAATAATCAGTAGTAATCACAAGGAAATAGAGTGTGTGTACACTACAGACAGTGAGTGCACGCAGGAGCTAGCCTATGAACAGTGACTGAGTGTCCCTAGTACAGTAAGTAGTAACAGTCAGTAAGTACAACTAGAAATTACAATAATCAGTAGTAATCAGAAGGAAATAGAGTGTGTGTACACTACAGGCAGTGAGTGCACGCACACACACACGCAGGAGCTAGCCTATGAACAGTGACTGAGTGTCCCTAGTAGTAAGTAGTAACAGTAAGTACAACTAGAAATTACAATAATCAGTAGTAATCACAAGGAAATAGAGTGTGTGTACACTACAGGCAGTGAGTGCACGCACACACACACGCAGGAGCTAGCCTATGAACAGTGACTGAGTGTCCCTAGTAGTAAGTAGTAACAGTAAGAACTACAAATTACAATAATCAGTAGTAATCACAAGGAAATAGAGTGTGTGTACACTACAGGCAGTGAGTGCACGCTCACACACACGCAGGAGCTAGCCTATGAACAGTGACTGAGTGTCCCTAGTAGTAAGTAGTAACAGTAAGTACAATTAGAAATTACAATAATCTGTAGTAATCACAAGGAAATAGAGTGTGTGTACACTACAGGCAGTGAGTGCACGCACACACACACGCAGGAGCTAGCCTATGAACAGTGACTGAGTGTCCCTAGTAGTAAGTAGTAACAGTAAGAACTAGAAATTACAATAATCAGTAGTAATCACAAGGAAATAGAGTGTGTGTACACTACAGGCAGTGAGTGCACGCACACACACACGCAGGAGCTAGCCTATGAACAGTGACTGAGTGTCCCTAGTAGTAAGTAGTAACAGTAAGTACAATTAGAAATTACAATAATCAGTAGTAATCACAAGGAAATAGAGTGTGTGTACACTACAGGCAGTGAGTGCACGCACACACACACGCAGGAGCTAGCCTATGAACAGTGGCTGAGTGTCCCTAGTAGTAAGTAGTAACAGTAAGTACAACTAGAAATTACAATAATCAGTAGTAATCACAAGGAAATAGAGTGTGTGTACACTGTACACTACAGACAGTGCACGCACACACACACGCAGGAGCTAGCCTATGAACAGTGACTGAGTGTCCCTAGTAGTAAGTAGTAACAGTAAGTATACAACTAGAAATTACAATAATCAGTACTAGTAATCAGAAGGAAATAGAGTGTGTGTACACTACAGACAGTGCACGCACAAACGCAGGAGCTATGAACAAACAGTGACAGTGACTGTCCTAGACTAGTACAGTTACAGTATAAAATACAATCACTAGTAAAGGACAGCAGCAGAAATACTGGTATAGATGAGAAATAAACTAACACAGAGGACAGGAGAGAACAGCTGCCCACACAGGCAGGCCCTGAGGCCTAAAGCTGTAAGCCTGCAGCAGCTGACTCTATGTAACACACAAGCTACTAACTAAAATACAATGTCTATCTAACTAACAACAATATAGGTGTATATAGGAGGTGTATGTGAGCAAAAACGCTAGGTGTATGACCACAATAGAGCACTTGCTAAGCCAAAGCACAAAGGAGCAGATCTCTCTCTGTACAAAGTCAGGCAAGGACAGAAAAACCGAACATGACGGCCGCTATTTATAGGGTAGGGGCTGGCCAGGGTCCCCCTCAGTGATTGGTTGCCGTCAGAGGGCCTGGGAGCCCTCTGATTGGCTCTAAGGACATCAATCTGGGCTATGACGCTATTCGAGCTCGGTATTCGAGCTTGAATAGCGCTGTTTGCTCGAATAGCGCGAATAGTGAATGAGCTATTCGAGTTTACTCGAATAGCCCATTCGAATAGCTGCAGCTATTCGGAGCTCAAATACCGAGCTCGAATAGCTGAAAAAGAGCTTGAATATTCGAGCTACTTGAATATTCGAGCTCTGTTGAGCACCACTGCTGGCACCTGCTCACAGTGCCAAAACCACTGGTAAATGGTTTACTGACCATGATATTACTGTGCTCAATTGGCCTGCCAACTCTCCTGACCTGTGTAGCGATCGGTGTCAGCACACAGAGAGAATCTGATTATTGGCGATCTGCAGTGTCGCCAAGAATGCAGATATATACCTGATTATTGGCAATCTGCAGAATCACCGATAATACAGATATATTGCTAGCCTCTGGATACCCAGCAAATAAACACAATAAATACAGTGATATATCACAGAAGTGTGGAAATATCCACCACACGGCAATTCCTCAGAGGTGTGGTTACCTCTGAATGGGAACCCCGTGAGTGAGATCCTCTAACCAGGCAAAGTGAGGAATCTCGACCCCTAGCAGCAATCGTCTGCTTGGGGCAGGCGTCTCGGAGAGGCAAGCCTCAGAGATAACCCTCCAGTGGGAGACGTTCCACTGAAGGGAGAAAGGTCAGACAGGCAAGGGTTCAGCAACAGAGATGGCGGCAGCGGTACAGGAGCGGAAGGCAGGAGAGTAATCGGAAATCAGGCAGAGGTCGGCAACAAGAATCAGATAGGCAGAGGTACAATAGCGTAGAGAGAGAGAGTAGTCAAGGATAGCCAGAGTCAAAACACAGATACAATATCAAATACAATCCTAACTAAGGTGTGAAATCCTTAGTATCAACACCAGGGCACTGAGCTAAGGTCTGAGCGCTAACACAGCAATGTATTCACGACAGCAAACAAGGAGCAACTGAAGAAAGGCTCCTTATATGCTGGGAGCGCATCTGCAGCGCCACCCAGCCGCCCAGCCAATCCTCAGTGCTCCAGCAGTCAGCTGACTGGAGAGTCAGCTGACCCTCCTACGTAGGAGGTATACATCCTGCTAGTGTTGGGCGAACACCTGGATGTTCGGGTTCGCGAACTTTCGCCGAACATGGCCGCGATGTTCGGGTGTTCGCGTCGAACTCCGAACATAATGGAAGTCAATGGGGACCCGAACTTTCGTGCTTTGTAAAGCCTCCTTACATGCTACATACCCCAAATGTACAGGGTATGTGCACCTTGGGAGTGGGTACAAGAGGGAAAAATTTTTAGCAAAAAGAGCTTATAGTTTTTGAGAAAATCGATTTTAAAGTTTCAAAGGGAAAACTGTCTTTTAAATGCGGGAAATGTCTGTTTTCTTTGCACAGGTAGCATGCATTTTGCCGCCATGCAGTCATGAATGTAATAAAGATAAGAGGTTCCATAAACAGGGACCGGCAACGCTAACCCAGCAGCAGCACACGTGATGGAACAGGAGGAGGCGCAGGAGGAGAAGGCCACGCTTTCAGACACAACAACCCAGGCCTTGCATGAGGACAAGAAGCGTGCGGATAGCATGCATTTTGCCGCCATGCAGTCATAAATGTAATAAAGATAAGAGGTTCCATAAACAGGGACCAGCAACGCTAACCCAGCAGCAGCACACGTGATGGAACAGGAGGAGGCGCAGGAGGAGAAGGCCACGCTTTCAGACACAACAACCCAGGCCTTGCATGAGGACAAGAAGCGTGTGGATAGCATGCTTTTTGCCGCCATGCAGTCATAAATGTAATAAAGATAAGAGGTTCCATAAACAGGGACCGGCAACGCTAACCCAGCAGCAGCACACGTGATGGAACAGGAGGAGGCGCAGGAGGAGAAGGCCACGCTTTCAGACACAACAACCCAGGCCTTGCATGAGGACAAGAAGCGTGCGGATAGCATGCTTTTTGCCGCCATGCAGTCATAAATGTAATAAAGATAAGAGGTTCCATAAACAGGGACCGGCAACGCTAACCCAGCAGCAGCACACGTGATGAAACAGGAGGAGGCGCAAGGCCACGCTTTGAGACACAACAACCCAGGCCTTGCATGAGGACAAGAAGCGTGCGGATAGCATGCTTTTTGCCGCCATGCAGTCATAAATGTAATAAAGATAAGAGGTTCCATAAACAGGGACCAGCAACGCTAACCCAGCAGCAGCACACGTGATGGAACAGGAGGAGGCGCAGGAGGAGAAGGCCACGCTTTCAGACACAACAACCCAGGCCTTGCATGAGGACAAGAAGCGTGTGGATAGCATGCTTTTTGCCGCCATGCAGTCATAAATGTAATAAAGATAAGAGGTTCCATAAACAGGGACCGGCAACGCTAACCCAGCAGCAGCACACGTGATGGAACAGGAGGAGGCGCAGGAGGAGAAGGCCACGCTTTCAGACACAACAACCCAGGCCTTGCATGAGGACAAGAAGCGTGCGGATAGCATCCATTTTGCCGCCATGCAGTCATAAATGTAATAAAGATAAGAGGTTCCATAAACAGGGACCGGCAACGCTAACCCAGCAGCAGCACACGTGATGGAACAGGAGGAGGCGCAGGAGGAGAAGGCCACGCTTTCAGACACAACAACCCAGGCCTTGCATGAGGACAAGAAGCGTGCGGATAGCATGCTTTTTGCCGCCATGCAGTCATAAATGTAATAAAGATAAGAGGTTCCATAAACAGGACTGGCAACGCTAACCCAGCAGCAGCACACGTGATGGAACAGGAGGAGGCGCAGGAGGAGAAGGCCACGCTTTCAGACACAACAACCCAGGCCTTGCATGAGGACAAGAAGCGTGCGGATAGCATGCTTTTTGCCGCCATGCAGTCATAAATGTAATACAGATAAGAGGTTCAATAAATAGGGACCGGAAACGCTAACCCATCACAGATGGTCATTGTTCATGTTACTTGGTTGGGGTCCAGGAGTGTTGGATAGTCATTTCCAATCCAGGATTGATTCATTTTAATTTGAGTCAGACGGTCTGCATTTTCTGTGGAGAGGCGGATACGCTGATCTGTGAGGATGCCTCCGGCAGCACTGAAACAGCGTTCCGACATAACACTGGCTGCCGGGCAAGCCAGCACCTCTATTGCGTACATTGCCAGTTTGTGCCAGGTGTCTAGCTTCGATACCCAATAGTTGAAGGGTGCAGATGGATTGTTCAACATAGCTATGCCATCTGACATGCAGTCCTTGACCATCTTCTCCAGGCGATCGGTGTTGGAGGTGGATCTGCACGCTTGCTGTTCTGTGGGCTGCTGCATGGGTGTCAGAAAATTTTCCCACTCCAAGGACACTGCCGATACCATTCCCTTTTGGGCACTAGCTGCTGCTTGTGTTGTTTGCTGCCCTCCTGGTCGTCCTGGGTTTGCGGAAGTCAGTCTGTCGGCGTACAACTGGCTAGAGGAGGGGGAGGATGTCAATCTCCTCTCTAAAGTCTCCACAAGGGCCTGCTGGTATTCTTCCATTTTGATCTGTCTGACTCTTTCTTCAAGCAGTTTTGGAACATTGTGTTTGTACCGTGGATCCAGAAGGGTATAAACCCAGTAATTGGTGTTGTCCAGAATGCGCACAATTCGTGGGTCGCGTTCAATGCAGTCTAGCATGAATTGAGCCATGTGTGCCAGAGTCCTGCCAGAATCCTCATCATCCTCTTGTGAGCGTTGTGATAGTTGTTGTGATGCATCATAGTCGTCACCTTCTTCCTGGTCTGCTTCTGCTGACCATTCGCGCTGAATTGTGGAAGTCCAACGTGCACCGCTCTGGCCCTCGTCAGTGGTGGCATGAAATTCCTGCTCCAACTCCAGCTGTTCCTCCTCCTCTTCTTCGTCATAGCTGCTGGGGCCATCGTTTCCTGAGGCAGATGGCCTGATGTTGGTATCATCACGCTGATCGTTTTCTCCTTCAGATTCCCCCAGTTGCATCATGACAGCTGTTTCCTTGATTTTCAACATTGACTTCTTCAGTAAACACAGCAGTGGTATGGTAATGCTGACTGAAGAGTTGTCACTGCTCACAAGCAACGTGGATTGCTCAAAATTTTGGAGGACTTGGCAGAGGTCCAACATGTTGGCCCAATCGGATCCACAGAAGCTTGGCAGCTGTCTGGATGCGCCTCGGTACTGCGCCGTCATGTACTGGACCACTGCACTCTTCTGCTTGCAAAAGCGGGCTAGCATGTGCAGCGTAGAATTCCAGCGCGTAGGGACATCACACAGCAAGCGATGGTGGGGGAGATTGAAGCGCTCCTGCATCTTGGCGAGTGCCCCCGAAGCAGTACTGGAATTTCTACAATGTTTGGCCACTCGTCGCACCTTCAACAGAAGATCGGCCACGCCTGGGTATGTCCTCAGGAACCGCTGAACTACTAGGTTCATCACGTGCGCCAGGCAAGGGATGTGTGTCAGCTTAGCCAACCTTAAAGCGCGAATGAGATTACTCCCATTATCACACACAACCATGCCCGGTTTCAGGTCCAGCGGTGCCAGCCACAAATCCGTCTGTTCCTTTATTCCCCTCCAAATTTCCTCCCCTGTGTGCTGCTTATCCCCAAGGCAGATCAGCTTCAGCAACGCTTGCTGACGCATGCCAACAGCTGTGCTGCACTGCTTCCACGATCCTACTGCTGCTGGGTTAGCGTTTCCGGATGAGGTACAGCTTTGAGATGCGTTGGAGGAGAAGGAGTCAGAGAGGTAGGTGCTGCTGTTGTTATCCAGTGGGAGGGACGGCGGTGCAGCTGTTTGCGGCGTGGGCAACACCCGTGCCGTAGTAGGTGAATCGCTGCCAGGCTCCACAAGGTTCACCCAGTGCGCGGTAAGGGAGATGTATCGACCCTGGCCGAATGCACTCGTCCAGGTGTCAGTGGTGAGGTGAACCTTGCAGGCAACGGCATTCTTCAAGCTTCAGGTTATTTTGCTGACCACGTGCTCATGCAACTCAGGCACTGCAGAGCGCGCAAAGTGGTAGCGGCTGGGAACCACGTAACGTGGGATGGCCACTGACATCATGCCCTTGAAGCTGTTTGTCTCCACCACTCGATATGGCAGCATTTCGCAGGCCAGAAGCTTGGCTATGCTGGCTGTTAGTGCCACGGCCCGGGGGTCATTTGCTGGCAATTTCCTCTTGCAATCAAGCATCTCCGAGACAGAAAACTGAACCGTAGGGCTGCACACTGAACGGCTGTTGGTTGTTGTGTTTGATGACTGGGAGACCTCAAGAGCACTATTCCGGAAAGTGACAGTGTCAGCGTCGTCTGATGTTTGTGAATGTTGTTGTGAACCACGCAATGGCTGGGCTACTGCTGCTGCTGAGGAGGGTCTGGTGGTGAGTCTGGTGACCCCAAGGGAGGCAGTGTTGCTGGTACCCTGTCCTGACGGCCACAGAGTGGGATGTTTGGATACCATGTGGCGGGTCATGCTGGTGGTGGAGAGGTTGTTAATATGTTTCCCCCTGCTCAGGCGGGTCTTGCACACCTTGCAAATCACCATGGTACCATCCTCACTGCAGTCTTCAAAGAAAGGCCAGACTTTGGAGCACCTGCCTTGCTGGCGATTTCTGTTTGCGCCTCTTTTGCGTCTCACTTGAACTTCCACGCTTGTGGTGCCTGAAATTTCGCGCCGCCTACCTTGTGGCACAAGGCGAACTTGTGCAGCAGTGGGTTCTTCAACAGACTCATCTGTGCTGCTGCTACGACGGCGATGTTCTCCTTCACATACAAAATCTGGATCTCTGTCAACATTGTCCATACCCTCCTCCTCTTCCATCTCCTCAAACTCGTCATATGTGATTGTGGGCCGCCGCTGTGGAGTAGAGCTCCCCACAACAACCTCTGCGCAGCACACTCCAACGTCGTCTTCAAGATCTTCTCGGCCGACCTCCTGCAATTGAAACCCCTCCTGCCCAACTTGCTCTGGGATTTGGGTTTCAAAGTCCTCCTCGGACTCGCCTTGCATTTCAGTGCGCGGTGCATTTCCCACAGTCAATGGTTGTGAATCCGGGCACAAAATTTCTGGCTGTTCCATTGACCTTTGAAAGGTGGAAGTTTGTTGGGCTGGGAATAGCTCCTGCGAATACCCCATTGTGTCCTGAGGAAATTCTTCGGACTGGTTATTTGGCAGTTGTGTGCGTGGTGTCGCTGCCGGTTGTGTCAGCTTTGTGCCCACTGGCTCCTTGTAACTGGCTTAGGACTCGGACCTCGTGCGTGATGTGCTGGTGCTGCTTAACCCACTGCTGGACGCTTGAGAGGTCATCCAATTAATTATCTGGTCCTGTTCTTTTGGATTTGTGAGGGTTGATTTCCTGGACAACATGGGCGGTATTGAGTGGGTTTTCTTCGGTGCTCCACTGTGGCCTGTACGTGAACCGTCAGGGGGAACACCTCTTCCCTTGCCCCTCCCTCTTTCACAGGATTTCTTCTTCATTTCACTTATCCTTAAAGTACACGCTGACTGGCAGCAGTACAGTGGCAGTACAGAAATGCTATACAGTGGCGGGTGAGCAGTGTACTACTATTCCCAGCAGCGACACAGAGCACAATGCTATACAGTAGTGGGTGAGCGGTGTACTACTATTCCCAGCAGCGACACAGAGCACAATGCTATACAGTGGTGGGTGAGCGGTGTACTACTATTCCCAGCAGCGACACAGAGCACAATGCTATACAGTGGTGGGTGAGTGGTGTACTACTGTTCCCAGCAGAGACACAGAGTGGCAGTAAACACAATGCTATATAGTGTGGCTGAGCGGTGTACTACTGTTCCCAGCAGCGACACAGAGCACAATGCTATACAGTGGTGGGTGAGCGGTGTACTACTGTTCCCAGCAGACACACAGAGTGGCAGTAAACACAATGCTATATAGTGTGGCTGAGCAGTGTACTACTGTTCCCAGCAGCGACACAGAGCACAATGCTATACAGTGGTGGGTGAGCGGTGTACTACTGTTCCCAGCAGAGACACAGAGTGGAAGTAAACACAATGCTATATAGTGTGGGTGAGCGGTGTACTACTATTCCCAGCAGCGACACAGAGCACAATGCTATACAGGGTGAGCGGTGTACTACTGTTCCCAGCAGACACACAGAGTGGCAGTAAACACAATGCTTTATAGTGTGGGTGAGCGGTGTACTACTATTCCCAGCAGCGACATAGAGCACAATGCTATACAGGGTGAGCGGTGTACTACTGTTCCCAGCAGACACAAAGAGTGGCAGTAAACACAATGCTATACAGTGGTGGCTGAGCGGTGTACTACTGTTCCCAGCAGAGACACAGAGTGGCAGTAAACACAATGCTATATAGTGTGGGTGAGCGGTGTACTACTATTCCCAGCAGCGACACAGAGCACAATGCTATACAGGGTGAGCGGTGTACTACTGTTCCCAGCAGACACACAGAGTGGCAGTAAACACAATGCTATATAGTGTGGGTGAGCGGTGTACTACTATTCCCAGCAGCGACACAGAGCACAATGCTATACAGGGTGAGCGGTGTACTACTGTTCCCAGCAGACACACAGAGTGGCAGTAAACACAATGCTATATAGTGTGGGTGAGCGGTGTACTACTATTCCCAGCAGCGACACAGAGCATAATGCTATACAGGGTGAGCGGTGTACTACTGTTCCCAGCAGACACACAGAGTGGCAGTAAACACAATGCTATATAGTGTGGGTGAGCGGTGTACTACTATTCCCAGCAGCGACACAGAGCACAATGCTATACAGGGTGAGGGGTGTACTACTGTTCCCAGCAGACACACAAAGTGGCAGTAAACACAATGCTATATAGTGTGGGTGAGCGGTGAACTACTATTCCCAGCAGCGACACAGAGCACAATGCTATACAGGGTGAGCGGTGTACTACTGTTCCCAGCAGACACACAGAGTGGCAGTAAACACAATGCTATATAGTGTGGCTGAGCGGTGTACTACTATTCCCAGCAGCGACACAGAGCACAATGCTATTCAGGGTGAGCGGTGTACTACTGTTCCCAGCAGACACACAGAGTGGCAGTAAACACAATGCTATATAGTGTGGGTGAGCGGTGTACTACTATTCCCAGCAGCGACACAGAGCACAATGCTATACAGGGTGAGCGGTGTACTACTGTTCCCAGCAGACACACAGAGTGGCAGTAAACACAATGCTATATAGTGTGGGTGAGCGGTGTACTACTATTCCCAGCAGCGACACAGAGCACAATGCTATACAGGGTGAGCGGTGTACTACTGTTCCCAGCAGACACACAGAGTGGCAGTAAACACAATGCTATATAGTGTGGGTGAGCGGTGTACTACTATTCCCAGCAGCGACACAGAGCACAATGCTATACAGGGTGAGCGGTGTACTACTGTTCCCAGCAGACACACAGAGTGGCAGTAAACACAATGCTATATAGTGTGGGTGAGCGGTGTACTACTATTCACAGCAGCGACACAATGACCGGGGGACCCTGGCTAGCCTGGCTGGAGAAAGAACTACCCTGCCTGCCTACCCAAAGCTAAACCCACAGACAAATGGCGGAGAAATGACGTGGATCGGGTATTTATTTACCCGAACCACGTGACCCGTTCGGCCAATCAGAGCGCGTTCGGGTCCGAACCACGTGACCCGTTCAGCCAATCACAGTGCTAGCCGAACGTTCGGGTAACGTTCGGCCATGCGCTCTTAGTTCAGCCATATGGCCGAACAGTTTGGCCGAACACCATCAGGTGTTCGGCCGAACTCGAACATCACCCGAACAGGGTGATGTTCTGCAGAACCCGAACAGTGGCGAACACTGTTCGCCCAACACTACATCCTGCCTCCTTGCACGCGCGTGACGCTTTGCCTCTGTGTAGCAGAGAGGCCAGGCCCGGGGTCCGCGCGCGAACGCGTGCTGAAGGCTGCCGGCTGCACCACCGGACCCGCCGCCAAGTCGCAAGCCGCGGCGGCGGTGTCCCCACCAGCCCGTGCCAGCAGTTTCGCATGTGAGGCGCAACTGGGAAGCGGAGACCGCCGCCATGCTGCCCCGCGTGGCGGCGTCTCCGCGGATTCTCACAGTACCCCCCCCCCTTGAGGAGTGGACTCCGGACACTTCCTACACGGTTTCTCAGGATGTAAGTGATGAACCCTCAATCTTTCAGCATGCATGCGATCCTCTGGAACCCATGACCTGTCCTCCACACCATACCCCTTCCAGTGGACCAGATACTGGTGCGAATTCTGCACTAGATGAGAATCCAAAATCTTTTCAACTTCAAACTCTGTCTGGCCTTCTACCACGACTGGGGGGGGGGGGGGGGGGAACAACTAACACTGCTGGTTTCAGTAAGGAGACGTGGAATGATCTCCCACATCTCATACTGCTGGAAGATCAATGACATAAGAAACATCATTGATCCTTTTGACCACCGGATAAGGCCCTATGAACCTAGGACCCAACTTGGTGGACGGTTGTCTGAGTGCCAAATGTTTGGTTGACACCCACACCTTGTCTCCTGGAGCAAAGTGCCACTCAGCAGACCGTCTCTTATCGGCCTGTTTCTTTTGTCTCTGAAAGGCTATGCCTAAATTTCTTTTCACCTGTCCCCAACGCTCCCTCAAACCCTCTGCCAATCCTCTAGGGCAGGGAAGGGGGAAGAACACACAGGCAATGGGGAAAACTTAGGGGATTTTCCTGACACAACCTGAAAAGGGGACAACCCTGTTGATGAACTCTTCAGGTTGTTGTGCGCAAACTCGGCAAAGGGCAAGAATGTAACCCATTCGGTTTGCGCGTCCGCCACATAGCACCTCAGGAACTGTTTCAGGGCCTGATTAACCGTTTCGGCCTGCCCGTTGGTCTGTGGGTGATAGCCTGAAGAAAAGGACAGGTTCATACCCAATGTATGGCAAAAAGCCCTCCAAAACTTTGCCACGAATTGGACTCCCCTATCAGAAACTACATCATCCGGGATTTCGTGTAACCGGAAGACGTGTAGTATAAAAAGACCGGCCAATTCTTGGGCTGAAGGAAACCCTTTAAGTGGAACAAAATGGGCCATCTTGCTGAACCTGTCTACAATTACCCAGATGACTGTCATACCTTCGGACCTGGGAAGCTCGCCAACGAAGTCCATGGACAAATGGGTCCACGGTTCACTTGGTACTGGCAAGGGTTGTAAGGCGCCCACCGGAGCCAGGCAAGAAGGCTTGTTCCTGGCACAGACAATACACTCTCTAACAAATTCTCTGCAATCTGAAGCCAATGACGGCCACCACACACACCTAGTGAGCAGGTCTAGAGTGCGAGTGACTACAGGGTGACCTGCATTCTTATGGGCATGGAACAGCTGCATGACTTGTAATCGGAAAGGAAGTGGCACGAAGAGAACCCCCTCCGGCTTCCCTTCCGGGGTATCTAACTGATAATCAGCTAGTGTGGCTGTCCAATCCTCCCAGGTCTCAACTGCAGCTAGCACCAACTTGGGAGGCAGAATACCCTCGGGAGATGTTGACTGGGCTGTCTCAGGCTCGAAACATCTGGAGAGGGCATCTGCCTTGACGTTTTTAGAACCTGGGGTGTACGTAATGATAAATCTGAAGCGTGTAAAGAACAAAGACCAGCGGGCCTGTCTGGGAGTAAGTCTCTTGGCGCCATCAATGTACTCCAGGTTCTTATGGTCAGTATAGACAACAATGGTATGTTCTGCACACTCAAGCCAATGACGCCATTCCTGAAAGGCTAGCTTGATGGCAAGGAGTTCCCTGTTGCCTACATCGTAGTTTCTCTCAGCAGGAGAGAATCTACGTGAAAGGTAGGCACAGGGATGTGTCTTGCCCTGCACACCTGAACGTTGAGACAGGACTGCCCCCACCCCAATCTCCGAGGCATCTACCTATACCATGAAGGGAAGGGTGACATCGACATGTCTCAATATTGGTGCAGAGCAAAATAATTTTTTAAGGGTGTTGAAGGCTGACTGGGCCTCTGATGACCAATGGTAAGGGTCCGCCCCCTTCTTGGTTAGGCTAGTCAGAGGGGCTACTACCGAAGAGAATCCCTTGATAAATCTCCGCTAGTAGTTAGCAAAACCAAGGAATCTCTGAAGTGCCTTCAAACCTACCGGTTGCGGCCACTCTAAGACAGCCGAAACCTTTTCTGGGTCCATAGAGAGACCTGATGTTGAAATAATGTATCCCAGAAAAGGGATTTGAGTGACCTCAAAGAGTCACTTCTCTAGTTTTGCATACAATAAATTTTGTCTCAACTTCTTTAATACATATTTGACATGCTTGTGATGCTCGACGAGGTTTGGAGAAAAAATCAGTATGTCATCAAGGTATACCAAGACAAACTTTCCCAACACCTCCCTGAAGACCTCGTTAATCAACTCTTGGAAGACGGCCGGGGCATTACACAACCCGAAGGGCATAACTAGATACTCGTAATGCCTGTCGGGTGTATTGAAGGCCGTCTTCCACTCGTCACCAGCCCTAATGCGCACCAGGTTGTATGCCCCACGTTGGTCCAATTTTGAGAAAATACTGGCATTGGTAATCTGGGCAAAGAGATCGTCTATCAGAGGCAACGGATAGCGATTCTTTATGGTGATCTTGTTTAGACCTCGGTAGTCAATACAAGGTCTAAGACCACCACCTTTCTTTTGAACGAAGAAAAACCCCGCCCCGGCCGGTGACCGAGAAGGGCGGATGAACCCTTTTGCCAGGTTCTCAGTAATGTACTCCCGCATTGCCAGTTTCTCCGGTCCAGAGAGATTATAGAGATGACCCCTAGGGGGCATACAACCAGATCTTAGGTCGATAGGGCAGTCGAAACTCCGATGTGGTGGGAGTTTATCAGCGGACTTAGGACAGAACACATCCGCAAATTCAGCGTATTGTGCTGGTACCCCTTTAACCTGTACCTTGGCAGCACAAATGGCAATCCTCCCCAAACAATGAGTGTGGCAATAAGGTGACCAGCTGAGTAGCTGACCTGAGGCCCAATCTATCTGTGGGGAATGGAGCTGCAACCAGGGCATACCGAGAATTACGGTGGAGGTTGCCATGCGCAAAACAAGAAACTGTAAACTCTCCTTATGTAGAACCCCTATCGTGCATGACAACCTTGGGGTCTGAGAGAGAGAGGTTGTCTACACTGTAGGGGAGAATCATCCACCGCTGTGACGACTATCTGTCGGTCTAAGGGCTGTAGGGGAACACCCAGTCCTTTCACAAACTCGTAATCTATAAAATTGGTCACGGACCCAGAGTCCACGAAAGCTTCCGTACAAACAGTAAAATTCCCCCAGGAAATGGAACACGGGAGGAGTAACCGATTATTCTGACTTAGAGGTAAACTCTGTGCGTCTAGGGTATTACCTCTAACTACACCTAGACAGCAGCGTTTCCCGATTTCCTGGGGCAATTTTGAGCAATATGACCCTGCTCTGCGCAATATAAACAAAGATTTTCTGCCCTTCTGCGTTCTTTCTCGGCCCGAGTCAACCGAGAATGTCCGATTTGCATCGGCTCGTCAGTAGGAGGGGTAGGTGATGAGAATGCGTAAGAGAGAGCTCTTACTGCATTCCTGCCTCTCGATTGGTGCTGATAGCGCAATCTGCGATCCGCACGTATCGCCAAGGAAATGGCGTCATCGACGGACTTGGGTTCTGGGTGTCCTAACATTAATTCAGAGACTGCGTCTGACAGGCCTGAGAGGAAGCAGTCTAATAAGGCATAGGACCCCCACCTAGATGACACAGCCCACCTTCTGAATTCGGCCGCATAAACTTCAACCGAATCTCGACCCTTCTTGAGAGTTTTGAGCTTCCTCTCAGCAGTGATCGAAGCATCCGGGTCATCATAAATTATAGCCATTGCTTTAAAGAACTCCTTAACTGACGTCAGTGCTGTATCCCCAGGCGAAAGACCATATGCCCAGGTTTGTGAGTCCCTGGACAATAAGGTCTTAATAAAGGTCACCCTTTGCTGCTCAGAACCTGACAAAGTTGGTCGTAGCTCAAAATAAGACAAAACCCGGTTGCGAAAGTTCTGGAAGTCGGATGTTTGCCCTGAAAACTGTAATAATCAGTGTAAACAGAGAGGATCTGATTACCGGGGGGAGGAGTCAGGCTGAGATTAGGAAGTACAACCGAGAGCGACACTCCAGAGGGAGTGTCACTACCAGGGCTGGGAACCGCCTCTAAAGGTAAGGTCGGTTCTCGAGGTCGGACTAACCAGGTCGTAACCACACAGACAGATACAGTACAGATTCAGAAGGCAGATGCGGGGTCTAATAAAGAAGCAGGATTCGGCAACAGGGTATCAGACATATCGAGGTACAGAATCAGGAGGCAGATGCGAAGTCTTAGGGCGAGCCGGAGTTTGGCAACAGTGTATCAGTATAGCAAGGTACAGGATCAGAGTTCAGAAGAATAGTCAGGCAAGCAGAAGGTCATAACAAATAATACAGTATAATTTCCTAACGCTAAGGTGTGAGATCCGTGGCCGTCAACACCTTTGGAAACTATGCTAGAACACAGATACAGACAGGTCTGAGTGCTACCACGTTGTGATCGCAATGCCAGACAACCAGCAACTGAACAGCAAGCAGTATATATACACGGACACTCTCCAGCACCTCCCTAAGTGCTGGACCAATGAGAGGACACAAGATTGTCAGCTGACCAGCTTGGTCAGCTGACCTTCTTCTGGCTGCCATATAAGTTCTGCCTCTCTGCGCGCACGCGCGTCATTCTGAACCCTGGTGGACTATCAGTCCCAGCCACACCAGTACTGTCTTGCAATGTTTCTGCTGCCCCATGCGTGGGGTTGGTCGCTCCGCCAACAGCACAGGCGGCGGCCTCCCCACGCTGGGCAACAACGTCCGCATCAGGGCCATGCGCGCTAACCGCCGCATCAGACGCGTTCCGCCATGCCCCTTACGGAAGCAGCCGCCTCACGCTGAGTGGAGGCGGCTGCTTTTCCGCGATTCCTCACAGTACCCCCCCCTTCCTCGAGGAGTGGACTCCGGACAGCTCCTTCCTGGCTTTTCAGGATGTAGAATGTGGAATTCCTTTTTTAAATTGTCCGCATGCATGTGACAATCAGGTACCCATGACCTTTCCTCAATCCCATAACCTTTCCAATGTACCAAGTACTGCAGTGAATTCTGAACTAGACGTGAGTCTAAAACTTTCTCAACTTCGTATTCAGGTTGATCGTGTACCATCACAGGAGGAGGAGGAGTGGGACCCACATGGACTGCTGGCTTGAGCAGTGACACGTGAAAAGTTCTTACGCCACGCATGCTGGCAGGAAGGTCAATGGCATAGGTGACATTGTTGATCTTTCTAGCTACCGGAAATGGACCGACATACCTGGGGTCCAATTTGTCTGAGGGCTGTTTCAGGGTCAAGTGACGTGTGGAAACCCAAACCAAGTCTCCTGGCTGGAATCTCCACTCCAAAGAACGCCTCTTGTCAGCTTGACCTTTTTTGACTCTGCAACGCCTTTTCCAACCTATCTCTCACCGTCCCCCAAATGTCTTTAAAAGACCTTTGCCAGGCCTCCAGAGCTGGAAACGGAGAAGAGGCCACTGATAATGGTGAGAATTTGGGCAATCTTCCAGACACTACCTGGAACGGAGAAAATCCGGTGGAAGAACTTTTCAGATTATTTTGTGCAAATTCTGCGAAGGGCAGAAATTTGACCCAGTCATTCTGCGCCTCTGCAACGTAACACCTCAAAAACTGCTCCAATGACTGATTGACCCTCTCCATTTGACCATTGGTCTGTGGGTGGTAGCCCGATGAAAACGACAGCTTCATGCCCATTTGGTGGCAGAATGCCCTCCAGAATCTAGATACAAATTGGACTCCCCGATCGGACACTATGTTCTCCGGAATGCCGTGCAGCCGGAACACGCGTATGATGAACAAGTCAGCCAATTCCTGGGCCGAGGGGAGTCCTTTCAAGGGCACAAAATGGGCCATTTTACTGAAGCGGTCGACCACCACCCAAATGACCGACATGCCCTCAGACCTAGGAAGCTCACCCACAAAGTCCATGGACAAGTGGGTCCATGGCTCACTCGGGGTGGGCAAAGGCTGCAACGTCCCTACAGGTGCCAGCCGGGAGGGCTTGCTTTTTGCACATACCAGACACTCCCTAACGAACTCCTTGCAATCTGCTGCCAGGGAAGGCCACCAAGCACATCTGGCCAGCAGATCTAGCGTTCTGGACGCCCCAGGGTGTCCAGCATTCTTATGTGAATGAACCATTTCTAGTATCTGAAGACGGAATGGTAATGGGATAAACATAACCCCATCCGGTTTTCCTTCTGGAATGTCCTGCTGAAAAGGACTTAAAGTCTCCTTCCAGTCCTCCCAAGTCTCGGTTGTAGCTAACACCAATTTCTGTGGGACAATGGTTTCTGGGACGGAGGGCTCAGGGCCGGCCCGCCCATGAGGCGGGGTGAAACTTTTGCCTCAGGCGGCACTTCTGGGGGGGCGGCACCCGCCCGTCCATGTCTGTGGGGGGCCGCCCGAGCTGGAGGGGATAGCGGGCAGGAAGGGGGTATTTGGCCTAGCGGCGGGGAGGGGAGTCGGACCCCCCCCTCCCTCGCCTGGGTCCCCCGTCCTCCGCTCCCCTCCAGCTTTAAAAAGGTCCGTGCTGTTGCTACGCCACAGGAAGTGACGTCAGTGGAGCGCACGCTGGCCTGGAACAAGGAAGAGGTGAGTTATCCCTGCCCGTTGCCTCTTACGAATAGCTGCAGCCACAGCACGGACCTTTTTAATGCTGGAGGGGAGCGGAGGACGGGGGACCCAGGCGAGGGAGGGGGGGGTCCGACCCCCCTCCCTGCCGCTAGGCCCAAAACCCCCTTCCTGCCCGCTATCCCCTCCAGCTCGGGCGGCCCCCCACAACAACGGCTTGGGGGGGGGGGGGGCGGCGATTTCACTGAAAATTGCCTCAGGCGGCAAAAAGTCTAGGGCCGGGCCTGGGAGGGCTGTGCTGTCTCTGGCTCAAAGCACCTGGAGAGCGCATCTGCTTTGGTATTCTTACTGCCTGGAGTGTACGTAATTATGAATCTGAACCTTGAGAAAAACAGGGACCATCGAGCCTGACGAGGGCTTAACCTCTTAGCCCCCTCGATGTATTCCAGATTCTTGTGATTGGTATAAACCGTGATCGTATGCTCTGCTCCGTCTAACCAATGACGCCATTCTTCAAAGGCCAATTTAATGGCAAGGAGCTCCCTATTGCCTATATCGTAGTTTCTCTCTGCTGGAGAGAACCTTCGAGAAAAATAGGCACATGGGTGCAATCTACCCTGTAAGCCTGAGCGTTGGGACAGCACAGCCCCCACCCCGACCTCTGAGGCGTCTACCTCGACCACAAAAGGGAAGGAAGTATCCACATGTCTTAGTATCGGTGCTGAGCAGAAGAGCTCCTTCAAAGTGGAGAATGCCTATAGAGCCTCAGGAGACCAGTGAGTAGTATCTGCCCCTTTCTTTGTGAGACTGGTGAGTGGTGCGATAACCGTGGAGTACCCCCTTATGAACCTTCTATAGTAATTCGCAAAGCCTAAGAAACGCTGCAAAGACTTCAACCCCACCGGCTGAGGCCATTCCAGAACAGCGGAGACTTTGACAGGGTCCATAGACAGGCCCGAGGTAGAAATTATATACCCCAGAAAGACAACAGATGTAACCTCAAAGATACACTTCTCCACTTTAGCGTAAAGTGAATTCTGCCTCAGTTTGTCCAGTACAAATCTGACATGGGTCCTATGCTCAGAGAGATTTTTTGAAAAAATAAGTATATCGTCTAAATAGACTAACACGAATCTCCCTAATACCTCCCTAAAGACCTCATTGATGAGTTCTTGGAAAACGGCCGGAGCATTACACAACCCGAAGGGCATCACCAGGTACTCGTAGTGCCCGTCGGGTGTGTTAAAGGCCGTTTTCCATTCATCGCCCTTCCTTATACGCACCAGGTTGTATGCTCCCCGTAAATCTAATTTCGAAAAAATCTTAGCATCGGTGACCTGTGTGAACAAATCGTCTATCAGTGGCAACGGATAGCGATTCTTCACTGTGATCTTATTCAGGCCCCGGTAATCAATACATGGCCGCAGACCCCCATCTTTTTTCTTTACGAAAAAGAAGCCTGCCCCGGCCGGCGATCGGGACGGGCGAATTAAGCCCTTAGCCAAATTTTCACGGATATACTCCTGCATGGCCAATTTTTCTGGTCCAGACAAATTGTACAGATGGCCCCGTGGGGGCATACAACCAGAACGGAGATCGATGGGGCAATCGAAAGGGCGGTGTGGAGGTAACTTATCAGCAGCCTTGGGACAGAACACATCAGAATATTCAAAGTATTGTTCTGGTACACCCTCCACCTGAATCCTGGTTTGACCCAATGTCAGCTTCCCTAGACACTGCTGGAAACAACGAGCTGACCATCTTGTTAGCTGACCAGTGGCCCAATCTATGTGTGGTGAATGGACTTGTAACCATGGCATGCCTAGGATAATAGTGGAGGTTGACATATGCAACACAAAAAACTTAAGTTGTTCCCCATGCAGTACCCCTATAGTGACCTTCACCTCTGGTGTCTCTGGATGGGAGGTTTCACTGGTGTGAGAGGAATACCCAATTTCTGAGTGAATTCATAGTTCATAAAATTAGCCGCTGAGCCAGAATCAATAAAAGCCTCAGTGGCTACAGACTCGTTCTCCCAAGTAATCGTACAAGGAAGAAGCAATTTTTTTTCTTTAAGGGGCGAAAATTGTGTGCCCAGGGTGTCACCCCCCGCAGCTCTTAGGCAAGCTCGTTTCCCGACTTATTGGGGCAATTTCGCACTCTATGACCTTTCTCCGCACAATACAGGCATAACTGCTCTGACATTCTACGTCTCCGCTCTACCTGAGATAGTTTTGACCTACCTATCTGCATTGGTTCGGGTGGAGGTAAAGCTGGTGGAGGTGGTGTCTCAGGGGGTGCTGCGTAGGACACAAACTTAACCTGGTCCTTGCCCCGGGTTTGGCACTGATAGCGTAATCTGCGATCGACTCTGATGGCCGATGAAATGGCTGCATCAAGAGTCGTGGGCTCAGGCTGACTCAACATGAGATTAGACACTTCGTCCGACAACCCAGATAAGAAGCAGTCTAACAGGGCGTATGTCTCCCACCTGGCTGTCACTGACCACCTTCTAAATTCAGAGGCGTAATCCTCGACTGGACCCTTGCCTTGACGCAACAACTTGAGCTTCCGCTCCAAAGTCGAGGCAATATTTGGGTTGTCGTAAATTACTGCCATTGCTTTAAAGAATTCATCGACTGATGTCAGGGCTAAGTCTCCCTCAGGTAAACTGTATGCCCAGGTCTGAGAATTGCCCGAAAGTAATGTCTTGATAAATGTGACTCTATGGGCAACAGTGCCTGAGGTTTGAGGTCTCAACTCGAAGTATGACAACACTCTACTCCTAAAATTGCGGAAGTCAGATCTGTGGCCAGTAAATTTCTCGGGCACTGGCATACGTATATCAGAGGGGATCGTACCTCGTCTACAGCCGTCCGGAGGGGTTGCAAAGACCCAGATAATGAATCAATCAGTGTCTGGTGGCCAACCAGCACTCGACTGATGTTGTCCATTGAGGAGACAATTGCCCCCAGACGGTCAGAGTGTACGTCCATATTGGTTTGGTCTGGCGTTCTGTAACAATCGGTGTAACACAGAGAGGATCTGATTACCGGTGATCAGCAGTATCACTGGGAATACAGATATATACCAGATTATTGATGATCTGCAGTATCACCGATAATCAGATATATAAGCTAACCTCTGGACACCTGAGAAGGGTAGGAGTGTTTGATGCAACTGTAACACTTAGAGGACTAGGCCTCGGAGCAGTAAGAAGTACTGCACAGATTCCTTCCAAAGACCTGAACTCTCCCGGGGGGAGGAGTCAGGCTGAGATTAGGAAGTACAACCGAGAGCGACACTGGGAACCGCCTCTAAAGGTAAGGTCGGTTCTCGAGGTCGGACTAACCAGGTCGTAACCACACAGACAGATACAGTACAGATTCAGAAGGCAGATGCGGGGTCTAATAAACAAGCAGGGTTCGGCAACAGGGTATCAGAAATATCGAGGTACAGAATCAGGAGGCAGATGCTGAGTCTTAGGGCAAGCCGGAGTTCGGCAACAGAGTATCAGAATAGCAAGGTACAGGATCAGAGTTCAGAAGAATAGTCAGGCAAGCAGAAGGTCATAACAAATAATACAGTATAATTTCCTAACGCTAAGGTGTGAGATCCGTGGCCGTCAACACCTTTGGAAACTATGCTAGAACACAGATACAGACAGGTCTGAGTGCTACCACGTTGTGATCGCAACGCCAGACAACCAGCAACTGAACAGCCAGCAGTATATATACACGGACACTCTCCAGCACCTCCCTAAGTGCTGGACCAATGAGAGGACACAGGATTGTCAGCTGACTAGCTTGGTCAGCTGACCTTCTTCTGGCTGCCATATAAGTTCTGCCTCTCTGCGCACACGCGCGTCATCCTGAACCTTGGTGGACTATCAGTCCCAGCCACACCAGTACTGTCTTGCAATGTTTCTGCTGCCCCGTGCGCGGGGTTGGTCGCTCCGCCAACAGCACAGGCGGCGGCCTCCCCGCGCTGGGCAACAACGTCCGCATCAGGGCCATGCGCGCTAACCGCCGCGTCAGACGCGGCGGTTTCTCCGCGTTCCGCCATGCCCCTTACGGAAGCAGCCGCCTCACGCTGGGTGGAGGCGGCTGCTTTTCCACGATTCCTCACAAAAACTTTTCGGGCACTGACTGACATACGGAGATCTGTGACCGGAGGGGATTGCACAGTGGCCACAGTCGTCTGCAAGACCCGTACAGACCCAGCCAATTGGTTGATCTGAGTCTGTTGCGAATTAACCACCTCAATGAGGTTGTTAAGTGAGGTGGTTAGAGTCTCGATCTGACTGCGTAGTGCTTCCATACTAGTGGTCTGCTGTTCTGTAACGATCGGTGTCAGCACACAGAGAGAATCTGATTATTGGCGATCTGCAGTATCGCCAAGAATGCAGATATATACCTGATTATTGGCGATCTGCAGAATCACCGATAATACAGATATATTGCTAACCTCTGGACACCCAGCAAAGAAACACAATAAATACAGTGATATATCACAGAAGTGTGGAAATATCCACCCCACGGCAATTCCTCAGAGGTGTGGTTACCTCTGAATGGGAACCCCGTGAGTGAGATCCTCTAACAAGGCAAAGTGAGGAATCTCGACCCCTAGCAGCAATCGTCTGCTTGGGGCAGGCGTCTCGGAGAGGCAAGCCTCAGAGATAACCCTCCAGTGGGAGACGTTCCACTGAAGGGAGAAAGGTCAGACAGGCAAGGGTTCAGCAACAGAGATGGCGGCAGCGGTACAGGAGCGGAAGGCAGGAGAGTAATCGGAAATCAGGCAGAGGTCGGCAACAAGAATCAGATAGGCAGAGGTACAATATTATTATTATTATTATTTATTGTATTTATAAAGCGCCAACATATTACGCAGCGCTGAACAATAAATATATACAATGATACAAGGATGACATACATAGGGTTATACACATAGAACAAAGTTATACATACAAATTGTACAAAATACATGATCATGCAATATGGGCTGGTTAGGTAGGCCCAGTAATACAAGTACAGGCTGTCATAGGACAGGAGCACATGATCCTGTAGATTACACTAGGGAGTGGAGGACCCTGCCAGAGGCTTACAATCTAAAGGGAGGGGTGGAAACACTAAGGGGGGCTGTTAAATATTCCTTAGAGAGTTACTGTGTGGTAGGAGGTGGGTAGGCCATCATAAAGAGGTGGGTTTTGAGGGCTTGCTTGAATGTGTTGAAAGAGGGAGCAAGTCTGATGGGTGGTGGAAGGGCATTCCAGAGGGTGGGGGCAGCTCTTGAGAAATCCTGCAGGCGGGCATGGGAGTGTGAAATGCGCGGGGTGGTGAGGCGAAGGTCGTTGGAGGAACGGAGGGGGCGACCTGGTGTATACTTGTGAACAAGCTCCGAGATGTAGGTAGGGCATGTTTTGTGCACAGATTTATACAATAGCGTAGAGAGAGAGAGTAGTCAAGGATAGCCGGAGTCAAAACACAGATACAATATCAAATACAATCCTAACTAAGGTGTGAAATCCTTAGTATCAACACCAGGGCACTGAGCTAAGGTCTGAGCGCTAACACAGCAATGTATTCACGACAGCAGACAAGGAGCAACTGAAGAAAGGCTCCTTATATGCTGGAAGCACATCTGCAGCGCCACCCAGCCAATCCTCAGTGCTCCAGCAGTCAGCTGACTGGAGAGTCAGCTGACCCTCCTACGTAGGAGGTATACATCCTGCCTCCTTGCGCGCGCGTGACGCTTTGCCTCTGTGTAGCAGAGAGGCCAGGCCCGGGGTCCGCGCGCGAACGCGTGCTGAAGGTTGCCGGCTGCACCACTGGACCCGCCGCCAAGTCGCAAGCCGCGGTGGTGGTGTCCCCACCAGCCCGTGCCAGCAGTTTCGCATGTGAGGCGGAACTTGCTGGCTGGGAAGCGGAGACCGCCGCCATGCTGCCCCGCGTGGCGGCGTCTCCGCGGATTCTCACAGTACCCCCCCCCCCCTTGAGGAGTGGACTCCGGACACTTCCTACACGGTTTCTCAGGATGTAAGTGATGAAATCTCTTCCTCAATCTTTCAGCATGCATGCGATCCTCTGGAACCCATGACCTGTCCTCCACACCATACCCCTTCCAGTGGACCAGATACTGGTGCGAATTCTGCACTAGACGAGAATCCAAAATCTTTTCAACTTCAAACTCTGTCTGGCCTTCTACCACGACTGGGGGGGGGGGGGAGAGGAATCCACATACACTGCTGGTTTCAGTAAGGAGACGTGGAACGATCTCCCACATCTCATACTGGCTGGAAGATCAATGACATAAGAAACATCATTGATTCTTTTGACCACCGGATAAGGCCCTATGAACCTAGGACCCAACTTGGTGGACGGTTGTCTGAGTGCCAAATGTTTGGTTGACACCCACACCTTGTCTCCTGGAGCAAAGTGCCACTCAGCAGACCGTCTCTTATCGGCCTGTTTCTTTTGTCTCTGAAAGGCTATGCCTAAATTTCTTTTCACCTGATTCTGACAACCTGAACCCCATAGAGAATTTGTGGGATATTGTGAAGAGAAAGTTGAGAGATGCAAGAACAAACGCTCTGGATGAGCTTAAGGCCGCTATCGAAGCATCCTGGGTCTCCATAACACCTGAGCAGTGCCACAGGCTGATTGCCTCCATGCCACGCCGCATTGAAGCAGTCAATTCTGCAAAAGGATTCCCGACCAAAGTATTGAGTGCATAACTGAACATAATTATTTGAAGGTTGACTTTTTTGTTTTAAAAACACTTTTATTTTATTGGTCGGATGAGATATGAATTTTGGGTTTTCAAGGGCTGTATGCCAAAATCATCAATATTAAAACAATAAAAGGCTTGAACTACTTAAGTTGTGTGTAATGAATCTAAAATATATGAAAGTCTAATGTTTATCAGTACATTACAGAAAATAATGAACTTTATCACAATATGCTAATTTTTTGAGAAGGACCTGTACATTTACCTAAAGGATTATTAACAACACGATACTAATACAGGGTTTGAACTCCTTTCGCCTTCAGAACTGCCTTAATTCTATGTGGCATTAATTCAACAAGGTGCTGAAAGAATTATTTAGAAATGTTGGCCCATATTGACAGGATAGCATCTTGCAGTTGATGGAGATTTGTGGGATGCACATCCAGGGCATGAAGCTCCCGTTCCATCAAATCCCAAAGATGCTCTATTGGGTTGAGATCTGGTGACTGTGGGGACCATTTTAGTACAGTGAACTCATTGTCATGTTCAAGAAACCAATTTGAAATGATTTGAGCTTTGTGACATGGTGCGTTATCCTGCTGGAAGCAGCCATCAAAGGATGGGTACATGGTGGTCATGAAGGGATGGACTTGGTCAGAAACAATGCTCAGGTAGCCTGTGACATTTAAACAATATCCAATTAGCACTAAGGTGCCTAAAGTGCGCCAAGAAAACATCCCCCACACCATTACACCACCACCACCAGCCTGCACAGTGGTAACAAGACATGATGGATCCATGTTCTTGTTCTGTTTACACCAAATTCTGACTCTATTGAGACTCATCAGACCAGACCAGGGGTGCTCGGATAGTACTTTTAAAATCCGAATTAATCCGGATACCCAGATATCCGGATCCGGTTCGGATATCCGAATCCGACCATTTAGATATCCGCGTGAACGCGGATATCCGGACGCATTATCCACGGATGTCCGACCTATTCGGATATGTGGATAGAAAAACCAGAAGTGCCCTTTAAATAGCTTTAAAAAAGAGTTTTTAGGGTAAATGAGGCATGTATCATCATTATTTTGCAAAGGGGGACACTAATTGATGATGTGGGGACTTCAAATCCCCCCCCCCCCAAAAAAAAATGGCTGTTAATTAACATTAGGCCTAGGTTCCAGACAGCGGTCGTGCAGCCCACATATTATCCGTTGATATCCGACCTATTCGGATATGTGGATAGAAAAAACGGAAGTGCCCTTTAAATAGCTTTAAAAAGAGTTTTTATGGTAAATAAGGCATCTATCATCATTATTTTGCAAAGGGGGACACTAATTGATGATGTGGGGGACTTGAAATCCCCCCCCCCCAAAAAAAATGGCTGTTAATTAACATTGGGCCTAGGTTCCAGACAGCGGTCATGCAGCTCACATATTATCCGTTGATATCCGACCTATTCGGATATGTGGATAGAAAAACCGGAAGTGCCCTTTAAATAGCTTTAAAAAGAGTTTTTAGGGTAAATGAGGCATGTATCATTATTATTTTGCAAAGGGGGACACCAATTGATGATGTGGGGACTTCAAATCCCCCCCCTCCCCCCCAAAAAAATGTCTGTCAATTAACATTAGGCCTAGGTTCCAGACAGCGGTCGTGCAGCCCACATTGGGCTCAATTCTGATAGCTATGTGAGGTAAAATTTTTTTGTAGGTAAAATACCTCATGAGGTATTTTCCTCTTCTTTTATGAATTCTGAAATATTTTTCTCCATTTCCGAACATGAGGTAAAACATGAGGTAAAACATGAGGTAAAACATGATGTAAATGCATAGAGTGAGGTAAAACATGAGGTATTTCAGTGGTAAGCCTGCAGCAAGTAAGTAATAGTCTTCCATAAGTTAGGATAGTCTTTGGAAGATGTTTTTTTTTTTTTTTTGAGGAGGGAAGGTGTATTTGATTATGTAGCAACCTATGAAAAGTAAATTTATAGGCATCCATTATAAAAAAATTAAAAAAAAAAATCCAGCTCCTTTACTTTTAGAGGCTGGGGGGAAGGGGAGCACTTTTAGAGGCTGGGGGGAGCGGGAGCACTTTTAGAGGCTGGGGGAGGGGGGGGGTCGGAGCACTTTTAGAGGCTGGGGGAGGGGTCAGCACTTTTAGAGACTGGGGGTGTGAGTACTTTTACTTTTAGTGGCTGGGGGTCTGGAGGGGGGGCAGTGGCGTCACTAGGGTTGGTGTCACCTGGTGCGGTAACTCATGGTGTCACCCCCCCCTCCAAGGCATCAACACCCCCCCCACACACACACACACACAAACACAAACTAAGCACTATAATCTCTATAATCTTAAGAAATACATTTTACAAACTCCAGCAAAATTGTGTTCAGTTTAACATTAACCTTTACTGTTACATGAGGTACTGAAATGCTACCATCAAAAATAGACTAGTACAAATACTAAAAAAGCTCAACAGTTGGCAAACATCTCAGTTTAACTCAGAACTTTCCTTTTCTGGCTTTCAATGCTGCAAACTTGTGGATCACTTCATCAAAATCAATTTCTTTTGCCAGTTCAC
The DNA here is from genome assembly GCF_040937935.1 of Hyperolius riggenbachi. Taxonomy (NCBI): domain Eukaryota; kingdom Metazoa; phylum Chordata; class Amphibia; order Anura; family Hyperoliidae; genus Hyperolius; species Hyperolius riggenbachi. Next base: position 165,192,718 of record NC_090650.1, read on the forward strand.
ATTCAACTGATAAAATTGCAAGATTGGAAAGCCTTGACTGCCCCATGGTAGATCGCAAATAGTTCTTTATCAGCTTCAGCTTTGAAAAGCTCCTTTCACATGAAGCCACAGACACACAGATTGTCAGAAATAATTTTAGGCTTAGTGAAAGGTTTGGTAGAGATTCTATGAAGTCCCATTCAGCTATAAACGACAAAACATCTAAAGCCGCCCAGTCTTTGACTTGTTCCATATTAATCCCTGCTGCTTTCAGGTGCCTTCTCAGCCTTGGTATTTCCAGTAAAAGCTCACTGTTTGATACCTCATCATAAAAAGTGGTGCGTTTTGGAATGGACGACTTTAACTCTTCTTCAGTGGCAAATATGAGACTCTCTACCTGAACAGACTCAAACATGGCTACCACTTCCTTAATGGCACTAGATCTGATCTGGAGTTCAGAATGAAAGCGATCAATACACTCAAGCATCGTTCTCTTATTTTCTTCTTGCAGAGTGAGTCCAACATCTCTTGCTTGCTCCCCTGCCATCCTCTTCCTGATCCTGGCTCTTCTCTCTACTGCAATTCCATATTCCTCTGATTTTAGAAGTGCCTGTTGAATTGCATGCTCCACTAGCTTATTGCGCTGCTCGTACAGAAAAAGTCTTAGAGCTTCTAGTTTTGCCACCACCTTGTCAAGAGTTAAGCCTTTAGTCTGCAAGTATTGTTGCGCAAGATTAACTTCCTGAAGTACATCACACCAGAAGTACAGATAGCACAAAAAAGTGAAATCACAGACAGCAGGTAGAAGACCTTGTGCTGCTCCTCTTGTGTCCAAATTTTCTTGGGGAACACAAAGAGCTTCAATTGCTGCTACAAACTGGTCAAACCTTTCCTTAACTGGTGTCACTGCAGCATGATGAGCACTCCAGCGTGTTGTTGATAGCCTTTTTACTGACACTCCAGTATGGCTAATTAATACATCCCATCTATGTGTAGAAGCAGAGAAGAAAGAAAACATGGTCTCAAGAGTTCCAAAAAATGTTACACACGATGAGTTTTCAGCAAAAGAGTGCTGTCCACACAAGTTAAGTGAATGGTCCACACATCCATTAAAAATGGCTTTTTTGTTCTTTCCCTTAAGAATGACTTGAACACCTCCATAGAGTCCAGCCATAGTGGCTGCATTATCATAACCTTGAGCACGGCACATCATTATGTCCAGTCCATCACTTTCCAGTTTTTTAAGGATTTCAGAACTGAGGTCAGCAGCTTTTTTCCCCTTCAAAGGGAAAAATCCAAGAAATACTTCTTTTACTTCAACTTTTCTATTGTTAATTAATACATATCGAATCACTTCAGACATCTGGTCAGTATGTGATATATCAGGTGTGCTGTCGAACATCATGCCAAAGTACTTTGCAGACTTTATTTCCATGACAAGCTTCTCCTTCACATGATTTGCCAAGGCACTTATAAACTCATTCTGAGTTTGTGGTGACAGATAAGAGACTGATACTTTCAATTTACATGTGGTGTTCTTTAATCTCATAAGATGCTCTTTCAGCACTGCATCATATTTTGAAAGCATTTCAACCATCTCAAGAAAGTTCCCCTTATTCAACGAAGACTCATCTTCCTTGTGACCACGGAATGCAAGATTCTGCCTGGCAAGGAACAATGTAATGTCAAGCAATCTGTGCAAAATGTCCCTCCACTTTTTCTTCCGTATTTCCATCAAAGCAATATTTTCATAATCAATCGTTTTATGCAGCCTCAGTCCTGCTGCCAATGTTTTCCACCTCTCAAGGCAATGTAGGTGCTTTTCAGAAATTTCATGGTTATGTACTTTTGGGCTTAGTTTCCACCATGTCTGGAAACCAGTCACAAATTTGGATGTTGTAGCTGTAGCAGAAACAGCGAACAGTCGGCAACAAAAACAGTATAAATTCTTGGTGACTTGTGAATAAACCATCCATGTTCGCAAAATTTTGTCACCATTTGGCATCACTTTATAAAACCACTCTTTTGAAAGATGGCGCACCTCTCCTTTTGCTCTCGTATCTTGCCTTGTCACATCAACAAATGGTCCATCTTTGTTCTGAAAAGAAGCACTTCCTCTTTTGACAATTTCAACTCGAAAATTATCCAGAACTGGTATCTCCCAGAATGAAACATCTTGTAAAATGTTAAATTCTTTATCAATATTGTCACTCATCTTGTGCTTAGTATGATGGCTGGAGTCAATTTTAGTGCTCTCCGCTGTCACATCAGCTCCTTGCTCTTCTGCTTCAGCATCACCTTCTGCTTCATTCTCACCTTGCTCTTCTGCTTCAGCATCACCTTCTGCTTCATTCTCACCTTGCTCTTCTGCTTCAGCATCACCTTCTGCTTCATTCTCTCTTTGCTCTTCTGCTTCAGCATCACCTTCTGCTTCATTCTCTCTTTGCTCTTCTGCTTTAGCATCACATTCTGCTTCATTAACTCTTTGCTGTTCTGCTTCAGCTTCATCTTCTACTTCATTCTCTCCTTCCTCTTCTTCAGCATAATCTTCTGCTTCATTAACTCCTTGCTTTTCTGCTTCGGTGTCTGGCTTATCCACTCTCTGCTCTTCTGAATGCATGCTTACATCAGTTTTATCAACCGGCAATTTACGCACAGCATCTTTAGAAGAACCCTGGCCATCATCTGCTCTTTTAATATATTGAAGAATGGATCCAGAAAGTGTTTCTAGTGATTTAAGTTTTGCCTTCTTTGCTTTTCTTTGCTGGTATCCACTAGGCCTCTTATTCTCATTTATGCTCTCCATGATGCTTGATGAAATATCCCTGCATAATAAAAAATAACCTTTTTGCATTTTCTCCAACCTAACTTTTAAGTCCTACTAAACATTAAAATGAAAATTAAAAAGTAATTACTGCACTGCATGTTTTATCTCCCTCTGCCACTATTTTCTGCAATGCAGTATATATGCACATGGCCCATATTCCTTGACATAGGGTCAGAGCAGGGCAGAGGCATAGTCATGTGACTGCAGCTATACCCATAGGATGTCACGGTTATGTTATGAGCTGCATGCATGGGACTGGCTGTATTAATAGTAGTAACATTAAGACTGGCTAGTCTTGCTTAAAGGAATACTATCGATGTATGCATTTATTTTTAAATGCTGTATGTTGTAGCACACATTAGGGCAAGTACTAGGAGCCATTTGATTCCTCACACAGCTGTTCCTCTCAGCTGTAAAATCCTCCGTCAGTTTTGGCGTCAGTGTTGGATACAAATGTATCTAATACTGAGGGCTCCCAGAGGGCTAGACCATGTCTCTGCAAAGGGGAGATGCTATCAACTCCTCAGTTTATAGTTTAATTATCACCTTGCTGAAAGAATCTTGTTGATATGGTGATAAGGGGTTAAAGATTCTAGCAATGTGTGTTTATTATCTGTGCTTCTCTTGACTGATAAAGATACTAATAATGCTAATTGTAGACAGTGGTCTGCCCCTCTCAGCAGCTTGTAAAGTGGATGCAGCCTGGAGTGAATCACCTCAAGCAGGCAGCCAGTCTGAGTGTAAACACAGACTATTGTTACAGCTAGTTATATTCCAGCAATATTCTAGCTCATTTAGTTACCTGTTACCACCTCAGATCAGCCTATTTCTCCTCATGTCTCCTGCATGCTGTGAGTGACACAGTGAAATATATTTGTGAGCTGCGTGACAGAGTAACCAAGCAGCTCAGGGTGACCCAAACTACTATGAGCTGTGTGAGAAATGAATTTTTAAGCAGGGATAGTGAGAGAGAGACCTGGGTGAATAAATAAAGTGCCCCTAGCACTAGTGGTAATTTGTACACTAATATAGAGTATTAAAAAAAAAAGTCGTTTCAATCGATAGTACTCCTTTAAGTAGTCCCCTATTCAGTTCCAGAGCAGTTTAGCTGAATAGATCTTAATATTTGGCACTGTATTCTGTAAATCCCAAATCTGAACTCAGAGGGAAATACCAGTGAGGAAAATACTTCGATGTTTCTGATCTAAAGAGCAAAAACAATGGCCTTTTAAGGCAGCAGGCATGGGAATATGCCCAAATGTCTGATTATCATTGTACAATTTAAAAAATATTTAGTGAAAACATGCACAGCAGTGTGGAAAGTTGACAGTTAGCCAAAACAGGTAGGCAAAACAGTTATAACAGTTAGGCAAACTGACCTAGGTAATTAGACAACGTTCACCAAACATAAAATGCCAAATGATGCAACAATAACCTCAAAGTACCAATTGCAGCCTCTATAACCATCAAATAAAAGCGGTAAACGGTACCTCCAACACATGAAATGCAACAAACATGTGCAAAGTGGCTAATGTGACCTCTGACACATGCACATACATTACTCCATATATTTGAAATGCAGCAAATGTTACCTCAGACATAAATGCTTCAAAAATGCTAGGCAGATATGTGACTAAGGGCTGGTGCACACCAAGAGCGCTTCTGACTGAGCTCTTTTAAAAACGCTAGCACTTTGAAAATCGCTTGGCTAATGTATTTGAATGGGATGGATCACACCGGAGCGATGTGATTTTCTCCCAAAAGCAAACTCTGGTGCTGCAGCATTTCTGCTGATTTCTGAGGCAATTTAGCCTCAATGTTAAAGAGACACTGAAGCGAAAAAAAAATGATGATATTATGATTTGTATGTGTAGCACAGCTAAGAAATAAAACATTAAGATCAGATACATCAGTCTAATTGTTTCCAGTACAGGAAGAGTTGAGAAACTCCAGTTGTTATCTCTATGCAAACAAGCCATTAAGCTAGTCGTGGAGAGGGCTGTTATCTGACTTTTATTATCTCAACTGTTCCTGGACTATTTACTTTTCCTCTGCTAGAGGAGAGGTCATTACTTCACAGACTGCTCTGAAAGACTCATTTTGAATGCTGAGTGTTGTGTAATGTGCACATATTATAGAATGATGCAATGTTAGAAAAAACACTATATACCTGAAAATAAAAGTATGAGAATATTTTCTTTGCTGCTAATCTTCTAGTAATTATTCATAGTACACAACCAATTCACTATATCATATTTTTTTTTCGCTTCAGTGTCTCTTTAAGTATAGGACAGTGGAAAATCGCTCTGAAAAGCGCTAGATAAGAGCGATTTTTCAAGAAGTTTTTGTTACAGAAGCTGTTCAGTTACAGCTCTACTGTAACAAAAAATAAAAAACGTTACACCAAAACGCTCCCAAAATTGCTAGGCATGATCAGAAAATCGCTAGGCACATGCCTACAATCGCCTAGAAAAATCACTTCAAAAAGCACTGAGCGCTTGTGATTACACTAGCGCGTTTCGGTGTGCACTGGCCCTACGTGAGGTAATACAGTCTTAATACACTGGTGGCAGTGCAGTACATCAGTGTATGTGACAAAGGGTCCTTTTACACTATATCAGTTGCTGTAAGTTTTAACTGAGAGGACAACTGATGTGCAGTCCAGTGTCCATGTTTCCCTATGGCCGCTTTTACACTATACCCTGAAAAACTGTAGCTTTTTAACAATGCACTGCTATGGAGAAAAAAAACACATTAAAACGCAACACAAAACATTCAAAAGCATTAAGTGTAAAAGGGCCCTTAAAGAGAGTCTGAAGCGAGAATAAATCTCGCTTCAGACCTCATATATAGCAGGGGCATGCGTGCCCCTGCTAAAACGCCGCTATTCCGCGGCTTAACGGGGGTCCCTTCACCCCAGATCCCCTCCGTAAAGCGGGGGAGCGCTTCCGCATTGGGGCAGGGCTAACCGCCGCAGCCCCGCCCCATGCGCGGGTCAGACGCGTACCTCCGCCTCTCCCCCGCCCCTCTCAGTCTTCCTTCACTGAGAGGGGCGGGGGGAGGCAGCGATGCGCGTCTGATAGACGCGCTGAGAGGCAGGGCTGCGGCCGTTAGCCCTGCCTCTAGGAGGAGCAAAATCTACAACCAAGTTGGTCGTAGATTTTACTGGGGTGGGTTTGGGGGGTCAGGGACCCCTGTTTAGCCGTGGGATAGCGGCGTTTTAGCAGGGGAACACATGCCCCTGCTATATATGAGGTCTGAAGCGAGATTTAGTCTCGCTTCAGTGTCTCTTTAAGCCTGGTTCACACATAAATTTGAACATTTCCAGTCCAGTACTGTCCTATGAGTTTTGAATCCATTTTCTATTAGTTTTACCTGACTGGACCGGAAATGTATACCTTGTTTGTATACCTTTTATGTGTGAACACAACCATTGAAACACATACACAACTGAAACAAAACTGACAGGACAGCACCAGACTGGAACGCTCGGTTCCTACTTGTGCCGGACCAGCCTACTTGTGCCGGACCGGGTCTGGAGGAGGACTCAGAGCTGCACAGCCGCACTTGCGGCTATGAGAACTGTGCAGGTGCTGCAGGACCTTGCAACCATCTTTAATGGGGCAAATGCAGAAGACCTGAGGGATCGGGTCGGGTCCCGACCTCAGGGTGAAAAAAAGAAAGACACCACGGCGGAATGAAACAGAGGTCGTGGATGGCGTCCTCTGTGGATAAAACTTGCAGCCAGGTATTTAACTTTTTTTTTCACCATTCGCGCCTCGTAAGACCTTTAAGATGGCCACACACTAGGCAATCCGACTGTACAATTTTTATACAATCTTACCAACATCCACGTAGTATAACACCAATAGATACACTGAGACTTAGATATATTTTTCAGTTATATACTACATGAAAGTGGTAAAAATGGTGATAGATTGTACAGTCAGATTGCATGGTGTGTGGCCAACTTGAGGCCTGGAACCCACTACAAATCGCTAGCCTTTTCAATGAGTGTTTTGTAAGCGATTTCATGAGTGTTTTCTGGCGATTTTGGTAGCGATTTTAAAAAGTGTAAGCTTTTTGTCAGCGATTGTGTAGCGATTTGCGATTAGCGTTTTTAATTCTGACTGGTCCTTTAAATTAATTTTAATTTTTTTTTTTACAGTGTGCAGTAATTTAAAAACGCTAGCAAATCGCTCTGTATAGCGATTCATGAGCGATTATGCCAGCATTTATATACTTTACATAGCAGAAACGCTAACGTTTAAAAATGCTGCATGTCCGGCGTCTGCGATTTTGGTAATCGCAATTGCTCCAGTAGAATTTGGCCCATCCATTAACATTAGCTGAGCGTTTAGGGAAATCGCTAGCGTTTTGAAATAGTCCCTAAACGTAAAAAAAAAAAATCGCTCTACTGGGTTCCAGCACTAAAGGTCCTTTTACACTATATCAGATGCTGTCAGTTGTAACTGAAAGGACAACTGATTGGCAGTCCAGTGGCCATGTTTCCCTGTGTCCTCTTTTACACTATACACTGAAAAACTGAAGCTTTTTCACAACCCATTATTATGGAGGAAAAAAAAATGCATTAAGAGGCAACGCATAAAGTGTAAAAAGGCCCTGAGGCCTCATTCACATTGTGCTCCGTTCGCGTGGCTGTTCGCATTGGTCGCTTTCTGTGCGCTGGGCATTTTTGCTTAAGCGTTTGTTAGCGGTTTTCCTGAGCATTTTTTTTTATTCACTCCCTCCCGGAAGTTAACTCTTTGATCTGGAAAATAATAAATACAATGTATTTATTCTTGAAAACGTGAACACAATCGATGCACAAAACTATTTTGTGAGCGTTTTGCATTTTTCCTATACTTTCCATTGAGGCAAATCACCTCAAAAATGGCCCACGCAGCGCAAATCGGAACGGCAAGAGAACAGAATGCCCCAATGAGAACTATCTCCTTGGAAAGCATGGTGTAAGTGCTTTCAGGGCGATTTTGAAAAATCACCAGCGCTTACAAAAAGGCAAAAGCGCCTCTAATGTGAAGGATCCCTAAGGGTGTATTTCCACTAGCCTTACTGTGTTCTCCCTGCGGATCCCGGGAATCCACACAAATCCGAATGTGGCTGTCACTCATTGTTGGGGATTAGGATGCATGCTGCAGAAATCTGCAGCATGCAATCCATATTTTTTCCTACAGTACACTATAACGCAATGGCAAATTCGCATTCAATGGAAATTACTCCACTGTTGCTGTTCCCCGTGCATAAATACTTTACCTGTCGGTGTTCACCGCTGGATCCGCGCTCTGTATACACACACATTTGATGTCACGCGCCCACGTATACGGCTGTAACCATGTGGGGTGTGCAATATCTGGAGGGAGGACGGAGCACAGAGCCAGCGGCGGACACCAGCAAGTAAAATATTCACACAAGGGGCACATTTTACACTAAGATGACAGCGCAGGGAGTTCCGTTGGGTTCGTTCGTTCTGATACCGCATGTGCTTATTGCTGAGCACCTGATCTATACATTGCAGCAAGTCCAATCGATACATGCGACCAATTTCAGCCCCAAATTGGTTGCATCATCGGGCATGCTTTTGATGGCACAGATTTTGATTAAATGGTTGATTAACCTGATGTATGGCCACCTATAGTGGTATCGGGCCCTTAGACTAAGTGGGGGTGTCATTAAAGGATACCATAGCCCAAATTAATATGAGAAATGGGGAAAGCAGGCATAGATGACCGCTCCCCCCGTTCTCCATTCTGCCCCTCCGATCCTCCTAAATGCCCTTTGGCAACCTCTTGCTGGGCAGCCGGGTCAGGCTGCAGTGCCAGTGCTGGCCCGACTATGCGCATCCTACAGGGTGCGTCCACGGACGGGCTATGACATCATGCGCAGAGCGCTCCCAGCCACGATCGCACACAGGTAGCCCAGCGCAGGAGCAGTGACACCCGGCCAACCAGGAAGAGGGTGCCGGAGGGCATTTAGGAGGATCAGAGGGGCAGAATGGAGAAGGGGGGGAGCAGTGAGTATCAGGGCAGCACATCATACATGCCTGCTCCCGTTTCTCATATTAATTTGGGCTCTGGTATCCTTTCAGGGCTCTTTCACATCTGCGCAAACTTTGAGCATTTTAATGCAACGCTAAAGTTTGCGTTAACCAAGGTAAGATGAAAGTCCATAGACTTCCATTTTACCTTTCACACCCGACGCTGCGTTTCGGTACGTTGCGGTTCCGACGCACCTGGGCGCAGTTTTTCGTCCGGGTTGCGTCGCACCGCATATACCCGACGACGCCGCAGGCTAAGTATCAACGCATGCAGGAGAACGGCTCCTGCACGCGTTGTCTGATGTGAAAGAGCCCTAAGCAGTAAAGACAGACAGCAGACAGCCCAGCTGCCCAGGTGAGATGACAAAAAAAAAAAAGTTCTGTGTGTGCTGTTCTCATCTCTAACCTCCTTCCTTTATGCAGCTTCTGGTGTCTCTCCTTCAGTGTACAGTAACAGTCAGCCCACAGATATGCACTTAGGGAGCACTGTGTGTGGCAAGAATCCGGACACAAGCAAGCCAGCCTCACTAGTCTCACTCCCAGACAGTCACAGATCAGGCAGCACGAGTTACCTGTTACAGTTACACGCTGTCACTGCAGCCAGAGCGGGCCCAGCACCAGCAGCACCAATCAGCATCAGGAGATGGCATACTCTCGGGGGGCGGGGCCGGGGCGGAGTTATGTGCACACGCACGAGATCAGCGAGAGCCTGGTCTGCGTGCGAGACCAGGGCACCGCAGCGGCAGACAGATCTTCTTGGTGACTCTGCATGATGAGTCACTGTTTCTGTCTGCTGACAGCCAGAAGGAGGCGGAGCGGGGTGACTCGAGCCGGAACTGAGCGGCCACGGCATGCGACGTGTACAGTGTGTACACATAGAGTAAACTAGTGCCGCCCGACCTGCCTTTTTGGAGGAGCGGAGCGATCATTCATCACCCCTGCCTTGTGGCTGCCATCACCCTACCTGGTGCGGCTCGCACCCCCCGCACCCCCATTACGACGCTACTGAGGGGGGGTTACAGCACTTTTAATTTTAGAGGCTGCTGGGGGGGGTCTCGGAGCACTTTTAACCAGAGGAGGGGGGGGGGGGGGTCGCAGTTTTACTTAATTTTTAAAAAATAGAGGCTGTGGGTTGGAGCATTTTTACTTTTTTGTCCAACCAGAGGTTGGGGAATGGCAAAGTTGAGGGGGGGGGGGCAGCAGATGAAGGATTGTACAGGGTTTGGAGAACTTTTTCTTTATTAAAACAAAATGGAAGCTGGGGGGGGGGGGGGATTTGTTGGTCAGATCACTTTTACTTATCTTAGCAAATATGGGGGCCCTGAACACAGAACAAGCTGAAAAGGCTCCATGTTATGTGACAGATATCACAATTCTGTCACAGCACTGCATTTATCATGTGGTAGAGGTAGGTATAATTATGTGAGGTAAAAGACATGCAAACACGCACCTTATTTCACTTCAGAATTCAAGTGTGAGGTATTTCACTACTAAATACCACACATTTTTTGTAGAATATTACCACATGAATTACCTCATGAAATTACATGAGGTAAAATTTTACTTAAACTACCAGAATTCACAAGTTGATTTCCCTCATGAGGTAAACTCAATTCCATGAGGTAATTATTTACTAAACGCTACCAGAATTGAGCCCAATGGGCTTAATTCTGGTAGCTCTGTGAGGTAAATATTTGTTGGTAGTTAAAATACCTCATGAGATATTTTCCTCTTCTTTTATCAATTCTGAAAGATTTTTCTCCATTTCAGAACATGAGGTAAAACATGTGGTAAAACATGTGGTAAAACATGAGGTAAATGCATAGAGTGAGGTAAAACATGAGCTAAATTCAGTGGTAAGCCTGCAGCAAATAAGTAATAGTCTTTAATTGTCTTCCATAAGTTAGGATAGTCTTTGGAAGATTTTTTTTTTTTTTGAGGAAAGTTGTATTTGAAAATCCAGCTCATTTACCTTTTAGAGGCTGGGGGGAGGGGGTGGTGGTAGGAGCACTTTTAGAGGCTAGGGGGAGGGGGGGGGGTCGGAGAACTTTTAGAGGCTGGGGAGGGGTCCGCACTTTTAGAGACTGGGGGTGTGAGTACTTTTACTTTTAGAGGCTGGGGGTCTGGAGGGGGGGTTACAGCACTTTCATTTTTAGAGGCTGCTGGGGGGGCCTCGGAGCGCTTTTAACCAGGGGAAGAAGGGGGGGGGGGGAGAAATCGGTGTTTGCCGCAGTTTTACTTAATTTTTTTTAAAAACAGAGGCTGTGGGTTGGAGCATTTTTACTTTTTTTTCCAACCGGAGGTTGGGGAATGGCAATGTTGAGGGGGGGGGGGGGGGCGGCAGATGAAGGATTGTACGGGGTTTGGTGCACTTTTTCTTTTTTTAAAACAAAATGGAAGCTGGGGCTGGGGGGGATTCACTTTTACTTATTTCAGCAAAATATGGGGGCCCTGAACACAGAACAAGCTAAAAAGGCTCCATGTTATGTGACTGATATCACAATTCTGTCACAGCACTGCATTTATCATGTGGTAGAGGTAGGTCTAATTATGTGAGGTAAAAGACATGCAAACATGCACCTTATTTTACTTCAGAATTCAAGTGTGAGGTATTTCACTACTAAATACAACACATTTTTAGTAGAAAATTACCGCATGAATTACCTCATGAAATTACATGAGGTAAAACTTTAATTAAACTACCAGAATTCAAAAGTTGATTTCCCTCATGAGATAAACCCAATTCCATGAGGTCATTATTTACTAAACACTACCAGAATTGAGCCCATTGTGTCCAAAGTCCAACCGCACAACTGGGACATGACAGTTTTCAGCCAAGACACCTCCCAAAAATTATGCAGCAATTGTGTTTTGGGTTAAATATAGGTGGTATCAGTGACCTGTGGCACCCTGGCCTGGCGGTGGGAGCTGCACAGGCAGCAGGAGCAGGGCAATGCAGCAGCAGGTGTAACGTGGGCCAGGACCATGGCGGACGTGGCACTTGCCAAGTGTCTAATGGCACTTGGCAGTTGCTAAGTGTCACGTGGCACTTGCCACTTGTCACGTAGCACTTGTCACGTGGCACTTGGCACGTGTCACATGGCACTTGGCACATGTCACGTGGCACTTTCCACGTGGCACTTGCCAAGTGTCACGTGGCACTTGGCACGTAACACGTGCCAAGTGACACGTGCCAAGTGACACGTGACACGTGCCAAGTGACACGTGACAAGTGACACGTGACAAGTGCCAGATGACACTTGGCAAGTGACACGTGACAAGTGACACGTGGCAAGTGCCGAGTGACAGTCAGATAGCAGAGGAGAAGACACTAGTACACACTAACACATTAATGATTTAACAATAGTGTAGTGATAGTGAAGGGGTTAATCACTAAGCTTATCACTGTGTACAGCCCTTGGCCCAACAGCACTGCAGCTATGCAGCACACACTCTAACTGTCACACTATGAGACATCAATCAAGCTAATTAACGATTACTGTAGAGTAGTGAAGGGGTTAATCAATGAACAGCTTTAGGTTTATAACTGTGTAGTGTGTACAGCCCTTTGTAGGCCACCAGCACTGGAGCATGTCTCTCAAGAAGCATTCAGCAAGCCAGGACGATCTGTCTCATCATGGCAGCCCTCCTTATTATACAAGGGGGGCTGGCCAATGTTCCTTTCTGTGATTGGGTGCCAGGGCTTAGGCTGGGAGGCCTCTGATTGGCTCAATGAGGACAGGTGGGGCTGGCCAGGGTTCCCCTCTGTGATTGGTTGGTAGGGCTTCTGCTGGGAGCCCTCTGATTGGCTCCAGGACGTCATAACCTTAGTTACAGTATTTCGGATCCGGATATCCCGGATATCTGCGGATATCCAGGTAATGCGGCCAAATATCCACAGATAGCTATCCGGATTTATGTAGAAATCCAGAATATTGAATCTAATCCGGATAGCATAAAAATGGTCGGATATCCGGGTTACCTGGATATCCAGAATCCGGATGAGCACCACTGAACCAGACATACATTTTTCCAGTCTTCAGCTGTCCAATTTTGGTGAGCTTGTGCAGATTGTAGCCTCTTTTTCCTATTTGTAGTGGAGATGAGCGGTACCCGGTGGGGTCTTCTGCTGTTGTAGCACATCCGCCTCAAGGTTGTGCATGTTGTGGCTTCAAAAATGCTTTGCTGCATACCTGGGTTGTAATGAGTGGTTATTTCAGTCAACATTTCTCTTCTATCAGCTTGAATCAGTCGACCCATTCTCCTCTGACCTCTAGCATCAGCAAGGCATTTCCACTCACAGGACTGCTGCATACTGGATGCTTTTCCCTTTTCACACCGTTACTTGTAATCCCTAAAAATGGTTGTGCGTGAAAATCCCAGTAACTAAGCAGATTGTGAAATACTCAGATCGGCCCATCTGGCACTAACAACCATGCCATGCTCAAAATTGCTTAAATCACCTTTCTTTCCCATTCTGACATTCAGTTTAGAGTTCAGGAGATTGTCTTGACCAGGACCACACCCCTACAAGCATTGAAGCAACTGCCATGTGATTGGTTGATTCGATAATTGCATTAATGAGAAATTGAACAGGTGTTCCTAATAATCCTTTAGGTGAGTGTATATCTGCATTTGAAGAGGGCTGGGATGCTTTTCTTGCATTAAAGGGCATTCACGGCTATAATTTTTAGGTAATGCCTGAAATAATTGATCCAGGGATTTATCTGACTGTCATGTGGAGTTGGGAAGGAATTTTCCCTTTTAAGGCTAATTGGCCAAGGCCTTGTTGGTGTTTTTGCCTTCCCCTGGATCAGCTGTGATATGTGCAGGTTCAGGATGGTGTTTTATTTTTATTTATTTATTTTCCTGGTTGGACTTGATGGGCGAATGTCTTTTTTCAACCAAACTAACTATGCAACTATGTAATAATTTAGTGTTTCTCTATTTATAATCCATATTCAGTGACTACTGGCCTATTGTAACTGAGAGTGGTAGAACACAACTTTTTAAAATAATAAAAATGTATTCACTGCTTTTAATGATGTTTAAGATCTAATTTGAAACTGCACAGTTAAAAATGACTTGGGATCATGTACTATTGTGAGGCATGTACCGTATATACATGGTAGAACTGTAAGAGTATTAAAGAGAACCAGAGACGACAGTAAACACCTACCCTGCTTTTAGTTTATTCTTCTCAGTCTAATCTATCTGTTATCAACTGTGATGAGAATCCACCGACTGATTCAGTCTAGGTTTGACCTGGAATCATTATAGCTGAGTCACTCTTCTGTGGAGTCTTTTCAAGCCCAAGCTTGCCACCTCCTGGCTCAAATTTCCTACTCAGAGCTGTTGGCATGTGTGACGCCGGGCGACGCCCAGTCGTCCGAGGATTCGCGGCCGATTGTCCGATCGCAACCGTGATCGGAAAACTGACATTCTTTATTTTTAAAATAGAAGTTTTTCCTTCCTGCCTTCCCCCCCCCTTTTGCCATGAGGGCTGAATGGGCCTGCGTTAGCATATGGCTAAAGCAACCTGGTTTAGCAAGAAATCCTGTTAAGGCTCCCGGAAAAGCTCTGGTGACACTAATGTGCTAATTGGGCAGAGCTGAAATACCAACAGAGTCTATTCAACAGGGGAAGCTAGCACAGCATGAGGTCTATTGACACCTACATTCCTCCCAGTCTTGACGGCACCGACTAAACTGAGTATGGAATGCATGGTGTTGATAACTTTGTCACATTTTGCAAATACCATCCATGGGAGGAATATGAAAATTACATAATTTTGTTTCCCTAATTCTGTAGAATATGGTGATACTAGACATAGCCAGGTAACCCGAGCAGGGGCTGAGATATGAATAATGGGGTCCCCGTGCGCCCCAAATATTGCAAGTTTGATGTCCTATGAACGTGTATTCTCAGCCCAATCTGAATATGAAATCGGTTTGCATGTGCGACAAAACCCCGGCGGGGTATGAAATTGGACATATTTTGTGGATGGCTGGAAGTTCCTCCCCTGAGAACTCACTGCCTGACACGCCCCTGGGCTGAGCTTGAGACTCCGCCCAGAAATGTCAGTGCTCAAAACTGATTGCATGAGGACCCCCAGCCAATTCCCCCACTTTCCATCATACCGAAAAGACTGCCACTGCTTGGGGAAATAGCAGTGGCCATCTTGCAGGCGGAGCAACGGCCATGTGGTTCGGCCATATTGCGAACTAACTGCAACAAAGGAACTTTGTCTTTTCCCGAACGGACTTTCCACAGAATCATAAGTATTCGTTCTTTTTATCCCTTTTTCTTTTATGTACTGTGTTATCACTGTCTCTCATCGTTTAATTGTTCACGATTGTCTGTATATATTAATTATTTATATTGTAACAAATAAAGGCTTTTTAAAAGGTCTTTACCTCTCAGTAAAACCTTCTATTCAGTATACACAGACGAGACCTAAACTTCCGAAGGGACGCTACTGTTTTGATAGATAGATAGGAATTGCACAGTTTTAACCGGTTGTTTGTTTCACAGGTCTATAGCCAGTTAGCAGTTATCTCTGGGCTGATAGAAAACAGAGATGGTGGCAAATCTACCCCTGGGTTGGAGTAAAAGTGTATTTTCGTAACCTCACAGGCTCCCTACTGCGTCGTGACGCTCAAACTCCGCCAATTCTACGCAGATTGCGTCCATAGCTCTCAATCTGTGTGCTAGAATCGGATCGGACGGTTTTGCATGTTCACGGCCAGTGGGGCTCTTGTGACAGTGGTCGGCAGCGTTTGGGATCTGTGTGTGCTGATAGTATCTCAGGTAGGGCTATCGAATTAGCCCTATCGAGAAACGAACTAATTCGTTGGTAGTGACTGAGTGCAATATATTTTTCATATATACAGAGAGACTGTGTAACCAGTACCCCTCCCCTAAGTTTTCTTTTATTTGGCATGGAAATGTCCGGGAATTACAAGGTCATGGTCCTATCCGACCTGCAGAGTCTGTGCGAGGCGAGAGGCATGGACATCCGCGGCAAGAAACAGCAGGACCTGATAACGGACTTGTACCGATGGGATAGCCAGAATCTGCGGACGCTGGAGGTGTCCACTGTGGAGGACACCGGCTCATCTAACGCAAGTCGAGGGGAACCAGAGACTGAAGATCCTGTGCGTACCGAGGTTGAGCAACCCGCGGGCAATGCGGCAACAGATACGCAGGAGGCTGTCAGTGTGATCCCCGACCCCAGAACCCCTGAAAGTACTCGCCTGGAACCGGCCAGTACTGGACTGTCCAGTTATGTTGATCCAGTAATGCAGCAGGCATTGCAAAAGCTGATGGAAACTGATGTGGACAAGTACCTGCAGTACATGGCGGAGCAAAAGCGAGAGGAACGCCAATCTGCAGAGGCGCGGGAGAGACGACAGCATGAGCTGAACATGGCGAAAGTGCAGCAAGCCAGCCGGAGTTCAAGGCCCAGCCTCCATGCTGAAGGGACTGCCGCTCCAGTAAGTGCAAAATTTAAATTTGCTATTATCGAAAAAGACACTGACATTGACTTGTTTTTGAGGTCTTTTGAAAAGGCCTGCCGTCAGTATCGTCTGTCCCAAGACCAGTGGGCCAGACATCTGACACCCTTGCTGCGCTACAAAGCGCTTGATGCTTTCTCAGAGCTGCCTGTGGAAAAGGACAATGATTATACCGCTATAAAGGAGGCTATAATCACTAAGTACCAGCTGACGCCAGAAGCCTACCGGAAAAGGTTCAGGTCCTGGCAGAAAAAATCTACTGATTCTTATCAAGATGTGGTCAGCAGTCTGCTCACCACACTCCGCCAGTGGACGCTAGGCCTCACTAAAGGGTCTTACGGTGTCCTGGAGGACTTAATCGTCCTGGAGCAGTTTCTGAACATTTGCCCGGCTGATGTACGCCAGTTTGTGCTGGAGCGCCGACCGGCGTCAGCGACGGTCGCTGCAGACCTCGCTGAGACCTTTGCAACGACCAGGGTGCCGGAGACCCGCAGGACTGCCCCATCTAGCTGGAGAGGAGGTCAGTCCCACAATTTTGCAGACTCTCCTACCTCTGTGAGCCGTGCGCCCCAGAGGCCCTCCAGCGCAGCTGCTGCGTCCAGGCCTGCAGTAACAGAGGGCATCACCTGTCACTTTTGCCGCAAGCCCGGACACATGAAGTTTAACTGCCCGGAGCGGAGGCAGACCGCGCCAGCTCCTGCACCACCTACACCTCGCCCACGGCAACTGCCGCCAGCCAGCGCACCCCAGCTGGGAGCACCCAACAACGTCATGTTCGCAGGTGGGAGAGGGATCCACTCCGCTACGAGCAACCACCAGCTGGTTACAGTGAACGACCAGCTTGTTACCGGTTTCCGCGACACTGGAGCGGATGTCACCCTGGTGCGTGCGCACCTGGTCCCGACGGAAAATATCCTCCCTGACAAATACCTTACCCTCACTGGAGTGGGGGGCACTCTTTCTCGCATTCCCCAGGCTCGGGTGTCCATCGATTGGGGGGTGGGGGTTCAAGAGAAGGTTGTTGGGGTCCTGGACCAACTGCCGGTCCCAGTTTTGTTGGGGACCGACCTGGGCAAGCTTGTGGCCTATTATGAACCTGCCCCAAGCCCCTCAGACTGCCAGGAGGGAGACGGACTCTCCGCCCACACTAAGGTACTTTGCACCAAGGGGCAAGAACAGGGGGGAGGTGGGTTGAATGTGCCCAGTCCAGGGGTACCGAGTCCAATAGTACCTGTGTCACAGGTACCTGTGTTTGATATACCGATTGTTTGTGATGAAAATGTTGTTGTACCTGTCACTGTAATTCATGCATGCAGCCAGGATGTGAGTAATGCCAGTATGTGCCAGTCTGAAGGTGTACCTGTACTGGCAGTAACACGCAGCCGCGCTGCTCAGAACCTGGGCTCAGAGCAGGTGGAAGAGGTTCCGGCCTCCTCCCCCTCCTCTGACCACAGGGATGGTAGCCTTCAGCCACTAACTGCATATGCCACGGGCCAGCTGGCTGGAGAGCGGTCATTTGATGTGGGTGACAAGGTATATGCCCTTCTTCCCGTGAGGCAGAACAAGCTGCAAGCAGCCTGGGAGGGGCCTTTTACTGTAGTGCAGCGGTTAAACCCTCTGACGTATCTAGTGAACATGGGGGGCAGGAAGCAGAAGGGCTTTCATGTAAACATGCTGAAGGCCCACCATGACAGGACCCAGTATGCGCTGCCAGTGTGCAGCCGGTTAGAGCAGGGAGAGGCAGACCCCCTGTTAGACCTGCTGGCTGACGTACGAGATGTGGACGGCGACCTAAACGTCAATCCACAGCTCGCCTCAGCCCAGCAAGAGCAGTTACAGAAGGTGCTGGGCCAGTACCAGCACACCTTCTCCGGTATCCCGGGGCGGACCAGTATGGCGGTGCATGGGGTAGATACAGGTACCCATCCCCCCATCAGGCAATCCGCTTACCGTGTCTCTCCCGAGGTACAGGCGGACATGCAGAAGGAGGTGAGGGAGATGCTGGAGTTAGGGGTGGTTCAAAAGTCCAGTAGTGCCTGGGCAGCCCCTGTTGTCCTGGTCCCCAAGAAGGACCAGACAACTCGGTTCTGCGTAGACTACAGGAAACTGAACGCCATCACCACTACAGACGCCTACCCCATGCCTCGCATTGATGAGCTGCTAGATACACTGGCATCAGCCAGGTACCTATCAATCATGGATCTGAGCCGGGGGTATTGGCAGATACCACTTGCACCTGACGCGAGGCAAAAGTCGGCCTTCATCACCCCTTTCGGCCTCTTCGAGTTCACGATGATGCCCTTTGGGATGAAGAACGCCCCCGCCACGTTTCAGCGGGCCGTGAACGACCTGCTAGAGGGAATGCAAGGGTTCGCTGTAGCGTATCTGGATGACATTGCGGTGTTCAGCCCCACCTGGGAAGAACACCTCAAACACCTGTCCCAGGTACTAGAGAGGCTGGCCATGGCCAATCTGACGGTTAAACCGAGTAAGTGTCAGATTGGCATGACCGAGGTGCAGTACTTAGGTCACCGGGTGGGGGGTAACACCCTGAAACCTGACACGGGAAAGGTGGACGCCATCCTGGCATGGCCTCGACCTATCACGAAAAAGCAGGTCCAGGCGTTCCTGGGGACCGCCGGCTACTATAGGAAATTTGTTCCCGCCTATAGTACACTGGCGAAGCCCCTGACCGATGCCACTAGCAAGAAGCACCCCAAGGTTGTTAGCTGGACCCCCGCTTGCGAGAATGCCTTCCAGGCCTTGAAGCAGGCCCTCGCAAGCGCCCCTGTGCTTCAGGCCCCAGACTTCAGTCGTCGGTTTGTGGTGCAAACCGATGCCTCTGACTACGGTCTCGGCGCAGTCCTCAGCCAGGTGGATGGAAAGGGGGATGAACACCCTATCCTCTACCTGAGCCGGAAGCTCCTGCCCCGAGAGGTAGCCTACTCCACAACTGAAAAGGAGTGCCTGGCGATCGTGTGGGCCCTACAGAAACTGCAGTCGTATCTGTACGGCCGCTCCTTCACGATCGTCACTGATCACAATCCCCTGAGTTGGCTAAACCGTACTGCTGGAACCAACGGCAAGCTCCTACGGTGGAGCCTGTCATTGCAGCAGTACGACTTTACGATCCAACACAAAGCAGGCAGCCGACACCAAAACGCTGATGGGCTGTCGCGGTGTCAGGGGGAACCCGACCCAACAGCGCCAATAGCTGCTACGGAAGGCGTCCTGTTGACACCTCCCTGAGCAGAGCTCGGGAAGGGGGAGGTGTGACGCCGGGCGACGCCCAGTCGTCCGAGGATTCGCGGCCGATTGTCCGATCGCAACCGTGATCGGAAAACTGACATTCTTTATTTTTAAAATAGAAGTTTTTCCTTCCTGCCTTCCCCCCCCCTTTTGCCATGAGGGCTGAATGGGCCTGCGTTAGCATATGGCTAAAGCAACCTGGTTTAGCAAGAAATCCTGTTAAGGCTCCCGGAAAAGCTCTGGTGACACTAATGTGCTAATTGGGCAGAGCTGAAATACCAACAGAGTCTATTCAACAGGGGAAGCTAGCACAGCATGAGGTCTATTGACACCTACATTCCTCCCAGTCTTGACGGCACCGACTAAACTGAGTATGGAATGCATGGTGTTGATAACTTTGTCACATTTTGCAAATACCATCCATGGGAGGAATATGAAAATTACATAATTTTGTTTCCCTAATTCTGTAGAATATGGTGATACTAGACATAGCCAGGTAACCCGAGCAGGGGCTGAGATATGAATAATGGGGTCCCCGTGCGCCCCAAATATTGCAAGTTTGATGTCC
Source organism: Hyperolius riggenbachi (assembly GCF_040937935.1). Taxonomy (NCBI): domain Eukaryota; kingdom Metazoa; phylum Chordata; class Amphibia; order Anura; family Hyperoliidae; genus Hyperolius; species Hyperolius riggenbachi. The sequence goes on from NC_090650.1 coordinate 165,212,913, forward strand.
TATGAACGTGTATTCTCAGCCCAATCTGAATATGAAATCGGTTTGCATGTGCGACAAAACCCCGGCGGGGTATGAAATTGGACATATTTTGTGGATGGCTGGAAGTTCCTCCCCTGAGAACTCACTGCCTGACACGCCCCTGGGCTGAGCTTGAGACTCCGCCCAGAAATGTCAGTGCTCAAAACTGATTGCATGAGGACCCCCAGCCAATTCCCCCACTTTCCATCATACCGAAAAGACTGCCACTGCTTGGGGAAATAGCAGTGGCCATCTTGCAGGCGGAGCAACGGCCATGTGGTTCGGCCATATTGCGAACTAACTGCAACAAAGGAACTTTGTCTTTTCCCGAACGGACTTTCCACAGAATCATAAGTATTCGTTCTTTTTATCCCTTTTTCTTTTATGTACTGTGTTATCACTGTCTCTCATCGTTTAATTGTTCACGATTGTCTGTATATATTAATTATTTATATTGTAACAAATAAAGGCTTTTTAAAAGGTCTTTACCTCTCAGTAAAACCTTCTATTCAGTATACACAGACGAGACCTAAACTTCCGAAGGGACGCTACTGTTTTGATAGATAGATAGGAATTGCACAGTTTTAACCGGTTGTTTGTTTCACAGGTCTATAGCCAGTTAGCAGTTATCTCTGGGCTGATAGAAAACAGAGATGGTGGCAAATCTACCCCTGGGTTGGAGTAAAAGTGTATTTTCGTAACCTCACAGGCTCCCTACTGCGTCGTGACGCTCAAACTCCGCCAATTCTACGCAGATTGCGTCCATAGCTCTCAATCTGTGTGCTAGAATCGGATCGGACGGTTTTGCGTGTTCACGGCCAGTGGGGCTCTTGTGACAGCATGGGTGAAGCTGCTGCTGCCAAGAAAGAAGTTCTGAAACAGACAAGTGCATCTGTGTGCACTGTGCAGCCAGTCATTATCTACTGTATGCAGTTTCATTTCTATGAGAGACACTTCCTACAGGCAGGCACACAGCATACCAGAATAATCAAGTTGAAAGCAGCCAGATGAAAGGCAGCAGCAGCCCTGCTTGTCTATAGTCTCATAGAGGCTAGACAGCACATCCAGAACAGTTTATAACCTGGAATCAGAAGAGATATGAGCCGGCGGCCATATTGGATATTTCCTGGAGCAATAATGGATAAAAAAACACTCAAAAAGGCACACCAGAGTGGTGAAATTATCAGGTAGAGCATTTATTCTTTACAAGCTATCAACTGATATGTTTATTTTGTGTGAATCGTTCATCTCTGGTTCCCTTTAACCACTTGAGGACCCACCCTTTACCCCCCCTTAAGGACCAGCGCTGTTTGAAGGGATCTGTGCTGGGTGGGCTCTGCAGCCCCCAGCACAGATCAGAGGGCACGCAGAGCGATCAGATCGCCCCCCTTTTTTCCCCCCTATGGGGATGATGTGCAGGGGGGGTCTGATCGCTCCTGCGTGCAGGCTAGTTGCGGGGGGGGGGGGCACCTCAAAGCCCCCCTCCGCTGCGACATTCACCCCCCTCCCTCTCCTACCTCTCCCTCCCGGTGATCCGGGCTGCACAGGACGCTATCCGTCCTGTGCAGCCAGTGACAGGACGTCCCCTGTCACATGGAGGCGATCCCCGGCCGCTGATTGGCCGGGGATCGCCGATCTGCCTTACGGCGCTGCTGCGCAGCAGCACCGTACAATGTAAACAAAGCGGATTATTTCCGCTTGTGTTTACATTTAGCCTGCGAGCCGCCATCGGCGGCCCGCAGGCTATTCACGGAGCCCCCCGCCGTGATTTGACAGGAAGCAGCCGCTCGCGCGAGCGGCTGCTTCCTAATTAATCAGCCTGCAGTGGGCGACGCAGTACTGCGTCGCTGGTCCTGCAGCTGCCACTTTGCCGACGCACGGTATAAGTGTGCGGTCGGCAAGTGGTTAAGGGAAAAAATATTATTGTTCTCTCACTGCATGAATGTACCCTTGGGGAATTGTAATGCATACTGTATCTCATCTCTATATCTGTAATCTCATATGTATATACATTTTCTAGTTTTGGATTATTCAGAGGCACAATAAACATTAGTCATCAAAGGCTTCCACAAACTTTAGTCTTACTTTGTGTTGTACACTTTACTTTCATTTTGTGTTTAGTATACTTATCAAGCCTAAATTTCCAGTGTACCACTAAATATTGTCTCTCTCCTTGTACATTTAAATTCACACTGTCTGAATTCATATTTATTTTTATTTTACAGCAACTGCTAGCAGCACAACAGCTTGCATCTGCTGTAGCAAGTGTAATGCCTGGAGGTGCTCCAGCTCTAAATCAGCCAATTCTCATTCCATTTAACATGGCAGGGCAACTTGGGGGGCAACAAGGACTGGTCTTGACATTACCTACAACCAATCTTACTAATATTCAAGGATTGGTGGCTGCTGCTGCTGGAGGAATACTGACTCTACCACTGCAAAATCTGCAAGGTAAGCTCACTTTACCAGAATTATTGAAATAATTAATTAATTACATATTACAATTAATTATTCAGTGTCTAAGTTAATATTCAAGAGCTGTAAGACAAAATGGTCTCATTTCTGGTAGGGTTATAAAACAAATTACCTCATGTGAGGTAATTTACCTCATGAGGTAATGACATTTACCAATTCTGGTAGGTTTTAGTCATGTTTTACCTCATGTGGTAAATTTTAGTCATGAATTACCTCATACGGTAAATTATGAGGTAATTTGTGCAGTATTTTACCTCAAATCAGAATTCTCATGAAGAAAAGGGGGCATGTTAGCACAAAATTTACCGTTCAGTTTAAGACCTGCCTGTACCTGGTCTTATCCTGATTTCTGTAAGAAGTCATAGATGAAAATGAGAGAGTGAGGGCCTGAGGTTAGAGTGAGTGTTAGGGATGATCAATAAGATGCATTTTTTTGATGCAAGTTTAAATTTTTGCACAAATATGCAGCTTGAAAATGGACCAGGTTGAAATTGATTGGTCCATTTTTAAACTGCATAGATTTGTATATAAGTTTGCATCAATTTGCATCAACTCAGAAAACATTTCATCTCATTGATCATTCATCCCTAGTTAGTGTGCTGAGAGTGTGGGCCTGAAATGAGAGCGAGTGTGCTGAAAGTGAGGGTCTGAAGTTAGACTGAATGTTGAGAGTGAGGGGCTAAGGTTAGAGTGAGTTGTCCCAGTATTGGTTAACCAGCTATAGGTGCCACACTATAGGTAGGTCAGCTATAGGTGACACAGTATAGGTGGGTCAGCTATAGGTGCCACAGTATAGGTAGGTAGGTCAGCTATAGGTGCCACAGTAGAGGTAGGTTTGCTATTGGTGCCACAGTATATGTTAACAAGTTAAAAGTGTCCCTATTAGAGGTAAAAAGAAAAGTGAATTTATATTTTTAAACCTCCGCCTTCCTCCCTCACAGTTTCCCACCCCCTCCTTCCTGGTCCCCCCCCCCCTCCGATTCCCCAATGACACTGGGAGATGAGCATGGAGAGTAATATTACTCACCATGGCTCTCTCCAGCGATGACCGTACATCCTCCAAGGCTGTATAGTTCCAGGCTGTCGTTCACAGTACTGGGGACGTGGCTTGATGACATATGTATATAGTCAGATCCCCCTGTATATAGCAAGCATTTATAGCAAAATTATCCCTGTAAAAAGCCATTGTATATAGCCTGTCCCCCATATATAGCCAATATATATAGTGCAATCCTCCTGTATATAGCAAGCGTTTATAGCAATATTCCCCCTGTAAATAGCCAGTGTAAATAGCAACCCCCCCCCCACATATAGCCAATATATATATATATAGTCCAATCTCCCCTGTATATAGTCAGATATCCCCCGCCCCATATAGCCATATATCCCCCATATACAGCTAGTATATATAGCCAGATCCCCCCTCCTGCATATAGCAAGATCAACTCTGCACATAGCTAGTATACATAGTCAGATTCCCCCTATATAACAAGTATATAATAATAAAGCACCTAAAAGTGCTCCGATTCCCCGCCCCCATCCCGAGCAAACTCCCTTCTGACCTCCCCCCCCTTCCCCTCGCTGTGTAGTACTACTTACACCTTCATGGCTCTCTCCAGTGTTAGTCGCACTCCCTCCTCCTCTGTACAGTTCCAGGCTACTGTTCCCTGTATCAGGGATGCGGCTTGATGACGTCATCAAGCCGTGTCCCTGGTGCAATGAACAGTAACCCGGAGCTGTACAGTGAAGGAGGAGGGTGCACGATCATCGCTGGAGAGAGCCATGATGGTGAGTAGTTGTAACAATCTGCTAGTGTATGAGGGCACTAGCAGACAGACAAGTATCAGACCTTCCCAACTGGGGAATGTCTTACAGACAGTGACAGTAGAAGACAATACTGTCACTGATACAGATTATAAGAATGGTCAACAGTTAGGGTCAGTAACAAATCTGACAGATACGGTACAAAATCGGCAGGCAAATACAATGTGAGTAAACAGGTAGAGGTCGGCAACAATCAGATATGCAAAGGTACAGAATCGGCAGGCAAGAGCTAAGTGAGTGTTCAGGCAGAGGTCGGACTCGGCAACAGATCAGATTGGCAAGGTACTGAATCGATAGGCAAAGAGTAGTCAGAGAAACAGGCAGAAGTCAAACACAGTATAACAATCAATAATAATAATAGGCTAGCTAGTATGGAATCCCCGGGGTCCTGCCGGTTCAAGCCACACACGGAACTGACTAAGGTCTGAAGCCTTCGCTGCGAAGTGCTAGCTAGAGCAGACAGTGAGCAAGTGTTGGAGCAGCGCTTAAGAAGCCCGGGTAAGCAGGAGAAAACGCCCTCAATCCGCTTGAGCAATCCGGAACCGGAGGTGGAGTCCTGCGTGTCAGCTGACAGCTGGTCTGCTGACACACTTCCTTAGAGCATAAGAGGAGCGACGTTGCCAGCGCATGCGTCCGCCCTCATTTTCAGTCTGAGTATCATGCAGCCAGATCCCCGCAGGCACGCTGCTGACATCATCAATGCCAATGCGGCCGGCCGCACCGGAAGTCCTAGATGCGCTGCCAGCGGAGGTAACAGCAACAGGGCTGGTAAGGGCAGGATTACTGACATTACCCCCCCCCCCCCTCCCCCGAGGCGTGGACTCCGAACACGCCAGAACTGGTCTATCTGGGTGAGAATTATAAAACTCAGAAACCAACTCATCTGTGTAACGATCGGTGGGTGCAGAGAGTATCTGATTACCGGTGATCTGCAGTATCACCGGAAATACAGATATATACCAGATTATAAGTGATCTGCAGTCTCACCGATAATCCGATATACAAACTAACCTCTGTTCACCTGAGTAGAGTGTAGTGTTTAGTGTAACAGTAACACTTAGAGGACAAGGCCTCAATGCAGCAAGGAGTACTGCACAGATTCCTTCTGCAGACCTGAGCTCTCCAAGACGGGAGGAGTCAGACTGACAGTAGGAAGGTATATCTGAAAGTGACCCTCAGGAGGGAGGATCGCTAACAGAGCGAGGAACCGCCTCTAACGGTAAGGTCGGTTCTCGAGGTCGGACAAGCCAGGTCGTACACACACAGACAGATAAAGTACAAGATCAGGAGGCAAAGGCGGAGTCAAAGTACAGGCAGGGTTCAGCAACGGGGTATCAGATATATCGGGGTACAAAATCAGGAGGCAGAAGCAGAGTCAAGGAACGAGCCGGGGTTCGGCAACAGAGTATCAGAAATAACGAGGTACAAGATCAGAGTTCAGAAGGGTGGTCAAGGCAGGCAAAAGTCATAACAGATAATCACAATCAAACTAGTACTTTAGCTATCAACAGAATCTAGCTAAGTGTAGGATTACAGCTCCAGCTGGTCCCGGCACACTTACGGATCTGACTACGGATCTGGGTGCTCCCACATGTGTGATCGCACACCAGACAAAGAGCAAGTGAACAACCAGCAGTATATATACTCTAGGACCTTTCCAGGACCTCCCTAATTGCTGGTCCAATGGGAGCAGTGGAATTTGTCAGCTGACCCAGCTGGTCAGCCGACACCCTTCTAACTGCTATTTAAACTCTGCCTCTGTGCTCGCGCGCGTGTAAGTCTGAATCTTGGTGGACTATCAGTCCCAGCCACACCAGTACTGTCATGCAATGAATCTAATGTGGGGGCCGCCTCTGATGCAGATTCCGCCGTTACCAATGCGGATTCCGCCGCACTGCCCATGCGGCATGCAGCGTTTTTTCCGCGTTGTGACGCCATGCTGGACGCGGAAACAGCCGCCTCACCTCGAGAGACGGCGGCTTTTCCGCGTTTCCTCACAGTACCCCCCTCCCGAGGAGTGGACTCCGGACAACTCCTACCAGGTTTCTCGGGATGTAAGGCGTGAAATTCCCTCCTTAATTCGTCCGCATGCATGCGACTCCCCGGTACCCATTGTCTCTCCTCAATGCCGTACCCTTTCCAATGTACGAGATATTGTACCGAGTTTTGTACAACGCGTGAATCTAAAATCTTTTCTACCTCGTACTCAGGTTGGTCATCCACCAACACAGGAGGAGGAGGAGTGGGACCCACATGGACTGCTGGCTTAAGCAAGGATACGTGGAAGGACCTTACCCCACGCATGCTGGCGGGAAGATCAACAGCGTAAGTGACGTTGTTGATCCTTCTGGCTATCGGGAAAGGCCCGACAAACCTGGGACCCAACTTGTCTGAGGGCTGTTTCAGGGCCAAGTGACGTGTGGATACCCAAACCAAGTCTCCTGGTTGGAATCTCCACTCCAAAGACCGTTTCTTGTCAGCTTGACCCTTCTGACTCAGAAACGCCTTTTCCAAACTGTCTCTCACCGTCCGCCAAATGTCTTTAAAAGACCTTTGCCAAGCCTCCAGAGCTGGAAACGGAGTGGAGGCCACTGGTAACGGTGAAAATTTGGGCAATCTTCCAGACACAACCTGGAACGGAGAAAATCCAGTGGAAGAACTTTTCAAATTGTTTTGTGCAAATTCTGCAAAGGGCAGAAATTTGACCCAGTCATTCTGCGCCTCTGCAACGTAGCATCTCAAAAACTGCTCTAACGACTGGTTGACCCTCTCCGTCTGACCGTTGGTCTGTGGGTGGTAGCCCGATGAAAACGACAGCTTCATGCCCATTTGATGACAGAATGCCCTCCAGAATTTAGATACGAATTGGACTCCCCGATCGGACACTATGTTTTCCGGAATGCCGTGCAACCGGAACACGTGTTTGATAAACAAGTCTGCCAATTCCTGGGCCGAGGGGAGTCCTTTCAAGGGCACAAAATGGGCCATCTTGCTGAAGCGGTCGACTACCACCCAAATGACCGACATGCCCTCTGATCTGGGAAGCTCACCCACAAAATCCATGGACAAGTGAGTCCATGGTTCACTCGGGGTGGGTAAAGGCTGCAACCTCCCTACAGGTGCCAGCCGGGAGGGTTTGCTTTTAGCACATACCGCACAATCCTTAACAAATTCTTTGCAGTCGGCTGCCAGAGACGGCCACCAAGCGCACCTGGCCACAAGATCCTGCGTTCTAGATTCCCCAGGATGTCCCGCATTCTTGTGTGAATGGAATATCTGTAGCACCCGGAGACGGAATGGCAGAGGCACAAATAAAACCCCCTCAGGCTTCCCCTCAGGGACATCCTGCTGAAAAGGACTCAAGGTCTCTGTCCAGTCTTCCCAAGTCTCTGTTACGGCCAGCACCAAATTTTGTGGGACAATGGTCTCTGGGGCAGAAGGCTGTGCTGTCTCCAACTCAAAGCATCTGGACAGGGCATCTGCCTTAATGTTCTTGCTACCCGGGGTATACGTAATTATGAACCTGAACCTCGAAAAAAACAAAGACCATCGAGCCTGACGGGGACTTAATCTCTTAGCCCCCTCGATGTATTCTAGATTCTTGTGATCCGTGTATACAGTAATTGTATGTTCTGCTCCTTCCAGCCAGTGATGCCACTCCTCAAAGGCAAGTTTAATGGCTAAGAGCTCTCTGTTGCCTATATCGTAGTTTCTCTCTGCCGGAGAGAACCTACGAGAGAAATACGCACAAGGGTGTAGCCTTCCCTGCAAGCCTGACCGCTGAGACAGCACAGCCCCTACCCCAACCTCCGAGGCATCTACCTCAACAATAAAAGGATAAGAGGTGTCTACATGTCTCAGGATGGGTGCGGAACAAAACAAATCTTTTAAAGTGGAGAAAGCACTTAATGCATCAGGAGACCAGTGGGTGGTATCTGCCCCTTTTTTCGTAAGACAGGTGAGGGGTGCGATAACCGTGGAATACCCCTTTATGAACCTTCTATAATAATTCGCAAAGCCTAAAAACCGCTGTAAAGACTTCAACCCAACCGGCTGAGGCCATTCCAAAACAGCGGAGACTTTGGCGGGGTCCATAGACAGGCCCGTGGTGGAAATTATGTACCCCAGAAAGGCGACAGATGTGACTTCAAAAATACACTTCTCAATCTTAGCGTAGAGTGAGTTTTGTCTTAATTTGTTGAGTACAAATTTCACATGCATTCTGTGCTCAGAGAGGTTGTTGGAGAAAACAAGTATATCGTCTAGATAGACCAGCACAAATCTCCCCAACACCTCTCTGAAGACCTCGTTGATGAGTTCCTGGAAAACGGCCGGGGCATTACATAACCCAAAGGGCATCACCAGATACTCGTAATGCCCGTCTGGCGTGTTAAAGGCCGTTTTCCACTCATCGCCCTTTCTAATGCGCACCAGGTTGTACGCGCCCCGTAAATCCAGCTTTGAGAAGATCTTAGCATCGGTGACCTGCGTAAATAAATCGTCTATCAGGGGTAACGGATAGCGATTCTTTACCGTGATCTTATTTAGTCCCCGGTAATCAATACAGGGCCGCAGGCCCCCGTCTTTCTTTTTAACGAAAAAGAAACCTGCTCCAGCAGGCGATCGGGACGGCCAGATGAAGCCTTTGGCTAAATTGTCACGGATATATTCCTGCATAGCCAATTTCTCTGGCCCAGATAAATTGTACAAATGACCCCGAGGGGGCATACAACCTGAACGTATATCAATGGGGCAATCGAAAGGGCGATGTGGGGGTAACTTGTCTGCAGCCTTGGGACAGAATACATCAGAATATTCCACATATTGTTCAGGTACCCCCTGTACATGAACCCTGGTTTGGCCCAATGTCACCTTCCCTAAACATCGCTGAAAGCAGTGTGCTGACCAAGAAATTAGTTGGCCGGTGGCCCAATCAATGTGTGGAGAATGAAGGTGCAACCATGGCATGCCGAGTATAATGGTGGAGGTTGTCATATGCAACACAAAGAACTGTAACTTTTCCCAGTGCAGTACCCCTATGGTGACCCCCACCTCTGGTGTCTGAGACAGTGGGTGATTCCCTTGCAGAGGAGAGTCATCCACTGCCGTAACCTGGATGGGTGGTTGTACTGGTGTGAGCGGAATACACAATCTCTTAGCAAACTCAAAATCCATAAAATTTGCCGCGGAGCCTGAATCGATAAAGGCTTCCGTGACCTCAGTCTTATCTTCCCACGTAACGGTACAGGGAAGAAGCAATCGTTTTTCTTTTAGGGGTAAAAGTCGGACGCCCAGGGTGTTACCCCCCACCACTCCTAAGCGGTAGCGTTTTCCCGGCTTATTGGGGCAGTTCTGTACTATATGCCCCCCTTCACCGCAGTACAAACACAGCTGTTCGGTCATTCTCCGTCTTCGCTCTACCTGGGTTAATTTTGACCGAGCAATCTGCATCAGCTCGGAAGGAGGCAAGACGGGAGAAGGTGAAATAGTAGGAGGTGGAGTCACTGGGACCGTGGTGTAAGATACCCCTCTGAGACGGGAACTACCCCTGGTCTGTTTTTGGTAGCGCAGCCTGTGGTCGATTCGGATGGCCGCTGAGATGGCCTCATCGACTGTTCTGGGCTCGGGCTGGCTTAACATCAAATCAGAGACCTCATCGGACAGCCCTGACAAGAAATGATCTAATAGGGCATAGGTGTCCCACCTGGCCGTAACTGACCACCTCCTAAACTCGGCCGCGTAATCTTCGACCGGACCTTCGCCTTGACGCAAAAGCTGGAGCTTCCGCTCAGAAGTCGAGGCAAGGTCCGGATCGTCGTAAATTACTGCCATAGCTTTAAAAAAATTCCTCTACAGAGGTAAGAGCTTTGTCTCCGGCGAGCAGGCTATACGCCCAAGACTGGGAGTCGCCGGACAACAAAGTTTTAATAAACGTGACCCTCTGGGTCTCAGTACCCGAAGATTGGGGTCTCAACTCAAAATAGGACAACACCCTACTCCTAAAATTCCGGAAGTCAGATCTGTGGCCGGAAAAGCTTTCAGGTACAGGCATACGTATGTCAGAGCTAGGAGAGGATCGCACATGATCCACTGATGTCTGGAGGGTTTGTACAGACCCTGATAGGGCATCAATAAGAGTTATGTGAGTGCCCAGTACTTGATTGATGTTGTCCACCGAAGCGGCAAGTACACCCAGACAATCAGTGTTTGCGTCCATTTTGTATTTTGGTCTGGCGTTCTGTAACGATCGGTGGGTGCAGAGAGTATCTGATTACCGGTGATCTGCAGTATCACCGGAAATACAGATATATACCAGATTATAAGTGATCTGCAGTCTCACCGATAATCCGATATACAAACTAACCTCTGTTCACCTGAGTAGTGTGTAGTGTTTAGTGTAACAGTAACACTTAGAGGACAAGGCCTCAATGCAGCAAGGAGTACTGCACAGATTCCTTCCGCAGACCTGAGCTCTCCAAGACGGGAGGAGTCAGACTGACAGTAGGAAGGTATATCTGAAAGTGACCCTCAGGAGGGAGGATCGCTAACAGAGCGAGGAACCGCTTCTAACGGTAAGGTCGGTTCTCGAGGTCGGACAAGCCAGGTCGTACACACACAGACAGATAAAGTACAAGATCAGGAGGCAAAGGCGGAGTCAAAGTACAGGCAGGGTTCAGCAACGGGGTATCAGATATATCGGGGTACAAAATCAGGAGGCAGAAGCAGAGTCAAGGAACGAGCCGGGGTTCGGCAACAGAGTATCAGAAATAACGAGGTACAAGATCAGAGTTCAGAAGGGTGGTCAAGGCAGGCAAAAGTCATAACAGATAATCACAATCAAACTAGTACTTTAGCTATCAACAGAATCTAGCTAAGTGTAGGATTACAGCTCCAGCTGGTCCCGGCACACTTACGGATCTGACTACGGATCTGGGTGCTCCCACATATGTGATCGCACGCCAGACAAAGAGCAAGTGAACAACCAGCAGTATATATACTCTAGGACCTTTCCAGGACCTCCCTAATTGCTGGTCCAATGGGAGCAGTGGAATTTGTCAGCTGACCCAGCTGGTCAGTCGACACCCTTCTAACTGCTATTTAAACTCTGCCTCTGTGCTCGCGCGCGTGTAAGTCTGAATCTTGGTGGACTATCAGTCCCAGCCACACCAGTACTGTCATGCAATGAATCTAATGCGGGGGCCGCCTCTGATGCGGATTCCGCCGTTACCAATGCGGATTCCGCCGCACTGCCCATGCGGCATGCGGCGTTTTTTCCGCGTTGTGACGCCATGCTGGACGCGGAAACAGCCGCCTCACCTCGAGAGACGGCGGCTTTTCCGCGTTTCCTCACAATCTGCATGAAGTCTATGAGCAGGAATCCAAGACCTCTCTTCCGGGCCGTAACCCTTCCAATGTACTAAATACTGTATGGAATTTCTTATTCTCCTGGAATCTAAACATTTTTCTACCTCAAATTCAAGTTCACCATCAATAATAACGGGAGGGGGGGAGTGGAATCAATATCAGTATCAGCAGCATATTTCAGGAGAGACACATGAAAAGACTTGCTCCCTTTCATGGAAGCTGGCAGGGACACCTTATAGGTTACTTCATTATTTTTTTCAGAAACAATGTAAGGACCAAAATATTTGGAACCGAGTTTGGCCGAAGGTTGGCGCAAGTCAATATTTTTCGTGGAAACCCATACTCGATCACCAGGAGAGAACTGCTGGTGAGGAGAGCGATGACGATCTGCTTGTCGCTTCTGAGATGCGACAGCTTCCTTTAAGTTCTGATTGACAGAGGCCCAAATCTCTCGCATCCTGACCACCCAATCCTGCAGAACTGGGAAGGATGAGGAAGCACAGGGGACAAAAGAGAATCTGGGCGATCTCCCAAAAACCACTTGGAATGGAGAAAATGTTGATGAGGCATTCAATAAATTGTTCTGTGCAAATTCTGCGAACGGCAAAAACTGTACCCAATCTTCCTGGGATTCAGAAACATAACACCTTAGAAACTGTTCTAGAGACTGATTAATTCTTTCTGTCTGGCCATTATTGTGAGGATGGAATCCAGAGGAAAAGGACAAAGACATACCCATATGTGCACAGAAGTTTTTCCAGAACTGTGACACAAATTGTACCCCTCTGTCTGATACAATATTTTCGGGAATGCCGTGTAATCGAAAAATATTTTCAATAAATAAATAAATAATTTTTCCAGTGGTATGAAATGTGCCATTTAGCTGAACCGATCTACCACAACCCAGATGACCGTCTTTCCCTGGGATGCAGGGAGATCTACAATAAAGTCCATAGAAATGTGCGTCCAGGGAGAACTGGGAATTGGCAATGGTTGTAGTGTACCAGCAGGAGCATTCCTGGCCGCTTTGCTTTTAGCACAAACCGTGCAAGCTGACACGAATTCCTTACAATCAGTTCGAATGGAAGGCCACTAGAAATGCTGTTGGAGTAAATCCAACATTCTGGTCACACCTGGATGACCCGCTACCTTACTGCAATGACATTGCTTCAGTACAGATAGCCGTAAATGTAAAGGAACAAACAATTGCTCAGAGGGTTTCCCCGACGGGGACTCTGCCTGAAACTGGGCCAATGATTCCAACAGATCAACCGATAATTCAGTTGCCGAAATGACAATATGTTCAGGAAGTATATTAGAAGGAGTGGCAGGTCAAGACTCTATAGGATCAAAACATCTAGATAATGCATCAGCTTTGATGTTCTTGCTCCCAGGTTTATATGTTATGATAAACCTGAACCGGGAAAAGAATAAAGCCCAGCGTGCCTGCCTGGGGTTCAGTCTTTTAGCTCCTTCTATATACTCCAGATTTTTGTGATCCATGTATACAGTAATGGTGTGTTCCGCCCCCTCCAACGAATGCCTCCATTCCTCGAAAGCCATCTGAACTGCCAACAATTCCCTATTACCAATGTCATAGTTTCTCTCTGCCGAACTAAACTTTCGTGAAAAGAACGCGCAAGGGTGCAAGCGTTCTGGTTGACCGGAATATTGAGATAGGACAGCACCTACCCCTATCTCTGAGGCATCAACTTCAACGATAAAAAGTTGGAGGACATCAGCATGCATGAGGAGGGGGGCAGAACAAAACGCTTCCTTGAGAGTCTGAAAAGCCTGGGAAGCCTCAACAGACCAGTGAGAGGGATCGGCTCCTTTTTTGGTCATGTTTGTCAAGAGAGCTATAATGGTAGAGAAGTTGCGAATGAACTTGCGACAGTAATTCACAAAACAGATAAACCTCTGCAATGGTTTCAGACCCAGTGGTTGAGGCCATTCCAACACAGCATCAACTTTCTTTTTGTCCATAGACAAACCGGAATCTGAGATGATATATCCCAGAAATGGAATTTCTTTGACCTCGAAAACACACTTTTCAATTTTAGCATGAAGTGAGTTCTCTCTCAATTTCTGTAGCACAAATTTCACGTGTTGACGATGTGCTTCGATACTTTGGGAAAAAATAAGAATATCGTCTAAGTAGACGATAACGAATCTACCAAGTACATCTCTAAAAATCTCGTTCACAAAATCCTGAAACACAGCAGGTGCATTACACAACTCAAAAGGCATCACCAGGTACTCGTAGTGACTGTCTTGTGTATTGAGGGCGGTCTTCCATTCATCCCCCTGTCTGATCCTGATTAGGTTATAAGCCCCTCTGAGATCTAATTTGGAAAATATCTGTGCCCCAGTGACTTGTGAGAACAAATCCTCAATAAGAGGCAAAGGATATTTGTTCTTAACAGTGATGTTATTCAGACCCCTATAATCAATGCATGGTCTAAGGGAAGCAGGAGATTTGGGCGCATGAGACAAGTGGACAAAAAGGGCGCCCCAATCACTCCCATTATAAATATCGTTTAATGGGTGCCGAACAGGGAAAAAAAGGCGCTGGAGATTATTAATGTTTTACAAACGGCGCCCGGAGATTTTTAAGGTTTTATAACTGTGCTTGTGATGATTTAACTTTACAAAATGAGCCCGTGACGAATAACGTTTATAAAGATACTAAACATATTTATCCTGTTTAACCACTTCAGGACCACAGTCTTTCTACCCCTTAAGGACCAGGCACTTTTTTTCCATTCAGACCACTGCAGCTTTCACGGTTTATTGCTCACTCATACAACCTACCACCTAAATGAATTTTACCTCCTTTTCTTGTCACTAATAAAGCTTTCTTTTGGTGCTATTTGATTGCTCCTGCGATTTTTACTTTTTATTATATTCATCAAAAAAGACATGAATTTTGGCAAAAAAATGATTTTTTTAACTTTCTGTGCTGACATTTTTCAAATAAAGTAAAATTTCTGTATACATGCAGCGCGAAAAATGTGGACAAACATGTTTTGGATAAAAAAAACCCCATTCAGTGTATATTTATTGGTTTGGGTAAAAGTTATAGCGTTTACAAACTATGGTGCAAAAAGTGAATTTTCCCATTTTCAAGCATCTATGACTTTTCTGACCCCCTGTCATGTTTCATGAGGGGCTAGAATTCCAGGATAGTATAAATACCCCCCAAATGACCCCATTTTGGAAAGAAGACATCCCAAAGTATTCACTGAGAGGCATAGTGAGTTCATAGAAGATATTATTTTTTGTCACAAGTAAGCGGAAAATGACATTTTGTGACAAAAAAAATAAAAAAAAAAAGTTTCCATTTCTTCTAACTTGCGACAAAAAAAAATGAAATCTGCCACGGACTCACCATGCCCCTCTCTGAATACCTTGAAGTGTCTACTTTTCAAAATGGGGTCATTTGTGGGGTGTGTTTACTGTCCTGACATTTTGGGGGTGCTAAATTGTAAGCACCCCTGTAAAGCCTAAAGGTGCTCATTGGACTTTGGACCCCTTAGCGCAGTTAGGCTGCAAAAAAGTGCCACACATGTGGTATTGCCGTACTCAGTAGAAGTAGTATAATGTGTTTTGGGGTGTATTTTTACACATACCCATGCTGGGTGGGAGAAATATCTCTGTAAATGACAATTTTTTCATTTTTTTACACACAATTGTCCATTTACAGAGTTATTTCTCCCACCCAGCATGGGTATGTGTAAAAATACACCCCAAAACACATTATACTACTTCTCCCGAGTACGGCGATACCACATGTGTGGCACTTTTTTGCACCCTAACTGCGCTAAAGGGCCCAAAGTCCAATGAGTACCTTTAGGATTTCACAGGTCATTTTGCGACATTTGGTTTCAAGACTACTCCTCAGGGTTTAGGGCCCCTAAAATGCCAGGGCAGTATAGGAACCCCACAAATGACCCCATTTTAGAAAGAAGACACCCCAAGGTATTCCATTAGGAGTATGGTGAGTTCATAGAAGATTTTATTTTTTGTCACAAGTTAGCGGAACATGACACTTTGTGGAAAAAAACAATTAAAATCAATTTCCGCTAACTTGTGACAAAAAAATAAAATCTTCTATGAACTCCCCATACTCCTAACTGAATACCTTGGGGTGTCTTCTTTCTAAAATGGGGTCATTTGTGGGGTTCATATACTGCCCTGGCATTTTAGGGGCCCTAAACCATGAGGAGTAGTCTGGAAATCAAATTCCGCAAAATGACCTGTGAAATCCTAAAGGTACTCATTGGACTTTGGGCCCTTTAGCGCAGTTAGGGTGCAAAAAAGTGCCACACATGTGGTATTGCCGTACTCGGGAGAAGTAGTATAATGTGTTTTGGGGTGTATTTTTTCACATACCCATGCTGGGTGGGAGAAATATCTCTGTAAATGACAATCTTTTGATGTTTTTACACACGATTGTCCATTTACAGAGTTATTTCTCCCACCCAGCATGGGTATGTGTAAAAATACACCCCAAAACACATTGTACTACTTCTCCCGAGTACGGCGATACCACATGTGTGGCACTTTTTTGCACCCTAACTGCGCTAAAGGGCCCAAAGTCCAATGAGTACCTTTAGGCTTTACAGGGGTGCTCAAAATTTAGCACCCCGCCCACTTGCCAGGACAGTTAACAAACCCCACAAATGACCCCATTTTGGAAAGAATACACGCTAAGGTATTCCATGAGGGCCATGGTGAGTTCATAGAAAATTTTATTTTTTTGTCACAAGTTAGCGGAAAATGACATTTTGTGAAAAAAAACAAAAACACAAAACCACAATTTCTGCTAACTTGTGACAAAAAATAAAACATTCTATGAACTCACCATGCACCTAACGGAATACTTTGGGGTGTCCTCTTTCCAAAATGGCATCATTCGTGGGGTCTGTCCTGGCATTTTAGGGTCTCTGCAATCATTACATGTATGGCCAGTATTAGGAGTTTCTGCTATACTGTTTATATTGGGCATAAGGGTAATGCACTGTGGGCTGAAAGGAAAAATGAACGTCAAACAATCAATCAATGTGGATGAAAAAATATCTGCCAAAAAATTTTGAAAAAAAAAAAAAAGAGGAGGAAGGCGTCTGCCAGGACATAGGAGCTGCCGCCCCAAAAATCCAAACCCACCAGCTCGTATGCCCTGGCAAACCTGATTTATCCATTCACACTGATCGATGTGGATGAACAAATCATTGCCAGAGTTCTTTTTTGATACAAAGTGTTTGCCAAAGCATATGAATCCCCAACACCACTCCTCGGCCCATATGCCTCGGCAAACATATCTTTTTGACTGCGGAGGAGAAATCTCGTCCTGCAGCGCTACATGCACCGACTTGTGTGTAAGCTGACAGACGCGCAATGTTCTGTCAGGATGCACCATCAGTGCTGCAGCTGATTGGTCGGTCTGGATAGAAAAAAAGAGAGAAGAAAAAAAGACAAAACAATACAAAAAGGAGGGGAAGGCGTCTGCCAGGACATAGGAGCTGCCGCCCCAAAAATCCAAACCCACCAGCTCGTATGCCCTGGCAAACCTGATTTATCCATTCACACCGATCGATGTGGATGAACAAATTATTGCCAGAGTTCTTTTTTGATACAAAATGTTTGCCAAAGCATATGAATCCCCAACACCACTCCTCGGCCCATATGCCTCGGCAAACGTATCTTTTTGACTGCGGAGGAGAAATCTCGTCCTGCAGCGCTGCATGCACCGACTTGTGTGTAAGCTGACAGACGCGCAACATTCTGTCAGGATGCACCATCAGTACTGCAGCTGGTTAGTCGTTCGCTCGGTCCACCTGGAAGGTTATTGGATGGAAAAAGAGAAAAAAAACCCCAAAAAACAAGCAAGCAGCAAAGCAATTACTTCATTAACATTAATAACCTTTGAACTTTTTAAATAAAAAACGTAACATTGCAAACCAAACATTAACTTCTTTGCTTACCTGTTTTTTGTTTTTTTTTAACTTACCTCCCGAGGACAAACCTCTCCTCCCCCATGGAACAATGTGCAAAGTGCAAATCGCACAGAGTTGTGGCGAAATACATTACGCAATTTGTCCCAAGTGAAAGGAGAGGTTTCTGGCAGCCCTGTGTATTAGGGTCTCTGGAAACCCGATGTTTGGTTTCACACTGCATATTGACATATCCGGTGGGTCGAGCCCGCCGCACCGTATCGTCCAAAACAGACCTTCAGGCAATACCACAAGAGTAGCATTCGGCCTAGTAATGAACTGCGTCGCCATAGACTAACATGACTTCCGGGCCGATCGATATTGCCACAGAAGCCACGCAGTAACGTAGGCATGCACTAGCGTTAAGTCAAGCACTTCCGGCGTAGGGGGGGACCGCAAAGTGTGACTTTTGCTAGGCATTTTGCCCTAACGCATCGCAGCAGTGTGAAATAGCACTGAGAGACCCTTGTGTGCCTACCGCTGTGTGTGGAGTTCCCTACTCTCTAATAGTGTACCTGCTCGTGGTACCTCTCAAAACACTCCCCTAGGCATAGGCCAGGCTGGTCAGGACAGGTGGGACAATAAACAGTGGTGTCACGCCTTATTCCAGCCCTGCTGCAGACACGACAGCGTTTTCTTCGGATTCGTTGACCTGGGGTAGTCGGAATTGGATAGGCGTAATGCCTTCCATGCAGCCGGCTAGTTGCATCTTGGGGTTGGGCCACGGCACCTCCTGGATACAGGAGTTCCATCACGATCTGTTTATTAAATTGAATAAACGAGCCAGTTCTCCCAGCCTTACTGTAGAGAACAAAGCTGTTGTAAATTGCCAATTGAATGAGGTAAAAAGACACTTTTTTATACCAGCGTCTTGTTTTTCGGGCAACTAAATAGGGCGCTAACCTCTGGTCATTGAAGTCCACCCCTCCCATGTTAGTATTATACTCGTGGACGACAAGGGGTTTTTCAATTACCTCAGTTCGCCGTTGAATTTCAACTGTCGTGTCTGTGTGAATGGTGGACAGGAAGTAAACCTCCCTCTTGTCCTTCCATTTCACCGCGAGCAGGTCGTCAGCACACAAGGCGGCCCTCTGCCCCCATTGAAGTCTGGTGGTAATGAGCCGTTGGGGGAAACCCCGGCGACTAGGCCGCACGGTGCCACAGCATCGGATTTTTTCTATTTTTAAGTGCTGAAAGAGGGCCACACTTGTGTAATAATTGTCCACAAAAAGATGGTACCCCTTCTGGAACAAGGGTGACACCAAGTCCCACACAACCTTTCCACTGCTCCCCAGGTAGTCAGGGCATCCGACCGGCTCCAATTTTGAGTCTTTTCCCTCATAGACCCTAAAATAAGATGTATAGCCTGTGGCCCTTTCACAGAGCTTATACAGTTTCACCCCATACCGGGCGCGCTTGTTTGGGATGTACTGTTTGATGCGAAGGCGCCCGGTAAAGCGTATGAGGGACTCGTCTACGCAGATGTCCTGGTCAGGGGTATAAGCATCTGCAAATCTGGATGACAGGTGGTCTATGAGGGGTCGAATTTTGTGGAGCCGGTCAAAAGCAGGGTGGTCACTTCGATGACAGGTTTCGTTGTCATTGAAGTGCAGGAAGCGCAGGATGTTCTCAAATCATGTCCTGGACATGGCAGCAGAGTACAGGGGAACATGATGTGCTGGGTCCGTAGACCAATAAGACCGCAACACATTCTGCTTTACTAGTCCCGTGTGAAGGAGAAGGCCCAAAAAAATTTTAATTTCGGAAACTTGGACTGGTTTCCACCGAAAAGGCTGGGCAAGGAACTTTTCCGGATTGGCGGTTATATATTGTGTGGCCTTACGGTTGGTCTCTGCCACAATTAAGTCCAAGAGATCCTGGGTGAAGAACAGATAGAAAAAGTCTAGGGCCGATCCTAGATTATCTGTCTCCACCTGGACTCCAGACTGGGCGGTGAAAGGGGGAAGTACGGGTGCGGCGGAATCAGGGGATTGCCAATTTGGGTTTGCCAGCACCTCTGGTAAATTAGGGGTAGTACGGGCCCGTCTTCTTGGTGGATGCGACTGGGATCTTACTGCACGTGCCACCGAACCAGTTTCAACTTCCATGCTGGTGCTCGCCACTTCACCAGGGTTTACGGAAGTACTGGTGCTAGGTCCAGGAGATGTTGTGCTGCTGGTGCCTGCCCCACCATGAAATCTCAGACCAGCACGAACACCACTCTGCTGCCCTTGAGGCTGATCCTGCGCCACCTGCGGTCCAACAACATGGGGTGTGGTACGCCTGGCTTTAGCCGGGACCTCAACCTCGTCATCACTATCGGTCAGTGAGCCACTGCTCAATTCAGGTTCAAACTCTGACCCGGAAGATTCGTCGAATGAGGCGTCCCAATCGTCCTCATCCGACTGGGCCATGTACCTGAGAACCTCATCATCGGAATACCCCTTTCTTGCCATGGTGGGCTGCTAAATTTAGGGAGTATTTGAGAGGTAGAAAGCTGTGGTCACTGAGTTTTGATAAAAAAAATAAATCAAAACTGAGGTTTACAGTGCCACAGCTATTGTACAGTGTTTTTTGCAGTGATCAGAAAAAAAATTCTGTCACTGCGGTGGGGCGGGCTGAACGCAAGTGCAGGCGAGCGATCAGGCCTGATCGGGCAAACACTGCGTTTTTTTTGGTGGATCCTAGTGACCCTAATAGATCTGACTGCGATCAGTAATGATCACTTACAGATACTATATAGTACCAATGTTGATTAGCGACAGTGATGACGCTAATTAGTGACTGTGGTGCAGTGGGCTGAGCACTAACTGACACTTACAAAGGGGCCTAGCTAACTGGCCTAACTGCTAACACTAGTGATACTAAAAAAGTGACAGTTTTCACTGATCACTGTTTTTAGATCACTAGGATAGTGACAGGGAGGTGGTGGTGAGTGGGGAATCAGAGGCAATCAGAAACAATCACAGGACAATCAAAGGCAATCGCAGGCCAATCACAGGGCACTCAATTCACGGGACAATCAAAGCCAATCAAAGCCAATCTCGGGACAATCAAAGCCAATCACAGGCCAATCAAACCAATCATGGCACAATCAAAGCCAATCGCGGGACAAAGCCGATCACGGGACAATCAAAGCCTATCACGGGACAATCAAAGCCAATCACAGGCCAATCACAGGCCAATCAAAACCAATCACAGGCCAATCAAAGCCAATCACGGGACAATCACGGGACAATCACGGGACAATCACGGGACAATCAAATACAATTACAGCACAATCAAATTGAATGTCAGCACAATGAAATTGAATGTCAGCACAATCAAATGCAATTACAGCACAATCAATTACAATGCACTGGGAAGGTGATTGGGGGGGGGGGGGGGGGGTCTGAGGGCGATCAGAGGGTGTGGGGGGTTGACTAGGTGTCCGCACGGGGCAGACTGGGTCCTGATCTGGTGGGTGGCAGACACAGGGGGTGACGATAGGAGATCAGTGAGGGATTACAGGGGAGAATAGATGTAAACAATGCACTGGGGAGGTTATCAGCAGGGGGGGGCTGAGGGCAATCTGAGGGTCTGGGTGGGTGATCAGGTGCCCCCAAGGGACAGTTTAGGGTCTGCTCTGATGGGTGGTGGTGACAAGGGGTGATAGGCAGGTGATAAGCAGGTGATAGACAGGTGATCAGTGGGTAAGGCAGCTGTATACAAACGTATACAGTATACAGGGGGGTGGTCTGGGGGGTGGTCTGGGGGGGATCTGAGGGTAGGGAGGGTGATCAGGGTACCCTAGGGGGCAGTTAGGGACCTACCCTAGGGGATAGCGTCCCTAGATAGTGACAGGGAGTGATTGATGGGTTTTTAGGTGGGTGGTGGGGTGCTAGCAGTGGTGTGCTGGGGTGGTCAGGGGGGGTTCTGAGGGCTGTGGTGGGCGATCGGGGGGTCTGTGTGGGTTACAAAGTGTTTTTTTACTTAGCTGCTAAGGCTGCCTGTCCTCTCTGATGGTCGCACAACGAGTGACCATCAGCGGAGGAGGCAGCCAGTATAATACACTTTGTTACAATAACAAAGTGTATTATACACTCTGATTGGCCAGATCGCGCAAGTTTGAAACCCGCCGGCGCTGCTGATTGGCCGGCGGGTTTCCGAGTAGGGTGGGCGGAGCCTATTGCCGGCGGCGATCGCGTCATTGATGACGCGATCGCCGCACAGCCACCGCTGATGCCGCCCCCGCCGATGGGCGTATTGCGGTCGTTTGGGCCCGGACTTTGCCGCCGCCCATCGGCTGGGGGCGGTCCTCAAGTGGTTAATTAAAACATGATTTAACATTTTAACCCTTACTGTTTGTAAAACATTATTATTCACAAAATAAAGCGATCAGTACGTAACGTAAATTGTAATATATTTTTTACAATAACTATTTGTAAAAAATTTCTAAAACATTATTATCCACCCAAAAAAATTATTTACATTTTTTTATATAAATTTTTTATTTATTAATGTTTGTAAAACATTATCCATAGGGGGTCTTAGGTTTAGGCACCACCAGGGGGGGTCTTAGGTTTAGGTTGAATCCGATCTTACTCAGAGGTACACACCTAGCAGCTCACTCCGCTCTTCCAATGAACTTCGCCTAACCGCCCCCCACATCACCCAGTCCCATGCACGCCTCCAGGACTTCTCAAGAGCTGCTACAACACTATGGAACTCCCTACCTCCACCCATTAGGGCAGCCCCCTCCTTCAACATCTTCAAGAAAGCCCTCAAAACTCACCTTTTCACTCTGGCCTACTACTCCTCACAAGTGCTCTAAACCTACAGCTGAACTCTGGTTCCCTACCATCCGTGTCCTTACCTCTCCCTCTAGATTGTAAGCCTTTGGGCAGGGTCCTTCTCCTTTTGTGTCCTACCTGATCTTGCACCTCCATTACTGTGAACCCATGCTATGCATCTGAGTGAACCTAACTTGCCTAATCTCCATGCTCCATCCAGTGACTGACTAAGCATTACCTGGTACTCATACTATGGTGTGTGATCTGGTTTTCTTGTATCCTGTATCTCACCCCTAAATATTGTCTGTAACCTAAATTAATGTTCAGCTCTGCGTAATATGTTGGCGCTTTATAAATACAATAAATAAATAAATAAATAAATAATAGGCACCCCCAGGGGGTCTAGGGGTTAGGGATAGGTACAGGGAGGGCTTTGGGGTGGTTAGTTTTAGGCACCACAAGGGGGGTCTTAGGTTTAGGAACCTCCAGGGGGGTCTTAGGTTTAGACACCACCAGGGGGGTCTTAGGTTTAGGCACCACCATGGGGGTCTTAGGTTTAGGCACCACCAGGGGGGTCTTAGGTTTAGGCACCACCAGGGGGGTCTTAGGTTTAGGCACCACCAGGGAGGTCTTAGGTTTAGGCACCACCAGGGGGTCTAGGGGTTAGGGATAGGTACAGGGAGGGTTCTGTGTGAGAGTAG
The DNA here is from genome assembly GCF_040937935.1 of Hyperolius riggenbachi. NCBI lineage: Eukaryota > Metazoa > Chordata > Amphibia > Anura > Hyperoliidae > Hyperolius > Hyperolius riggenbachi. The sequence goes on from NC_090650.1 coordinate 165,236,064, forward strand.
GGTTAGGTATAGTTTTAGTACAATTTTAATTATACTAATCAACAGTTATTATGAATGTACTTATATTAATATCATTGTTATAAACAATATTTTCACATTTTATTATTATAATAATAACCGATAAATCAAGATTAACCATAACAATATATAATTATAATGTTTTAAAAAATATTACTGTTTTTTTAACAAACGTAATTATAAGTTTCAGTTTAGAAACAGGGAAGATTAACGTTTTAAGAATTGCCGATTTCATACACATTATTTAATGATTTATAAATTCTTAAAACACTATTTGTAAACGAAATTCTACACTATTTTTATAAATGATAATACTGCTTATCATTTACACCACGCGCCCTTTTTTCCCAACGCCCTTTTTTGATGTACGCTGGTCTAAGATCTCCATCTTTCTTTTGGACAAAGAAGAACCCTGCTCTGGCCGGAGAACTAGAAGGGCGGATAAAACCCTTCTCTAAATTTTCCTTGATGTACTCCTTCATAGCTTTCTTTTTAGGACCAGACAGGGGGTAGATATGACCTATAGGAGGCATAGTGCTTGGACGTAAATCTATGGGGCAGTCGAAAGAATGATGCAGAGACAATTTGTCCACTGATTGAGGGGAAAACACATCAGAGAAGTGAGCATACTGCTTAGGAACCCCCTCTACAGACAGACATAAAGTGTGCAATGGCAGATTTTGTAAACAATTCTTAAAACAAAAGGGAGACCAAGACATGAGTTGTCCTGTGCTCTAGTCAAACTGAGGAGAATGTTTTTGTAACCAGGGAAGACCCAGAACTATGGAACATGATGACATTTTCAAAACAAAAAATTGCATCTCCTCCACATGAAACAACCCAATCTGGGATGAGAGATAGGTTGTCTGAGAAAGTGGCTGATGATCTTGTAGAGGAGAGTCATCAATACCAGTTACGTAGAGTTTTTTTACCATGGGTGTTAAAGGAATTCCCCATTCCTCCACTAAACTGGCATCAATAAAATTCCCTGCTGCTCTTGAATCGATGAAGGCTTGGGAAGAGTACTCATAATCCTTCACAGATACCTTAATAGGTAGCAGCAATTTATAAAAAGTTTGGGGTGATTGTGAATCGCCTAGGGGTACACCCCTGACAGAACCTAGGCGGAGGAGTTTCCCGACTTCTTGACACAATTCTGCACCACATGCCCTTTTTCCCTGCAATAGAGACACAAACCCTCCTGTTTCCTTCTCTGCTTCTCCAAATCAGACAATTTAGTATGTCCCAACTGCATGGGTTCGCCTGAGTGTATGACAGAGCTGGAGGTTAACACGGAGGAACGTAAAAGTGACCGAGATCTGCTTTGGTGGTGATACCGGATTCTACGGTCAATTTTAATGGCCAAAGCAATGGCTTCCTCCAGAGTGCGAGGCTCAGGATGACCAATCAAGACTTCAGACACTTTATCAGATAAACCTAACATAAATTGATCTAAAAGGGCAAAGTTTTCCCACCTAGAGGTGCTAGCCCACTTTCGAAATTCTGCCGCATAATCCTCCGCAGAACGGTGACCCTGACGGAGGTTACGGATCTTACGTACAGCAGTAGCAGCTATATCAGGATCGTCATAAATGACCGCCATGGCGTCAAAGAAATCACTGACAGATTTTAAAGCCTCATGGTTAGGTGGTAGATCATAGGCCCAAGTTTGTGAATTACCCTGCAGGAGTGTTTTTACCAGGGTGACCCTCTGATGCTCATTGCCGGAAGAAATAGGTCTGACTTCAAAGTAGGACTGACAGCGATTCCTGAAGTTGCGGAAATTGCTTCTATGTCCAGAAAATTTCTCTGGAAATGGCATTTTGGGCTCAGGTACCAGGTAGACTGGTGGAGCAGTTTGAACTTGCTGTTGCGACTGCAGTCCGCGAACAGCCTGGGACAAACTGTCCAACTGTTGCTGTTGGTAGGTTACAGTAGTGCTCTAGTTACCAACCACCAGCGTAAGAGCTTGTACTTGCATGCAAAGCTCTTCCATATTGATATGGTCTGCTCTAAAGTAACGATCTGCTAGTGTATGAGGGCACTAGCAGACAGACGTTCCCAACAGGGGAATTTCTTACAGACAGTGACAGTAGAAGACAATACTGTCACTGATACAGATTATAAGAATGGTCAACAATTAGGGTCGGTAACAGATCTGACAGATACGGTACAAAATCGGCAGGCAAATACAATGTGAGTAAACAGGCAGAGGTCGGGAACAATCAGATATGCAAAGGTACAGAATCGGCAGGCAAGAGCTAAGTGAGTGTTCAGGCAGAGGTTGGCAACAGATCAGATTGGCAAGGTACTGAATTGATAGGCAAGGAGTAGTCAGAGAAACAGGCAGAAGTCAAACACAGCATAACAATCAATAATAATAATAGGCTAGCTAGTATGGAATCCCCGGGGTCCTGCCGGTTCAACCCACACACGGAACATACTAAGGTCTGAAGCCTTCACTGCGAAGTGCTAGCTAGAGCAGACAGTGAGCAAATGTTGGAGCAGCGCATAAGAAGCCCGGGTAAGCAGGAGAACATGCCCCCAAGCCGCCTGGCCAATCCGGAACCGGAGGTGGAGTCCTGCGTGTCAGCTGACAGCTGGTCGGCTGACACGCTTCGTTAGAGCATAAGAGGAGCGACGCTGGCAGTGCATGCATCCGCCCTCATTTTCAGTCTGAGTATCATGTGGCCGGATCCCCACAGGCACACTGCTGAAATCATCCCTGCCAATGCGGCCGGCTGCACCGGAAGTCCCAGATGCGCTGCCAGCGGAGGTAACAGCAACAGAGCTGGTAAGCGCAGGATTAGTGACAGTAGTACTACCGATGCCCATATCACAGCATGCAGGGGGATCGAGCGGTCGGGAAAGAGTGTGCGGGGGGGGGGGGGGGACATTTTTAGTTCTTTGGCTGGGCATCGGGAGGGAGTGGACGGGAGTCAGGGGCGGGGAGGGGTGCGGGAGGGAGATCAAGCATGAAAAAATGTCCAATCCCATAAGTACTGCACATAACAACAGTCGAGAAAATACCTCAATAATTACTACTCAGTACGGCATGTTTTCTTCCTGTCAGTAATTTAACAAACATCATCCGCAGGTGGGAAAATGTACCAAAATGTAACAAAGAAAAAAAAATAACGAATGATGCATTTCCCCCGACTATTATTTATAAACCGCAAACCACTACCAGAATTGTAGTGATTGTATGCAATTTAATAACAAGAGATATAGGTACACTATGTCTGTCTTTGTCTTGTCAAAATTAGTGGAATAACAAAAAGGTCAAAATTTACAGGTATTGCATAGGATGTTGATGCAGATTCCGCTTTGATATTTTATAATTCTCAAAAAATCTAGTCATGTCATTTTTTCTAGAATCGCCAGGTATTTCTTTATTAGCAATCTGTAATTTTGAATAAAATAAATAAGTAAAACATAATAGCGGGAGCTTCCAATTGTAATGGAAACACCAGGGAGAAGTACTCTCATCTTAGGTACAGATTTTCTCCAGTGGAGTTTACAAATGATACAAAGGTGAACGATGATCCAGCATGGTGATACTGTGTAGTGAAAATTTAATGAATCTTGACATTATTGTCATTGACACTCAGTAAATTTATGCTTCAAAGTTTTAATACAGTATCGTGAAACAATGTTTAGAATATGGTAAAACTGTAAGGAAAAGCCCTTTGGGGACTCAACAAAGTGGGCGAAGCCACAAACAAACAACATCAGATGTTCGATTTTGACTTCAATGAGAAAATTTAAAAAGTTGCTATTCTCACAGTTTTCTCCAGAGTCCCCAAACTTGACACAGTCGGTCACTGGATGACCAGGGTTAACATATTTAAAAGTGGGTGGAGCCACAAACATCCTGTGTGAAAAGCTCTCCTCCTCACAGTATTAAAGCCAGAGACCCCAAACTTGGCACAGTCGGTTATTGGGTGACTGGGGTTAAAATTCTGAAAACTGGGTGGAACCACATACAGCCAATTAGATGTCAATGCAACATCATGTGTTTTCTTCAGAAACAACACCATCTACTATTATTATTGATTTATAAAGCGTCAACATATTCTGTGGCGCTGTACAAAGTAAGAAACGAACATGGGGTACATAATAATACAGACAATGGTGTACACCAATATACAAAATACATAATTGGTGACAAAATACAAAAACAATACAAAATACAGAATATAAGATACAGAATACAGAATGGCAGTGATAAAAGTAACATGAGGAATAAAATTCATAATGCTTTCCAGGACACAAAGGGGGAGAGAGCCCTGCCCTTGCAAGCTTACAAACTAAATGAAGTTGGGGGGGGGGGGGGGCATGAGGTGGGGTAGTATACAAAAAACATATAGAGGCAGTGTGTTTTAGGATATCTAGTAGGAGTGCAATTTGGTCCTAGGACAAAGGGGAAGTGGCCTAAGGTAGAGCATATGCTTGTCGGAACATGTGAGTTTAAAGGTAACAAAGGATGGCAAGTGACAGATGTGTTGTGGGAGGGCATTCCAGAGGTGGGGTGAAGCTCGTGCAAAATCTTGCATACTAAGGTCTGAAGCCTTCACTGCGAAGTGCTAGCTAGAGCAGACAGTGAGCAAGTGTTGGAGCAGCGCATAAGAAGCCCGGGTAAGCAGGAGAACATGCCCCCAAGCCGCCTGGCCAATCTGGAACCGGAGGTGGAGTCCTGCGTGTCAGCTGACAGCTGGTCGGCTGACACGCTTCGTTAGAGCATAAGAGGAGCGACGCTGCCAGTGCATGCATCCGCCCTCATTTTCAGTCTGAGTATCATGCGGCCGGATCCCCACAGGCACGCTGCTGACATCATCCCTGCCAATGCGGCCGGCTGCACCGGAAGTCCCAGATGCGCTGCCAGTGGAGGTAACAGCAACAGAGCTGGTAAGCGCAGGAATAGTGACAGTAGTACTACCGATGCCCATATCACAGCATGCAGGGGGATCGAGCGATCGGGAGAGAGTGTGTGCGGGGGGGGGGGGCATTTTTAGTTCTTTGGCTGGGCATCGGGAGGGAGTGGACGGGAGTCAGGGGCGGGGAGGGGTGCGGGAGGGAGATCAAGCATGAAAAAATTTCCAATCCCATAAGTACTGCACATAACAACAGTCGAGAAAATACCTCAATAATTACTACTCAGTACGGCATGTTTTCTTCCTGTCAGTAATTTAACAAACATCATCCGCAGGTGGGAAAATGTACCAAAATGTAACAAAGAAAAAAAAATAACGAATGAGGCATTTCCCCCGACTATTATTTATAAACCGCAAACCACTACCAGAATTGTAGTGATTGTATGCAATTTAATAACAAGAGATATAGGTACACTATGTCTGTCTTTGTCTTGTCAAAATTAGTGGAATAACAAAAAGGTCAAAATTTACAGGTATTGCATAGAATGTTGATGCAGATTCCGCTTTGATATTTTATAATTCTCAAAAAATCTAGTCATGTCATTTTTTCTAGAATCGCCAGGTATTTCTTTATTAGCAATCTGTAATTTTGAATAAAATAAATAAGTAAAACATAATAGCGGGAGCTTCCAATTGTAATGGAAACACCAGGGAGAAGTACTCTCATCTTAGGTACAGATTTTCTCCAGTGGAGTTTACAAATGATACAAAGGTGAACGATGATCCAGCATGGTGATACTGTGTAGTGAAAATTTAATGAATCTTGACATTATTGTCATTGACACTCAGTAAATTTATGCTTCAAAGTTTTAATACAGTATCGTGAAACAATGTTTAGAATATGGTAAAACTGTAAGGAAAAGCCCTTTGGGGACTCAACAAAGTGGGTGAAGCCACAAACAAACAACATCAGATGTTCGATTTTGACTTCAATGAGAAAATTTAAAAAGTTGCTATTCTCACAGTTTTCTCCAGAGTCCCCAAACTTGACACAGTCGGTCACTGGATGACCAGGGTTAACATATTTAAAAGTGGGTGGAGCCACAAACATCCTGTGTGAAAAGCTCTCCTCCTCACAGTATTAAAGCCAGAGACCCCAAACTTGGCACAGTCGGTTATTGGGTGACTGGGGTTAAAATTCTGAAAAATGGGCGGAACCACATACAGCCAATTAGATGTCAATGCAACATCATGTGTTTTCTTCAGAAACAACACCATCTACTATTATTATTGATTTATAAAGCGTCAACATATTCTGTGGCGCTGTACAAAGTAAGAAACGAACATGGGGTACATAATAATACAGACAATGGTGTACACCAATATACAAAATACATAATTGGTGACAAAATACAAAAACAATACAAAATACAGAATATAAGATACAGAATACAGAATGGCAGTGATAAAAGTAACATGAGGAATACAATTCATAATGCTTTCCAGGGCACAAAGGGGGAGAGAGCCCTGCCCTTGCAAGCTTACAAACTAAATGAAGTTGGGGGGGGGGGCATGAGGTGGGGTAGTATACAAAAAACATATAGAGGCAGTGTGTTTTAGGATATCTAGAAGGAGTGCAATTTGGTCCTAGGACAAAGGGGAAGTGGCCTAAGGTAGAGCATATGCTTGTCGGAACATGTGAGTTTAAAGGTAACAAAGGATGGCAAGTGACAGATGTGTTGTGGGAGGGCATTCCAGAGGTGGGGTGAAGTGCGTGCAAAATCTTGCAAACGTGAATGCTAGGCGTTATTTATTCACTGCCCCCCATTGTCTATGCACTACTCCTACAGTTTTAGGGGCCCAGGTGCCAACCTTTCCACACTTGTTCATCTCATAGTTAAGTACTTTACTTGCACTTTAATAAACAGTCCATCCTCTGGGCCCCTTAGGCGGACCACCGAAGATCCGTTTTTTGCCATTGACTTTGACAGGAAACATTTTCAAATCACTGCCACTCGTACAGTTTTGAAGCGACACTTACCAATCACGGACCACATATTGTTGTCAATCCACATAAAAGGTGAATTTGGGGGCTATTCAAAATTGGGAGGAGCAACAAACAACCAATGAAAATGTAGCTATTTTATATATGCCACTCCTCCCACAGTTTTAGGAGAACAATTATAAAACTTTGCACGCTAGTTCGACACATACCCAAATAGGTTGCTGGTGCTTTGTTAACAGATCCCACCCTTCATGTTCTTGAGGCAGCCCCCCAAAAACCCAATTTTTTCCCATAGACTTTCATTGGAAAAATTTTAAACTTTTGCCAATTGTACAGCTCTGAAGTTAAACTCACCAAATGCGGGTCACTTAGTCATGGGGTCAACCTGAGGTGGGGTGAAGCGCGTGCAAAATCTTGCAAACGTGAATGTTAGGCGTTATTTATTCACTGCCCCCCATTGTCTATGCACTACTCCTACAGTTTTAGGGGCCCAGGTGCCAACCTTTCCACACTTGTTCATCTCATAGTTAAGTACTTTACTTGCACTTTAATAAACAGTCCATCCTCTGGGCCCCTTAGGCGGACCACCGAAGATCCGTTTTTTGCCATTGACTTTGACAGGAAACATTTTCAAATCACTGCCACTCGTACAGTTTTGAAGCGACACTTACCAATCACGGACCACATATTGTTGTCAATCCACATAAAAGGTGAATTTGGGGGCTATTCAAAATTGGGAGGAGCAACAAACAACCAATGAAAATGTAGCTATTTTATATATGCCACTCCTCCCACAGTTTTAGGAGAACAATTATAAAACTTTGCACGCTAGTTCGACACATACCCAAATAGGTTGCTGGTGCTTTGTTAACAGATCCCACCCTTCATGTTCTTGAGGCAGCCCCCCAAAAACCCAATTTTTTCCCATAGACTTTCATTGGAAACATTTTAAACTTTTGCCAATTGTACAGCTCTGAAGTTAAACTCACCAAATGCGGGTCACTTAGTCATGGGGTCAACCTGAAAAATTCTGTCACATTTTAGGGACTCTAAAAAGTGGGCAGAGACACAAACAGACAAGCAAATCTTCTCTATTGCCTTCAATGAGGAAATGTAAAAATATCTCATTGTCTACCATACAGGCCTGATTGGGAGATTGCTGTAAATATGGTGGTCCTTCTGGAAGGTACTCCTCTCTCCACAGAGGACCTCTGAAGCTCTGACAGAGCAACCATCGGGTTCTTGGCCATCTCCCTGACTAAGGTCCAATCACTCAGTTTGGATGGCAGGCCATGGCCAACTCTAGGAAGAGCTCTGATGGTTTTGAACTTCTTCCCCGTATGGATGATGGAGACCACTGAGCTCTTTGGGACTTTTAAATCAGCAGACATTTTTTCTGTAACCTTCCTCAGATTTTTGCCTCGAGACAATCCTGTCTCAGATGTCTGCAGACCATTCCATTGACAATTTCCATGTAAACTGAATTTACCACAGGTGTACTCCAAATAAGCTGCAGAAACATTTCAAGTATGATCATAGGAAACATGATGCACCTGAGCTCAATTATGAGCTTAATGGCAAAGGCTGTGAATACTTACAGTGGGATGCGAAAGTTTGGGCAACCTTGTTAATCGTCATTATTTTCCTGTATAAATCATTGGTTGTTATGATTAATAATGTCAATTAAATATATCATATAGGAGACACATACAGTGATATTTGAGAAGTGAAATTAAGTTTATTGGATTTACAGAAAGTGTGCAATAATTGTTTAAACGAAATTAGACAGGTGCATACATTTGGGAACCACAAAAAAGAAATTAAGCCAATATTTAGTAGATTCTCCTTTTGCAGAAATTACAGCCTCTAAATGCTTTCCTGTAGGTTCCAATGAGAGTCTGGATCCTGGTTGAAGGTATTTTGAACCAGTCCTCTTTACAAAACATCTGTAGTTCATTCAGGTTTGATGGCTTCCGAGCATGGACAGCTCTCTTTAAAGGGATGCTGAGCAGTACCCTGTAATCAAAAATGTCACTTACCTGGGGCTTCCTCCAGTCCACCATAGGCTGTGAGGTCCCCTGATGTCCTCCTGGCTGCTTGCCATCTGTTACCGGCGACACCCGGGCCAGGTGTCTGGCCGGCTCTTTTTGGTTCCAGGACGCTCCGCGTCATCATACCGGCTGCTACACGTCATCGTGGTGGCCGGCGTGTCAGTCCTGCGCATGCGCGGTTTTTAAACTCTAAACCATGCATGCGCAGGACTGTAATCGCGGCAGACAGCGTGATGATGCGGAGCGTCCTGGACCCAGGTAGAGCCGGCCCGACAGCCGGCCCGGGTGTTGTTAGTAATGGATCCACCGGAGGGACATGGCAAGCAGCCGGGAGGACATCAGGGGACCTCACAGCCTACGGTGGGCTGGAGGAAGCCCCAGGTAAGTGAAGTTTTTGATTACAGGATACTGCTCATAGTCCCTTTAACTCACACCATAGATTTTCAATTATATTCAGGTCTGGGGACTGAGATGGCCATTCTACAATGTTATACTTGTTCCTCTGCATGACTGCCCTAGTGGATTTTGAGCAGTGTTTAGGGTCGTTATCTTATTGAAAGATCCAGCCCCGGCGCAGCTTCAGCTTTGTCACTGATTCCTGGACACTGATCTCCAGAATCTGCTGATACTGAGTGGAATCCATGCGTCCCTCAACTTTCACAAGATTCCCAGTCCCTGCACTGGCCACACAGCTCAACAGCATGATGGAACCTCCACCATATTTTACTGTGGGTAGCAGGTGTTTTTCTTGGAATGCTGTGTTCTTTTTCCTCCATGCATAATGCCCTTTGTTATGCCCAAATAACTCAATTTTATTTTCAGCAGTCCACAGCACCTTATTCTAAAATTAAGCTGGCTTGTCGAAATGTGCTTTAGCATATCTCAAGCGGCTCTGTTTGTGCTGTGGGCAGAGAAAAGACTTCCTCTGCATCACTCTCGCATATAGCATCTCCTTGTGTAAAGTGTGCCGTAAGGTTGAACAATGCACAGTGGCTCCATCTGCAGCAAGATAATGTTGTAGGTCTTTGATGCTGGTCAGTGGGTTGACTCTGACTGTTTGAGCCTTAACTTGAACTGAGCCTGTGGTCTTCCATTTCCCCAATATGTTCCTGAGGGCTCTTTCACACTAAAGGCCTTTTTCTGCGTTTTACCGCCACACCCATAGTTGGCGTTTCCCATGGTAAAATGAAAGTCCATAGACTTTCATTTTACCTTTCACACTTAACGCCACATTTTTGAGCGTTGCGTTTTGAAGCTCCCCAGCGCTTTTTTAGGGCTGACCACGGCGTTTCTCATTTCATTGATAATCATGTATTGGCATTAAACCGCCTTCAAAACGCACCAAAAAGCTGACAGCTAAAGGCAGCATTTTGGCCTTTTCTACCGCTGCCTCTAGTGTAAAAGAGCCCTAACTGTGAAAACAGACAGCTGAAATCTCTAAGACAGCTTTCTGTTTCCATCCTCTATACCATGGTGGTGAACAATCTTTGTCTTCAGGTCATTTGAGAGTTGTTTTGAGACCCCCATGTTGCTACTCTTCAGAGAAAATTAAAAGAGGAGGGAAATGTACAATTGACCTCATTAAATACTCTTTCTCATAATTAGATTCACCTGTGTATGTAGGTCAGGAGTCACTGAGCTTACCAAGCCAATTTGAGTTCCAATAATTAGTTCTAAAGGTTCGTGAATCAATAAAAAGCCCACATTTATGCACCTGCCTAAATTTATTTAGATAGTTATTGTGCATTTTTTGTAAATCCAATAAACTTAATTTCACTTCTCAAATATCACTGTGTGTGTCTCCTACATGAAATATTTAACTGATATTTTTTTTTTTTTAATCATAACAACCAACGATTTATACAGGAAAATCATGATGATTAACAAGGTTGCCCAAAGTTTCGCATACACCTGCTGTCTCCCTTTTTTTATCCTTAGTAAAGTTGCACAAATCTTGATTAAACTTTTTCATGTTATCATTATGGGGTATTGTGTGTAGAATTCTGAGGGGAAAAAAAATAAAAAAAGAATCTGTTTTGGAATAAGGCTGGGTACTTATCCGTTAGCCGAGCGCATCCGGCAGGTGGCGCTAAATACTATTCCCCCTCCAGGCCGCCATGGATAGTAGGGAAAGATGTAACTCTGGTGGAGTTTTGTCTCCACCTGCCGGATACGCCCGGCTAACGGATAAGTACCTAAGGCTGTAACATAACAAAATGTGGAAAAAGTGATGCGCTGTAAATACAGTACTTTCCAGGTGCACTGTACATGCAAATCAATTTAGCCAACCAATTAAGTTCAATTAAGGAGTGCAGTGGCATAGTGAATAGCTCTCTTGCCTTGCAGGGCTTGGTCCCTGGTTCAAATCCCAGCCAGGGCACTATCTGCACAGAGTTTGTATGTTTTTCCCATGTCTGCGTGGGTTTTCTTCCACATCCCATGCTCCTCTGAAGTACAGTTAGTGACAAGACTACATTAACTCTGTCAAGTGCTGCAGTGCTATATGAAAATAAATAATGCTATAAATAATGCCATATAAAAATATTAATAATGTCCAAGGGTTTGTGCTTATACCGAGGGTCTAGTAGCGTTGCCACCCAGTACAGGCCATTCTCCTTGAGTTTTTTTTATACGGTGGTCCCTCAACAGGCTGGACAGCATGGAAGCTGCCATCTGCACAAATTTGGATGCAGACGTACTATCCATCTCCTCTTGCTCTTCCTCAGTGATGTGAGGTAAGTTCTCCTCCTCCTCCCAGCCACAAAGAATACCACAGGAAAGTTAAGCAGCACAAGCCCCCTGCGACACCTGCTGTGGTTGTTCTTCCGACCTCCTCCTCTTCCTCCTCAAAAAAAAAACCCTTCCTCATCTGACTCCTCTTCCCCACATGACTCTTCCTCCTCCTCCTCCTCCCTCCTCTGTGCTGCCGCAGGTGTTGAGGAAAAATCTAGTTCTGCTGGTAATTGATCCCACAACTCTTCCTCCTGTTCACCCTCCTCCACAGCTTGATCCACCACTCTACACACGGCACGCTCCAGGGAGAAAGCATATGGGATCACATCGCTGATGACGCCTTCACTGCGACTCACCATGTTTGTTGTCTCTTCCTCTTGCCGCATGGGCCAGCAGGCATTTCACATGAGTGTCCAGTACTTCGGCCAGAACAAATCCCATCTCCCCAGAGCATGTTCTTTTACTATAGTTGTACAGATACAGGTTGACAGCTTTCTCCTGTTGTAGCAGGTGGTTAAACATCAGGAGCATTGAATACCAGCGAGTCAGGCTATCACAAATCAAGCGCCTCACTGGCAAGTTGTTTCTTCACTGAATATCGGCCAAGCGTGCCATGGCCGTGTAAGACCGCCTAAAATGCCCACACAACTTCCTGGACTGCTTCAGGACGTCCTGTAAGCCTGGGTACTTACACACAAATCTCTGAATTATTAAATTCAGCACATGTGCCATGCAGGGTACATGTGTCAACACATGTTGCCAGTCACACACCACATTGCCGATCTCCAGTTGGTGCGGGGTCAGCCACTGATCCACCTGTTTGTTAAAGGGAACCAGAGAGGAATGCATTTTTAAAATAGAAAAAAGTTTTATACATACCTGGGGCTTCTTCCAGCCCCACAAGCCTGGATCGCTCCCACGCCGCCATCCTCCGCTTACTGGATCCGCCGGTACCGGCCCCGTCACTGTCCGCATCACAGGTGCTCCCTCCATACCCGTACGCATGCGGCTGCGCAGTAGGCAGCCACATGCGTAACTGCATGGAGGGAGCCCCCTATGATGCGGAGAATTGGACGCGTCCGCCGGCCGACTGGCCGACTGGCGGTAATGACGGGATCCGATATCGGTGGATTCAGGCAGTGGAGGACGGCGGCGTGGGAGCAATCCATGCGTATGGGACTGGAGGAAGCCCCAGGTATGTATACTTGATCCTCTCTGGTTCCCTTTAAGAGCAGCCAGGAGAGCTGCTCCAGTGTGACTCTCTGCTTTGAGGCAAGACATGTCTAAGATGGCATGACACCATTGTACCTTGCATGCAGCAAAGGCCCTGAGGAGATGGGGCTGTGTAGCTGGAGAGGAGATCGCAGCACCAGTAGAGTAGCACTGTCACTCAGCCGAGGAGGAGGAGGACAACATTGAAGAGGATGTAGCAGGAGGAGTAGGAAGAGAAGGAGAGGAAGTGGCTGGAGGCCTGCCTGCAAGCCGTGAAGGTGTCACAACTAGGTCTGCTGCACAGCCATGTACTCCCTGCTTGCCAGCGGTCACCAGGTTGACCCAATGGGCTGTGTAAGTAATGTACCTGCCCTGACCGTACTTTGCAGACCAGGCATCCATGGTCAAATGGACCCTTGACCCAACACTGTGTGCCAGAGATGACACCACTTGCCTTTCAACTTCATGGTACAGTTTAGGTATTGCCTTTTTTTCTTTTTTGAGAAATAATTGCGGCCTGGTATCTTCCACTGCGGTGTCCCAATCACCACAAATTTTTGGAAGGCCTCAGAGTCGACCAGCTGGTATGGTAACAGCTGGCAAGATAACAGTTCCGCCAAGCCAGCTGTCAGACGCCGAGCAAGGGGGTGACTGGCAAACATTGGCTTCTTCCGCTCAAAGATTTCCCTCACAGACACCTAGCTGCTGCTGTAGGCAGAGGGGCAGAAACCACTCAAGGTAAGAGGCGGAGTGGAGGAGGGTGGCTGTGAATGTGCAAGGGAGAAAGCGGTTGAAGATAATCCACCTGAAGGAGGAAGAGGAGAAGGAGGGTGGCTTTGCTTTTGTGTGCTGCTTTTCCTCAGGTGGTCTTCCCATTGCAGTTTGTGCTTTTTCTGCGTGTGCCTTCGTAAGGCAGTTGTCCCTACACAGGTGTTGGCCTTTCCATGGTTAAATTTTTGGTGGCAGAGAGAACAGATGGATGGCATTGCTTTCATCTGAGGCAGACACACACAAAACTTTCCACATCGCTGAGCCCTGGGGTGATGGCACTATGGTGGCGACAGCAGCTGACGTTGAAGGGCATGTTGGCTGGCTGAAAGAAGCAGGGGGAGCTCGTCATCAGAAACAGCTGGTGGCAGTGTCAGGCGCCATGTATCGCCACCTATAGACATAGGTGGCGATACATGGCGCTGGACATTGCAACCAGCTGTTTCTGATGACCAGCTCCCCCTGCTTCTTTCAGCAATTTGTCTCCTCCTACTCCTCTCTGACTCCCCTCCTGAACTGTCCCCCTGTACATCTCCTCTATTGGCAACCCACGTGACATCCATATCATCATAATCATCATCATAATAATCCTCCCCAGCTTCGCTTGTATCAGACCCCTCCAAAACTGCACCAACAGCAGGTACTTCATCCTCATCACACCTTACGTCCATGGTGCTGCCTAACTCAAAGATATGAGGTGGTGTAACTTGCTTAGCGCCTTCATCTGGTTGTAACAATAATGGCTGTGAATCAGTTAATTCCCCACTAAATAACTCCTGCGAAGTGTCAACTGTAGCGGATGTGGTGCTTGTAGTAGCGCTGATAGCTGCGGAAGATGAGGTGTCCTGTGTTAAATAGTCAACTACGTCCTGACAATCTTGGGAGTTGATGGCACGTGCCTTCTTGTGAGCACTGTACTTTGTTCCAGGGCCGCACAAAATCATGTCAGCACGGCCTCGAACAGACCTGCCGGGTAGCCTGCCTCTGGGTCTGCCTCTGCCTGTTTTGTCCATATCAGGGAGGATGAAGTGAAAGGTATGCACTGAATTGACTAATACAATGTGCAGTATCACAGGTGCAGTGAAAGGTATGCAGTGACTGGTATTACAATACAATGTGCAGCTGTCACACAGGTGTAGTTAAAGAGAATCTGTATTGTTAAAATCGCACAAAAGTAAACATACCAGTGCGTTAGAGGACATCTCCTATTACCCTCTGTCACAATTTCGCAGCTCCTCGCCACATTAAAAGTGGTTAAAAACAGTTTTTAAAAGTTTGTTTATAAACAAACAAAATGGCCACCAAAACAGGAAGTAGGTTGATGTACAGTATGTCCACACATAGAAAATACATCTATACACAAGCAGGCTGTATACAGCCTTCCTTTTGAATCTCAAGAGATCATTTGTGTGTTTCTTTCCCCCTGCAGTTCTCATGCACTGAAGTTTCAGGCTGCTCGTTTCTTCCTGCAAACAGCTTTGCCTTTGTCTGTAATTCCTCAGTATGTGAAAGCCCAGCCAGCTCAGAGGACGATTTATCCAGCTTGTAAAAGATAAGAGAGCAGAGAGAAGCTGCCCTAATCTAAATAATACACAGGCAGTGTGCATAGAGGGGCTGGGAAGGGGGAGTTCATAGCAGAACCACAACACTGAAGAACTTGGCAGCCTTCCAGACACAGGCCGACAAGTCTGACAGGGGAAAGATACATTGATTTATTACAGAGACTGTGATAGTAGAAAGTGCTGCAGTAAGCCAGAACACATTAAAATAGCTTTTGGAACTTGTAGGATGATAAAAAACAGGATGCAATTTTTGTTACGGAGTCTCTTTAACAGGTATGCACGGACTGGTATATAAAACAGTGTGCGGTCACACAGGTGCAGGGAACAAGTATGCAGTGACTGGTATTACAAATGTGCAGCTGTCACACACACAGGTACTGTGAACAGGTATGCAGTGACTGGTATATAATATAACACTGTGTGCTGTCACGTAGGTGCACTGAACAGGTATGCAGTGACTGGTATCAACACAATGTGCAGCTGTCACACACACAGGTACTGTGAACAGGTATGCATTGACTGGTATATAATATAACACTGAGTGTGGTCACACAGGTGCAGTGAACAGGTATGCATTGACTGGTATTACAAATGTGCAGCTGTCACACACGCAGGCACAGTGAACAGGTATGCATTGACTGGTATTTAATATAACACTGAATGCAGTCACACAGGTGCACTGAACAGGTATGCAGTGACTGGTATTACAAATGTGCAGCTGTCACAAACACAGGTACCGTGAACAGGTATGCAGTGACTGGTATATAATATAACACTGTGTGCTGTCACATAGGTGCACTGAACAGGTATGCAGTGACTTTTATCAATACAATGTGCAGCTGTCACACACACAGGTACCGTGAACAGGTATGCATTGACTGGTATATAATATAACACTGAGTGCAGTCACACAGGTGCAGTGAACAGGTATGCAGTGACTAGTATTACAAAATGTGCAGCTGTCACACACACAGGTACCGTGAATAAGTATGCAGTGACTGGTATATAATATAACACTGCGTGCTGTCACCTAGGTGCACTGAACAGGTGTGCAGTGACTGGTGTCAATACAATGTGCAGCTGTCACACACACAGGTTCTGTGAACAGGTATGCAGTGACTGGTATATAATATAACACTGTGTGCTGTCACGTAGGTGCACTGAACAGGTATGCAGTGACTGGTATCAACACAATGTGCAGCTGTCACACATACAGGTTCCGTGAACAGGTATGCAGTGACTGGTATATAATATAACACTGCGTATTGTCACATAGGTGCACTGAACAGGTGTGCAGTGACTGGTATCAATACAATGTGCACCTGTCACACACACAGGTACCGTGAACAGGAATGCAGTGACTGTTATATAATATAACACTGAGTGCGGTCACACAGATGCCCTGAACAGGTATGCAGTGACTGGTATCAATACAATGTGCAGCTGTCACACACACAGGTACCATGAACAGGTATGCAGGGACTGGTATATATAATATAACACTGCGTGCTGTCACGCAGGTGCACTGAACAGGTATGCAATGACTGGTATCACAAGGTGCAGCTGTCACACACACACACAGGTACCATGAACAGGTTTGCAGTGACTGGTATATATAATATAACACTGAGTGCGGTCACACAGGTGCACTGAACAGGTATTCAGTGACTGGTATCAATACAAGGTGCAGTTGTCACACACACAGTTACAGTGAACAGGTATGCAGTGACTGGTATTACAAATGTGCAGCTGTCACACACGTGTAGTGAAAAGGTAGGCGCTGAATTTGCTGGGCCTGGCAGTGGCACAGTAGGAATTAGCAAGGAGCCAGCTGCAACTGACTGACAGGGCTGTATATGCAAGTGTCAGTGAAGCCACAAAAAAGAAAAAAAACAGATCACAAGAACAACATTAGCTCTCAAAAGAGCTGTTGTGGGGTGCTTTTTAGCAATAAGTATCATCAAGGAGCAAGCTAACAAGCCTAACAAGAGCCTAACTAAGCTTTCCCTAATCTGTGCAGCAACCTCTCTCCCTTCTGTAATTACTGCAGCCACACCGAGTGAGATAATGGCAGACGCAGCTACGCAAAATACACACCGAGCATACACATGACCTGTCTACCACTGGAGGATGTTGGTTTCCTGTAACAGCTTGCATGCAACCTATTAAGTACTCGTCCCTCGGTGTGTATTCGACCCCACAAGTGGGGCTTGCACTCTTTTGCAGGTAGGCACTAGTCTGTTTTTAAGTAGCGCTGCTCATTTCCTTGCTATGTACTAATTTAATTCGTTTTTGGTCAGCTGCTCCCACTCAACAGCCATGCTTTTGGTGTATATGCAGAGCTTCTGTTTGGGTTCAAGGTGCGTTTGTAGTTCCTGGGGGGGCTCAGCGCATTTCTGATTGGAGGCCATTCGGAGGCGGCCTGGTGTATTCGACCCCACAAGTGGGGCTTGCACTCTTTTGCAGGTAGGCACTAGTCTGTTTTTAAGTAGCGCTGCTCATTTCCTTGCTATGTACTAATTTAATTCGTTTTTGGTCAGCTGCTCCCACTTAACAGCCATGCTTTTGGTGTATATGCAGAGCTTCTGTTTGGGTTCAAGGTGCGTTTGTAGTTCCTGGGGGGGCTCAGCGCATTTCTGATTGGAGGCCATTCGGAGGCGGCCTGGTGTTGCGCTGATCCACCTTTTGCGCAATTTTTGATTTTTCAATTTTACTTGGTAGCGCACCCAGGCTATGCATATACATAGGTTAGGATTTAGTTAGTGTTAGGCCCCTCCCATGGAGGATTGACTTCTTTGCAGTGGGAGGGACGAGTACTTAATAGGTTGCATGCAAGCCAAGCTGTTACAGGAAACCAACATCCTCCAGTGGTAGACAGGTCATGTGTATGCTCGGTGTGTATTCGACCCCACAAGTGGGGCTTGCACTCTTTTGCAGGTAGGCACTAGTCTGTTTTTAAGTAGCGCTGCTCATTTCCTTGCTATGTACTAATTTAATTTGTTTTTGGTCAGCTGCTCCCACTTAACAGCCATGCTTTTGGTGTATATGCAGAGCTTCTGTTTGGGTTCAAGGTGCATTTGTAGTTCCTGGGGGGGCTCAGCGCATCTCTGATTGGAGGCCATTCGGAGGCGGCCTGGTGTTGCGCTGATCCACCATTTGCGCAATTTTCGATTTTTCAATTTTACTTGGTAGCGCACCCAGGCTATGCATATACATAGGTTAGGATTTAGTTAGTGTTAGGCCCCTCCCATGGAGGATTGACTTCTTCGCAGTGGGAGGGACGAGTACTTAATAGGTTGCATGCAAGCTGTTACAGGAAACCAACATCCTCTAGTGGTAGACAGGTCATGTGTATGCTCGGTGTGTATTCGACCCCACAAGTGGGGCTTGCACTCTTTTGCAGGTAGGCACTAGTCTGTTTTTAAGTAGCGCTGCTCATTTCCTTGCTATGTACTAATTTAATTTGTTTTTGGTCATCTGCTCCCACTTAACAGCCATGCTTTTGGTGTATATGCAGAGCTTCTGTTTGGGTTCAAGGTGCGTTTGTAGTTCCTGGGGGGCTCAGCGCATCTCTGATTGGAGGCCATTCGGAGGCGGCCTGGTGTTGCGCTGATCCATCTTTTGCGCAATGCAGGAGGGAGTGCAGCCTGATTGGCTACCATGTGTCTGCTGACTGATGTAGAGGGTCAACGTTTAGCCCAATGATGTAGTATAGGGGGTGGGTCGAGATTGCGGTTCACCGCGCATGCAAACCACTGATGTTAACGTGAATACGTTCGCATGTGAACCGTTCGGGCCATCTCTATTTATTAAGCACTAACATATTCCACAGTGCTGTACAGAGTATATATCACGCTAGGTGCTATGCAGACCAATACACAATATCAGCTGGCTGCAGTACAGTGAGCTACGGAGAATCGGAGTCGATGACATGCTAGGGTAATACATATTGGATCAGATGGTGAAAGTACAAAGGACTAGGTAAGAGAGTAGTCAGTAAAGCTAAGGTCGTATCTAAGTCAGTCTGGCAGTCGCATTGAAATACAATATGATTATCACAGAGTGATAAAGTGCCCAGCAAAACCAGCATACTGATTGCTATCACGGGCAGTAAGCAACTGAATGAAGAGAACTTATATACAGGTGGAAAAGATCACAGACCAGCCCAGAAAATTAACTGGCCAATCAGCAAAGGTTTCAGCAGAAATGTTTCAGCTGACCAGTGTGTCAGCTGCCACACACTAGACCCGCCTCCTCAACCTATAAGAACTGCTCTGGGATGGACGCGTCCCCCTGGGGAGGCTAGAGGAACATACATGCTGAGCCACAGCCGCAGGGGTGCTGGGGATGCCGCTGCAAAAATCGGAAGGGGAAGCTTCCTGCAGCAGCCCAGTATTGGTGTCCTCGCTAGAACCATCAGTGTAGGCATAGAGTAAAGATGCATACACACATTCAAGTTTGACTGGTCAATCACTGACCAATTTGACCAACTCTATGTAGTATGAGGGTCAATAGACTATGAACAGAGCGGAGATCTCATAATACCTAGAAGTAGTAAAATTGGCTATTCAAAATGTTATGTGTACCAGGCTTTACAGCTAATACTGTACATAGTGGAGGTGGCAGGGATGAGCACACAATACAGCTGGTTTACAATCAGTACAGGCCCAGAGTAACAGCTTATACTGCTTATACTGCTTATACTGTGCATACTGGAGGTAGCAGAGATCAGCACACGCTGCAACTAATTTACTCTCACTACAGGCACAGAGTAACAGATTATACTGTACATACAGGTGGTAGCAGGGATCAACACATGCAGCAACTAGTCTACTATCAGTCCAGGCACAGAGTAACAGGTTATACTGTACATATATACTGTACATACTGGGGGTAGCAGAGATCAGCACACGCTGCAGCCAGTTTACTACCAGTCCAGGCACAAAGTAACAGGTTATACTGTACATACTGGAGGTAGCAGAGAACAGCACACGCTACAGCTAGTTTACTATCAGTCCAGGCACAGAGTAACAGGTTATACTGTACATACTGGAGGTAGCAGAGATCAGCACACGCTGCAGCCAGTTTACTATCAGTCCAGGCACAGAGTAACAGATTATACTGTACAGACTGGAGGTAGCAGAGAACAGCACACGCTGCAGCTAGTTTACTATCAGTCCAGGCACAGAGTAACAGGTTATATTGTACATACTGGAGGTAGCAGAGATAAGCACACGCTGCAGCCAGTTTACTATCAGTACAGGCCCAGAGTAACAGGTTATACTGCACATACTGGAGGTAGCAGAGATCAGCACACGCTGCAGCTAGTTTACTATCAGTCTAGGCACAGAGTAACAGGTTATATTGTACATACTGGAAGTATCAGAGATAAGCACACGCTGCAGCCAGTTTACTGTCAGTACAGGCCCAGAGTAACAACTTATACTGTACATACAGGAGGTAGCAGAAATCATCACACGCTGCAGCCAGTTTACTATCAGCACAGGCCCAGAGTAACAACTTATTGTTACGATACCTGTCTGCAGCAGTCGCGTGCACGCTCGTCTACGCGCGCGCGCGATCACGCTCTATCTTTTATGACAGTTGGGCGTGTTCCTGGGAGCCGGTGCGCCGAGCGCACGCGCACAAGCGTTCGCGTCAGCGTGCATGTGTGCGCACATGCGCGCACGCACGCGCACACGTGTGCACGCGCAGGGCGCGTCTTTCAGCGCCAATTTTGAATTCAGTACTTAAGCGAGCTGCTGGAGGTGGCCAGTGCTGTTTCTTCTGATCAGCTTGATGCCAGTAGCCGCTGGAGCCTTGTATTGATTGTGTTTACCTGTTGCTGACCTTAGCCTGTTCCTGACTCCCGTTGATATCGCCGCCTGTCCTGACCTCAGCCCGTTATTGATTCCGCTTGTCTGCAGCCTGCCCTGATCTCTGCCTGTGACCTCGACTCTGATTGATATCCGCCTGCCCCGACCTTGGCTTGTGACCCCGACTACGTTTCTGTCTTCAGCTCCTGTACCTGTCTCACTGCTCGCTACCTCGGCAGTACCATCTGTTCTCCAACCCTCTGTGGGATTTACCTAAGCGCAACCTGGTGGGCACTAGGCAGCGAAGTTCCACTTCCCCCTCAAGGGGTTGTGGTCCTGCTTCCCCCTCAAGGGGTTGTGGATGAAGACCCGTGGTCACTTAGACTCTGCGCTTGGGTGGTCCATACACGCAGTGGGGCGGTCAACAGTCTCCGCATCCAGTTCCTCGTAACAGCAAGAAACAGCCATAAAGATGTCCACAGGAGGGGCTCCTGCTAATACCACCATGGAGGATCTCTGTCGGTTGGTGTCAGAACTTTCTCTTTCTGTCCGTGATGCTCAGCAAGGTTATGCACGTCTCGAGAGTCAAGTACAAGCTATAACTACCAGTCAAGTACAAGCTAGCCCTCCAGTGCAACCTGTTCTGCCTCCTGTCACTGTTGCCTCTGAACCAAAGATTCCGCTACCTGACAGATTCTCTGGAGATCGCAGAAAGTTCCGCCAGTTCCGCAGTGCATGCCTGCTGTACTTTTCCCTCAAGCCACGGAGCTTCTCTGATGGAACAGTTAGGGTGGGCACTATCATCTCACTGCTACAAGATGAGCCACAGGCCTGGGCCCTCCGTCTGAGAGACCAACAAAGCCCTCATCTGGCAAATACTGACTCTTTGTTTAAGGCCCTAGCTGAAGTCTATGATGATCCCCGCCAAGCCGCTTCCACTGAATCTGCCTTATGCAATCTTGTACAAGGAAAGAGACCAGTCGAGGACTATGTAGCTGACTTCCGGAGATACAGTGTTGACACCGAGTGGAACGAAGCTGCACTCAAACATCTATTCTGCCTCGTTTTGTCGGGCCTGTTGAAAGATGAACTAGCTAGAGTCGGCATTCCAGCTACCCTTAACGAACTGGTGTCTCTGGTTATCCAGATTGACAGGCGCTTACGAGAACGCAGGGCCGAAAGGGCTGGGGGTGTCCGACCCACATGGGGGCCAAGTAGTTCTTATTTGACCTCCAGTCCTCTGTCACCTGAAATTCCTGCTTCTGCTGCAGCCTCTGCTGATGAATCTGAGCCTATGCAGATAGGTCTGGCACGTCCTGCTCTCACTAACGAAGAACGTCAACGAAGGCGCCAGGCTAATCTTTGCCTTTATTGTGGGGCCTCTGGTCACTTTCTCCGCAACTGCCCTGTCAGACCCATAGGTGAGGAACAGTCTTCATCTTCAGTTCTAGAGTGTCCTTTGCCTGCTCCTGGTTCTTATGTATCTCTCACTCTGTTGTTGCAGGCGCCAAGAAAAACCTTAGAAGTTGCAGCTATAATAGACTCTGGAGCTTGTAGTTGTTTTATTGATTCCACCTTGGCTCACCAATTACAACTTTCTCTGAGAAGTAAATCCAAGTCGTTAACCATCTGCTTGGCAGATGGTTCGAAGATCAAAGATGGGCCCATTACACAAGAGACTTTTCCTACTTTGATCACCACGTCATCCTCCCATTCTGAATATATCATCTTCGATCTGATCACTTCTCCGTTATATCCTGTTATCCTGGGTATGCCATGGTTACAAGCCCACAATCCTAGGATTGACTGGCTTTCCGGCAAGATTTCCTTCCACTCACGCTACTGCTTACAGGCTTGTTTATCTCCTTCCTCTGCTGTGATGTGTCTAAAACAGGAGATTCTGGAATTTGTTCCTGAAAGTTATAGAGACTTTGCTGATGTGTTTGATAAGAAGGGGGCTGATGTCTTACCGCCTCACATAATTTATGACTGTCCAGTTGATCTTCTTGCCGGAGCTAAGATCCCGTTTGGACAAATTTACCCATTAACTGAACCTGAGCAAGCCCCGCTAAAAGCATATATTGACGAAAATCTTCAAAAGGGTTTTATCCGTCACTCCACCTCTCCTGCTGGTGCCGGTATATTCTTTGTGGAGAAAAAAGATCTCACCCTCCGTCCTTGCATAGAATACAGAGAACTCAATAAAATAACCATTAAGAACCGTTACCCTCTGCCACTCTTTCCTGAAATTTGTCAACGCCTCCGTTCTGATCGAATCTTCTCCAAATTAGACCTTCGAGGAGCATACAATCTGATTCGCATCCGAGAGGGCGATGAATGGAAGACCGCCTTTCGAACCAGATACGGTCATTTTGAATATCTTGTAATGCCTTTTGGACTCTGTAACGCTCCAGCCACGTTCCAACACTTCATCAATGATATCTTTAGAGACATTATCGACCAATTTATTGTTGTTTATCTTGATGACATTCTTATATTTTCCCAAGATATTTCTGAGCATAGACAACATGTCAGGCGTGTTTTGGCTCGTCTACGCACTCATGGTCTCTATGCCAAACCAGAGAAGTGTGTGTTTGAACAGACATCTGTACATTTTTTGGGACTTGTCATTTCTGATGAAGGGGTGTCCATGGATCCTAAAAAAGTATCTGCCATTTTGGACTGGCCAGTCCCTATTGATCGTAAGGGCGTTCAGAGGTTCATAGGCTTTGCAAACTTCTATCGAAGATTCATTAAGAACTTCTCTGCTATTGTATCCCCTCTGACTCAACTTACCAAAGTTAATTTACCATTCTGTTGGAACCAAGAAGCTAAAGAAGCCTTTGTAAAGCTGAAAGATAAATTCATCTCTGCTCCTGTTCTGACTCATCCTGATCCCGCCTTACCTTTTATATTAGAAATTGATGCTTCTGAAAATGCTATTGGGGCAATCCTGTCCACAAGCTGTACTGCATCCTGTTGCTTTTTTTCCCCGCAAATTATTACCTGCTGAGAGAAACTATGACATTGCTGACAGAGAACTGTTGTCCATCAAAGCAGCTCTGGAGGAGTGGAGATATTTGTTAGAAGGGGCCAATAATCCTGTTCTTGTTCTTACTGACCATAAGAATCTAGAATATCTTCGTTCAGCCAAGCGTCTCAAACCACGACAAGCTCGATGGGCTTTGTTCTTTTCCAGATTCGACCTACATATCACTTACCAACCAGGCTCCAGAAACATTAAAGCTGATGCATTATCCAGATTGTATTCGGAAGAGATTATGCAAGACAAATCTGAAACTATCCTCTCCTCTAACTGCTTCCTATTACTACAGGCTGATCTGTTAAATACCATCAAAGAAGCCTCTAGCAGTGTTAAACCTTGCAGGAAACTAGCTCTTACCTATAAGGAAGGGTTTTTTTGCATAAAGACAAGATTTTTGTACCCGATCAGGCCAAGACTGCTGTGCTAGGCCACTGTCATGACAGTTTACTTTCTGGTCATTTTGGCATTTCTAAAACCCATGAACTTTTATTAAGAAATTTTTGGTGGCCTAATATGTTTCAAGATTGTAAACAGTATGTGTCATCCTGTTCTGTCTGTGCTCGTTCAAAATCATCTAGGGAGAAACCTTAGGGTCTGCTCAAACCTTTACCCATCCCCTCCCGCCCCTGGGGTATGATATCACTAGATTTCATTGTAGAGCTACCTTCTTCTCAGGGGTTTAACTCCATTTTAGTAGTGGTAGATCGTCTGACTAAAATGAGCCATTTTGTTCCCATGAAGGGTACTCCTACTGCTCTAGAAACAGCTGAAGTATTTATTAAAGAAGTTGTTAGGTTACATGGGTTACCAGATGATATTGTATCAGATAGAGGGGTACAATTTACTTCTAAATTGTGGAAGGAATTGTGCAGATGTTTGGATATTCATGTGTCTCTCTCCTCTGGCTATCATCCTCAGTCTAATGGCCAGACGGAGAGAACCAACCAGACTCTGGAACAATACCTGAGGTGTTTTACTTATGCCTCGCAAGAGGATTGGTCTTCCTTGCTGTCTACTGCTGAATTTGCATATAATAATTCCACTCACTCTGCAACTAAGCAATCACCATTTTTTGCCAATTATGGGTTTCATCCCACTTCTCTGCCCAATTTATTTCCTGAATCTTCTGTTCCTTCTCTTCAGGATAGATTATTGTTTTTAAAAGATAATATCAAAAATATTTCTAATGTTCTGTCTCAGACTCAGGTTAGAACGAAGAGGATTGCTGACAAATCCAGGAGGGAATCTCTTTCGTTTAGACCGAGAGATTATTATTATTATTTATTGTATTTATAAAGCGCCAACAATATATTACGCAGCGCTGGACAATAAATATATACAATGATACAAGGATGACATACATAGGGCTTGATTCACAAAAGAGTGCTAACTGTTAGCACGACCGTTTTCGCGTGAATTTTTGCATTGCGCGTGATCGCGAATTTTCGCGCGACACGATAACGTTTTAGTGCGCAAACACGAATTTCACAGCAAAATCGATAACGTTTTCGCGCGAAAATTCGCAATGCGAAAATTCACGCGAAAACGGCCGTGCTAACAGTTAGCACTCTTTTGTGAATCAAGCCCATAGGGTTATACACATAGAACAAAGTTATGCATACAAATTGTACAAAATACATGATCATGCAATATGGGCTGGTTAGGTAGGCCCAGTAATACAAGTACAGGCTGTCATAGGACAGGAGCACATGATCCTGTAGATTACACTAGGGAGTGGAGGACCCTGCCAGAGGCTTACAATCTAAAGGGAGGGGTGGAAACACTAGGGGGGGGCTGTTAAATATTCCTTAGAGAGTTACTGTGTGGTAGGAGGTGGGTAGGCCATCATAAAGAGGTGGGTTTTGAGGGCTTGCTTGAATGTGTTGAAAGAGGGAGCAAGTCTGATGGGTGGTGGAAGGGCATTCCAGAGGGTGGGGGCAGCTCTTGAGAAATCCTGCAGACGGGCATGGGAGTGTGAAATGCGCGGGGTGGTGAGGCGAAGGTCGTTGGAGGAACGGAGGGGGCGACCTGGTGTATACTTGTGAACAAGCTCCGAGATGTAGGTAGGGCATGTTTTGTGCACAGATTTATACGCCAGGCATAGAATCTTGAAACTTATTCTGAGACGGATAGGGAGCCAGTGCAGGGATTCACAGAGGGGAGATGTGGATGCAGAGCAGTGCGAAGAATGGATGAGTCTTGCAGCCGCGTTCATCACTGATTGAAGGGGGGCAGTGCGTTTCAGGGGGAGGCCAGAAAGGAGGGAGTTACAGTAATCAAGGCGGGAGATGATGAGGGCATGGATGAGCAGTTTGGTCGTGTCTGGGGTTAAGAATGGGCGGATCTTGGAGATATTACGGAGGTGGGAATTGCAGGCTCTGGTGATGTTTTGGATGTGTGGGATGAAGGAGAGGTCAGAGTCCAAGGTGACACTCAGGCAGCGGGCTTGGGAGGTAGGGAGAATGGTTGTGTTGTCGATTGTGAGGTGGAAATCTGGGATGGGTGCAGCAGCATGGGGTGGAAAGATCAGGAGCTCAGTTTTGTCTAGGTTAAGCTTTAGGAACCTAGCTGACATCCAGGAGGAAATTGCTGAGAGACACGAGGAGACCTTGTTTATGGTGGTGGATGAGAGATCGGGGGTATGGAGGTAAATCTGAGTGTCATCTGCATAAAGGTGGTAATTGAAGCCCAGGGAGGAGATAAGCTTGCCAATTGAGGAAGTGTATATGGAGAAAAGAAGGGGGCCTAGAACAGAGCCCTGGGGGACCCCAACTGAGAGGGGGGCAAGGAGAGATCTGGTTTGGTTATCTACATGTAATCTAAGGTTGCGGGTCCCATCTAGAAAGCTTGGACCTAGATTTGTCGGGCTTTATCCTGTAAAGAGGATTATTAACCCTGTGGCTGTTGAATTAGTGTTACCCGACACTTTAAAGATTCACCCGGTTTTTCATGTATCTTGTTTAAAATTGCATTTTCAGGGTTCCTGTGCCAATCCTCAGGCTCCTCCTCCACCACCAGTCTTGGTGGAGGGTTGTGAGGAGTTTGAAGTCGAGGCCATTCTAGATTCTAAAATGAAAGCTGGTAGAATGTTCTATTTGATAAAATGGAAAGGATATGGGGTGGAGGAGAATTCTTGGGAACCTGCTACTGGGATTCATGCTCCTAGGTTAATTAAGAATTTTCACCGTAAATTTCCATGTAAGCCGGCTCCTAAGGGCACCCGGAGGTTGCCCGTGGGGGAGGGGCAATGTTACGATACCTGTCTGCAGCAGTCGCGTGCACGCTCGTCTACGATCACGCTCTGTCTTTTATGGCAGTTGGGCGTGTTCCTGGGAGCCGTTGCGCCGCGCGCACAAGCGTTCGCATCAGCACACGCAGGGCGCGTCTTTCGGCGCCAATTTTGAATTTAGTACTTAAGCGAGCTGCTGGAGGTGGCCAGTGCTGTTTCTTCTGATCAGCTTGGTGCCAGTAGCCGCTGGAGCCTTGTATTGATTGTGTTTACCTGTTGCCGACCTTAGCCTGTTCCTGACTCCCGTTGATATCGCCGCCTGTCCTGACCTCAGCCCGTTATTGATTCCGCTTGTCTGCAGCCTGCCCTGATCTCTGCCTGTGACCTCGACTCTGATTGATATCCGCCTGCCCCGACCTTGGCTTGTGACCCCGACTACGTTTCTGTCTTCAGCTCCTGTACCTGTCTCACTGTTCGCTACCTCGGCAGTACCATCTGTTCTCCAACCCTCTGTGGGATTTACCTAAGCGCAACCTGGTGGGCACTAGGCAGCGAAGTTCCACTTCCCCCTCAAGAGGTTGTGGTCCTGCTTCCCTCTCAAGGGGTTGTGGGTGAAGACCCGTGGTCACTTAGACTCTGCGCTTGGGTGGTCCATACACGCAGTGGGGCGGTCAACAGTCTCCGCATCCAGTTCCTCGTAACACTTATACTGTACATGCTGGAGGTAGCAGAGATCAGCACACACTGCAGCTAGTTTACTATCAGTCCAGGCACAGAGTAACAGGTTATATTGTACATACTGGAAGTATCAGAGATAAGCACACGCTGCAGCCAGTTTACTCAGTACAGGCCCAGAGTAACAACTTATACTGTACATACTGGAGGTAGCAGAAATCATCACACGCTGCAGCCAGTTTACTATCAGCACAGGCCCAGAGTAACAACTTATACTGTACATGCGGCATAGAGGTTGGGGCACAGATACACACACAAAATGGGGAATAGAGGAGGGGGCACAGACACACACACAATGTGACACAAACACACAGACGCACACATTTGGGCACAGAGGAGGGGGCATAGAGGAGGGGGCACAGACAGACACACACAACGTGACGCAAACACACAGACGCACACATTTGGGCACAGAGGGGGGGGGGGGGGGGCATAGAGGAGGGGGCACAGACAGACACACACAACGTGACACAAACACACAGATGCACACATTTGGGCACAGAGGAGGGGGCATAGAGGAGGGGGCACAGACAGACACACACAACGTGACACAAACACACAGACGCACACATTTGGGCACAGAGGAGGGGGCATAGGAGGGGGCACAGACAGACACACACAACGTGACACAAACACACAGACGCACACATTTGGGCACAGAGGATGGAGCATGAACACACACACAACAAGCCAGGCAGAGTATATACATACCTCCTCCCCCGTCTGGAGTCTCTGCAGTCTGCCACACACAGGGTTAACACCAGCTTCCGAGGCTGCATTCTCCCGGGGTCCTGACCTCCCGGCTGAATCTGGCTGTAGCTGTTCTTCTCCCCCGATGTACAGCTCTGCAGCAGAGGCTTGTTCAATCGCTCCTCAAGCCTCTCAGTCATGCTGGAGAGCTGAGCTTCTCCCTCAATGTTCCCACGCTGGCAGTTAGGTGGGAGGAGGGGCCATCTCTGGCTGTGTCTGTGTGAGGAGTCCAGCGCTGCTGCAGGCTGAATCCAACTCCTCACACCAGTCTGCCATGAGGGTCTGCGGGGGGTCAGCTGCAGAGGGCACTGGGCGGGCAAAGGGAATCTCCTCTACATGTGCAGGGGGCAGAGCTACCCACGCTCCATGACTCCAGCCCCCTGCCTTCTCACTGCAACTCCTCGCCCCCTGCCAAGTGCTCCGCTTCTGATTGGGGCAGGGGGCGGAAGTGGATGCCGATGCTGCCTGTCACCTGTCGGGAGCCGGAAGATCGTGGTGGCAACTGTATGGAGTGAACGGCGGCTGCATTAATTATTATACATTGGGGGCACTTGTGTTGGGCACCCCATAAAATAGATTCGAGGCACCCTAAGGCCATGTTGGGGGCACGGGCCCCCCAAAATAGGGCTAGCGACGCCCCTGCTGTCTTCCATTCATCCCCCTGTCAAATTCTTATCAAATTGTATGCCCCTCTCAGATCTAACTTACAAAAGAGCTTTTCCCCAGATACCTGAGCAAATAGATCATCGATAAGGGGTAAAGGGTACCTGTTTTTTACTGTGATCTTGTTCAGGCTCCTATAAATTGATGCATGGACGTAATCCTCCATCCTTTTTCTCCACAAAGAAAAAGCCTGCCCCTGCTGGAGAAGTAGATGGACGGATGAACCCCTTATCTAAGTTTTATCTGATATAGTTTTTCTGGGCCAGAAAGGTTATACAGATGTCGACGAGAGGGCATGGTACCTGGCAGCAAATCATTGGGGCCAATCATAAGGCCTGTGTGGGGGCAATTTATCTGCAGATTGAGGTGAGAATACATCAGAGAATTCCTTGTAGGGCAAGGATAATTTATCGGTTTTAACATCAATGCTATGTACTGAAACACTCTTTAAACAATTTTTCAGACAATGAGGAGACCAACTGGTGAGCTGACCTAAGCATCAGTCAATGTGGGGACTATGTAACTGCAACCACGGGAGACCCAAAACTAGAGTGCTGGATGGCATTTTGAGTAAATAAAACTGTAGTTTCTCAAAATGTAATGCCCCAACCTGCAGGGAAATCTCAGGAGTAATGGAAATGGGTTGATTACCCTGCAGCGGAGAGTCATCGATAGCAGTTAAATAGAGCTTGTTTTGCAAGGTCAAGGCCGGAATACCCAATTTCGAGGCGAAAGTGGCATTGATGAAGTTGCCTGCTGCCCCAGAATCAATAAACACATGGGAATGATAAGGCTTATCAACACAATGTATAGTTACCGATAACAAAATCCTCTTTATTTTAAGGGGAAGGATTTGATTGCCCAAGCTTCACCTAGGCGCTGGAGTTTTCCGACCCCTTCTTTGCAGGACAATTCTGAGCAAAGTGACCTTTAACTCCACAGTACAGACATAGCCCTTCCTGACATCTCCTAAGTTTCTTGGCAGGAGAAAGCCTAGAAAACGCCAACAGCATAGGTTACCCACTGGAGGATGACGCACTACTATCTGACCGAACATTACCTACGACAGGAAGCTGAGCTCTACCCTGCCGACGATGCCTGACTCGTCTATCCACCCATATGGCTAGAGAAATAGCATCCTCCAAATTCTCAGGTTCAGGGTGACTGACCAATACATCATTAACTGAATCTGATAAGCCAAACAAAAATTGATCAAGAAGTGCAACCTCCCCCCACTTGGTAGAAAAAGACCATCGCCTGAATTCCGCAGCATACTCCTCGGCAGTTTGGCGACCCTGACAGAGTTCCCTTAGCTTGCGCACAGCAGTAGCAGAAACGTCCAGATCAAAATATATTATGGACATAGTCTTAAAGAAATTATCCACAGAGGTAAGAGCTTCGTGATTAGATGGTAAGCCATAAGCCCAAGTCTGTGAGTCCCCCTGCAAAAGGGATTTGATCAAGGATACTTTCTGAGACTCGGATCCTGTAGACCTAGGGCGAACCTCAAAGTAAGTAGGACAACTGTTCATAAAGTTACTGAAATCTGACCTAGAACCAGAACATTTATCTGAAAGCGTCATTTTAGGCTCCAAAGGAGTCTGTACATGAGAAGTTGGAGGAGGTACAGACTGGACGTTAGGAGCTGCTAGTTGTTCAGCACGGGGCTGTGTGTTAACCAGATGGGCCAAGTGGGCCCATATAGCAGCCATTTGTTCAGTGAGCTGATTAACCACTCCTGTGAGAAACAGGACCTGTTGTTGTAGCTCCTCCATAATAATCTATTTTTTGGCCCGTGATAATATCACGCTAGGTGCTATGTCGACCAATACACAATATCAGCTGGCTGCAGTACGGTGAGCTAGGCAGAATCGGAGTCGATAACAGGCTAGGGTCATACACGTTAGATCAGATAACTGCAGTACAAGGGCTAGGCAGAATCAGAGTTGGTAACAGGCTAAGGTCATACACATTAGATCAGATGGCTGCAGTACAAAGGACTTGGCGAGAGAGTGGTCAGTAAAGCTAAGGTCGTATCTAAGTCAGTCTGGCAGTCGCATTGAAATACAATAATGAAAGTCGCATTGAAATACAATATGATTATCACGGAGTGATAAAGTGCCCAGCAAAACCAGCGTACTGATTGCTATCACGGGCATTAAGCAACTGGATGAAGAGAGCTTATATACAGGTGGAAAAGATCACAGACCAGCCCAGAAAAGGAACTGGCCAATCAGCAAAGGTTCCAGCAGAAAATTGTCAGCTGACCAGTGTGTCAGCTGCCACCCACTATACCCGCCTCCGCAACCTATAAGAACTGCTCTGGGACGGACGCGTCTCCCTGGAGAGGCTGGAGGAACGTACATGATGAGTCACAGCCGCAGGGGGGCTGGGGATGCCGCTGCAGAAATCGGAAGGGAGAGCTTTCTGCAGCAGTCCAGTGCTGCCTGAGCCCATGCTGGAACCATTAGCAGGTAAGCTTTTAAGGTAAATTGTCTTTTCACTTAACTGTCCCTCAGAGGGGCTCACAATATAATCCCTTCTATAGTCATATGTCTATATCATCTAGTGTGTGTATCGTAGTCTAGGGCCAATTTAGGGGGGAGCCAATTAACTTATCTGTATGTTTTTTGGGATTTGGGAGGATGTGGGAGGAAACCAAAGTGCAGGCTGGAAGCTCATGAATACACAGGAAGAATGTACAAACTCCATGCAGATAGTGCCCTGGCTGGGATTTGAGCTGAGGACCAAGGCAAGAGTGCTAATCACCAAGCCACCATGCTGCCCACACCTGTCCCTTAACTACTTCATCACCAAGGGGTTTTTACCCTAACAGACCATAATAATTTTCACCTGTCAGCGCTACTCCCTTTCATTCACCAATAACTTTATCACTACACATCACAGCAAAAGGATCTATACCTTGTATTTTGGGGGGTGGGGCACAAATTAGACTTTATGGAGGTGATATTTGTTTTCAGTAACTACTTTACTTTCTATTAGAGATGGCCCGAACGGTTCGACCGCCAACCGATTTGTGCGAACTTCGGTGGTTCGCGTTCGCAGTGAACCGCGAACAATATGCGAGTTCGACCCACCCCCTATACTACATCATTAGGCTCAACTTTGACCCTCTACATCACAGTCAGCAGACACATGGTAGCTAATCAGGCTACACTCCCTCCTGGAGCCCCCCCCCTTATAAAAGGCAGGCAGCGTTGGCCATTTCCCTCACTCGTGAACCTGCTGTAGACATAGGGAAAGCTTAGTTAGCTTTCTCCTTGCTGATACTTATTGCTAAAAAGCACCCCTCAACAGCTCTTTTGAGAGCTAATGTTGTTCTTGTGATCTATTTTTGTTTTGTTTTTTGTGTGTCCCGCTGACACTTGCATATACAGCCCTGTCAATCAGTCGCAACTGGCCCTTGGCTCCTTGCTAATTCCTACTGTGCCACTGCCAGGCCCAGCACATTTAGTGCCTACCTTTTCACTGCACGTGTGTGACAGGCAGCTGCACATGTGTAATACCAATCACTGCATACCTGTTCATGTTTACTGCACCTGCGTGACAGAAGCACGCAGTGTTATATACCAGTCACAGCACCTGTTCACGGTACCTGTGTGTGTGACAGCTGCACATTTGTAATCAGTGGTGCTCGCATACCTCTTAATCACAGATCCGAATGCGGCCCGCTATATTGGAGCCACATCCGGATCGACCTGTGAACGCCACCCGTATTTTTTGCCGGCTACCCGGCATGAGCCGTATGTTCCTGTGATTGACTGTAAAAAATACAAACGCAACAACGACCCGTGTCCCGTATATTTTTTATTGCGGATCAATGTACCGGCATGCGTAAAACTGCTAAATTTAGGGGGTATTCCTCTGAGACTACCCAGGAAAGAGAGGACACCTACCTAGCAAAAAGGAGTGCTTGTGAACTAAAAAGCTAAGGTCGCTCAGTTTAAAAAAAAAAAAAAAATCAAATCTTTAGAGTGCCGCAGCTATTGTGTAGTGTTTTTGCAGTGATCAGAAAAAAACAATTTCTGTCACTGCGGTGGGGCAGGCTGAATGCAAGTGCGGCCGAACGATCAGGCCTGATCGGGCAAACACTGCGTTTTTAGCAGAGCCTACTCTAAGGTGACCCTAACGTACTTATATACAGGTCCTTCTCAAAAAATGTGCATATTGTGATAAAGTTCATTATTTTATGTAATGTACTGATAAACATTAGACTTTCATATATTTTAGATTCATTACACACAACTGAAGTAGTTCAAGCCTTTTATTGTTTTAATATTGATGATTTTGGCATACAGCTCATGAAAACCCAAAATTCCTATCTTAAAAAAATTAGCATATTTCATCCGACCAATAAAAGAAAAGTGTATTTAAAACAAAAAAAGTCAACCTTCAAATAATTATGTTCAGTTATGCACTCAATACTTGGTCGGGAATTCTCTTGCAGAAATTACTGCTTCAATGCGGTGTGGCATGGAGGCAATCAGCCTGTGGCACTGCTCAGGTGTTATGGAGGCCCAGGATGCATCGATAGCGGCCTTAAAGGGGAACTGAAGTAAGAGGTATACGGAGGCTGCCATATTTATTTCCTTTTAATCAATACCAGTTGCCTGGCATCCCTGCTGGTCTATTTCTCTGCAGTAGTATCTGAATAACACCAGAAACAAGCATGCAGCTAGTCTTGTCAGATCTGACTTTAAAGTCTGACACACCTGATCTGCTGCATGCTTGTTCAGGGGCTATGGCTAATAGTATTAGAGGAAGAGGATCAGCAGGGCTGCCAGGCAACTGGTATTGCTTTAAAGGAAATAAACATGGCAGCCTCCATATACCTCTCTCTTCAGCTCCCCTTTAAGCTCATCCAGAGTGTTGGGTCTTGCATCTCTCAACTTTCTCTTCACAATATCCGAGAGGACACTGGAAGGGGGGCAGGCCAGGACTTCAAGGGCGTACTGGGCAAGCTCCCTCCAGAGCGACAGTCTCCTGACCCAGTACTCCATGGGCTCCACGGGGCTGTCAGTGTCAAGCCCGCTAAATGACCCCATGTATTCAGACACCATGCGGGAAAGTCGTTGCTGCTGGTTGGAGGAGGATTCTGTGGCTGGAACCCTTGCTCTGGGCAGCTCCACTGCATATAGGCTTTTTGTAAGGCTTAGCAGGTCTCCAAGGCAGCAGATGCTGCTGCTGGTGGTGGTGGATGCAGGCACCTGTTGCTGGAATGGCAGAACAGCAACAGTGGGGGTGATGGAAGGCAGTGGGAATGCTTCCTGCAGTCTTCGCACAAGTGCTTCCTGCAACTCCTTTGTGCGGCTTGCGGTGGTGGATGGCGCCATAAACTGTCCCAGCTTCCCTTTCAGATGCGGGTCCAGGATCAAGGAGATCCAAATGTCCTCCCTTTCCCGCATGTGTCTCACCCGGGGGTCCCTGCGAAGGCACCGCAACATGTGGGCAGCCATGGGGAAGAGGCGGGCTGTGTCTGCAAAATTTGGCTCGTCGGCCTCCAAGATGATATTGTTAGTCACTTCTTCTTCCTGCGCAGTGTCCTCCTGAAGACGCCAACCCCGCACAACGGAAGCGGCACTCTGCAGCTCCCCCTCATTCTCTATGTTTGGGACCTCCAACTCCTCCCCCACTGCCTGAAGGTTACGGTCCTCCTCCTCCTCCTCCTGCTGTAGCTGCTCCACTTCCAGTTGGCTCATGGCTTCCTTTCCTGCTTCAAGCAGATTACACACTGCCCTGTCCAGCATGCAAACCAGGGGCACCCATTCGCAAAGCGATGCCCAATCTCGGCTCACCATCTTGGTTCCCTGTAGGAAGGGAACCAAGACCAGGCACACTTGCTGAATTTGTGCCCACTGATCAGCGGAAATCACAAGCAACCTGTTGGAGGTGAAGGTCTGCGTCCGAGGGATCCTTTTATAATTTACATCGTAGATGTACTTGTCGACAGCCTCCGTATGCTAAAACAGCCACTGCAGCATCGCCAGGGTTGAGTTCCATCGAGTTGGTAAATCAATGATGAGGCAGTGTGATGGCAGGCCCTCGTCGTGCTGCAGGTCGGCCAGGGTTGCAGCGGCAGTTGCGGATCTGCGAACATGCTTCGCCACCTTGCGTGCCGTTTTCAGTAGCTGTTCCATCCCCTGGTAAGTGCGCAGGAAGCGCTGCACCACCAAATTGAGGACGTGGGCCAAGCAGGGGATGTGCTCCAGGTCTCCAAGGTGGAAGGCTGCCAGCAGGTTGGACCCGTTGTCCGACACCACGTTCCCCACTTTCTGTCCTCTGGGGGTCAGCCAACTCTCCTCCTGCTCCTTGAGGGTTTCAAGTATGTATTTCCCTGTCAGCTTCTCCTTCTCCAGGCTGACCAATTTTAGGAGTGCTTGGCACTACTGAGGCTTAATGCTGCTGCTGAGGCGGGCTTGCTTGCAGGGTGTGGAAGGAATGGGATCCAAGGAGCCTGCTGCATCCCCCTTCAACGCACGTGGTGGCACCACCAACTGGCCTGCTGCTGCAGGCTTCTCACCCACTTCCATCAATGTCACCCAGTGGGCAGTAATTGACAGGTAGCGGCCTGTTCCAAGTCTGCTGCTCCAGGAATCCATAGTAATGTGAACCCGCTCGGCTACGGCATGTTTGAGCGAACGGGCCACATTTCCGACTACAAAAGTGCGCAGTGCTGGGATTGCTGTTCGGGCAAAATAATGCCAGCTGGGGATTTCCCATTCTGGGATTCCGAACTGGAGCAAGGCCCGCATAGCACTCCCTTTATTAACCAGGGAGTATGGCAGGAGTTAGGAGCACATGGCCTGGGCCAGCAGGCCATTCAGCTTCCGGATGCGTCAGTTTCTAGGCGGCAGAGGCTTGCTCGTACGCCCAAAATTGTTGCTCAACAGGGTCTGGCGAAGCCCTGCCGAGGAGTGAGCAGTGGAAGGAGAAGAGGAGAACAATGAGGACTGGCTGGCCTCACCAGCCTCAATGTCCGTGGCATGAGCTGCTGAGGCCGCACTGGAGAGAGAGGAGGTTCTTTTTAGGGTTTGCCCTTGCCGATGACTATGAGAGAGGGATGATGCTGCTGCTCCTCCTGAATGCTGCACGATGGTTCTTGTGCTCTCACCACCCCCTTTCTGTTCCTGCAGCCTCTTAAAAATGACATAATCATTTTTGTGCTTCCTCTCCAGGTGGGTCTGCAGGAATGAGGTACCCATCTTAGAAGGGTTTCTCCCAAGGCTCAACCAGAGCTAATGGTGGCCTGCTCATCCACCATCAGTTCCACCACAGCGTCTGCGTCCTTCTCCTCAATAGGACGGCTACGACCTGGCGGTGGGAGCAGGGGCGTAACTAGAAATCACTGGGCCCCCCTGCGAATATTTGGATGGGCCCCCCCCCCCCCCCTTAGGTGCCAAATAATCGTAATGGGGCAGCGTTTCACTGTAAATTAATTGTAAAGTGGGCAGCATTTTACCAGACAATCGTAATGTGGGCCTTTAGAAAATCATAATGTGGGCAGAGTTCACCAGAAAATCGCAATGTGGGCACCAGTCACCAGAAAATTGTAACGTGGACAGCATTCACCAGACAATCGTAATGTGGGCAGCGTTCACCAGAAAATCATAATGTGGGCAGAGTTCACCAGAAAATCATAATGTGGGCAGAGTTCACCAGAAAATCGTAATGTGGGCACCAGTCACCAGAAAATTGTAACGTGGACAGCATTCACCAGACAATCGTAATGTGGGCAGCGTTCACCAGAAAATCATAATGTGGGCAGAGTTCACCAGAAAATCATAATGTGGGCAGAGTTCACCAGAAAATCGTAACGTGAGCAGCAGTCACCAGAAAATTGTAACGTGGACAGCATTCACCAGACAATCGTAATGTGGGCAGCGTTCACCAGAATATCGTAATGTGGGACAGAAAATCGTAATGTGGGCAGAGTTCACCAGAAAATCGCAATGTGGGCAGCAGTCACCAGAAAATCGCCATGTGGGCAGCAGTCACCAGAAAATCGCAATGTGGGCATCAGTCACCAGAAAATCCTAATGTGGGCAGCAGTCACCAGAATATCGTAATGTGGGCAGCAGTCACCAGAAAATCCTAATGTGGGCAGCAGTCAGTCACCAGAATATCATAATGTGGGCAGCACACACCAGAAAATCCTAATGTGGGCAGCAGTCACCAGAAAATCCTTATGTGGGCAGCAGTCACCAGAAAATCGCAATGTGGGCAGCAGTCACCAGAAAATCGCAATGTGGGCAACAGTCACCAGAAAATCGCAATGTGGGCAGCAGTCACCAGAAAATCCTAATGTGGGCAGCATACACCAGAAAATCGTAATGTGGGCAGCAGACACCAGAAAATCGCAATGTGGGCAGCAGACACCTGAAAATCGTAATGTGGGCAGCAGACACCAGAAAATCGTAATGTGGGCAGCAGACACCTGAAAATCGTAATGTGGGCAGCAGACACCTGAAAAAAGTAATGTGGGCAGCAGACACCTGAAAATCGTAATGTGGGCAGCAGGCACCTGAAAATCGTAATGTGGGCAGCAGACACCTGAAAATCGCAATGTGGGCAGCAGACACCTGAAAATCGTAATGTGGGCAGCAGACACCTGAAAATCGCAATGTGGGCAGCAGTGACCAGAAAATCGCAATGTGGGCAGCAGTGACCAGAAAATCGTAATGTGGGCAGCAGACACCTGAAAATCGTAATGTGGGCAGCAGGCACCTGAAAATCGTAATGTGGGCAGCAGTCACCAGAAAATCGTAATGTGGGCAGCAGACACCTGAAAATCGTAATGTGGGCAGCAGGCACCTGAAAATCGCAATGTGGGCAGCAGACACCTGAAAATCGTAATGTGGGCAGCAGTGACCAGAAAATCGCAATGTGGGCAGCAGTGACCAGAAAATCGTAATGTGGGCAGCAGACACCTGAAAATCGTAATGTGGGCAGCAGGCACCTGAAAATCGTAATGTGGGCAGCAGACACCTGAAAATCGTAATGTGGGCAGCAGACACCTGAAAATCGTAATGTGGGCAGCAGACACCTGAAAATCGCAATGTGGGCAGCAGTGACCAGAAAATCGCAATGTGGGCAGCAGTGACCAGAAAATCGTAATGTGGGCAGCAGACACCTGAAAATCGTAATGTGGGCAGCAGGCACCTGAAAATCGTAATGTGGGCAGCAGTCACCAGAAAATCGTAATGTGGGCAGCAGACACCTGAAAATCGTAATGTGGGCAGCAGACACCTGAAAATCGTAATGTGGGCAGCAGTGACCAGAAAATCGCAATGTGGGCAGCAGTCACCAGAAAATCGCAATGTGGGCAACAGTCACCAGAAAATCGCAATGTGGGCAGCAGTCACCAGAAAATCGTAATGTGGGCAGCAGACACCAGAAAATCGCAATGTGGGCAGCAGACACCTGAAAATCGTAATGTGGGCAGCAGACACCAGAAAATCGTAATGTGGGCAGCAGACACCTGAAAATCGTAATGTGGGCAGCAGACACCTGAAAATCGTAATGTGGGCAGCAGGCACCTGAAAATCGT
The DNA here is from genome assembly GCF_040937935.1 of Hyperolius riggenbachi. Taxonomy (NCBI): domain Eukaryota; kingdom Metazoa; phylum Chordata; class Amphibia; order Anura; family Hyperoliidae; genus Hyperolius; species Hyperolius riggenbachi. Next base: position 165,275,094 of record NC_090650.1, read on the forward strand.
AATGTGGGCAGCAGACACCTGAAAATCGTAATGTGGGCAGCAGACACCTGAAAATCGCAATGTGGGCAGCAGTGACCAGAAAATCGCAATGTGGGCAGCAGTGACCAGAAAATCGTAATGTGGGCAGCAGACACCTGAAAATCGTAATGTGGGCAGCAGGCACCTGAAAATCGTAATGTGGGCAGCAGTCACCAGAAAATCGTAATGTGGGCAGCAGACACCAGAAAATCGTAATGTGGGCAGCAGGCACCTGAAAATCGCAATGTGGGCAGCAGACACCTGAAAATCGTAATGTGGGCAGCAGTGACCAGAAAATCGCAATGTGGGCAGCAGTGACCAGAAAATCGTAATGTGGGCAGCAGACACCTGAAAATCGTAATGTGGGCAGCAGGCACCTGAAAATCGTAATGTGGGCAGCAGACACCTGAAAATCGTAATGTGGGCAGCAGACACCTGAAAATCGTAATGTGGGCAGCAGACACCTGAAAATCGTAATGTGGGCAGCAGACACCTGAAAATCGCAATGTGGGCAGAGTTCACCAGAAAATCATAATGTGGGCAGAGTTCACCAGAAAATCGTAATGTGGGCACCAGTCACCAGAAAATTGTAACGTGGACAGCATTCACCAGACAATCGTAATGTGGGCAGCGTTCACCAGAAAATCATAATGTGGGCAGAGTTCACCAGAAAATCATAATGTGGGCAGAGTTCACCAGAAAATCGTAACGTGAGCAGCAGTCACCAGAAAATTGTAACGTGGACAGCATTCACCAGACAATCGTAATGTGGGCAGCGTTCACCAGAATATCGTAATGTGGGACAGAAAATCGTAATGTGGGCAGAGTTCACCAGAAAATCGCAATGTGGGCAGCAGTCACCAGAAAATCGCCATGTGGGCAGCAGTCACCAGAAAATCGCAATGTTGGCATCAGTCACCAGAAAATCCTAATGTGGGCAGCAGTCACCAGAATATCGTAATGTGGGCAGCAGTCACCAGAAAATCCTAATGTGGGCAGCAGTCAGTCACCAGAATATCATAATGTGGGCAGCACACACCAGAAAATCCTAATGTGGGCAGCAGTCACCAGAAAATCCTTATGTGGGCAGCAGTCACCAGAAAATCGCAATGTGGGCAGCAGTCACCAGAAAATCGCAATGTGGGCAACAGTCACCAGAAAATCGCAATGTGGGCAGCAGTCACCAGAAAATCCTAATGTGGGCAGCATACACCAGAAAATCGTAATGTGGGCAGCAGACACCAGAAAATCGCAATGTGGGCAGCAGACACCTGAAAATCGTAATGTGGGCAGCAGACACCAGAAAATCGTAATGTGGGCAGCAGACACCTGAAAATCGTAATGTGGGCAGCAGACACCTGAAAAAAGTAATGTGGGCAGCAGACACCTGAAAATCGTAATGTGGGCAGCAGGCACCTGAAAATCGTAATGTGGGCAGCAGACACCTGAAAATCGCAATGTGGGCAGCAGACACCTGAAAATCGTAATGTGGGCAGCAGACACCTGAAAATCGCAATGTGGGCAGCAGTGACCAGAAAATCGCAATGTGGGCAGCAGTGACCAGAAAATCGTAATGTGGGCAGCAGACACCTGAAAATCGTAATGTGGGCAGCAGGCACCTGAAAATCGTAATGTGGGCAGCAGACACCAGAAAATCGTAATGTGGGCAGCAGACACCTGAAAATCGTAATGTGGGCAGCAGGCACCTGAAAATCGCAATGTGGGCAGCAGACACCTGAAAATCGTAATGTGGGCAGCAGTGACCAGAAAATCGCAATGTGGGCAGCAGTGACCAGAAAATCGTAATGTGGGCAGCAGACACCTGAAAATCGTAATGTGGGCAGCAGGCACCTGAAAATCGTAATGTGGGCAGCAGACACCTGAAAATCGTAATGTGGGCAGCAGACACCTGAAAATCGTAATGTGGGCAGCAGACACCTGAAAATCGCAATGTGGGCAGCAGTGACCAGAAAATCGCAATGTGGGCAGCAGTGACCAGAAAATCGTAATGTGGGCAGCAGACACCTGAAAATCGTAATGTGGGCAGCAGGCACCTGAAAATCGTAATGTGGGCAGCAGTCACCAGAAAATCGTAATGTGGGCAGCAGACACCTGAAAATCGTAATGTGGGCAGCAGACACCTGAAAATCGTAATGTGGGCAGCAGTGACCAGAAAATCGCAATGTGGGCAGCAGTCACCAGAAAATCGCAATGTGGGCAACAGTCACCAGAAAATCGCAATGTGGGCAGCAGTCACCAGAAAATCGTAATGTGGGCAGCAGACACCAGAAAATCGCAATGTGGGCAGCAGACACCTGAAAATCGTAATGTGGGCAGCAGACACCAGAAAATCGTAATGTGGGCAGCAGACACCTGAAAATCGTAATGTGGGCAGCAGACACCTGAAAATCGTAATGTGGGCAGCAGGCACCTGAAAATCGTAATGTGGGCAGCAGACACCTGAAAATCGTAATGTGGGCAGCAGACACCTGAAAATCGCAATGTGGGCAGCAGTGACCAGAAAATCGCAATGTGGGCAGCAGTGACCAGAAAATCGTAATGTGGGCAGCAGACACCTGAAAATCGTAATGTGGGCAGCAGGCACCTGAAAATCGTAATGTGGGCAGCAGTCACCAGAAAATCGTAATGTGGGCAGCAGACACCAGAAAATCGTAATGTGGGCAGCAGGCACCTGAAAATCGCAATGTGGGCAGCAGACACCTGAAAATCGTAATGTGGGCAGCAGTGACCAGAAAATCGCAATGTGGGCAGCAGTGACCAGAAAATCGTAATGTGGGCAGCAGACACCTGAAAATCGTAATGTGGGCAGCAGGCACCTGAAAATCGTAATGTGGGCAGCAGACACCTGAAAATCGTAATGTGGGCAGCAGACACCTGAAAATCGTAATGTGGGCAGCAGACACCTGAAAATCGTAATGTGGGCAGCAGACACCTGAAAATCGCAATGTGGGCAGCAGTGACCAGAAAATCGCAATGTGGGCAGCAGTGACCAGAAAAACGTAATGTGGGCAGCAGACACCTGAAAATCGTAATGTGGGCAGCAGGCACCTGAAAATCGTAATGTGGGCAGCAGTCACCAGAAAATCGTAATGTGGGCAGCAGACACCTGAAAATCGAAATGTGGGCAGCAGGCACCTGAAAATCGCAATGTGGGCAGCAGACACCTGAAAATCGTAATGTGGGCAGCAGTGACCAGAAAATCGCAATGTGGGCAGCAGTGACCAGAAAATCGTAATGTGGGCAGCAGACACCTGAAAATCGTAATGTGGGCAGCAGGCACCTGAAAATCGTAATGTGGGCAGCAGACACCTGAAAATCGTAATGTGGGCAGCAGACACCTGAAAATCGTAATGTGGGCAGCAGACACCTGAAAATCGTAATGTGGGCAGCAGGCACCTGAAAATTGTAATGTGGGCAGCAGACACCTGAAAATCATAATGTGGGCAGCAGACACCTGAAAATCCCCCTGCAGAATTTCAATGTGTGTGGGCAGCGGGCAGCGGCGGGATACATACCTTCTTCCTTGCGTTCCATCGCCGCCTTCTCGCTCTAGCGGCTGACGTCACTTCCGCTTCTGGAAGTGACGTCTGCCGCTAGAGCGAGAAGGCGGCGATGGAACGCAAGGAAGAAGGTATGTATCCCGCCGCCGCTGCCGGCTGCCCACACACATTCACTAGCTGGAGGGGAGCGCAGAGGGGAGAGCCCCGAGGTGAGGGAGAGGGGGGAACTTCCCCTCTCCCCGCCGACTGTGGGCAAGGCTTTCCCCTCATGCTGCCACCCCTCCAGCCCCCAAAAAACGGCCCCGAGCGGGCCCCAGGGGGGGGGCCGGGCCCCCCCACGGGCGCAGGCGCTGCAGGGCCTATTGCTACGCCCCTGGGTGGGAGGAACATCTGGGCCACACGCTGCTGCTGCTGCTGTGTCTCTGCAGCGTGACTCCCAGCTGTTGGGCGGCCAAGGCGTCCACGGCCAGTGGCTAATGGCGGAATAGCCACTGGTGCAGATGCAGAACTGCGCATGGTGGCGGTGGCGCGGCTGCCACGCCCACGACCTCCTCTCTTGGCGATGCATTATTATACAAATGAAAAAAAAAACTTATGTATGTAAAGGCGGGTGGGACAAGTGGGGTACTTTAATGGGGTGGGACTGGTGGTGGTGGGTGTGTGAGGTGACGGACAGATGTACTCTACAGCAGAGATCGGTGTAGCGCTAATGAGAGAGTGCACACTGCGCACACAAAGACCCTAGCTGACGCTGACTGACGGTGTCCCTATACACAGACTACAGTACAAGTCAGCAAATACACAATAGAAGTAATATAAATAATAGGACGGGTGTAGCACTAATGAGAGGGTGCGGACAGCGCAGACGTGCACTGCGCACACAAAGACCCTAGGGAACGCGGTGACGGACGGTCCCTATAGACAGACTAGAGTACAGTACACTACAGTACTACTAACTAAACAATAGAAGAATCTAGCTAAGTAATAGAACAGGTATGACTAGATTACAGAGAGCAGATACAGCAGGACAGGTATAGCAGTAAAGCTGGGCCTTGCTAACTACAAAATATAGTACAAATCTATCTAACACAGAAGTAGTAGTAGTACAGGAGTAGGACAGGTGAGAGCACAGGTAAGGTAACTAGAGCACAGAGCAGGGCAGGCTGCCTTGCTTAGGCACAGGGCCTAGCTGCTGCTAAACTGCCTAAAATACAATCTATCTACAATACAAGGCAATACAGTTGAATATCAAGTGTTGGAGTGTAAAAACGCTAGGTTTAGAACAATAGCAATGCACTTGCACACAGACAAAAAGCACTGGAGCAGTCTCTCAGTACAATCAGTCAGTAAGTCGCAAGCAGGACGAGTGAGACAAGATGGCGTCCGGTATTTATAGAGGGGGGCTTGGCCAGGCTCCCCCTCTGTGATTGGCTGCAGTCAGAGGGCTGGGAGCCCTCTGATTCGCTTGAGGACTCGAGGTGACGTCTGTGGTGCCGCTATCCGAGCTCGTGACGCTATCCGAGCTCGGATAGCTAGGATATCTCCGGATATCTGCTTGCTATCCGGGTGCACTCGGATAGCACAGCCCGGATAGCTAATACTATTCGAGTTCGGTATTCGAGCTCGAATAGTGAAAAAAGAGCTAGGATATCTGAGTAACTCGGATATCCTAGCTCAGATGAGCATCACTAGCTGCTGATGCCACCATAGTGCCATCACCCCAGGGGGGCTCAGCGGTTTGGAAATGTTTTAATGTGTGTGCCTCAGATTGGAGCAATGCCATCTGTTGTCTCTGCCTCCAAAAATTGAGCCGTGGAAAGGCCAACACTCACGTAGGGACAAGTGCCTTACGAAGGCACCTGGAGAAAAGGCACAAAGAGCAATGGGAAGAACACCTGAGAAAAAGCAGCACACAAAAGACAAGCCACCGTCCACCTCCTCTTCCTACTTCAGGTGCAGCATCTTCAGCCGCTTTCTCCCTTGCACCTTCACAGCCACCCTCCTCCACTCCACCTCTGCCCTTGAGCGGTTCCTGCTCCTCTGCCCACAGCAGCCAGGTGTCTGTGAAGGAAGTCTTTGAGCGGAAGAAGCCAATTTCTGCCAGTCATCCCCTTGCCCGGCGTCTGACAGCTGGCGTGGCGGAACTATTAGCTAACCAGCTATTACCATACAAGCTGGTGGACTCTGAGGTTTTCCGTAAATTTGTGGCCATTGGGACACCGCAGTGGAAGATACCAGGCCACAATTATTTTTCTAAAAAGGCCATACCCAAACTGTAAAGTGAAGTTTAGAGGCAAGTGGTGTCATCTCTGGCGAAGAGCGTTGGGTCAAGGGTCCACCTGACCACAGATGCCTGGTCTGCCAAGCACGGGCAGGGTCGCTACATTACGTACACAGCCCATTGGGTCAACCTGGTGAACGATGGCAAGCAGGGAGTACGTGGCTGCGCAGCGTACCAACTTGTGACACCTCCACGGCTTGCAGGCAGGCCTCCTGCCACCTCCTCTCCTTCTAATCTTGCTACATCCTCTTCACTGTCATCCTCCTCCTTGCCTGAGTGGCAGTTTAACTCTAGTGGAGCTGCCATCTCTTCCTCACCAGCTACACAGCCCCATCTCCCCAGAGCCTACACTGCATGCCAGGTACGACGGTGTCATGCCATCTTAGACATGTCTTGCCTCAAAGCGGAGAGTCACACTGGACCAGCTCTCCTGGCTGCTCTTAACAAAGAGGTGGAGCAATGGCTGACTCGCACCAGCTGGATATTGGCAATGTGGTGTGTGACAATGGCAGCAATCTCCTTTCTGCTTTGAATTTGGGAAAGCTGACACATGTACCCTGCATGGCACGTGCAGAATCTGGTCATTCAAAGATTTGTGTCAAAGTACCCAGGCTTAGAGGACGTCCTGAAGCAGGCCAGGAAGTTGTGTGGGCATTTCAGGCGGTCTTACACGGCCATGGCACGCTTTGCGGACATTTAGCGGAGAAACAACTTGCCGGTGAGATGATTGATATGCGATAGCCCGACTCGCTGGAATTCGACCCTGCTCATGTTCTCTCGCCTGCTAGAACAGGAGAAAGCCATCACCCAGTACCTGTACAATTACAGTAGAAGAACACAATCTGGGGAGATGGGGATGTTGTGGCCCAACAACTGGACACTGATGCGAAATGCATGCAGGCTCATGCGGCCGTTTGAGGAGGTGACCAACCTGGTGAGTCGCAGTGAAGGTACCATCAGCGACTTTATCCCCTACGCTTACTTCCTGGAGCGTGCCATGCGTAGAGTGGTGGATCAAGCTGTGGAGGAGCGTGAAGAGGAACAGTTACAGCAGGAAGATTCATGGGAGCGATTTTCATCAGACCCAGATGTTTCCTCAACACCTGCGGCAGCACAGAGGGGGGAGGAGGAGGAGGAAGAAGAGTCATGTGGGGAAGAAGAGGAGTCAGACTAGGAGGATGACGAGGAAGGTGTTTATGTGGAGGAGGAAGAGGCGGTGGCAGAAGAACAACAGTAGCAGCCGTCGCGGGGGGCTTGTGCTGCTCCACGTTCCCGTGGTATTGTTCGTGGCTGGGGGGAGGAAGAGGACTTACGTGAAGTCACTGAGGAAGAGCAAGAGGAGATGGATAGTAAGTCTGCATCCGAATTTGTACAGATGGCCTCTTTCATGCTGTCCAGCCTGTTGAGGGACCTCTGTATAAAAAAAACTCAAGGAGAATGACCTGTACTGGGTGGCCACGCTACTAGACCCTCGGTACAGGCACAAAGTGGCGGACATGTTACCAACTCACCTGAAGGCAGAAATGATGCAGCACATGCAGAACAAGCTGGCAACTATGCTTTACAATGCGTTTAAGGGTGATGTGACAGGACAACGCAATAAAGGTACCACTGGCAGTAATCCTCCTCCCATGTCCACGCAGGCAAGGACAGGACACTCCAGCGATCTCATGGTGATGTCGGACATGTGGACATCGCCTCGCCGTAGCCTTTTGGGATCCACCCTCCACCAACGCCTGGACCGGCAGATAGCCGACTACCTGGCCTTAAGTGTGGATGTAGACATTGTGAGCAGCGACGATTAACCCTTGGACTACTGGGTGCGCAGGCTTGACCTGTGGCCAGAGCTGTCCCAATTTGCCATCCAACTTCTCTCTTGCCCTGCCGCAAGTGTCCTGTCAGAAAGGACCTTCAGTGCAGCTGGAGGCATTGTCACTGAGAAGAGAAGTCGCCTAAGTCACAAAAGTGTTCAGTACCTCACCTTTATCAAAATGAATGAGGCATGGATCCTGGATAGCTACTGCCCGCCCAAAGACTAAGTCAGTCCCGACACACAGCATCTCTGCCTGCACGCCGTGTGACTGCTGGCTGCCTGCCCCAAGACTAAGTTGCTTCCCACACAGCACCTCTGCCCGCCGGCCAGTTGACTGCCTTCTCTGCCAACACCAACAGGGTCCAGGACTCCAGGCGGATTCCTGAATTTTTTAGGGTGCTGCTAGCAGCGGCCGCTATAATAATTTTTCTGGGGTGTCTACATGCCTGCCTAATTTTTCTGGCTGCACTATGGGCGGTTGCAACAACAAAACATAAGGAATGTACACGTGCCCATCCCATTTCGTGATCATTACCTTGCCGCAGTGACGGGGCTTGCGTATCACAATGAAGCAATGACCGCCGGCTATATGAGTGTCTCGGGGGTTGGCAGGCCAAAGATAATAAGGTTGTTACTTCATTCTGGTCAGACCAAATTTGATCAGCTGGACAGTCACTGTTCTGTCATTCAGTTACATCAGCCGGGAGACCATATGGGCTGTAAAGCCACCATCACCTGCACTCTCGTCATGGTGCGCACCAGTCCAGCACGGCCGTCACTACACAAACGGCTGTTTGCAGTCACTGCATACCTTTCACTGCATCTGTGAATGCACATTGTATTATACCTGGCAGTCAGTGCATACCTTTCACTTGAATGGACTTGCCCTCCAGAACAGATTCTTCTGAAAGGCAAGTGGTGTCATTATTGTCATAACAGATTCTCGTTACAGGATTTAAAATTGATTCATTTAATATACAGCAGGGCCTCGAAAGTCCTCCTCCTGTATTGTTATTTTTAGCCCAAAAAAGTCTCTTCTACTTGTAGCCTGTCCTTAGTAGTGGCTTCCTAGCAGATATTCTACCATGAAGGCCTGATTCACACAGTCTCCTCTTAACAGAATTGAACCCTCAATCCCCGGCCATTATCTGTGGTCACTCACAAATGGCAGACTTACCCTCCAGAGGATTCTCGTAGAAGGCTCATGGTGCAAAAATTGTCCGCCATAGGTTCTTGTTAAAGGATTTAAAGTTGATTCATTACATCAGGGCCTCGAAAGTCCTCCTGTATTGTTATTTTTGGTCACTACCTCGGGGAGGGCATGCCATGCCTGCTGCCCTCCTTGCCTGGATGTGTGGTGGTAGCCGTTTCTTAGGCTACAACTCCGAACCGGAAATCAGACCAGGAAGGATTCCCCGGCCATTACCCATGGTCAGTGGTCACAATGGCAGACTTGACCTCCATAACAGATTCTCGCCGGAGACCAGCCTGGTGAATCGCAGTGAAGGCACCATCAGACTTGCCCTCCATAACAGATTCTCATAAAAGGAGGGTGATGATGGAATCATTGACCTCCATAACAGATTCTCGTTAAAGGATTTAAAGTTGGTTCATTACAGCAGGGCCTAGAAAAATTCCTGGTCGGTTGTTTTTTACTCTCACAGTCAGGACCAGTGTATCCCCTGCTGTGCCTGCTGCCTTCCTTGTGGTAGCCATTTCTTAGGTTCCAACTCCGGAACGGAATCAAAGCAGGATTCCCTGGCCTGTTTGTTACCCACCGTGGACACCATGGTACTGAGAAAGTACCAAAGAAAGTTTCACACAGTTGAATGAATGGCAGACTTGCCCTCCATAACACATTCTTGGCAAATGCTTTCGACTTGGTTGTTCTTACACTGGGTTAAGGGTCCATCTGACCACAGATGCCTGGTCTGCAAAGTGTGATCAGGGCAGGTGCAGGACTTATACAGCATGGATCTCAGGCTCCCACTTCGGACCAGAATCGAACCCTGATTCCCCAACCATTACCCTTGGCCACAATGGCAGACTTGCCCTCCATAGGATTCTTGTTGAAGGTACTGAACCGCAAGCAGAAAATGTAATTTAAAAAAAAATAGATGTAAGCTTTAACAATGGTAGAGAAAGAACTATGGAAAGTTGATAAGGCAGTCAGACATTACCTAACCTGACATCACTGAGTGAGGAAGAGCAATCTCGCCATGGTGCGCAGTAGTCCAGCATGGCCGTCACTACACAAACAGCTGTTTGCGGTGCGTTACACCGTGGTGGTCTGTCAGTGTGAAGCAGTACACTAATTACACTCTAATTACACTATCTGATTGATGTATACACATGCAAGAAGTTTTAAAGCCCTTTAGCCTGTAATTTAGCATTCAATGTGATTTCTGCCCTTAAAACGCTGCTTTGCCTTAAATCCAGATTTTTCCCCGGGACTTTTGGCATGTATCCCACACCGCCATGCCCCCCTCCAGGTGTTAGACCCTTTGAAACATCTTTTCCATCACTTTTCTGGCCAGCATAAGTGTTTCTACTTTTCCAAGTTCGCCTCCCCATCGAAGTCTATTGCGGTTCGCGAAAGTTCGTGTGAACCGAACCTTCCGCGGAAGTTTGCGAACCGAAAATCGGAGGTTCGGGCCATCTCTCAAACAGACCAAACAATCAGCAACGATCCACAAGGACTCAACCCTCCAAAGTGAATTACAGCGGAATATTTATTTTTATAGCGGTGTTACAGCACACTAAAAAGCACAACGTTTCGGGCAAAGGCCCTTTCTCAAGAAAGGGCCTCTGCCCGAAACTTTGTGCTTTTTAGTGTGCTGTAACACCGCTATAAAAATAAATATTCCGCTGTAATTCACTTTGGAGGGTTGAGTCCTTGTGGATCGTTGCTGATTGTTTAGACTGTATGGTGAGGTGTGATGGGCCTCTGACCGCATTGGACTCCCCGTGTGACACAAAGACTCCTCTGTGGCCGGCAGGTACACTTTGCTTTTGCATCTCTCAAACAAACCCAGTTGTGGCTGGCATCGCTGGACCTGGAACCAGGCCTGGTTGTGTGGGATAATAGGAGCAATCTCATTAGCACGTTACGGTTGGCAAACCGTGCCTGGCCCACGTTCTGAACCTAGTGGTTCAGCGGTTCCTGAGGACATTCCCAGACGTGGCAGATCTTCTCCAGAAGGTGTGACAAGTGACAAAGCATTTTCGCAAATCCAGTACCGCTTCGGCCGCACTCACCAAGTTGCAGCAGCGATTCAGTCTACCCAACCATCGCTTGGTGTGTGATGTCCCCACATGCTGGAATTCGACGCTGCACATGTTAGCACACCTTTGCGAGCAGAAGAGTGCAGTAGTCCAGTACCTGATGGAGCAGTACCGAGGCTTATCCAGTCAACTGCCAAACTTCTGTGGTTCAGAATGGGCCACCATGATGGACCTCTGTGAAGTCCTCCAAAATTTTGAGCAATCCAAGTTGATGGTGAGCGGTAATAACTCATTAGTCAGCATCTCAATACCACTGCTGTGTTTACTTAAAGGAATACTATCGATTGAAACTACTTTTTTTTTAATACTCTATATTAGTGTACACATTACCACTAGTGCTAGGGGCACTTTATTTATTCACCCAGGTCTCTCTCTCTCGCTATCCCTGCTTAAAAATTTATTTCTCACACAGCTCATAGTAGTTTGGGTCACCCTGAGCTGTTTGGTTACTCTGTCACACAGCTCACAAATATATTTCACTGTGTCACTCACAGCATGCAGCAGACATAAGGAGAAATAGACTGATCTGAGGTGGTAACAGGTAACTAAATGAGCTGTAATATTGCTGGAATATAACTAGCTATAACACTAGTCTGTGTGTTTACACTCAGACTGGCTGCGTGCTTGAGGTGATTCACTCCAGGCTGCATCCACTTTACAAGCTGCTGAGAGGGGCAGACCACTGTCTACAATTAGCATTATTAGTATCTTTATCAGTCAAGAGAAGCAAAGATAATAAACACACATTGCTAGAATCTTTAACCCCTTACCACCATATCAATAAGATTCTTTCAGCAAGGTGATAATTAAACTATAAACTGAAGAGTTGATAGCAACTCCCCTGTGCAGAGACATGGTCTAGCCCTCTGGGAGCTCAGTATTAGATACATTTTGTATCCAACACTGACGCCAAAACTGACGGAGGATTTTACAGCTGAGAGGAACAGCTGTGTGAGGAATCAAATTGCTCCTAGTACTTGCCCTAATGTGTGCTACAACATACAGCATTTAAAAATAAATGCATACATCGATAGTATTCCTTTAAGAAGTCAATGTTGAAGATCAAGGAAGACGCAATCAGGATGGAACAGGAGGAATTTAGAGAGGAGTCGGACACTGCACAGCGTGATATCAACATCAGGCAATCTGCCGCAGGAACTGCTGGTCCCTTGTATGATGAAGAGGATGAAGAACAGCTGGAGTTGAAGCAGGACATGGAGGCCTCCACTGCCGAGTTAAATGGCCTTGCACGTTTGACTTCCACAATTCAGCGTGAATGGGCAGGAGAAGATGAGGAAGAAGGTGGGCATGATGCTGGAGGTGATGGTGCCTCACAAGCAAGCACACAACATGATGATGATGACGAGCAACCATTTGGGACTCTGGCACACATGGCTCAGTTCATGTTAGGCTGCATTGAACGTGACCGCACATTGTCCGAATTCTGGGGGAAGTGGAGTACTGGGTTTATACCCTTCTGGATCCAAGGTACGAAGAAAATGTTCCAACATTGATTGAAGAAAGTGTCAGACAGGTAAAAACGCAAGAATACCAGAAGACCCTTGTGGAGAAATTGGTGAGGAGATTTGCATCCTCCTCCAGCCACGCCGACAGACTGACTTCGGCTAACCCAGGACTAGGAGGGGAGCAAAGAACAACACAAGCTGCAGCTAGTGCCCACAAGAGAATGGTATCGGTAGTGTCCAAGGAGTGGCAAAATTTTCTGACACCTAGGCAGCAGCCCACAGAATAGCATTTGCGCAGTTCCACCTCCAACACCGCTCGCCTGCAGAGGATGGTCAAGGACTACATGTCAGATGGCGTAGCCGTGTTGAACGATCCATCAGTCCCCTTTAATTATTGGATCTCTAAGCTAGACACCTGGCACGAACTAGCACTGTACGCAATAGATGTGCTGGCTTGCCCTGCCGCCAGCGTTATGTCCGAATGTTGTTTCAGTGCTGCCATATAGACAGATAGACGTATCCGCCTCTCCACAGCAAATGCAAGACCGTCTGACACAAATAAAAATGAATAAATCGTGGCTTGGAACCGACTTCGCAACACCCCTCGACCAAGCACCATGAACATCTGTGCTGGGTTAGCGTTGCTGGTCCCAGATAGGAATAGGACTGCTTTTCAGGAATATCTAATTTCTATTATATTTATCAATGCATTGCGGCAAAATGCATTGGTTTAAAGTGAACCTGAGGTGAGAATGAGATGGAGGTTGCCGTATTTATTTCCTTTTAAACTATACCAGTTACCTGGCAGCCATAATGATCTATTTGGATGCAGTGGTGTGTGAATTACACCAAAAAGAAGTATGCAGGTAATCTTTCCAGGTCGGACATTATTATCAGAAACACCTTGGGCTTGATTCACTAACCGTCGCAAAGCCGGTTAGTGTGCCTTATGACTTAGTGGGCACAAACTACAGCGCTAACCTTATCTGAGGTTAGTGTGCCTTATCTGAGTTAGTGTGCCTTATCTGAGGTTAGTGTGCCTTATCTGCAGTGTGCGATGTAGCTTTGTGCATCTTTTAGTGTGCACAAAGCTACTTAAGGGGCACTAAGTTCAGATGAGGTACACTAACTCAGATAAGGCACACTAACCTCAGATAAAGCACACTAACCAGCTTAGTGCCGGAAAACTCTTTTTTACTCCGTCGCTAACACTTAGCGCCGGTTAGTGAATCAAGCCCCTGGTCTGCTGCATGCTTGTTCAGGGTCTATGCCTGAACGTATTAGAGGCAGA